>NW_028317819.1:7500-607500 GCF_062004578.1 Staurois parvus
ACAGTGATCAGTGCTAAAAAAAAAAAAAGAAACCACTGGCACTGTACTAAAGGCACTGTGCAGGAAGGGGTTAACATTTGGGGCGATCAAAGGGTAACTGTGTACAGGGACTGTTTTACAAGGGGTGGTGTCTGTGTGCTTCACTGTAAGGTACACTGCTTTGGATGACTGTACTGTGCAGCCATCCAGAGCAGTGTGCCTGAGCTGACAGGCAGGAGAACTGTTTGTAAACAAAACCGTTCTCTTCCCCATTGGAGATCCTTGGTAATCACTAAGCTCTGGTGGGCAATTAGCGGCCAGGACCCAGTGATTGACAGTGAATGGTGGCGCAGGTATGCAAAATCGTGTGTGTTATACAGGGTTTATATAGCGCCAACAGTTTGCTCAGTGCTTTACTATATATATATAGATATATATATATATATAGATATATATAGATAGATATGCTTTTGTGCACCCATGCCGTCCTGTAGCAGTATTTCTACTATAGAACAGTCGAGAAATGGTTAATCACCACTATGTTTATTTTTTGCTGTATGAAGGGGGAAAGACTGAAATTTTTTAATTTTTTTCTTCTTGTTATATCATTTTGTAAATCGTCTTCATAAATTTAGGCCAAAATGTATTCTGCTATATTTCTTAGGTAAAATTTAACCAAAATCAGTGTATATTTAACTGTGCGTTATCAGGCCCAGGCATGCACATTTTGAAATTGGACTGCTATTTTGCAGGCGAACATTTGGGAGTCTAGCATGTTTCATGCTGGGCCTCCTTCCTCACATGACATTGAAAGGGATGGACTTCCACACTGGGGGCTATGGAAACTGGGGGCTTCTTTGTCCAGTGGTCGCTACTGATTGGTTCTTGCTTGACTATGTAACATGTTGTTTAGCTTTGGAAGTGCTCGCATTGCAATGTAAGACTGTTTGTCATTCTGCATATCCTTGTCTGTCTCCTCTTGTTTTCCCTCTAGGCTTTTTGAGGTTGGTTTTGTACCTTATATATATATATATATATATATATATATATATATATATGAGGTCTACTTATGATTGTTATGCCTTCCCCACTGCACTCTACCATCTCCCTCAAATCACTGTTAACCTTTTGCCGCCCGGCCAATGGCCGTTTGGCAACCAGCAAAATCCCTCAGCGTTCCGGGTGGACGCCATATGGCGTCCTCCCGGGCATGCCCAGTTTGCGCGCCTGCAGAGCCGTGCAGCGGCGCGATCTGTCACCGGCCGTGTACCTCGAACACGGCCGATGACAGATTTGAGTACCGACCCCGTTGCCGGTACCATGTGACCTGCTGTGACCAATCACAGCAGGTCACATGACAGTTGTATACAATGGATGGGTTCATTCATGCCATCCATTGTATACTAGTGTGTCTAGCTGTGAATGGTCACAGCGATCACATGCACAAGCTGGGCCAATCACAGCCCAGCTGTGTCATTTGATTAGCCGTGGCCAAATTACAGCTAAGCAAAAAAAAAAGAAAAACCCTGAATGAACCGGTCATTCATGTAAATGCTTGCTTATAGCAAAGTAATTCTTTGCTATAAGCAAATTGTGTAAAAAAAAAAAAAAAAAAATACTGATCACTTCCCCAAAGTAGTACAATGTTAATATGGTAACACTGTACTACTTTGGTCATAGTGAAATATGAAAAAAAATCTTAAAAAAAACAAATGTAATAAAAAATTAAAAATAATAAAGTTAAAAAAATTATATATATATTTTTTTCATACTGTCACCAGTCGGTGTCCCTGATCACCGCCATGCCAGTTATATGATGACGCTGTACTGCACTGGTGACAGTATGTTAAAAAAAAATTGTGAAAATAATTTTTAATTTTCCGAAAAATTATGACAAAAAAATACAACTTCAAAAAACTCGCCATGCCTCTTATAAAGTAGGTCGGACTGTCTACTTTGCAGAAAGTGGTCATTTGGAGGATATCTGTGCTGTTCTGACATTCTTGGACCTCAAGAAATTAGATTGGCCGTCAGTACTTCAGGATTGATCAATTTTCAGATATATCCTATAGTTTGTGAACTCTATAACTTTCCTACAGACTAAATAATACATCCTAATTTGGGTTATTTCACCAAAGACATATAGCAGAATACATTTCGGCCTAAATTTATGAAGAACAATTATTTATTTGCAAACTTTTATAACAGAAACAAAGAAAAACGTGTTGTGTTTTTTTCAAAATTTTCAGTCTTTTTTTGTTAATTTAGCAAAAAATAAAAATCCCAGCGGTGATTAAATACCACCAAAAGGAAGCTCTAGTTGTGTGAAGAAAATGATAAAATTTTAGTTTGGGTACAATGTTGTATGACCGCTATTGTCATTCAAAGTGTGAGAGTGCTGAAAAATGGCTTGGGCAGGAAGGGGGAAAAAAAGTGCCCTGTATTGAAATGGTTAGTTACTAATTTTTCAACCATCGCATATGTTACCTTGGTTTCAAGCCACTGGTCTTTGGTTTGAGTTGGTGGCTTCCTTTTCTTCTTCCTCTGATACAGCATTTCCCTTGTATTCATTCTCCACCTCCTCCATACTCTGGTTTTCATTGACATTATTTTGAATTTTTTTTTTTATGTAACCTGTATTTGGTTTTATTATAACCAGGAATGTGACCATTTGCATTTTGCTCACTATCCATTACTGACTGTCTATCATTTACACAACCTTTGGTCTTATATAATTATCTTCCTCCTTTTTTCTTCTTCTGGTTTCTGTGTATTTTCTTTTGTTGCTATTTTGCTTGTAGTGTTCTTTTATGGATGGTATTCATCAGTGCCCCTGCTGCATTCCCTTAGTGGGTTATTCCAGTTCCGTCACAACTCCTGGCCAGGACGGTTTTGTGTGAGGCAGTGTCCTCCAGTCATCTGCTTCTTAGGCAATTCCGCAGGCCCTGTCCATTTCCATCTAACTGCCATCTGATCTGATCCACCAGATGGACACTTGTCCACCGACACCTGCCAGTCCATAGAAGTCTATAGATGATCCATCAGTGTGAAAGGGGCCTTACTTCAAGAGTTCATGCACTTATATTGGTTTATCACATTACCGGCCTGAAGCTCTGGTGAGTTTATTTAATACATCTGATGGTGGAAGAGCACAACTTTGGTGATATGTTAAAGAAAACACACAGATCTGGAGATTGATTTTTGTGGTAGACATTTTATATGCATAAATTTATTGTTCTGCTATATAATTGTCACAAGTATTTTACTTAAATATTACCATATGAATTGGACATTTATTTCATGGCAAAATAGCACATTGCTTATATATTTTGCCTATACACTTTACAGTGGAACCTCGGTTTACGAATGCCTCGGTTAACATAATTTTTGGTTTACGAATGAAAATACATTGAAAATTTGTTTTGCAATATGAAGTGCATGTCAGTGCCGATTTTTCAATACAATTGCCGGCTTTTTTTTTTTCTTCACTATAGCTCACAGGATTAGCTGTCACTTTCCCCGGAGTTTAAGGAAACTTTGTTCCTTTTAAGAAACTAAAAGGAAACATTATTTCCCCAAGTTAAAAGAAACAAACTAAAAGAAAACTTTCTCTTTTTAAGCTGGGTGGAAAGTGACAGGTGAATTTCTCAGCTATAGTGAAGAGAAAAAAAAGCGGTAATTACATTTAAAAACCAGCACCATAATAAATAAAAAAACGGCGTGGGGTCCCCCCTTCCATCTATTCCAAGCCCTTTGGGTCTGGTATGTATTTTGAGGGGAACTCCCATGCCAAAATTTTTTTGAAAATGGCATGGGGGTCCCCCTCAAAATCCATACCAGACCTTTATCCTGCAGATCAGGAAAGGAGGGGGGGGATGAGCGAGTGCCCCCCCTGAACCATACCAGGCCACATGCCCTCAACTTGGGGGGTGCTTTGGGGAAGGGGGACTTCCCCCCCCCCCCTTCCCCCCAAAGCATCTTGTCCCCATCAGCATGGGGACAAGGGCCTCTTCCCCACAACCCTGGCCGGTGGTTGTGGGAGTCTGTGGTCAGGGGGCTTATCGGAATCTGGAAGCCCCCAGATCCTGCCCCCCATGTGAATGAGTATGGGGTACATGGTACCACTACACATTCACAAAAAGTGTAGTTTGAAAAAAGACAGAACACAGTCTTTGACAAATCCTTTATTAAAAGAAAAAACTAAAAGAATGTCCCCCGCAGTAGATCCAACGTCAATCACTATGCCCGCTGCCGCCCCGAAAAATGAATTTTAAAAAAGGTTTCGCTCCCGACGATGGCCTCCAGCCCTCTACCTCAATGATGTCACATGGGGGGGGATCACTCGGGTGATGTCCCCGGGTGGCCCGGCCCCTTACATATTTAAGAACTGTCAAGCCAGCTCAGAGGCAGAGGGCTGGAAGCCATCGTCAGAAGCGGAACTTTTTTTTTTTATTCTTTTTTGGGTCAGTGGCGGCGGCGGGCATCACGATTGACGTTGGATATACTGTAGAGGACATTCTTTTAGTTTTTTTTCTTTTAATAAAGGACTTTTCAAACACCATGTCCTGATTTTTTTCACACTACACATTTTGTTTTTTGTGAATGTGTAGGGGGTACCATGTATCCCTTATTCACATGGGGCAGGATCTGGGGGCTTCCAAATTCCGATAAGCCCCCTGCCCGCAGACCCCCACAACCACCGGTCAGGGTTGTGGGGAAGAGGCCCTTGTCCCCATCCGCTCCCTCCTGCCCCAAAGCACCCCCCCCATGTTGAGGGCATGTGGCCTGGTATGGTTCAGGAGGGGGGGTGCTCGCTCACTCCACCCCCTTTCCTGACCTCCTGAAGGGCTTGGTATGGATGGGAGGGGTGACCCCATGCTGTTTTTTAAATTTTTAATTGCCGGCAATTCTTTTACTTTCAGCTGTCAGTGGGGAACCCAGCGGACAGCTGAAACATTAACACATGGTTGTCACTAATAAAATACTGCATGACTTGATAAAATAATTACTGCAGTATTTTAGTAGCATTAACTTTTTTCTAATCTCCGGAACGGGTTAATTGGTTTTCAATGCATTCCTATGGGAAATAGCGTTTCAGTTTACGAATTTTCCCACAGAACAAATTCAGTTTGTAAACCAAGGTACCACTGTATTGCCAAAAGTACTGACACGCCTGCATTTACATGCAGATGAACTTTATTGGCATCCCAGTCTTAGTACGTAGAGTTCGATATTGAGTTGGCCCACCCTTTGCAGCTATAACAGCTTCAACTCTTCTGGGAAGGCTGTCCACAAGGTTTAGGAGTGTGTCTATGGGAAGGTCTGACCATTCTTCCAGAAGTGCATTTGTGAGGTCAGGCACTGATGTCGGATGAGAACGCATAGCTTGCAGTCTCCTTTCTAATTCATCCCAAAGGTGTTCTATTGGGTTGAGGTCAGGACTCTGTGCAGGCCAGTCAAGTTCCTCCACTCGGTCATCTTCGTCTTTATGGATCTTGCTTTGTGCACTGATGCGCAGTCGTGTTGGAACAGGAAGGGGCCATCCCCAAACTGTTCCCACAAAGTTGGGGGAATTAAATTGTTCAAAATGTCTTGGTATGCTGACGCCCTAATAGATCCCTTTCACTGGAACTAAGGGGCCAAGCCCAACCCCTGAAATACAACCCCACAACATAATACCCCCTCCACCAAACTTTACACTTGGCACAGTGAAGTCAGGCAAATATCACTCTCCTGGCAACTGCCAAACCTAGACACGGCCATCGGATTGCCTGACAGAGAAGCATGATTCGTTTGTCACTCCAGAGAACACATTTTCACTGCTCTAGTGTCCAGTGGTGGTATGCTTTACACCATTGCATCCGACGCTTTGCATTGTACTTGGTGATGTAAGGCTTGGATGGGATGCAGCTGCTCAGCCATGGAAACGCATACCATGAAGCTTTCTACACACTGTTGTGCTAATCTGAAGGCCACATGAAGTTTGGAGGTCTTTAACTATCGACTCTGCAGACAGTTGGCGATTTCTGCGCACTGTGCACTTCAGCATGCACTGACCCCGCTCTTTCATTTTATGTGGCCTACCACTTTGTGGATGAGTTGCTGTTGTTCCCAGTTGCTTCCACTTTGTTATACCTTCAAGAGTTGACCATGGAATATTTAGTAGCAAGGAAATTTCACAGATCAACTTATTTCACCGGTGGCAACCTACCATGGTACCACACTTGAATTCAGTGAGCTCCTGAGAGCCACCCATTCTTTCATGAATGTTTCTAGAAGCAGGCTGCATGCCTAGGTGCTTGATTTTATACACCTGTGTCATGGATGTGATTGGAACACCTGAATCCAATGATTTTGAAGGGTGTCCCAATACTTTTGCTAATATAGTGTACAGTGCCTTGAAAAAGTATTCATACTTTTTTGAAATTTTACACATTGTCATGTTACAACAAAAACGTAAATGTATTTTATTGGGATTTGATGTGATCGACCAATACAAAGTGCCACATAATCATGAATTGGAAAGAAAATGATAAATCGTTTTCTTTTACAAAGAATTTTATTGTAGATTAAGCAGAGATAAACAAACATTCGGAACACAGATTCATTGACCAACAAATATGAATTGTACTGTGTAATTGGAAGCTAATTCAAGGCATGTATTGGTAGAGGCATAAGCTTTAACTTATTACATAAGTACCCTGAAGGAGAAGACGGGGAGAGGGGTAGGAAGAAAACGATTAACAAACCTTTGAGGGTCAATGATAATGTAGACTCTAAGAGGGAGTTTTGCTACATCAACATATAGAAAACAGGAGAGGCATGAGAAGAATCCTCTCCAAATAATACATGTTCCAAACCTTGGGCTCATAAAAAATGATAAATAGTTTTAAACATTTTTTACAAATAAATATCTGAAAAGTGTGATGTGCATTTGTATTCAGCCCCCCAAAGTCAATACTTTGTAGAACCACCTTTTGCTGCAATTACAGCTGCAATTCTTTTTGGGGATGTCTCTACTAGCTTTGCACAGCTAGAGAGGGACATTTTTGCCCATTCTTCTTTGCAAAATCGATAAAGCTCTGTCAGATTGGATGGAGAGCGTCTGTGAACAGCAATTTTCAAGTCTTGTCACAGAGTCTCAATTGGATTTAGGTCTGGACTTTGACTCGGCCATTCTAACACATGAATATGTTTTGATCTAAACCATTCCACTGTAGCTCTGGCTGTATGTTTAGGGTTGTTGTCGCACTGGACAGTGAACCTCCGCCCCCATCTCAAGTCTTTTATAGACTCTAATAGGTTTTCTTCTAAGACTGCCCTGTATTTGGCCCCATCCATCTTCCCATCAATTCTGACCAGCTTCCCTGTCCCTGCTGAAGAAAAGTATCCCACAACATGATGCTGCAACCACCATGTTTCACAGTGGGAATGGTGTGTTCAGGGTGATGTGCAGTGTTAGTTTTCCACCACACGTAGCGGTTTGCTTTTAGACCGAAAAAAATCAATTTTGGTCTCATCTGACCAGAGCACCTTCTTCCACATATTTTCTGTGTCCCCCACATGGCTTCTCACAAACTGCAAATGGGACTTCTTATAGCTTTCTTTCAGCAATGGCTTTCTTCTTGCCACTCTCAGGCCAGATTTGTGGAGTGCTTAACTAATAGTTGTCCTGTGGACAGATTCTCCCACCTGAGTTAATCAAAGCTGTTCCCTTTGCTCAGTTCCATTCAAGGCCCCATCCAACAGAACATTCTGTTCCCCTGGGACAAACGCACCCCATCTCTCAAATTCCCTATGCTGCTCTCTAGCCAAGCAAGGAACTCCCTAGTTTTGTGGATTACCAATCCAGCCTTAGAAATGGGATGTGCTCTGAGCCATGTGTCAGTGAGGAGGCTGGCTAATCTAAAAGCCCACTCATTGGTACTTCTACGCCTGCTGTCCATGGTTTAAAGGCTATGCAATTATTCTAGTTAAAAAAATATATAATTGGTCTGGTAAATTTGCACATAAATTTACTGGGACCATGAATTTGAAACAAACATCCCTACTGTGAGCCAGCTTATACATAGTGACACCAGTGGACCATGTGTGTTGGCATGGCTGTTTGTAGTCTCCATCACGGGGCATTTGACAAGGTGACAATGCAGAGAAAAATTGGAAGACATTTTGTCATTGCATAACTGGAAGTTCCTGACAGGATCACCTGCATGGCCGCAAGAGTTACTTAGTCCTACAGATGATACTGTACAATGAGCTATGTATGCGGTGCAGTTAGGGTAAACTTAGAAAAAAATTCTAGTAATCAGGAAGAGTGCTTTTATGAGACTTTTTAGAGACACTCTGGATATTTAAAAAAAAAAAAGAGGGCGGAAAATCTGGTGCAGCTCTGCATAGAAATCAATTAGCTTACACGTTTTAATGTCAAAGCCTAATTGAACAAGCTGAAGTTAGAAGCTGATTGGCAACCATGCCCAGCTGCACCAGATTCTGAGTGCTCCAGTTTTAGTAAATCCCCCCCTCAAAGTCTTTGCAACCATAAAAACCTATCTTACAGAGATTGCTAATAAATTAGCTAAAGTTCTGCTTTTAGTGCTAAGTTCTGCTTAAAGTGGTACTGATTGCTACATGCTTGCAGAAGAAAAATGTAACGTAATGACTCATCAGTGTGATAATGCTTCTCCATTGTCCAATTAGCAGTCTGAGGCTGAAGTGGCACCTAAGGGATCAGATCTTCGGTTTCCATTTTCCCCTGTAGTCACCCATGCGGTAGGTAAGTAATACTGCTGTGATCACAGGGGAGAGAGGGGTGTTGAACCATACAGGCAAGGATTTGTTCAAGAAAGTAAACAATAGATTAGGATTTTTGTGTAGCGTTTAGCATTAAAGAGCTAGATTAAAAAGCAAAATCCAGTTAATTATATACTGTATACAGAAGCTATATTATCTGTGGGAGAGGGCAACCCACAGATTGTGGACAGGTGACGGGTAGATCACAACCCTTTCTTGACAACCCCCGTAGCTTGGACAGGAGGGGCAGCGGGGGCAGTATTTACTGGAACTGATCCCTGTATTTTCCTCCTGCAACAGTTGAAAGCCCACTTCTACTCTCTCTCCTGCCGGTATTGAGCTGCCATAGGAGAAAAATACAGGTATCAATACCAGTCATTTACCAGCCCCTTCCTTTTCTGAATGAACACAGTGAGTGATCCGTACCACACGCTGTATTCATTCATAACTGAAGCATAGTAAACTATTGTTTACTACGCTTCTGTTTGTGAATGAACAGAAAGCCACTCAGCACTTAGTGCTTCCCATTCATTCACTGTCCAGTGCAGCTGAGGCTGCAGAGAAAGGGACTGGGGAATCTCTGTCCTCAGGCCCATTATCTGTCTCAAAATTGACACTTCAGGAGTCTGTTTAGACCCCGATATTTCACCAAAGCCTTCTAACAGGGCTCCTAAAAAATATTAAAAATATTGTAAAAAAAAAATTGTAAATTGAAATTAAAACAAAATAAACTACTGACACCGTCCTCTGCTCTATTGACTGACACATCCACTATCCTACTGACAGCAACCACTGCTCTACTAACTTGTCCATGGCCCTATTGACACTGTCCACTTTTAAGGTAGGATAAGATTATTTTTATACATTGACATTTTGTTTTATTACATTTTTTTCTCTGCTAGTTAATTTCTCTAAAAAAAAAAGGGTGCCAAACCCCTGGGATCTTTGATATCTTTCATGTTGTTTAGGTAGATCTCCATCTCTCAAAGGTTGCCTACCCCTATTTGTGTTTCTGTTCACTGCTATCTCCATGCCCCCTGCCAGTAATAAGTAAGAGCCAAGCACCGATGTAATAATCACTGTGCATTCTATTGTAAGCAGATGCCTCAGTGCAAGAGATGTCAGGAAAATGACTCCAAGTCCAATTCAGGTTGGTATGCTAGTTGCATTAAAAAAAGAATTTTTTTTTTTAACAGGGCTAACTTTTCAATTGGTGGTGTTGAAAATCTGCCTAAGGTTCATTGCTCCTCAGTCTACCACCGACATGGTAAAGCATGTGTGAGCTAGGCCTAATTTAAAGTCTGTTGTTAATGCTGTAGTGCTGGCAACCTTTGTGAAGTGGAGATCTACCTGAACAACATGAGAGATCAAAGATCCCAGGATTCAGTGCCATTTAACAAAAAACAAACAAACTAGGAAGGTCTAACTAAATCGCAAGGAAAATGTAGAAAACTATAATAAAACAAATGTCACTGTAAAAATACAAACTTAGCCTACCTTAAAAATGGACAGTGTCAGTCAGTAGAGCAGTGGGTGGTGTCAGTCAGCAGGGCAGTGCACGATGTCAGTAGGGCAGAGATTGGGGTCAGTCAGTAGAGCAGTGTATGGTGTCAGTAGAACAGTGGACAGCGTTAGTAGGGCAGAGATTGGTGACAGTAGAGCAGCGGATATTGTCAGTAGTTTTTATTTTTATATTTTTCACAATATCTTTAGGAGCCCTATTGAAAGGGGAGCACTTAGGGAAGGGGTCAGGCAGCAGAAAAAAAGGAGGAACAAGGACAGCAGGGGGAGCGGGGGAGGCGTTGACTAGAACCGATCCCCTGGATCCTCCTGCAGCAGCTGTACGCTGGTGGGAGGGCGAGGAGGAGATGCTAGCTTTCAACTGCTCCAGGAGGACAATAAAGGGGATTGTCGGAAGGCAGGTATTTTAAAAATCTGAACTCCCAGCAAGTGGCTGGGGATTGGGATTGTTTTGCCCCCCAGCTACCCTGGTGCCCTAAAGTGGCTGCCTAAGCAGCCGTAGGCTAGGCGCCAGCATAAAGCTGCTTAGGCAGATGCCTTAGGGCACCAGGGTAGTGGGGGGCAGAAAAATGCTGGGAATTCAGATTTTTAAAATACATGTCCTTGGGAGGGAAGGGGGGGGAGCACTGCTGGTGAAGGGGGCCAGAGGACATTGCAGAGGGGGGGCAGAGGTCACTGCTATGGGGGAAAGGGGGGCAGAGGAAACTACTGTGTGTGTGTGGGGGGGGTGATATGAAGGATGGTACAGGACAGTGCTATGGGGGTAGCCCTGCCCATAGCAGTGTCCTCTGTACATCACCTCCCCCCCAGTAGTGTCCTCTGTCCTTCCTTTCCCCCATAGCAGTGACCTCTAGCCCCCTCTCCCTCCTTTCCCCCAGCCTCCTCCTCCATTGCTGCTAACTTCCTAAGTGCACAGCGGAGAGCGGAAGACAGCACAGATCAGGACGGAGGGCAGGAGGAGGATCTGGAAATGAACTTGTCATATTATCCCACAGGTGATTGGTTGCTAGGTCAGTCTATCTGTCTCCCACTGTCCGTGGGAGCTAATCAGACACAAAATCATCTCCCCAAACATGAAGCAGTATTGTAAACCATAAATTGGCAGGTTCATGATGTTACTCCTCTCCTTCCAGTTCTGCAGACTGGGCTACACTGCAAACAGAGTCTGCTAAATTCAGATTCTCAGGCAGGTTTCTAGAGCTCCGTCTGTTGGAAGTTAATGACACTCTAGTCTGGAATACACTGGAACAGGGGTCTCGTTTTAGTATGAGGGCCACCTCGTATATTTACATGGTATTTGTGGGATGGAAAAAAAATTATTGAATTAATAAAATGTATCTAAATGAAAATCCTTTTGTAATCAGCATTATGTGATTCAGAATAAGAGACAACCTAAGACTCCCCATTATAGTGTACCCCACATATATCGGGATTCCCATAAAAGCTCCCTCCTACATTGGGGTCTCCCTCGGCACTCCTCCACTCACTACAGGGAACCCACTTCAGTCCCCTCCTTACATCAAGGTCCCCATCAGAGCCCCCATTACACAAGGCTCTCCATTGCAGTCCCCTCTTATTTAAGGGTCCCCGTTGCAGTGCCCCTTAAGGGTTCCCATTGTAGTAGCAACTGGGGGCGAGCTCTTAAAGTGTTACTAAACCCACAACCGTAAAATCAGTATGTATATGCAGTAAAGGATGCTTGTTATACTCACTGTGGAACCTAAGGGGTTAATCTTCTGCATTGTATAAAAAGGATGTTTGATCCCGTGTTCTTTCCCCTCCCCTTCTTCTAATGTCCACAATCCGTTTGCTAATAGAACAAAGCCTTGGGGGCAAACAGCACATGCTGTTTGATGTGTATTCTTTTTCTTGGGAGAGTGCATGTGATCAGCACAGGGCCAATCAACGCTGTCCATACCGAGGGTCAGGGGTCCTGCAGCCTCATAGGAAAATCGGGGGAGAATGAAAACACCTAAAAGCTTTAACCAATGTTCTGCTGGACACTGATAGAAGTCGGAAGACTGCTCTAACTGCTAAGAAAAGGTATTTAGCAGTTTGTATCTACTAAAATAATTGCGCTTCTATGTTCTGTGTACTGTGGGAGACCAGATATGGTGAATGCAGGGTCCTGGGTTTAGTAACACTTTAAATCTGAACTCAAGGATAAGCAAATATTGTCTAAATGTAAGCGGCATACATATTCTTTCTTAAATTTTGGCATGTTTTGTGTACTACTTCCAGATTTGTGCAGTAATCCAGTGTAAACTTTGCCTCTGTGCAGGAGCTTCCTGTAATGAAGACTAGTTGCTCCTGTTCTCTCCCCTTGTGCAGGGTGACTTGTCTTGTCTCTGCCCCCTCCTGTAGATTTTTTGCAGGCAGTCTGTAGTGTGGAGCCTACAGTGAAAGCTTCTGTGCCTGGAGTTCAACATTGCTTTCTACACTCAGAGTCCACTTTGTGAAGTATCTCTGCTTGTTAACTTCCAAAAAGCAAACCAAGTTCCTGAAATATGATACATGAACCATGCAGACATGGTCAAAAGTTCACATACGTAGAATTGAGAATTTGTTTGCGCTTTGCTGAAGTTTTTGTAAAATTTGCTATTTTTGGCAATATGCATTTAAATCACTGAGGAATGCATTTTTTTTGGTGGATTGGTAGTGAAATGGCCTTTAAATGGCCCCTGAGTGTTATGTGTTTTCACATTCTAGGGATGTGTCATAGCACAGTTTAAGTGAGTGCTTCTCAATCTCAAGTCAAGGCACCCTTTACAATTATACACAATCTCAAGGCACCCAATTTGAAAATGTAAAAACTAAACTAATAGTTTTACATAACGCAGCAGTAGTCACACACGTGGGCCACTCAACATTAGTGGTGATTCATTTTTACAAAGCAATATACGTTTTCGCCCTGATACTGACTAATATTCTAGTGTTTCTCTTTTCCCTCAGTTTCCCACATTTAGCTAGCCCCAGTGCTGATGGAGTGGATCAGGGAAGGGGCAAACAAGGATAGCAGTAGGCTGGCATGTGACCCACACGGTGCAAAAGGTTGTAATGCAGCACAATAAAAGAAAAAATAAAAAAAAACTGTGGCTTTGTGTAACAAGCAAGACAGTTGGCTTGTTGACAATTTTTGGGCAATTTTTTAGGCACCACTAAAAAAAAAATCCAAAAGGCACCCTTAGAAAATCAGGCTGATTTAAGTAAACCCTACATGCATGTTTTTTGTTAAAATATTTCCAGCTGGATAACAAATGAGTGAAGAAACACTTCCAGAAATCCACAATCTAGCAGAACCTAGCCATACTTATATTCTGAAAGTAAATTGAGAAGACTTCTGTTCCCCAATGCAGCTCTTCTGTGTATTTGTTTCTTAAACTCTTGGCATTGCAGAGGACATTATGAAACATCATTACCAGGTGATCCACCTAGTAAGTCTGTTGTTTTTCAGTAGAACATGTTCTGCAGATGCAGCAGTTAGGGGGTTGAGGCAAATCATTTACTGATGGGTGCTTAGAGTGATCAACTTTTATACTATATAAGTAAAACCTTTATCCCAATGGAAGAAACACTGTTGCTATATCTGTTTAAAACAAAGTATAGGCTGGAGTTTAGTTTGTTAGTGCATATAAATCTGCCAGTGCATCTAACACTTCCTGTAACATGAATGTGGTGGATGTAACATGTATGTAAAGGTCGAATCATTTGATCAATAGCTGAGATGTGATGTGATGCTATTGTTCCCAGACCATTCTACTCCGGTCACTTCAAAACACAAAACATTCTGTAGGCTGAGATAGGAGCATCTCCCTGGGTTGATTGGCCAAAGGCTAAAGTCCAGCCCACATCCATACTTCAATAAATTGAGGACCCTGAGTTATGGACGGGGTGATTCTTTTGGAGCAGGTTCCATTTGGCTGGTTAATCTCAGACTTACTTTTGACTTGCTTCAGTCACAGGATAAATCTTGGTAAATGTTTTATTTCTGTTTTTATTCCCTTTTTCATTTCATACAGAATATTCGTTTGTGTATGTCTTTTTGTCTTTTCTGTATTTTTAAAAAAATTTTCTTTGTATATATTTTATGCACTGCCCACTTTCAGGAAATTAAATTTTAAAATGAATAAGTGACTTCTGTGTACTAAGCTAGGGCTCATATGTCTGAAGATAATGTTGCATTTTAGTGTCTATATGCTTGGTCTAAGTTCATTGCCAATCTGTATGCAATTGCACTGTGTTGGAAGATTGCATGCAGACTGTAAACTAGCAGATCTGCCAGACAGAGATCAGTGTGTGTTTGGTGGCCCAGCCGACCAGTCTGTGGACAAACCGTTGGGTGGTGGCAAGCTACTGTTTGTGTGGGGATGTTTGTGGACAGTAGGAAGAGTGATTACACTGGGGTTCTAGCTTGTAGGATAGCTGGAGGAATCATAGAAGGGGCTACTAATTGCTAGACTGCTCCCCAACCCCTAGAGTGCACCAGATTGTATGTAAGATTCATATCTGCTTGTGTGTCATCAGCCAGCTGGATTGGAGTGCAGTCTCCCTCTAATGATGGCCAGAAGCACTGCGGGCTGTAAAAGTGTGTCATGGACTTATATTACTTTTGATATGCTGCGTGTGTTTTTTGATGTTCCTCTTTGTGAGTACCATCGTTACCGACAGATTAGACATTTTTTTAATTCACATTTTGGCCTTGTACCCTCTTCTCTGATTTCATTTTTTGAACGTATCAGCTGTGACTCTCCTAGGGGTAGGGGTCTTATTTCTGATCTTTATCACCAATTTTTGATCTGTCTTTCTCCTATGCCCCCTTTATATAGACGAAAATGGGAAGAGGATAGTGGTATCACTTTTTCAGATGAGGATTGGGATTCCATGGTGGATAACATATGTAATTGTTCTAGATCTCTTTCTGTTCGTGAGACTGCCCTTAAAGTTTTAACCAGATGGTATTATACCCCATCAAGACTACATGTATTGTTCCCACAAACATCCCCTTTATGTTTCCGGGGCTGTGGCCTCACAGGTACTTTGGTTCATATATTTTGGGATTGCCCGACCATATCTTTAATTTGGCGCAAGTTATCTGAGGTGGCTACCTCATTGGCAGGTATCCCAGTACGATTGTCTATACAGACCTGTTTATTGGGGGCTCATATCCCGGGGGTCTCTAATGCCATTATGAGATTGATACATACTATTTGTATTGCCACTTTGTGGGCTATTGCCTTACATTGGAAGTCCAATACTGTACCCTTAACCTCCGTTTTGCACAGGGTTGATGCTGTGATGCTCATGGAGCGTATTCATTATACCTTACTGGATAAGATGCACTTATTTGATAAAAAAAGGGAATCATGGATGGATTATAGACATTTATTGCATGATTAACTACATCCCAAGTGAAGGTTGACTGGCATATACTGTTGACAGATGTATCATTCAACCTACTTAATCGTTTACGTTTTTCATGTACTTGCAATCTGCTCTTTTCTATTTCCTCTTTCTTATTTTAACCATTAGCTGCCCGGCCAATGGCCGTTTGGCGGCTTCAGATGTGTCTCTTCACTCTGGGTGCACGCCATTTGGTGTGCTCCCGCACATGCGCAGTTTGCGCTAATGCAGAGCGGCGCAGCAGTGCGATCTGTCACCGGCCGTGCACCTCGGACATGGCCGATGACAGATCCGAGTACCGGCTCCCGTTGCTGGTACCATGTGACCTGCTGTGACCAATCACAGCAGGTCACATGACAGTTGTATACAATGGATGGCTTCATTCATGATGCCATCCATTGTATACTAGTGCCTAGCTGTGAATGGTCACAGCTAATCACATGCACATGGCATGTGATTAGCTGTGACCAAATCACAGCTAAGCACAAAAAAAAAAAAAAAAAGCTGAATGAATCGATTTCATTCAGTTAAATGCTTGCTTATAGCAAAGTAATTCTTTGCTATAAGCAAATTGTGTAAAAAAAAAAAAAAAAAAATACTGATCACTTCCCCAAAGTAGTACAATGTTACTATGGTAACATTGTACTACTTTGGTCATAGTAAAATATGAAAAAGAAATCCTAAAAAAAATTTAAAAAAATGTAATAAATTAAATATAATAAAAAAATAAAAAAAAATATATGTATTTTTTTTTCATACTGTCACCAGTCAGTGTCCCTGTTAACCGCCATGCCAGTTATATGATGACGCTGTACTGCACTGGTGACAGTATGTAAAAAAAAAAATAGTGAAAATAATTTTTTTAATTTTTTCATTTTCCGAAAAATTATGACAAAAAAATACAACTTCAAAAAACTCGCCATGCCTCTTATGAAGTACGTCGGACTGTCTACTCTGCAAAAAGGGGTCATTTGGGGGATATCTGTACTGTTCTGACATTCTTGGACCTCAAGAAATTAGATTGGCTGTCAGTACTTCAGGATTGATCAATATTCAGATCTATACCATAGTTTGTGAACTCTATAACTTTCCTACAAACTAAATAATACATCCTAATTTGGGTTATTTTCACCAAAGACATGTAGCAGAATACATCTCGGCCTAAATTTATGAAGAACAATTATTTATTTGTAAACTTTTATAACAGAAACAAAGAAAAATGTGTTTTTTTTTGTTAATTTAGCAAAAAATAAAAACCCCAGCGGTGATTAAATACCACCAAAAGAAAGCTCTAGTTGTGTGAAGAAAATGATAAAATTTTAGTTTGGGTACAATGTTGTATGACCGCGCAATTGTCATTCAAAGTGTGAGAGCGCTGAAACCTGAAAAATGGCCTGGGCAGGAAGGTGTAAAATTGCACGGTATTGAAATGGTTAATATACCTTTCTGTATTGTACTTTTCAAAAGTGCCTTGTTTTTGCTGTAAGTATCACTCAAAACTGTACTGTTGTTTTACAGACTACTTTTGCGATATAAAACCGTTTGTAAACAAAAAAAAAAGTGTGTTATGGATGGTCTTATGGCTGAAAGAGTCCCCCTCATTCAATCTTACCCCCAAGTCAAGGACCACACCCTGGTTAGTTAGTCGTCCTGGGTGTGTGTTGCCGTGACACTCCCCTCCCCCCAAATTAACAATTCAGTCCATCCAGAGTGTAGGCACCCGAAGGTAGGAGATATGCTACTGGCCAGATCACCAAATGTAAACCTAGAGGGGAAAAACAGAAAAAAAGAAAATGAATGCAGCCACCACATCTAAGGATTAATTAACTGAAATATGTTAGGTTTTTGCTTTAAAAGCCTTTATGAATTGAAGCTGATTGGCTACAGGAGAGAAGTATTGAGTTTGTAAGGGGACAGGGCATTGTTTTTTAATCATAAGAGAAAATAAGATGAAAAGGTCCTGCCATCAACTAACAGTTGTGTATTCCATGACTGAAGAATGAGGGAGGGAGGGGGAAGGTCACTACAGCTGTGTCTCTGGTTCAATACAGAAAAGATAGTGACAAGTAAAATGTAATGGCTGAATTTGAACAACATGGTTGCCACAGACACAGCCTGTCGTGTGCCCAGTAAACATGACCATCACCGTTAGGGCTAGTGGTAATCACTAGGATTAGCGGTAATTGTTAGGGTTAGAGTCCTAACCCTTTTGGTTGGGGTCCATTAAAGTCTATTACACACAAAATGCAATCTGCTGTGGGAAAAAAGGTCCCTGACCCTTTCCAAAAAACGTACCAGCTCTAAATACACAGATGGGATCTAGTAAACCATGTTAAATGAACTGTAGTGCATTTGTGCAAAATGAAAAGCACACTAAAAAAGGCATATAGGTGTGAACCAAGGCTTGATCTGTAGAAATTCAAGCTGACATGAATGCAGTTAGGCAATTTATAAATGTTTGTTCCTAAATGGGTCTACTTCACATGAATTAAAAGAGCAGTGTCAATCCTGCCAAATCACATTATCTTAAGTGAAACAAAACTCCAAAGTGTAGGTAGCACATATCACATGGTTTCCGTGTCTCTGCATCTCACATGTGCAAATATGGCCTTAACAACCAAACAAAAATATTTTTTAGGTATGTTGCAAAAATACTCAATATTTACTGAGGTCTGACTTGTGAAAATATCACTGTCTTTATCTGCATACAGGTAAAAAAAACCCCACAAACTCTGTAAAAGATTATCACACACTGACAACCTTCATGGCATGGGGCATCACTGCTATGGAACTAGTGTAGTCTGAGGGGTGGCAGGTAATGGTCATTCCATCAAAGACCTTCTAAGATAGGTGCCCTTAACTCCCACCCTTACAGTTCTTGTCTCTCTCCCAGCAGACAGCAATTATTTCGGCTGATCAAATGTTTTATGGGTCCTTCTCCCTGTATCTGGAACGGCCCTTTGCTAATAGTCATAGATTTTTCTTGAGTGAAAAAGTTTCTCTTGGCAGAGCATATCTTGAGAGAAGTCCACGTTATATTTCAATTTCAGTTATATATTAGCATCGTTTATTTCAAATCATTACTACTGGAGCAGATTAAAACATTGTAAATGCTAGGCTACGCAGTCGATAATTTACTTTATTTCACTTGACTTGTGTAAAATGTGTTAATTAGCAACAAGAATGGATAAAACACTTAGATTACAATGCAGAAATGGCTTGTAAGATACAGAATGATTTTCATTTTTGAACTTGCTTTTATTACAAACTGATTTCATGGTAAATGTTTTTGCTGCTGCCAGAATTAGGATGATGTATTAGGCAGCCATCCAAGACACCATTAAGAACACAGAGGGACTATGTCAGAAGTTTTGTTTTTTTTTTTTTTTAAATCCTTGTAGCCCAATTAACCACTTTCGGGCCGCCCGCCTGCAATGTCCAGGCGGCAGCTGCGGACAGGCGGCAGCTACATGACCAGCGACAAACCCATACGTCGCTGATCTTTTGCCAATACAGAGGGGCATGCAGACCTTACCCCCCCCCACATCCTGTGGAATGAGAATCCCAGTAATCAGGACCCAGAGGTCATGTGATTGCTATGCAATCACATGATCACAATGATAAAGCTTTTATGAATCGATCTGATTCATAAAAGCTTTGCTTCTGTTCCTGGAGAGCTGTAATTGGCCCACAGCTCTCACATGACACGTGAGACCAATCACAGCACCCTGTACCATGTGACCTGCTGGAGCCAATCACAGATCACTATTATATTGAACTGTTACGAACTTAACACATTCATGACAGTTCAAAGCAAGCTTTGGCAGGCACCTGGAGGAAGCTAAATGGACACAGCAGCTCCCCTGGCCTTGTGAGTACTCCTTTACTGCAAGATCCTGGTGACTGTGTACTATTGGGACTGCTGGGCCATGTAGTTTCTATCCTGAGAGGTACGACTAGTCCCCTTTAATTTTGTGGAAAGATTTTACATTACGTTTGAACTATGTAGTTTCTCTCTTGAGAGGTTCATACAGTTGGCCTCCTCTAGTTGCTCATGGGCAAACTGTCCTCTGAACCTGGGTCAAGTAGTTTCCCTCCTGAGGGATACATACCTCTGCCCTCCTACTAGTCTTTCATGGGAGGACTGTACTCTGCGCTGAGCAGATCTGTTCTTGAAGTTTGCAACACAGAGAAGTGTCTGAGCTGGAGTACAACATCTCACTCTGTCCCATCTCAAGTTATTCAGCAATAAAAGACATCGCCTCGACTGGTCATTGAGCGAAATTCTGCCGTGTGCCTGGCTCCCTTTGCACAAACTGTGGAAGAACCTGTTAACTACAGTGACTCCTATGGCAAGCCTACAGCTCCACCAGATTATGCGTGCACCAGTTTTAGTAAATCTTCCCCATAGTGTGGGGGTTAGTACAAGTGAGGCTCACTATCCCTGGGAAAAAGGCAGTCCAAGTGGTAAGTTTTTCTTTGACTCTGGCTTGCCATCCGTTTTATTTAAAAAGGTTGCAATAGATATAAATGGAAAAAAAACAGAAAATAAATCCAACCCCTCCAGGCATATATATATATAATATATCTGCTTTTTGCTTGGATTCAGCAGCAGCTCTGCTATAGAGAGAATGTGTGGCATCAGACTCTCTCCCTCTCTTAATTTTCTCCTGGGGTTTTCAACCCAAGAAAACAGACAGGAGGTGGTATACATAACCATTTCTGAAATGGACCCAGCTGCCCACCACTCTCCCTCTCCTCCCACAGATGAACCCGGCCTACGAGACCCGACTCTGCAACCGCCACTGCGCGACAGACTCTCCGCATCTTTACGCCCTGATGTGAAACCCTTCACCTCCCTCAACTGGCCAGCACTCCGCTCACTCTCCTAATATGCCACCTGTACTCCTCCTCCTCGTACTCCTCTCCTCCATTCCCAAAATCTCCCTCTACCCCCCAAAACAACTTTACATCGGACCCTCACTACTTCCATCTCCCCACTATGGCTCTCATCACCTCCTCCTGATACTCCACTCTCCCACCGACCCACACGCCACCACTAACAGACTCACACGCTCTTGCACATCCCGCCGATATCTCCCCGAACCCTGGCCCCTCACCACCTCACTCACTAGGCACCCTCCTACTCCCACAAACCGCCGCAACCCCCTCAACCTTATACCTGTCCCCCGCATCCACCCCTCCACTCTCGGTTGCACTCCTGATCAGTTTGCAACAAGCTCACCGCCATCCATAACCTCTTTATTTCCCACTCCCTCAACCTCCTAGTGGTCACCGAAACCTGGATCCAAGCCACTGACTCCACCTCCCCTGCGGCACTCTCCTATGGAGGTCTCGTCTGGTCCCATTCACCCAGACCGTACGGTCGTAGAGGTGGTGGGGTCAGCATGCTCTTGTCACCGCTGAGCACCTTCCAGGTCCTCCCTAACCCCCCCTCTATCCTTCTCCTCCTTCGAGGCCCACTGCATCCGGCTCTTCTCTCCCACGCCTCTGAGGATTGCAGTAATCTATCGGCCTCCTGGACCCGTATCCCGCTTCCTTGACTACGTTTCTGCCTGGTTTCCCTTCTTCCTTTCCTCTGAGCTACCCACCATCATCCTTGGAGACTTCAATATCCCTATCAGTGTCAACAACCTGGCTACATCCCAACTCCTCCACTTAACCTCTTCTTTTGCACTCACTCAGTGCACACAGTCCTCCACCCACACCAACGGGAACACCCTGGACCACGTTTTCGACCATCTCTGCACCCTCCACAACCTCACAAACACCCCTTTCCCTCTCTCTGACCACAACCTCATTACGTTCTCCGTCTCCCCGTTCTCTAACACCCCCCCCAAACGTCAAACCATCACCAGCTGTAACCTCTGCAACCTGAACCCGGCCCTACTCCACTCTGCAGCTGACCATCTGTACGACAGTATCCTTCCACGGTCGTGCCCTGACCTGGCCACTACTGCGTATAACGACTCGCTGTCAGCTGCCTTAGACTCCTTAGCACCCCTAACCACACGTAGCATTAGACCCCGACCGCTTCAACCCTGGTAGAACGACCACACTAAAAATCTTAAACGACGCAGTCGCGCGCTGGAGCGATTATGGCGCAAAACCAGATCCCCTCGAGTGTTCTCCCTCTACAAATCACTAATGACCTGCTACACCTCCTCCCTCGGCAAACTGATACACGACCACAGCTTCAACTATCACCTCTACGCCGAGGACACGCAAATTTACCTCTCCACCCCTCACCCCTTCAGTCTCCGCCTGTATCGCCCACCTACTGAACGGCATATCAGACTGCATGTCACTCCATTTCCTCAAATTTAACCTTTCCAAAACCGAGCTCTTAATTTCCCCCCCCAGCCCGTACCCCCCCCATCCTCTCCATCATAACCAACAACGCCACCATCAGTCCCACCCCGCAAGCCAAAGTCCTAGGTGTCACTCTGTCCTTCCAACCCCATGTCCAATCGCTGGCAAACTCATGCAGGCTACACCTCCGCAACATCTCCAAAATACGTACGTTCCTAACCCCAGACACTACTAAACAACTCGTTCACTCCCTCATTATCTCACGTCTGGACTACTGCAACTCCCTTCTCACCGGGCTACCTCATCACAGACTATCCCCGCTTCAGTCTATCCTGAACTCAGCGGCCAGACTCATCCACCTTACCAACCGTTCCACTTCTGCCACCCCCCTCTGTCATTCCCTCCACTAGCTTCCGATTGCCCAACGCATTAAATTCAAAATACAAACACTGACATACAAAGCCATCCAAACTACCTCACTGACCTGATACCCAAATACCACCCAACCCGTACTCTTTGCTCCTCACAAGACCTACTACTTTCTAGCTCCCTGGTGGTCTCCTCCCACGCCCGACTGCAGGACTTCTCCAGGACTTCCCCCATCCTCTGGAACTCCCTACCCCAATCCATCAGACTGTCACCTACCCTCCTCACCTTTAGGCGCACCCTGACAACCCATCTCTTCAGGGAAGCCTACCCCACCCTCACTTAACAGCCGATCTCCACTCCTCCTACCACTCCATCCCCCACATCCACTTCCTCCTGTACCACTATCCCCTCCCTCCTAGATTGTAAGCTTGAAAGAGCAGGGCCCTCAAACCCCTTGTGTATTGTTTTGTTACTGTATTGTCTCAGGTTCTATCCCCCACTATAATGTACAGCGCTGAGCAAACCTTCTGGTGCTATATAAATTCTGTATAATAATAAATGCGCAGCCCAGCTGTTTATAAAACCGGACAGTAGAGAGCAGCAGATTCCAACACTAGCCTTTAGACTAAGGGTGGCAGAAAAAAAGTAATGCAGGTGAAATCTCTGACTTGAAGCAAAATTATATGAGAACTTTATGCGCTGCCACCTATTGAAAATAACCATAAATCCAACCACTAAATGTGTTCCAACATCAAGACAAAAAAGAAAAAAACAGCAAAAAATGTGTTGCACTGCTAAGTAATCCTAAAAGAATAAATGACATTCAAAATCCACTAATAAATACAGACTCAATAAGTATGCACCTGTGTCACTCCTGTCAAAATAAACTGTCAAAGTGCACCACTTCCTTAAACTAAATCTGTCTAAAACTGAGCTGATAATATTCCCTCTTGCTCGTTCCCTCCTTCATGACTTTTCCATCAAGATCAATAATGCAACTATCAGTCCCTCCCCTCAATCCAGGGTACTAGGTGTACTCCTATCCTAATCCTATAATTTTAGCCCTATATCCAATTGCTGTCAAAAGTTTGTACACTTCACCTCCTTATCTCTAAAATTCACCCCTATTTAACTAATGAAACCACTAAACTACCGTATTTTCCGGCGTATAAGACGACTGGGCATATAAGATGACCCCCTACTTTTCCCTGTTAAAATATAGGGTTTGAGCTATACTCGCCGTATAAGACTACCCCTCTTCCAACGCACACCAAATAAAAATGAAAAAACATCAGATTTGATTTCAATATGGTATGCTATTTCAGTATGGTATTCCAATGATGGGGTGCTATTCCTCCCACTGACACCAATGATGGGGCACTACTCCTCCCACTGACACCAATGATGGGGCACTATTTCATCCACTGACACCAATGATGGGGCACTATTCCTCCCACTGATATCAATGATGGGACACTATTCCTCCCACTGACACCAATGATGGTGCCCCATCATTAGTGTCAGTGTGTGAGGAATAGTGCCCCATCATTAGTCAGTGGGAGGAATCGTGCCCCATCATTGGTGTCAGTGGGAAGAATCGTGCCCCATCATTGGTGTCAGTGGGAGGAATAGTGTCCCATCATTGGTGTCAGTGGGGGGAATAGTGCTCCATCATTGGTGTCAGTGGGAGGAATAGCGGCCCATCATTGGTATGAGTGGGAGGAATAGCGCCTCATCATTGGTATCAGTGGGAGGAATAGCGCCCCATCATTGGTGTCAGGGGCAAGAATTGCGCCCCATCATTGGTGTCAGTGGGAGGAATAGCGCCCCATCATTGGTGTCAGTGGCAGGAATTGCGCCCCATCATTGGTGTCAGTGGCAGGAATTGCGCCCCATCATTGGTGTCAGTGGCAGGAATTGCGCCCCATCATTGGTATCAGTGGGGAGAATAGTGCCCCATCATTGGTGTCAGTGGGGAGGAGGAATAGTGCCCCATTGTTGGTGTCAGTGGGGAGGAGAAGTAGTGCCCCATCAATGGTATCAGTGGGGAGAATAGTGCCCCATCGTTGGTGTCAGTGGGAGAAATAGTGCCCCATCATTGGTGTCAGTGGGAGGAATAGTGCCCCATCATTGGTGTCAGTGGGAGAAATAGTGCCCCATCGTTGGTTTCAGTGGGGAGAATAGTGCCCCATCGTTGGTATCAGTGGGAGGAATAGTGCCCCATCGTTGGTATCAGTGGGAGGAATAGTGCCCCATCGTTGGTATCAGTGGGAGGAATAGTGCCCCATCGTTGGTGTCAGTGGGGGAGGAATAGTGCCCCATCATTGGTATCAGTGGGGAGAATAGTGCCCCATCATTGGTGTCAGTGGGGAGGAGGAATAGTGCCCCATCATTTGTATCAGTGGGGGAGGAACAGTGCCTCATCGTTGGTGTCAGTGGGGGAGGAACAGTGCCTCATCGTTGGTGTCAGTGTGGAGGAGGAATAGTGCCCCATCGTTAGTGTCAGTGCGGGAGAGGAGCGGCTGCTCCTTCTTCCAGTTCGGCCGCTCGATTTTCACGGGGCCGCTCGGCTCCGCCTCCTCGCCGGTGATTGGTCGCCTGTGTGCCTTTCCAGTGCTGGCGCCCAATCACCGGTGAGGAGGCGGAGCCAAGCGGCCGCGTGACCATCGAGCGGCGCGGCAAAACGGACGCCTCTGGTTGAGTTAGGAGGTGTTGAAGCCTCCTATTCTTGTCAATGGTGCTGCGCCGCAAACGCCCGGCCGGCGTTTGCGGCGCGGTTGCAGAGCGGTAACACCATTTAAACTTCATTATAGGCCTTTGTGGGGCATTTTTAACGCTCTGCAAACGCCTAGCAACTGCCGCTAAAAAACGCTCCGCAAACGCCGGACCAACGCTTGCCAAACGCTATAGGAGCGTTTGGCAAGCGTGGGTAAAACAGTCAAGTGTGAACGAGCCCTTAGGATAGATATGGAACAAGGTTGATGGCAAATGTCACATGGTGAAGAGATTTTTTGGCACTTTCCTTCACTTGTAATGTGAGCACAATAATTGATTACATTTTCAATGTAAAAGTTTGGAACATACTACACTATATGCAATTTTTTGTTTTTATATGGTTCGGGGGTGTGCATAGCAGATGGGATAGAGAGAAGCAAGAGGAGACGAACATGCGTTTATGTACAAGGCTTTATTTAATTTACTGGCATTTTCTTGTAAGAGCATTCCTTATATGGAAATTTTGGTCTCACGTATTAACTTTTAAAAGTAATCTAAACAAAGGAATTGAGAGCAGAACAACTACTACAACCAATATATAACATTAACCATACATATACAGATGCACAATAATATAGAAATAATACATATTTTATAGAAGAAGAGATTAATAACAGTACATACAGTTGTGTTCAAAATAATAGCAGTCAGACATCACTAACCTGATCAATCACTGCTTTTGGTACAAATGATATTTCTACATGGCAAATAAGTTACTAGCAGGTGTAGTAGAGTAATAGAAATCCAACAGACCCAACAGTCATGACATGCATGCTGCTGATTCTGTGTAATTGAATCGCTAATTAAAAGGGGCATATTCAAAATAATAGCAGTGTGGAGTTATATTAGTGAGGTCATTCATTCTTTAAAAAACAAGGAGCAATTGCCCTTATTTAAGGAAGGAAGGCAGCAAATGTAGTACATGCTGGTTACAGTGCATAACCTGAAGGCCTTGTATGGATTGGGGGGGGACCGGCATTCTTTTTTTTCTTTTTTTTGCGTAGAGAAAAGATGACTCATCATTGTTAGGACTCCTCAGGGTGCCGGCTCTTTAACAACCAATGACTCATTCCTGCTGATGACAGCAGGAATGAGTCACTGGTTGTTAGGAGCCAGCACCTGCTGGCATCCTAACAACTAGAACACATATCACACAAAAAAGCATAAAAAAATGCATGTAGATATGATTTTGATGTATTTCCATTAAAGTCTGTGGAGCACAAGATCACACTGCATCACACCAAAGTAGCACAGGACCCTTCACCAAAGTCACATCACAGCTGTGCTGCATTGATGTTAACGGCCACCATTGGAAGCAATGTTATTTGTATTGTCATGCAATTTAACCGCACCTGAAATCAGGTCAGTGTGAAGCAGGCCTAAATATATCGTCAGCTACAGTACATAATATCAAAAGATTCCAAGAATCTGGGGAAATCTCTGTGGCAAGGGGCAAGGTTGAAACTCAATATAGGATGCCCATGTTCTTAGGGTCTTCAGACGACACTGCAATAAAAACAGGCATGATTCTGTGATGATATAAGAAAGAGAGAAAAAAAGCGCCACAAACTAAATAGAACAAAAGCTGCACTCCTAACCAAAAAAAGGTAAAAATGTGAATAAATCAAAGAGTGCGCTAAAGATAAGTAAATACAAAAATTAATTTAAAATAATGTCTGTGATAAAAAAAAAATATTATATAAAAGTCTATCCACCATCACAAAGTAATTAAACAGTTCTGAAATCTTGTATAAATCAAACACTGTGCAAAAAAAAAAAAAATCCACCACCGAATGAAATGGTTACACTCACCACAGCTCCATGCTGACCAGATTATAAATCAGCAAAGATAGCATTTGGTCTGGGAGCGATGATCAGCATTGCGCCTCGTGAGGACGTCGGATGACGAAACTAGTAGGGCGGGGCTTCTTTTGGATGTGATGTTGGGACGCTCCTCGTAGACTGTTGGCTGTGATATCGCAGTGAGCAAGGCTCGTCCCTGCTTTCTTGAGGCTGTCATTGCTGGTGTCGGCTAGACACCCTGTTTGTGAGTGAATTTCTGACGTTTTAATAAAACATTTTGGTTTTAAACGTACTGCACCATGATTTCCTTTTTTGATTCCCCGAACATGATCTATGGTATGGAGACTTGATGACTACCTGCTGTTAAGGCTATTCCATATTGTGCTGACTGGCTGCTTGCAGTATATTGCTCCCAGTTTGGATTACTTCTGCTGATCATCGCTCCCCGAGCAAACGCTATCTTTGCTGACTTATAATCTGGTCAGCATGGAGCTCTGGTGAGTGTACCCATTTTATTCAGTGGTGGATTTTTTTTTTTTTGCACTGTTTGATTTATACAAGATTTCAGAACTGTTTATTTACTTTGTGATGGTGGATGGACTTTTATATAATATTTTATCACTGACATTATTTTAAATTAATTTTTGTATTTACTTATATTTAGCGCACTCTTTAATTTATTCACATGATTCTGTGATGGACATTACTTTATGGGCTCAGGAATGCTTCCAAAAAATCACTGTCCATAAACAGTTTGCTGTGCCATCCAAAATGCAAGTTAAGCTCTATCAAGCAAAGAAGAAGTCATATCTGAATATGATTGGGAAATGCCACCGTCTTCTCTGTGCCAAAGCTCATTTAAAATGGTCTGTTGCAAAGTGGAAAACTGTTCTGTGGTCAAACAAATCAAATTTGACATTCTTTTTGGCAACCATGGGCACTACCTCCTCTGGACTAAAGAGGAGAGGGACCTTCCTGGCTTGTTATCAGCACTCAAAAGCCTGTATCTCTGATGTTATGGGGGTACATTAGTGTGCATGGAATGGGCAGCTTTCACATCTGGAAAGGCACGATCAATGCTGAACGATACATCCAGGTTTTACAGCAGCATATGCTCAGGCAAGAATGGGACATTTCTCTCCCAAAACTTCAGCCAACTGGTCTCCCAAATCTTTACAGTGTTGTTAAATGAAGAGGGGATTCTAAACTTTGCCAGCTTTTTTTGTCCTATCCAAACTTTTTTGATGTGTTGCTACCAGAATTTTCAAAAGTACCTTATTTTTTTCTTAAAGTGGTGCATTTTTTCAGTGTAAACATTTGATATATTTTCTGTTGTGAATAAAATATGGGATTATGAGATTTGCAAATCACTGCATTCTGTTTTTATGCAGATTTTACAAAGCATCCCACCTTTTTCGGAATTGAGGCTGTAGCTTTTTACTTTAACCAGAAATGTAAGTTTTGGTAAAGTGCGTTTTATATTGTAATGTAATTAAAAATCTGAACACAAAATACTGCTTATTTTTCTTATGTAATTCCAATAAACCATTTTTTGCATATGCAGCAGCATTTCTTAAAATTACACTACCCAGTTTAAATGTGACACTTGATAGGGCTCAGAATAATATAGTTGGAGAGGTCGGACAAGCAACAAC
This sequence comes from Staurois parvus, assembly GCF_062004578.1. Lineage (NCBI taxonomy): Eukaryota > Metazoa > Chordata > Amphibia > Anura > Ranidae > Staurois > Staurois parvus. The sequence continues at coordinate 36,126 of NW_028317819.1, forward strand.
CTAAACCAACTTTATGTTATAATGTGATCATTCAAGTTGACAGCGAGATCTATTACAATCAAATGAAGATGGCTAAAGCGATCGATAATCTGTCTACATTCAGAGGAAGACTTCAATCTAAAGTGATTAAATTGAAGAAGACTTTGCACTCTGCTATATTTCACCATTTGCTGCCATGGATCTTTAAATTTGCACCTCAACTTTTTTGCAATGTGTGCATAGACAGGATTTACTTTATTTTTTAACTTTAAGTAGTTTACATGCTTTCTGTTGGGCAGCTTTGAGCTAATTTAAATGGAAACTGTTCCGTGTTTTAAAAAGGCACAGGGGCTATTTGTCCCACTGGCACTTGGAAGTAGCAGACACGGTTCTCTGTTGGCTCAAAACTGTTGCCAATGTGAGAATATCATATAAGGATTTTTTTCTCCTCAATAAACATGAAAATTGTACTGCAAACCTGCTTTTGTTCTATATATACTGTGTGTGTATATGTATTCATATATTATTATTATACAGGATTTATATAGCGCCAACAGTTTGCGCAGCGCTTTACAATATAAGGGAGACAGTACAATTACAATAATTTCAGTACAGAAGGAATATGAGGGCCCTGCTCATGGAACTTACAATCTAAAGGATTTTATATGACTTGTAGATTTGACTGTGTCCCCTCCAACTCTGAGAGGAAAACAGCTTTGGGTAAGCTCCAAAAAGGAAAAAATATAAACACACATTTTTCTTTTCCTAGCATGGACCACTATCCACAGATGGTGCAAGCAGAACATGGTTAACCCACCACCCCAATATATATATATATATATATATATCTATATATCCACAAATCGATAGACTGCAGCACCTCATAATGTTTCATTCAAGCAAAGCTTGCATATAATGATTACTTTTAGACAGACACATTCGGAAACAAAATGATGCTGCTCCTTGAGGAAAAAAATAGGAATGACGCAAAATGACCAACAGATAATACAGAAATACAGGTCAGAATCACTATTTAAAGTCATATTAAAGGCTGATTTTTTTAAAATAACAAACATGTTATACTTACCTGCTCTGTGCAGTAGTTTTGCACAGAGGAGCCCCGATCCTCCTTTTCTCGGGTCTCCCTATGGTGCTCCTGGCCCCTCCCTCCTGCTGTGTGCCCTTATAGCAAGCAGCTTGCTATAGGGGCACCTGAGCTACTGCTCTGTCTGTCCATTCAGGAACAGAGCATTGCTCGGCCTCACCCCCCCACCCTCTCCTTATTGGCTCACTGACTGTGATTGACTGTAGCAGGAAACAATGGCTTCCGCTGCTGTCTCAGCCAATGAGGAGGGAGAGACCCCGGAGAGCCACTGCTTTCGTGCACATTGCTGGATCGAGATGAGGTTCAGGTAAGTATTGGGAGAGCTGCTGCTTTTGTTTGGAATGTTTTCAACCTTGCAATCCATTTTATTTCCCTATGCTTTCATTCCAGCTCCCAGCTACGTAGATAGGCACTTGATCTATATAAAAGATAATGTTAACACCATGTTTTGGGCTCAGTGAAATGTCTGGCTAAGGGCAATTCAAGCTGTGCTTGAGTTGCATAGGATAGATATGATAGATATACAGTTGTGTTCAAAATAACAGCAGTGTGTTGAAAAAAGTGAATAAAGCTCAAAATCCTTCTAATAGCTTTTATTTCCATACACACAAATGCATTGGGAACACTACACATTCTATTCCAAATCAAAACATGAAGAAAAATATATCAAATTTGTGTTGTTCCTCTAAAAAAATTGAAGAAAAGTATTAGACTGTTCAAAAAAATAGCAGTGTTTGTATTCTTCTTTACAAACTCAAACATTCACAATATAAACTGAAAAATGTTTGAAGATGTTGCTTTCCTTTGAATCACTTAATGAATATTTAGTTGTGTAAGCACTGTTTCTGAGAACTGCTGTACATCTGTGTTACATGGAGTCAACCAACTTCTGGCACCTGTGAACAGGTATTCCAGCCCAGGATGATTGGACTAAATTCCACAGTTCTTCTCTATTTCTTGGTTTTGCCTCAGAAACTGCATTTTTGATGTCACCCCACAAGTTTTCTATTGGATTAAGATCCGGGGATTGGGCTGTCCACTCCATAACGTCAATCTTGTTGGTCTGGAACCAAGATGTTGCACGTTTACTGGTGTGTTTGGGATCGTTGTCTTGTTGGAACACCCATTTCTAGGGCATTTCCTCTTCAGCATAAGGCAGCATGACCTCTTCAAGTATTCTGATGTATTCAAGCTGATCCATGATCCCTGGTATGCGATAAATAGGCCCAACACCGAAGTATGAGAAACATCCCCATATCATGATGCTTGCACAACCATGCTTCACTGTCTTCACAGTGTACTGTGGCTTGAATTCAGTGTTTTGGGGTCATCTGACAAACTGTCTCCAGCCACTAGACCCAAAAAGAACAATCTTACTTTCATCCGTCCACAAAATGTTGCGCCATTTCTCTTTAGGCCAGTCAATGTGCTTTTTGGCAAATTGTTACCTCTTCAGCATGTCTTTTTTTCAACAGTGGGACTTTGCGGGGGCTTCTTGCAGATAGCTTGGCTTCACATAGGCGTCTGCTAATTGTAACAGTACTCACAGGTAACTTTAGAACTTCTTTGATCTTCCTGGAGCTGATTGTTGGCTGGCTGAGTCCTTGCCATTTTGGCTATTCTTCTATCCATTCGAATGGTAGTTTTTCGCTTTCTTCCACGTCTTTCAGGTTTTGGTTGCCATTTTAAAGCATTTGCAATCATTTTAGCTGAGCAGCCTATCATTTTCTGCACTTCTTTATATGTTTTACACTCTCCAATCAACTTTTTAATCAAGGTACGCTGTTCTTCTGAACAATGTCTGGAACGACCCTGGCACGGATCTCCCCACACGCCACGCCCACAGCGACTAGCCAACCGAGGCGCGCACGTGCGGCCGTGACAGGGGGGTAAGAGAGATTAAAGGGGACTCAACTTTGAATGTATAAAACCGTATATAAGATCAGCCGTGATACCCTTACACAGCCCCCACTACCTTTGGCCACCACCAGATGGAGACTCCACTCCAATCCAGCTGGTCGACCACACACTGGCAGATACAAATCTTATATACAATCTGGTGCACTGATTAGAGTTGAGGACCAGCTTAGTAATTACACACCCTTCTAGGATCCCTCCAGCTATCCTACAGCTGGGCCTCGTTAGGAGGCAGTGGGTGTGGCTGCTGCACAGACAGCTTGTGAAGCAGAGAGTGAGGCTCTGCAGCTTTCTAGGCCCAAAACCAAGCCCGGGGCTAGATTTATTGTTTAAGCCCTTGGCTGGATGGCCGAGCCCGGCCATGACCCGGGTGGGGGACCCCCCCCCCAGGGCAGAGTACCAGTCCTAATGCTATCGAGGTCTTGGGAAATGTGCCAAAAAGGGGTGAGTCGTACACCTCTTATCGTGGGAGAGTGTCAGCTCATGTGGCCCGTATCGGGAGGGAGGAAGAGAGACTGGCAAAGTTGAAGCTGAAGCTACGGAAGATGAAGGCCAGTTATGACCATGTGTGGAGCAACAAGCGACAGGCAATGAGACCTGAGCTAGACTCGCTGGAGCTTGTTGTCCGCCAGCAGAGCTCCCTTGTCACGTCGCTGAAGCAGGCAAGCGGGATCCTCCGCGAAAAATATGTGAATGAGGACCGCTTCAGGCTTGCTCGGGAGCGGTCATTAGCTGCGGCCAGGGGACAGCCTGGAGGAGAGACCTCGTCCGGGGATCAATCGGATCCCCCTGGTGTGTCATCCCCTGCAGTGGAGTGTGCCCCAGAGTGTTCCGGCGGGAGGAGACCAGTGAGTGTGGAGGAGTCGCAGGGATCCATCCCTGCTCATCAGCAGCAGGAGAAACAGCCAGAGTGGGGGACCCAGGAGGATCCCAATGAAGTGCCGTCCGGCTTACGATTCATTTCGGAAATGGAGTCCCCGCTCAGTGGAAGGCAGTTTGTGTTCACTTCTGAGGAGTCTGGAGAGGATGAGGATACCTGCCCAAAGCCTGCCAAGCTGATTTCCAAGGACAAAGCGATGTTTGTGCGGCTGGAGCGGATCCCCAGCTCAATGATCCCTAAAGACCAGGTGATGGAAGTAGCGGCAAAGCCGGCAGGAGAGCCGCATGCAGGGACTGTGAGTAATGGATCTGATCAGTGTGCGGTGCTGGCGGGGGCAGATGTCAGCATGCCTGTGAGTGCAGATGCCAGCCTGCTGGTTAATGCAGGAGTCGGCTTGCCGGTAATTGCAGATGTCAGCCTGCCAGTGGGTGCAGGGGCCGGCTTGCTTGTGAGTGCGGACGTTAGCCTGCCGGTCAGTGCAGGTGTCAGCTTACCGGTGAATGCAGATGTTAACTTGATGGGGTGTGTAGGGGATGGTTTGCCAGTGTGTGCAGATGTCAGCCTACCAGTTAATGCAAATGTCAGCCCGCTGGTTAATACTGATGGTATCCTGCCAGGTAATACAAATGTCAGCCCGCTGGTTATTACTGATGGTATCCTGCCAGGTAATACAAATGTCAGCCTGCTGGTTAATACTGATGGTAGTCTGCCAGTTAATGCAAATGTCAGCCCGCTGGTTATTACTGATGGTAACCTGCCAGGTAATACAAATGTCAGTCTGCCGAGTCCAGTGGATGTGGTGAGCCCCCCTCCTGTGGGTGGCAGGGTATTTAGTTTCTCTGCTGCAGTGAGAGGGGGAAGGAGTGTGGCAATGTCATCTGAGAGGAGTGGTGGAGGTATGGGTGTAAAAAGGAGGAATGTGGTCCAACTGAGATGGGAAGGAAGGGGTTCCCCCCCTATAAGAAGGGAAATGGTTGACCGCTTAATGGAAATGGGGTTTAGAGCACAGGAAATTTTTGCTTTTATAGCCCCGGCGGGCACAGGGGAGTATGATATATCCTTTCAGAGGGCGGAAAGTTTAGATGTGTTTTTGATCCGTTATGAGAAGGATTGCAAGGGGACCCCAAGGTGGGAGGGGCTAGTCCCAAAAGTCATCTCAAGGCAGTCATTGGTGAAGAGTGTTACAATTCTGGTGCGAAACGAATCGATCCCACCAGCGGATATAACCGTTTGGCTGGGGAGGTATGGTGATGTGCTAGCTCCATTGAGGAAAATGTTGGATGACAGGGGGATTTGGACAGGAGGGTGGGCAGCAACAATGAGACTGCACACGGAAGGTGATAGAATTAAGCACCTACCTACTTCAGCCTTCATTGGCAAGGATCGTTTAGTTATATTCTATGCAGGGCAGCCAAAGGTATGCCACAGATGTGGCATTAAGGGGCACTTCGCAGCAACCTGTGAGGTGCTCAAATGCTCACTATGCCAGGGTGTTGGGCATACGGCCCGTGAATGTAACTTAATTAGGTGCAATTTATGTCAACAGCTGGGACATTCTTATAATCGTTGTCCTGAGGCCCTTCATAATCTGCCAGGATTAATGGAGGAGCTTGGTAGGATGGAGGCTGAGGAGATGGAGGTGGTGCCATCTCCCCCTCCCCCTGGTAATCCTGCCACCTCAGGTGCTCCAGCACCAGAGGCACCCAATGTGACCCCTAATGTGCCTGTGCCTCCCCCCTCTGTGAAGTCCCCCCCTGACCCTTTGCCTCCCCATGTTTCTCCCCCAGTGTTGGCTACCCCTGCCGCCAGTGTTCCTGTCCCCCCTGCCCGGAGAAATCGGGGTGTGAGGGCCAAGAAGGCATCTGCAGCACCTTCTGTGGTACCTCCCCCAGTTCTGCTCCCGTTACGTCGCCAAGATCCTGTAGGGGATGGGGTGGCTTCTGGTGGTGTTGGGAAAGGGAAGCTTTCAGTTCCTGCCCCTGAGGATAGTGGATCAGGAGGAAAAAAAGAGGGTAAGGGGGAAGGGTGGTCGGTGGTGAGGAGTGGGAAGAGCAGGGTAGTGTTATCTCCTGCATCCTCAATTTCTTCTTTTGAGGTGGAGGAGGTTTTTTCCAAAAATCATTTTGATATTCTTTCAGGGGAGGAAGGAGACTCTGTGGGAACCCTCTCTCTCATGGATAAGGGGGAGACGGGAGGGTCTCTAAAAAGAGTTGGGTCCCCTGCAAAGCAGAGGAAAACAAAGGTTAAGAAATGACCATCTCAATTACCTTGATGGCAGTTCCCGCTCCGATAAATGTGGCAACCATTAATGTTGCCAGCATAAAGTCTGTAGGTGCTAGAAGTGTGGCCTTATTTTTGCTCAGCAGTATTTGTGCTGATGTTTTGTTTTTGCAAGAGACCCGGCTCAGCAGTCTGGCTGATGTCCATCTGGCGAAGAGGGAGTGGAGGTGTGGTCCCTCCTTCTGGTCTCTTGCGGCCGAGCCTTACAGCGGAGTTGCGGTGCTTTTTACCGGCATGGTAACGTGTCGGCGGGTCATTGAGGTGGAGATTGGAAGATGTATGGTCTTGGACGTCCTTGTGAAGGGGCAAGAGCTAAGGCTCATTAACATCTACGGTCCCCAGTCTACATGGGGTAGGAAATGCCTCTTTACAAAGATTAAGCCTTTCCTTTTTACGTCCCGGCAAGTTGTCTTTGGAGGAGACTTTAATACTGTCACTAGGCTTAAGGACAGGAAGGGCTCCATTGACAGGCTGGAGTATGACAGCGTTTTTTTAAATGCGATAGTCAGGGAAGCAGGTCTGGAAGATGCCTTAATTAAGCGCAGCCCAGACAGCACGGGATTCACTTTTAGGCGAGGTAGAAGTGAGAGTAGAATAGATAGGTTTTTTTTTAAAGGGGGACTCCGCCTTCTCGGCACCTGTGTGTCAGGCGGTGGAGTTTTCCGACCACCTTTTGCTGACTGTGTCTTTGAATGTTTCAGATACGCCACTGAAGGGGAGGGGTGTCTGGAGATTGAATTCGACTCTGCTGGATGATGAGGATGTGAGACGATCCTTTGAGGATTTTTTCAGGCTCAGGAGACCATCCTGGATTTCTGCAGCAGTAAGTCGGAGTGGTGGGAGCTTACCAAAGTGCGGATTGGCAGGTTTTTCAAGGCCCTAGGTAAGAAAAAACAATTTGATAGGTATGTTGCCTACCAACAGCTGCGGAGGAGGCTTGATCGCCTTGTCTCTGATGGTGGAGATTCTGGGGCAGTCTCGGAGGTTAAGCTTCTCCTAAGGAAGTATCAGTATGACCGGCATGCCTCCTTGGTTCTGGAGAGGGATTATGGGAAGTACCATTCGCCTGACCCTTACCAGAACTGCAAGCAAGGTATAGCGATTAAGACGGTCACCGGTCTGAGAGATGGTACGGGATCTCTGACGAAATCCAGGTCAGGGATCTTGGAGGTCTCAAGGGCATTCTTTGAAGATCTCCTGGGGGAGAAGCACCTCAACCAGGCAAGGATGTCGAGCTTTTTGGAGTCTACGCCAGGTCTGGAAAATAACATTCCGCTCACAAGTTTGACAAGCGAGATCACAGTTGAAGAGGTTGTCAAAGCCATTGATAGTCTGGCCATTAAGAAGACACCTGGGCCAGATGGTTTGACAGCAGAATTCTTTAAGGCTTTTAAGTCCAGCTTGGCACCTCGGCTTGTGGAGGTCTTTAATAGCTGTTTGGATGAGGGTTCACTCCCTCCCTCCATGAGGAAATCGGCTGTGATCTTGTTGTCAAAAGGTAAGGACCCTTCGATGATTGAGAATTGGCGCCCCATCAGCCTTCTCAATGTCGATAGGAAGATTCTGGCCAAGATCCTTTTCTGGCGCTTGTCGTCAGTGGCAGACGGGTTACTTTCGCAACGTCAGCACTGCTCGGTTCAGGGCAGAAGTACATTCACAGCGGTGTTAGCTGTCCGGGAGGTTCTGGAGCGATGCAGGGCTGATGGCAGTGGGAAGTATTTGCTGGCGCTGGATCAGGCCAAGGCCTTTGATCGGGTAGATCATAAGTACCTCTGGCATCTCCTTGACCGGTATGGCCTGGAAGGGAGGTTTATTGGCTGGTTGAAAACATTGTACAGAGGGGCGGAGAGCTTCATGTTGATCAATGGTTGGGTTGGGAGACCCTTTGAGGTTGGCTCTGGGGTGCGCCAGGGGTGTCCGCTGAGTCCCTTGCTCTATGCCTTTGCCATTGACCCCTTCGTTAGGAGGCTAGATGGCGGGGCTTTGGGTGGGGTGCCGGTGGGTGCTACTGGTGAGCCGCCTTTGAGAGTCGTGGCCTATGGCGATGACGTGTCTGTTTTCATCTCTGGGACTGAAGAGGCGCAGGAGGTGGTCTCGGAGATGGAACAGTATGCGGAGGCATCAGGCTCCAAGATCAATCGTGAGAAAAGTGACGTTTTCTGGATGGGTAGGGAAGGTGAGAACTTCTCGCTTCCGGATACCTTCCCGGAGCCCCAGCCAAAGATCAAAGTGTTAGGCATCACATTTGGCCCTGATGATTATGGTAAATCAAATTGGGAATCCAGGTTGTCTGATGCCGAGGGTAAAGTGAGATGCTGGAAGGGGTGGCGGCTCTCCTTAAGGGAAAGGGTCGATCTGATCAAAACCTACCTGATTCCGGTCTTTTTGTACGTCAGTTACGTTTGTCTCTTGCCAGAGTCTCTCTATACGAGGGTCTACAGCTGTTTCTTCCAGCTATTATGGGGGAACAGACTGAACCTAGTGAAGCGGAATGTGACCTACCTGTCCAGGCGGGAGGGTGGCCTAGGGATGGTCAACCCGATCGTTTTCTTCTCTGTTATGTTTGTAAAACATAATTTTGGTAATATGCTGAAAGAGAAGCCGCCTTCATGGGTAGGTTTGTTTCGGGCTTGGTTTAGACCCTTTCTAAGCTGTTGGGAGAGTGGCGGGCCAGTGAGAAGCCTGAGAGTCAAGCACGGTAAGCTCCCGGCTTATGTTGCCCAGAGCTTGAAAATACTTAGGCGGTGGTGTGTGACGGCGGAGGAGGTCAGATCGCTTCCTGGGAAATTCCTCAGGGAGAGGGTCATGGCCACTGCCTTTCATGCACCGCTGGCCTTGAAGGATTGCCCAGGCCATAGTCTGCGGGAGGGCTTAAGATTGATAAATATGGAAAGGATTCCCTTAAAGTTTAGGGACCAGGCCTGGCTCGCGTTCCATGGCAGGCTATATGTGAGAGGGAACTTGAAGTGCCGTTCTCTGGACAACCGTGGTTGTCCGAGGACGGAGTGTGGGGGTGAAGTGGAGACTATGGACCACTTCTTGCTTCAGTGCCCTTTCAATATAGAGGTGTACAAAGAGGTGGGGAGGGCTCTAGACATCCCCTTCCTGCACTGCATGCCTTATGCAGAGTGGGTATTTGGGGCCTTCAAAACACAAGTGGATTTTGATTTTGACACTCTTTTTTTAGTTTGTCTAGTGGTCCGTTACTACACTTGGAACGCACGGTGTCAGGTTTCCATTCGGCAGAAAATTCTTCCTGTCCCGGTGGTGGTGTATGACATCCTTGGTGAGGTTGGGAAAATTCGGGGTCTTGAGAGAGACAGGCAGCGGCGAAGGACCTGGATAGAGGCGTGGAGGAATATCCGGTCTGTAGCCGCGGTCTGTTGAACTCTGGGTGAGGATTCTGTTCTTTTTTCCTCTGTGTTTTCACTCCTTTAGATTTTGATGACAAGAGCTTTTTGAAGAAAGGCTATGTGCACCTGAAGATCCATGTTTCTTGGCCTTTACTGTGTGTTTGTTAGTAGTATAGTGTGTTTTGATATTTTTTGTTTTAGGAGGATGTTGTAACCAGATAGGGTTTTTCTTTGTTTATGACCAGATGTATGGTTTTTTGTATTTATTTATTTTGTATATATGTATTTTATACCTTTTTGTAAGAAAATTTTGATGCTGGTTGCAAGATTTTATCTAATAAAATATTTCCAGCTACCTACAGCTTGAACCCCGGAGTTAATCACCCTTCCACTGTCCACACCCCCCCCCCCCCGCACCAGACATACCACAAAAGGTAGCCTGCCACCACCCAACAGTTTATCTGCAGAACAGTCTGCTGGGACACCCCACACACACAGATCTCTTTCTGGCCGATCTGTTACCTTTTACAATCTGCATGCAATCTGCCCACACACAGTGCAATTGCATACAGATTGGCAATGAGCTTGACCAAGCATTTAAAGGCACTAAAATACAATACAATTTAATCTCTCCAATCTAATCTCTCCGAAGATATGAGCACGTGCTTAAATACACAGAAATCACTAATTAATTTTAAGATTTAATTTCCCGAAAGTGGGCAGTGCATAAAATATGTACAAAATATGTTACAGAAATACAAAAAATACAAGAAGACACACAAATGACTATTCACTATAAAATAAAAGGGAATAAAAGACAGAGATAAAACGTTTACCACGATCTATCCTGTGACTGGAGCAAGTCAGGGAGAAACAGCAATCCGTTGGTCGATCGAACCAGCTCTGTACGAATCACAAATGTCCCAATCCCCGCTTACTCCTTTTATGGGGATATGGGCGTAGGCGGGACATTAGTCCTCGGCCAAATGACCATGGGGGGCTGCTCCTGTACCTGCCCACAGGATGTTTTGGATGCCGACCTGCCCAAGTTTAATCGGACTAAGGCCAGCTTGAAACACCAAGTCGGGGATTGGATTTCCGACACCAGCGCATCAGTCCGATCGCGACAGTACCAAACACCATTTGACTGTCACAATCCAGCGCCACCTAACCATTTCCTGCATTTTCCTGGCCTTATGCCTAAACCGCAACTATGATTTTTAGGTGTCGGTGTAGTGCACAGAATGCCCTAACAGAAGGGAGCATGTTCATCTCTCTGCAACTAATATTTTAGCTTTTATGAGAGATGAAACATACCCCTTTTGATGTATGGATACACTTTTTAGATCCCCCAGACAGATCGAGCCCCCTGCTGTCATGAAGCCAAAATGTCTGGAGCCACTTCTTGTAAACAGGTTTCACCAGAAGGTGACAACCTTATTAACACAAAGGTGTCACATCCCGGAAGTCGGACTTTTCAGCCTAATTGATGCCAATTGATGACCCCTGTCTGAGTACCTCATTTCCCCAATGACAAGGACTGAATACATCCATAATGACAATGGAATGTCCCTACAGAATATACATCCTTAATGACAATGGAATGTCCCTACAGTTATGATTACATATTGCTACTGATCACATCTTATCTACTCAAATCTGTACATGTATGTCACATGCACGTTACATCATGTCACATGTATGTTACAGACCTATTTTCCTCAGAATTTCAGAGAGAAATGCACTGTAACCAGCATGTACAACATTTGCTGCCTTCCTTCCTTAAATAAGGGCAATAATTGCCACCTGTTTTTCAAAGAATGAATGACCTCACTAATACAGTTGCAAGAAAAAGTATGTGAACCCCTTGGGATTACGTGGAGTTTTGCATGAATTGGGCATAAAATGTGCTCTGAACGTCGTCTAAGTCACAACAATAGAAGAACACAGTCTGTTGAACATAATACTACAAAAACATTAGATGTTGCCATGGTTTAATTGCACATAACATGTAAACATTCACAGTGCAGGGAGGAAAAAGTATGTGAGGCCCTAGCTTAATGACTTCTCCCAGAGCTAATTGGAGCCAGGAGTGAGCCAACCTTGACTCCAATCAGTGTGATGATATTGGATGTGTTGCTGACAGCTGTCCTGCCCTTTAAAAACACACACCTGTTTTGGGTTTACTGGTTTCAAGAAGTACTGTCTGATGTGAACCATGCCTCGCAGAAAAGAGCTCTCAGAAGACCTATGATCAAGAATTGTTGACTTGCATGAAGTTGGAAAGGGTTACAAAAGTATCTCCAAAAGCCTTGATGTTCATGTGTCCATGGTAAGACAGACTGTTTACAAATGGAGAAAGTTTAGCACTGTTGCTACTCTCCCTAGGCGTGGTCATCCTGTAAAAATGACTGCAAAAGCACAGCGCAGAATGCTGCATGAGGTAACATTTTTGTTGACACATCTACAATAAGGAAAACATTAAACAAGAATGGAGCACATGGGAGGACACCACGGAGGAAGCCATTGCTGTCCAAAAAGAATATTGCAGCACGTTTGAAGTTTGCAAAAGAGCACCTGGATGTTCCACAGCACTACTGGCAAAATATACTGTGGACAGATGAAACCAAGATTGAGTTGTTTGGGAAGAACACACAACACTGTGTGGAGAAAAAATGGCACAGCACACCAACATCAAAACCTCATCCCCACTGTAAAACATGGCGGAGGGAGCATCATGGTTTGGGGCTGCTTTGCTGCCTCAGGGCCTGAACGGATTGTTGTCATTGATGGGAAAATGAATTCCAGAGTTTATCAAGACATTTTGCAGGAAAACGTACGGCCATCTGTCCGCCAACTGAAGCTCCGCAGAGGATGGGTGATGCAACAGGACAATGACCCAAAGCATACAAGTAATTCAACAAAACAATGGCTGCAACAGCACAGAATACGCCTTCTGGAGTGGCCCAGTCAGAGTCCTGACCTCAACCCGATTGAAATGCTGTGGCATGACCTTAAGAGAGCGATTCACACCAGACATCCCAAGAATATTGCTACACTGAAACAGTTTTGTGAAGAGGAGTGGTCCAAAATTACTTCAGATCGTTGTGCAGGTCGGATCTGCAACTACAGGAAACGTTTGGTTGAGGTTATTGCTGCCAAAGGAGGGTCAACCAGTTATTAAGTCCAAAGGTTCACATACTTTTTCCTCCCTAAACTGAATCTTTACATGTTATGTGCAATTAAACCATGGCAACATCTAATGTTTGTGTAGTATTATGTTCAGCAGACTGTGTTCTTCTATTGTTGTGACTTAGATGACGTTCAGAGCACATTTTATACCCAATTCATGAAAAACTCCACGTAATCCCAAGGGGTTCACATACGTTTTCTTGCAACTGTAGAACTCCACACTGCTATTATTTTGAACATGCCCCTTTCAATTAGTGATTCAATTACACAGAATCAGCAGCTTGCATGTCATGACTGTTGGGTCTGTTGGATTTCTATTACTCTACTACACCTACTAGTAAATTATTTGCCATGTAGAAATATCATTTCTACCAAAAACAGTGATTGATCAGGTTAGTGATATCTGACTGCTATTATTTTGAACACAACTGTGTATCCCAAGACACAAATATTAAGTTATACTCTAGAGAGTTACCAACTTGGTAATATGTGGATTCTCCAATAAGAAGGGCAAAGGGAGTGGCAATAGCATTTGGAAAAAATATAAAGTTCAAATTGGACGTAAAGTTTTTAGACCCAGAGGGCCGGTACTTATTTTTAAGAGGAAAACAATAGGGAAGAGAATATACCCTAGTAAATATTTATTGCTCTAATAAAAATCCAACGATATATTTGAATGGAATATTAACCAAACGTATGGATTTCAAAATGGGTAGTATGATTGTGGCAGGTGACTTTAATTTTTGCATGTATCCATAGATGCTTCAACGTGCATCAGGAGGGAAGGAGATAAGGAGTCTAAAGCTATCCCTCTTGTATTGAACTGTATTGTTGTTGTATTGTCTCCCTTTATATTGTAAAGCGCTGAGCAAACTGTTGGCGCTATTTAAATCCTGTATAATAATAATAATAAAGAACATTAGAAAAGCTACAATTTCTGGGGAAATTGTGTGAAGTGTTCTTGCCTCCACCAGTAGTCTAGGGCTTGAAAATGAGGGAGTGATGGCAGTTTAGAAATCATGTCCTGATTTTTCAGCTCACACTCTGTTATGATCCGCCAGGTGGTGCCTCGGGCTGCCCACTTGACAGACCTACCCAAAGCGTGGAGTCTAAGTCCCGGTCTGTGCTTTTACCAGGGCCCCTGATGGTGGGGATGGACTTGTAACAGACCAGGACCAGGTTACGACCTCTGAGCAGGCCCACCAGTGGCAGAGGGAACCTCCGGGATGTATAGGTACCGGGAGAGCCAGATGTGAGGAGGCCAGCAGGACCTAGCAGGATGGATCACGAGCAGTGGTCCCGTGGGGGAAGCAAGGTACAGAATCGGCAGGCGGAGAGTAGTCAGGTCACACGCAGGGTCAGCAGGATAAGTCAGTCCGAAGATAGGTCAAACAAGCCCGGAGTCAGGAGAGGAGAAGGCAGAGTAGTCAGGGCAATCCGGGTCAAACACAGGAGAAGGCAGCGTAGTCAGGACAATCCGGGTCAAACACAGGAGAAGGCAGCGTAGTCAGGGCAATCAGGGTCGATATCACAGGTTCAGGAACTCAGGATCACAGATAGACCTTGCGGCAATCTGTGACAGTGCAGGGCATCTTTAAATATTGCGCCCTGCACTGTCATTGGCCGCCCAGGACGCGCCCCCGGACTGTCATTGGCTGCCCAAGGCACGCCTGTGGCTCCTACTGCACATGCGTGGCGTCCTGTCAGCCGCGGCCCGCCGGGACTTGGTGCCTGTGTCTCGGCGTGAGCCGCCGCTAGTGCGCGTGTGCCGGGGGAGGCCCCTGACACACTCTAGCTTTTGTCACTCTGCTGCCTGCTCACACACCTGGGTTCCTATGGCAACTCATTCTACAGCAAGGGCAGAGAAGAGCGGTTAAAAATAAACTGCTCCAACTTGCTCACTTCACTGGCGGTTGCCTTCTTCAAACGATCGTAGTTTAAAAATTATAAATCCTACACCAAAGAGTTTTATATTGTGAGAATCACAAGACCCAGACCTACATTTTGCTGCATAGTATGTCTCTGAAATATTAAAAATGAAGGCACAGTCGCACTTCAGAGATTGCCCTTCAAATTTGAGGTGGCTAGAGTGGAGTTTCAATGAATGTCAATGGGCGGCGTGAGTTGCAAACAAATGGTCATATTGTGCAAACTATCAGGACTATGGCTTAGCCGTGGACATTTTAGTGGCAGCAGGGATAGCTGAACGTTTTGATATAAGATTTGTGTAGGTGGGCTTGAAAATGAGGGAGTGATGGCAGTTTAGAAATTATGTCCTGATTTTTCAGCTCACACTCTAGCTTTTGTCAGCTCCCACTCTAGTTTTCAACATTCCACCATTCATTCCTATGCGACCAATTTCACCACAAAAATGCCGATATTTCGTGAACCAAAACGTTCCACAAAGTAATAGCACACCAATCGGGAACGATCCGCACATTTCAGTATATTACTATCTATGTAGTGTAAAAACTGTGGGAGGAATTAGGGTGGTAAATTTGGCTATAATAATAAGAATATATTTGTTAGAAAACAGTAAGTGGTCTTGCCATGCAAGAACACTTAATAAAAAAAGCTACATCAATGTCAGTTGATGGATGCCTGGAGGGTTAAACACCCAAAGGAAAGAGACTATACCTTTTTCTCGGCGGCACATAAAATGTATTCAAAACTGGATTATATATTGATTGAACACAGACTCTTGGAGTCTTTGATGAAAACTAATATAGTCACAAAGAGACTACAGTTTGGAGGGGAACAGAACAGAATGAATCTGTGACGTCTGAACGAGTCCATACTACAAAACCCGGAAGCAGAAATAAGAGTAAAGCAGGAAATAGATCAGTATTTTGAGTTAAATGAATCCGAGGAGGTTTCTATCGCCATGGTATGGGAAGCACATAAAGCCTATATAAGGGGGATACTGATTGCAATAGGAGCGGAGATAAAAAAAAGAACTGGGAAGAAGAATTAGGACATTAACGGAAGAATTATACTAGCTGCAACAACTACATAAAAAGAAGATAACTATTGAATAAACCAGTGAAAAACCTGATGAAGAAGTTGAAGGAAAAGAAATCAAGACATTTTATAGATAACATAAAAAATGAAAAAGGTGAAATGGTATATTCAACCACTGATATAGCTGACACATTTCAGAGGTACTATAGCGGTTTATATGGAGTAGAAGGGAAGAACCAGAAGGATTCTGAGGAGGAGAGGAAGAAAAGAAAGCAGATTTATCTGAACGAAGCCAGTTTACCTAGATTAGAAAAAAGTAGACTAGCAGCTTTGGATAACCCAATATTAATAGAAGAAGTTAACTTAGCATTAAAAAGTACAGCTGTAGGAAGGAGCCCAGGACCTGATGGGTTTATCGTAAGATACTATAAGAAGTTCAAAGAAAATCTAGTCCCTAAACTGTCAAGAAAGGACTCACCGCTGGTGGTGCTGTGGCTCACCTGCTCTATGGGTTGCAGTACCGGGACTTACCAGCAGGTGCCTTTCAGCAGCCAGGATCTCACCTCCTGCAATCAAGCCATCACCTGAGGTTGATTGCAGGAGGTGTACTTAAACAGTAACCCGGCCTGAAATCAGTGCCTTGGTGTTTGTTTCCCATGAGCCTTTGTTGTCCTGTATCTGTATCCTGCCTCCTGTGATCTACTTGCTTGATTCTGACCAAGACTGAACTCTGCCTGCACCGACCCAGCTCTCCCTTTGATTATGCGTTTGCCTACTCCTCTGTACCTGATCCGCCCGATTGATCCTGACCCGGCCTGCCTGATTATTCTACCTCTCCAGCCCTGACTACGCTGTTATTTCTGTACATATATATATATTGGGTGAAGGTTTGGTTATTTGGTTTGCACTGTGCGTTTTGTATATTGGAGTATCTCACAATAAATTATATTATCCACATCACTCCTGAAGCCTGATATTCCCTGTGTCAGTCCACACATCTCTGGTCATATCCGGATTTCTGACATAAACTGTGTTCATATATGAATGCACTAGGAGAGGAGACAAAGATGAGGGAGGAATCGTTACAGGCATATATCACAGTAATACCCAAGGAGGGGAAAGATTGGTCTCAGTGTTCCAGCTATAGACCCATATCTTTGCTGAATGCTGATACAAAATTGTATGTGAAGGAGCTACCTACTAGGATGAAAGAGTTGATGTCTGCCTGGATACACTTAGACCAAGTGGGATTTATTCTGGGGTAGAGAGGGAAAAGATAATGGTATACGAACATTGCTTATCCTACAAAAGAATGGAAGAGGAGAGGAACCAGGAATTATTCTACCAGCAGATGCTGAGAGAGCTTTTGATAGAGTGGACTGGGGATTAATGTTCGATAGAGAGCCTCCATAGTCAAGTACCGTCTATCTGCTATCCTCTTCAGGTGACACTTGGAGTGGCGTGTGGAGTGCGGTGGTGCACTTCCGGTTACGTGCATCCGGTGGGTGCTATCTTTGGACACCCGGGACCCTGCAGTCCACCCACAGCACGTGGGAGGCCGCTGTTTGATACCTGCAAATACTGTGTGTTCCTTTTGGCTTATTTTGTCTGCTATTGGAATGGACGGTACTTCCCTATGGAGGCTCTCTTTGTTTACCTCTTTTCGGCCTTATGATACTCCTGATGTTGTAACCATCTGAGGGCAAAAGTGACCTGGCAGAGGAGGCTGAGTGGTACTACAGGAGCCAATTACCAGAGATCCCTAGTTGTGAGGAGCACTATTGCTTAAAGCGTTGTGGTCCTTAGGGGTCGCATAGATAAGGTGAGGAGGCACTTTAGCCACTGTCGGATTAAGATGCACACGTGTGGCACGTTAACACGCATCATGTTTTGGAGTGAAGAATTGAAGCACTGATTTCGTGTTTTTTTGCACATCAACTTTCAAGCACCTATTATTGCACTTTATTATGGACTCTGTTTTGACCCATATTTATATTCATTTTCTAGTTAGAGCACTTGTCACTTTTATCTAGAGTGTGCAATATATTTCCTTGCATTTAAATTTTACCTTGTATGAATTTTATTTTGACACTAATAATATAAGTCAGCAATTGCATGACCTGTCTGCACTTTAGCACTTGGTATTCACATATTTGGGCAATATTAAGTATGAGTTAATTCACTGATTTTGTTTATTTATACAGTTTGGCTATTTTATGCGTATATAATATTTATTGCATTATACACATTGAGCTTTATATGTGAAGCGCTTCACCATTATTGTTTATTTATGTTACATATCCTGAGGTATTGGGAATAGGTGGTAGCAGCTTGCATCTATCTAGGGTTTTGTCTGTTTTTTCCAGTGGAGCGCAGGGGGAATAGTTTTATATTAATATGGGAAAACTGTCCTGGATAGGTCGGATAAGTATAATTAAGATGATCATAGTACCAAAAGTGTTATATAAATTTAATATGATTCCAATATATCTTCCTGGGTCCTTCATGGTTCTCAAACAAATGATACTTAGATATGTGTGGACTAACAAAAAACCAAGAGTCAAGTATGAGGTTTTATGCAGCAATAAAAAAAGAGGGGGATTAAATATGCCAAACTTTAGGAGGTATTATAACTCAGTACTATTATCACAAATTGTGAATTGGATGCACAATATAAAGGGGAGAAGTTTGGTAAGAATGGAAAGCGCACTTAGTAAGGCACCATTAGAAAAGCGAATTTGGATACCACAGGAATTTTGCACTTGGGATGAGGACACAAGCACTTTGACACAGAATGCATTTAGGATTTGGGATGAAAAGCACAAGCAGAAGGAATGGAAATGTAATTCACTGTCAATCCCGTTGCCGGGAACCAGTTTTTCCCTGCCCTGAACTGACAATATTTCAGGGAAATGCATAATGGATAAAAATGCACGATTAAAAGATATTGTGGATAGAGGAGTATTATGTTCATTACACGAGTTTAAGAGTAAAATGGAAATATTTTCTACACTGGATGAGTGGCGATATTGCCAAATAAGACATTTTGTTGCAAGACTTCCACAACCGCTAAGGAATGAGGATGAAATGTATCCATTACAGCAACTGTTGAGTATAAATGGAGTACAGAAACAAAATACCTCAAGAATATATAGAATACTTACTGAAATAGAGGGACAAACATCCCAAACATTTTTGGAAAAGTGGGAAATGGAATTTGAAACGAAATTGAATGAGCAACAAAAAAATAAAATGTTTAGTATAACACATGGGGCGGTGAATATGAATATAGTTGAAATTAATTATAAGTGCCTAGTAAGATGGTATATTACACCCAATGTGATGCACACATTAAGGCCAGAAGTTACATCTCAGTGCTGGAGAGGATGTGGGAGTAAGGGCACAATGGCTCATATCTGGTGGGACTGTCCCAAAATTCAAAAGTTCTGGAGGGAGATAATGCAATACATACAAGAGATCCAGAAGATTAGTATACCGCAGGACCAGTGGGCTTGCCTATTTTTTTTAAATCAGAGCTTTTGGTGAAGCTGTATAAAAATTAATCCGCATCTGCAGTCAGACACGGCGAGTATTGACAGTGTGCGCAGGCACACCAACAAGGCTGTCCTCACCGCTATCCGTGGTTGTGTATATATATATATATATATATATATATATACGAAAAGCGCATTATATTTTATCTACATGTGAGTGCAATATTGGCGCACATTAAAGTTTCTTACCCAGGATAAGACACTATGTATCTTTTCTTCTTTTCCTTATGATCCATGGGAGGAGAGTTGGATTAAGGAGAGTACTGGGGAAGGAGAGATTTCGTCTATCACAGGGATTCACAGTGCAGCTCTTATTGTTAACCATTACAGCCACACAGCACAGGCTACTACAAAGAAGAGTATACTGTATTCATCTTCTCTGTTGAACTCATATGGAAATTGTCATCATCTCAGTGAATATGGGACTATTCATTTATATTATTATATATTTTTAATTTAGTATCATCATTTTTTATAAGGATTCTTTATCTTATGCAAATATTGGCACAAGGTGCATGAATAGTTACTCATGGTGTTAATTGAGAATATATATTGTTTTTTTTTTCTTAAAACAATGAATAGAGTGCGGCATCCAATCTCTTTATGTATAAAAATTCAATTTTGTTCCATCTTTTAAATGCAGCCAAAAGTCTGATCCCTAAATATTGGCAAATCCCCAAAAATAAAGGATTGGTTGGACAGGGTGGAGTATATATATATATATATATATATATATATATATATATATATATAGAATGGAAGAATTGTATCATATAGACAAGGATAAAATGGAAAAATTTAAGATGATCTGGGCAGGATGGTACAATGTTTAACAAAAACAAGAAGATTTTTAGAAGTAGTTGGAGTATAATGGAAAAAAGAAAACAAACCTGAAGTTGGAAATGAAAGACAGAGGACAAAGAAAGAGTGGGGAAATAATGATACAGAATGAACAAGAAGTAAAAGGTATGATCAAGAAGATACTATGAGGGGTGGGGGGGAGGGTAAATATGGGGAGGGGACTAGAAATTAAATATGGATTTTATACTGGATGTTATTGGTTTAATATGGATTTGTATTTTAAAAAATCTAATAAAGATATATATATATATATATATATATATATAAAATAAGTACATTTTGGCCTAAATGTTTGACTAACTTTGAGTTTATTGGATATTTTTTATAACCGAAAGTAGAAACTATTTTTTTTTTAACTTTTTGGTCTTTTTCCGTTTATATCACGAAAATAAAAAACCCAGTGGTAATTAAATACCATCAAACGAAAGCTCTATTTGTGTGGAAAAAAGGACATATATTTGGTTTGGGTACAGCACTACATGACCGCGCAATTACCTGTTGAAATAGCGCAGTGCCAAATAGAAAAAAATGGCCTGGTCATTAAGGGGGGGTAGATCTTCCAGGAGGGCAAGTGGTTGAAGTGGTAATAAAGCTTAAACATTTTTTTACTTTAATACAATCCTTGCTTTAGGGCTCATCCACACCATAGTGCAAAGACATCAGTTCTTCTGCATGTGTTGGATAGTTTTGCTCAACTTGTCCCATCAGAATTCCTCATAGGTATTCGATTGGATTCAGATCAGGAGACATACTTGGCCACTGAATCACATTTACCCTGTTCTTCAGAAACGTAAAAGTGGCCTTAATGTGTGTTTTGGATCATTGTCATGCTGGAAAAGTGCACGACGACCAAGGACACAGAATGATGGTAGCAGCTTCTCTTCTAATATAGAGCAGTACATTTGTGAATTCATGATACCATCAATGAAATGCAGCTTCCCGACACCAGCAGCCCTCATGCAGCCCCACAGTAGGACACTGCCACCACCAAGTTTCACTGTAGGCACCATGCATTTTTCTTTGTACTCCTCACCCTTGCAACACCATACAGTTTTGAAGCCATCAGTTACAAAAACAATTATCTTGGTCTCATCACTCCAGAGTACAAAGTCCCAGTAGTCTTCTTTTTCAGCATTGGTCCTGACAAATTCTAGGTGGGCTTTTTTTGTGCATGGGCTTTAGGAGAGGCTTCCTTCATGGACAACACCCATGAATGCCATTCCTCTGCAGTGTACGCCGTATTGTTTCAAAGGAAACAATCACCCCAGTTTGGCTTTCTATTTCTTTTCATCAGAAGACATTCCTGTCAAGGTGTTAACTTCTGTGGACGACCTGGACATCTCTGAGATGGCTGCAGTTCCATATTTGTTAAATGTTTGTATAACTTTTGCTACAGTATTCTGACTGATAAGTAAAGCTTTGCTGATCTTCCTGCAGCCTTCACCTTTCCTCTGTAAAGAAATTATTTTCTTTTTCAGGCCTTGTGACATTTTTTCTTGTCATGTGGTTCCATTGCTGACAGCATGAAATGGGAAGGGGTTTTCTTTAAGTAATGCCCTTTTTTAATCAACTGTCTACTGGACACGTTTAATGTATAATTAGACTCAGCTGTAGTTGAATTCTTGTAAGTTGTCTAAAATTTAGCTTTGCTCCTAAGACTTTCATTGGGGTGTATTCATTTTTGCAACATGGTCTTGAATGAATTTTTTAGGAAAAATACTTTTTGTGTATGCAAATTAACAAATCTTGTTTGCAATCAATGACCCGCATTTGCGGAAATATTTTGTAGTATAGTGTCCCATGAAAAATGTTGATTCTAAAAGGAACATAAAGGTTTTCTGACGAATCTGTCAGCACTGTATCTTCCTATGGAGGTACTTTCTGGAGAGGAAGCTACTCCATTGCACACAGCAGGTCAGTGTAAACCCTATTTTTAAATGATAATTTTTGCATATACAGTTAAATTATAAATTCACCTTTAGTAACATGTTATTAAATGAGCAGCCCCCATTGTGACAGTGGGCCAGGGATCCTCTACCTGCTCCTGCTGTCACAATTAAAAAAACCAAAAAAGCAGTTGTGCGGAACATCGCCCACAGAGCCCCTATCATTAATTTACAGAGTTCTCTGAATGAGAAAAGTACAACTACTGTCAGCCATTGCAGCTGACATCTTGTAGTTCTCAATGAACTACCAGGGTGCTGATGAGCACTCTAGGTAGTTCACTGATTCTTCCTGTCATTCAGTAACTGCCTGCAGGTATGAGAAGACACACTGACATTGTGATGTTCTGCTGATGATTGTGGGTGCAACGCTCTGAAGACTCCTTAGAAAATAAATCAATAAATAAATGCACATTTTGTTTTTTCCTGCAAAAAATGCATTTATTATTTTATCAGCAGTTCAACCGCCTATTTTTGTCTCCCATGTAAACAAGGCCTTGTTGAACCAGTGTTAATTTCGTCTGCAAAAATATTTTTGTAGACGAAATAACACTATTTTACATGACTATTTACGTGACTAGCATTTTAGTCAAAAGACTACAACTAAAACAAAATCAGTACAGACTACAGCCAAAGATTTAGCAGTCGTGATATATAAGTTAAATATTAATGGATAAATATGTGTCTGTAGTGTATTTTCACACATTAAAGTTATTTCTAATGCTTAAATTAAAAAAACAAACACGTCTATACTATCCTCCTCTTCTAAGGGCCCCTGCTGGTGCTCCTGGCCCCTCCCCCCTGTTGGGTGCCCTCACAACAAACCGCGTGCTATGGGGGCACCTGAGCATGCACACTCCCCAGCTGCTGCTCCATGTGTCCATTCACACACGGAGCTGCAGTTTGGCTCTGCCCCCTCTCTTTTCTTTGGCTGTAATTGACAGCAGCGTAAGCCAATAAGGAAAGGGAGCCCTGGGATAGCCGAGACTCTGGTGCACATGGCTGGATCAAGAAGGGGCTTAGATATTAGGGGGGCTGGGGCACAGAAGGTTTTTTTACCTTCATGCATACAATGCATGAAGCTAAAAAACCTTGAGAGCTGATTCACACATGTGTGGTGTGGGTTGAAGCTGAGGTTTCACAGCTGACGCAGTCAATGTTCAGCAGTTCATGTGAGGTTTACATCAGGTTCAGGACAGGATTAGCTCAGGATTTTATCCTGTTCACACATGTGCGGTTTAGAAACGGTTCCCATAGAAGTCAATAGTCTGTAATCTGCACCTGAACTGGACCGCACTGCTCAGAAATCGGACAGGACTCTTTTTCAAACCGCACTGCTAGTGCACAGGACATATGTGAACAGGCACCATAGGAAGCAATGTTATTTCAGATGTCATACGGATTGGATGCGGTTCAAACTGCATCCAATCGGCATATATGTAACTTGGCACTGGTCTTTACAACCACTTTAATACCATAAATTACATGTTATTAGATTATTTTTACTCCAGTATATAATGAGTTTGGAAATTCCAGAGAAATGTTTAAAGGATAAGTTCACCTTTTGAACATGTTACATGTTTTTAGGGTGAGACATGTAACATGTTCTCATAGCTGCACCCAAAGCTCCCCCCCCCCCGACAGATAGAACGGGAAGTTTTACCGTACTGTCAAGTTCGAAAAGTGTGGCCGTGCGGGGCTCCGCCCACACGGCTACATCACTCCTTCACACAGTTCTGTGGATGAGTACCTACAAGTCCCGACAGCCTTAGCGGGCTTGTAGTTTTCAATGAACTACCCCGGCGCTGTGGAGCTCTGTGGTAGTTCATTGAAGCTTCCTGTCAGAATATCTGCTGGTTCGCATATCCTGTGCGGCAAGCAGATATTCTGACAAGTCTGCAGGAGGACTGCATGGCATCAGCGATCTACTGAACTCTGGTGCAATGCTTTTCAGGCTCCTGTAGACAAAAAATAATAAATGCACATTTTTTTACCTGCAAAAAATATGTTTACTATTTTTTTATACAAAGGTGAACTTATCCTTTAACCCCTTGAGGCCGATGCAAATATGCAGCCTCTCAGCATCTGGGCCTTGAGGCCGAGCGACCACATATTTGCGTGCAATTAGAAAATACATATGTGCTGAGAGTGCGCGCTGCCACCACATACAGTGGGGATCGAAAGTTTGGGCACCCCAGCTAAAAATTTGTATTAATGTGCATAAAGAAGCCAAGGAAAGATGGAAAAATCTCCAAAAGGCATCAAATTACAGATTAGACATTCTTATAATATGTCAACAAAAGTTGGATTTTATTTCCATCATTTACACTTTCAAAATAACAGAAAACAAAAAAATGGCGTCTGCAAAAGTTTGGGCACCCTGCAGAATTTATAGCATGCACTGCCCCCTTTGCAAAGCTGAGACCTGCCAGTGTCATGGATTGTTCTCAATCATCGTCTGGGAAGACCAGGTGATGTCAATCTCAAAGGTTTTAAATGCCCAGACTCAGCTGACCTTCCCCCAACAATCAGCACCATGGGTTCTTCTAAGCAGTTGTCTAGAAAACTGAAAATAGTTGATGCTCACAAAGCTGGAGAAGGCTATAAGAAGATAGCAAAGCGTTTTCAGATGTCAATATCCTCTGTTCGGAATGTAATTAAGAAATGGCAGTCATCAGGAACAGTGGAAGTTAAAGCAAGATCTGGAAGACCAAGAAAAATATCAGACAGAACAGCTCGCAGGATTGTGAGAAAAATAATTCAAAACCCACGTTTGACTGCACGATCCCTCCAGAAAGATCTGGCAGACACTGGAGTTGTGGTACACAATTCCACTATAAAGAGATACTTTTACAAATATGGTCTTCATGGAAGAGTCATCAGAAGAAAACCTCTTCTACGTCCTCACCACAAAAATCATCGTTTGAACTTTGCAAATGAACATATAGACAAGCCTGATGCATTTTGGAAACAAGTTCTGTGGACCGATGAGGTTAAAATTGAACTTTTTGGCCGGAATGAGCAAACGTACGTTTGGAGAAGAAGGGGCACAGAATTGAATGAAAAGAACCTCTGTCCAACTGTTAAGCATGGGGTTGGATCAATCATGCTTTGGGGTTGTGTTGCAGCCAGTGGCACAGGGAACATCTCAGGAGTAGAAGGAAAAATGGATTCAATAATATTTCAGCAAATTTTGGATGGTAACTTGATGCCATCTGTGAAAAAGCTGAAGTTAAAGAGAGGATGGCTTCTACAAATGGATAATGATCCTAAACACACCTCGAAATCCGCAGGAGATTACATCAAGAGGCGTAAACTGAAGGTTTTGCCATGGCCTTCACAATCTCCTGACCTCAACATAATTGAAAATCTATGGATAGACCTTAAAAGAGCAGCGCGTGACAGACAGCCCAGAAATCTCAAAGAACTGGAAGACTTTTGTAAGGAAGAATGGGCAAAGATACCTCAAACAAGAATTGAAAGACTCTTGGCTGGCTACAAAAAGCGTTTACAAGCTGTGATACTTGCCAAAGGGGGCAGTACAAGATATTAACTCTGCAGGGTGCCCAAACTTTTGCAGACGCCATTTTTTTGTTTTCTGTTATTTTGAAAGTGTAAATGATGGAAATAAAATCTAACTTTTGTTGACATATTATAAGAATGTCTAATCTGTAATTTGATGCCTTTTGGAGATTTTTCCATCTTTCCTTGGCTTCTTTATGCACATTAATACAAATTTTTAGCTGGGGTGCCCAAACTTTCGATCCCCACTGTATGTCCATGACTCATGGAAAGGTCCCGATCTCCCCTTTCAATTGGGACCTTTTCCGATCATGTGCCTGCCATGACGGCGAATCACGGCGGTCACATGACCCTAAAACCCCATCCACCTCCCGCCTTCTGAAACTCTTAAAGGGTCGGGAGGTGGCGGCGCGAAGAGGTTAAATAACGCATTGCAATTTAACTAAACCCATTGCTTTCAGTCAACTACAATGATTTTAGTGGACTAACATACAACTAAAACAATTCAGATGACTAAATACGACTAAAACTAAAATGGCATTTTAGTCCAAAGACTATGACTAAAACTGAATCGAAATGTAACGTCAAAATGAACACTGCGTTGAACGTCCCCAAGTCAGGATGACTTTTCTAATCTCTCTAGCCACCTAGGAGCAAAGAAACGGAAGCACGCGTAGTAACATCACCCATGGCGACCACTGTTTCCCACCCACAATGTGCGCACCATGTCCCTCGGATTCTGCTGGGCCCCAGCTCTGAGGTATGTCTGGACCCTGGAGCTGGGACATGGAGAGGTCACAGGAACCGTCACCTCCACATCACTCCATCCTTTCCCTCCAAGCTCCTTCCCTGTTGCTATGGCTATGACCATCATCCCTGCAACGCAACGCCCATGTGACCTGCTCCAGAATGGCTGCTCTGAGGGGAGGTATGTACCACAACCGATATCCGCAAAGTCGCCCCCCACTGGCTTCTCCCGGTCGGATGGGGTTAGTAGAAGAAGCGAATCTAGAGCGAACGTTACGAGCCGATACCGCACCTAACGGGTCATGACGGGCGGCCAGGATGAGGCGGTTATTAGAGCGGCGGAGAGTCCGCATCCCCGCATCCCTCGCCTGGCTGTGGTCTTCCAGGCCGGTCACTAGGTGGCGCTGCCTCGGTATAGTCCCCATAGCGCCCAGCAGATCCTTGTTATACGGGGAGCTCCCAGTGGGGGGCGTGCACGTTGGCGGGGGCGCGGGGGATGTCGGATTCCGGGTAACACCTGATCTAGGGCATTGCATTCGATCCAGGACATTGTGATCTCGGCCGGCCTTGGACAGCGGCTCCGGTGACGCTGACATCAGGGTGTGTATTGGTTTGTTGCTGCTGATGTTGTGTTGCATGGATGGGGTGCAGTGTGGTGGGGAGCAGTGATCCGAGCCATGGGTGGGAGAGAGAGGAAGGGGAGGTGGGAGATGGAAGCTGCCATCACTTTGTGTACAGGATGTGCCCGGGGTGAGGAAGGAGAAGGCTGGCTGGGGTGCTGGGGATGACAGCTGGGTTCATGGATGGGTGCACCACATACACACTCTGTCCATGTCCTGATCTGTGCCCTGTGCTCTTTGTCTTCTTCTGGCATACATCTGGATTAAATGGCCAGGATGACACAGACAACAGACACTGATCTGTACAACTGTCACTTGATGCATCTTTGCAGCACAAACAATAGCAAGATCCACCATGTCCTAATAAAGAGTAACTTCGGGAATGAAACAGCAAAATTCCACAGACACCTCAGATGTGTATGGACTTTGATCTGATGTGCCCTACAAAGAGGGATGGACGTGTCCGGCTCAGCCTATGTCACCAGACGCGGACTGACGCAAAACCAGCTGGTGGAAATATTTCCTATATTACACTGGTGACTTGTTACTATAAACAGATGCCTTTGTCTTCCTTTTAAGGTATTTGATTGTTTGGAAATGAGCCATTACATGAGATTATTGTTAACAGAATGCACCCCATGGGATGTTAGGTGACGATTTGTCATCAGATGTCTTGTAATTAGAGTTCATCTAAGCAGACACTGATGGGTTAAAGAGATTTCTGATATAAATCATCAACATTGGCGTCTGTCGAGGCCCAGAGGCCCTCCCGAGACCTGCTTTGTTAACGGCTAGATGTAAAAGCAAAGTTTTATTCCAACAGAAAATATTATAGTAATGATTACAGCTGCCAATGATCAAAGAACAAGCAGGTCTTTTGTAAACCTTCAATTTTTGGTAGATGTTGGCACTGGCTGGAAGCTTGTTCCTTAGAGGTTTAGAAGTGTTTGTAAACCATTGTTGGCTCTGGAGATACAGGTGATGCTAATGATTCATATATTGCACTTTGTAGATCAGCCTTTCTCAACCAGGGTTCCTCCAGGGCTTCCTTGAGTAATGAGCAATTTCTGACTCTTAGTATCCACTGACAATAATATTTTAGCTATCTGTAAGGGATGGATTCTTCATAATGAACACCCTACTGACCATCACACTGATGTACCAGATATAGTAATTGTTAGCAAGGGATCCCTGAAATCAGAAAGTTATTTCAAGGGTTTCTCCAAGTTAAAAAGGTCGAGAAAGGCTGTCAAAGATGTTATTCTCTATGCAGCAATGTAACATTTGATATATCCTAAAGTAGAACTCTGAGCATATACTACAGCGGCCAGTGTTCTGAAATCAGCAAATCTACAGGATGAAAATATGTTTCATTTATCTAGTTATGCCTTGTGTCAGTGAGTGAGGTTGGAGAATGCAAGAATATGGGGGTGTAATGTTTTGTAGAAGTAGGCGAGTACACAGGCTTGGTGTACCCACCCGCATACACTACAATTCCCTTTGCATGATGGGAACTGTAGTTTCTAATAAATGAAGCGTGAGAGTGGAGCATGTGACGTCTCCCCTGCATTTACACTTCCTCATCTGCACATCTGAAACTGTTATCTTTTGAATTAAAGTGATGACATCATGATTTTTCTACTTGACTTTCCTCCTAAACAGTAAGAATGTTAAAACTGAGTTCCAGTTGAATAAAAAAAAAAATAAAATTCAGCAGCTACAAAAACTGTATCTGCTGACTTTTTTTTTTTTTTAAATGTTAGATCTTTTATTGAAACATTTTCAAATTACATACATAACATACAGATATGTTGTATGATATGACATAAACAACTAGTAAACATGTTGGACAGAATAATGGTCATGGAACATAAAAAACATAAACATTATACATGTGGTCCTACAGAGATCAGAGTCAAATGGTTAGTACAGGTTCTCCAGCACGTCAGAAGGAGGGGAGAAGATAAAGAAAGAAGGGAGTAAATACAGGGTTATTCACATACAAAGTATGACCTAGAATGGCAGCATAGTACATTTGTGTACTCATAGGAAACATAAATCCTATACAAAATTTCAATATCACCAAGTTTTAAACCATATGAACCAAGAATTCCATTTTTTTTTAAATGCAGGTAACGTGTCATTTTGGATAGCTAACAAACATTCATAAGAATAGTGTTGGAAGTAGTATAAACAACCTCTGTATCTGCTGACTTTTAAAATACAGACACTTACCTGTCTCTCGGTCCAGCGGTGTCCTCACCATGGCTGGTTTCACCGGCCGTCTTCTCTCCCCAGTGCCAGCATCTTCAGTGTGGGCACCCGGCTGTGACAGCTTTCGGCTTCACAGACAGGTGCCCACTTCGCATGCACGAGTAGCTCTGCACTTTGTGAATGGTCCCTCAGTCTTCTGGGACCTGTCACGTAGGAGGACCTAGGCGATCACAGTGGGAGCGGGTACCTGTCAAATTCGGGTACCAGCTCCTCAAAGGTGCCAATCCTTAAAGGGGGAGCGGGGGACAAAAGCTTAAAGTGGAGCTCTGCTTCAACTAACTGTTCAGTGTTTTATATAGGTCAGTTTACTCATTGATGATTTTCTGTCAGATTCCGGAGTTCTTCTTTATCAAGGGGAATGCTGAGACTGAAGAGACATCATGAGAAATGTAAGAAGATAAAACTTTGATAATACTTTAGGACAGCCTTTCTCAGCCTTTATAAAAGTGAGGAACCCTTGACATAATGTTCAGGTCTCAGGGAACCCCTGCTAACAATTATCATTTCTACAGCTCATGGGATATTACTGTAGACAATGGGGTTGATTTACTAAAACTGGAGAGTGCAAATCTGGTAGAGCTGAACATGGTAGCCAAACAGCTTCTAATATCAGCTTGTTCAATTAAGCTTGACAGATAAAGCCTGGAAAGCTGATTGGTTTATATAGAGCTGCGTCAGATTTTGCACTTTCCAGTTTTAGTAAACCAACCCCAATACGTTGTGGAGATATAAATAAAAAGTAATGTGTCATATTAATCATATTTGACATCCAGGTATATGCTTTACAACAAAACTAATTGCAGAATACTCTGGGAAATCAAAGAAATTAGAAAAATGGCCAGAAAAGAAACAAAGACTGTGAAAATTGTAGTGCACCATTACAATGATGATAAGTTGAAAAATGCCCCTATACATTAGTGGCCTGTGAAGTGCTCATTTATGCTGGTGGTGAGCGGATAAGGGTCCTTTTTAGATTGGTGATCAGTGGGAAGAATGCTTCTTCTACAGATAGCTGAAAAGATCATTGGTATAAGCAATACCTTATCTCAGGGCTTAAAATTTCAAGTCCTGAGCTACTAGCCAGGCCTTAAGAGTTACTCGCCACCAGTTGCCCCACCCAACCCCTACCCTGCTACACCCGTAATTCCGCCCCTAAACACGCCCTCATTAATTATTTCATGAAATGACACTGTTAAATGTTACCCACATTACATCAGGGTCCCCAGAGTCCCCCCACATTACATCAGGGCCTCCAATGTCCCCCTAAACACTCCATCATACTTAGACCATGCACCGCATACAACCATAACCTCCCATAATCCTTCACTCACAAAACCATAACTCTACCAAGCATATCCTACCTACTATCCAACCCAGCAATACCTCGAGTGCCCCATCCTCTACCACCCATAATAACCACATCATCCTGAACCTGACCAAACCACCCATACATGTATGTTTACATACAGACACATGTACATACACACACACAAACAGAGACACCTGTACACACACACAGACATGTACATACACATACACACACAGAAACATGTACACACACGCACAGAGACACATGTACACAAACATACAGACACATGTATACACACACAGACACATGTACAAACACACATACATGTACATACAGACACAGACACATGTACATACAGACACAGACACATGTACATACATACACAGACACATGTACATACACACAGACACATGTACATACAGACACGGACACATGTACGTACATACACACATGTACATGTACACACACAGACACACACACAGGCACATGTACACACACACATACATGTACATACACGCAGACACATGTACAGATACACACATGTACATACACACAGACACATGTACATGCATACACAGACACACACAAAAACACACAGATACATGTACATACACACAAATACACACACATACAAATACACACACACGCACATACAAATACACACACACACATATACACGCACACATACAAATACACACACACCCCCCCCCTATAAAAAGTTGCAGTACTTCTTACCTTCACTCACAGAGCCGGGTACTGCACTCTAGGGGGAGGCAGAGAGCACCGCACACACTCCTTTCTTTGCTTTCCCTTTGCTCAACTATTGAGCAGTCTGACGGCTCCCAGTGCGAGTGACAGATCCGGCCCTGAGTTCCGAGCCTGCTCAGCAAGATGGCCCTGGGGACACACTCGCCCCCACCATAATTTCCACTCGCCAATGCGAGCAGGCGAGTGGAAATTTCAAGGCCTGCCTTATCTAACAGAAAGAAATAGCTCAAGGAACTCCTAGCAACCTCTGTAGAAACCCTAGTGTTCCGTAGAACCCTAGTGCAGAAGGGATCCTTCAGGAGGTCAAGCAGCAAATGTAGTAGGAAAATAATGACTAACAGAATTGAAAGCAGAGTTCCGGGCAAAAACTTCTTTACATGTCCTTGTTGCTGATTTCCTACCTTCACTGAATATGTCATCCATCTTCTGGTTCACTCAGTAGTTGCTCTGAAGTAGCCTATTCATTTTCAATTCAAGCTATTAATTCTCTTTGGCTTCTTGTTTGTACTGGTGGCTGCTATGCCTCCTATGCCCCCAGCCACTGGTCTTGGCACATCCCTTCTGTAGTTCTTTCTTCAGGAAGCAGTGATGTAATTCAGCCCGACTTGCAGTGGTGGGCGGACTGGGACTCTCAGACACATTCAACATGTACAGGCCTAGTGTACCGGCCCACATTCACTACAATTCCCTGTGGTTGATGGGAACTATAGTTTCCATTTACTGCAGAGAGAAGAGGATATGATGTAATCCCAGCTGTTACACCTCCTCCTTCGCAGAGCAGATGCTGTTAGCTTTTGAATTACAGAGATGAGGTCATGAAAATTCAATTAGACTTTTCTTCTAAATGGTAAGGATTTTCAAAATGTTATTAACTGTTTAATGTTTTGTGTAGGGGTGTACTAATGGGTGATTTTTTCACCTATCCCGGAGTTCTTCTTTAAATTCTAAGTTCATCTTTTCTAGGAAATAGCATATGCAGTCAAGGGCCCACAGTATGTATTAAAAATGGTTCAGCTTTGTAAAATGTTCATCAATTCTATTGTCATACCTGTAGGCCATTTGGGCTCTTCTGGAATTTTAGCTGAAGACTCTCAGTTAGCATTCCCCGCATCCTGTTGATTTTCACATCCATCCAATGGATTCTCACTCCTATCATTGCAGCAGTGAAAAACAATGGTTTTCGCTTCCTAGCAACAAGGCAGGACATGGGGGTTGCTAACTGGGAGTTTTCCAGCCAGGCTTATCCAGGTGGTAAAGGGGGTGGGGAGTCAAATGGCCTCTAGATTTAAAAATGAAATTATTGAACATTTTATAGAGCTGCACAACTTTTTTTTTTGTATCTTTTTTTTATTGAATATATTTTCAAAACAGAATACAAAGAAACACATAGGATGTGCAGAGAAAATAAAACAAGAAAAAGAACAAAATCGTAACCACATAAAAACAGACATGTTGTTACCCTTCAACGACATGCCACATAACCCCCCGCCCACCGTCAGGGCAGTGGGAATTGGCATAATCTTACCACCAAGGGGACCAGCAGCCACACAGGAGCTACTTCTCTACACATGGCCAGCGATCTAGCGATCTCCAAGGCGACAGGATGGTTGTGTCCCAATAAACCAATAAAGCATAACAAAACCATGAGCTAACACTCTGAATAACAATAAGTATACTGAGCACAATAAATGAGTGGGGTACAAACATGAGAAAAACAAAACAGTAAAAAAAAAGATAGCAAGGGCCACACTAGGCAACCTTTATACTAAATATGATCACAGGGAATGAGATCCGTAAGACGGGGAACCAGTGGGTAAGTGTGCCGTAAAGATAACTAGATATCATGAAGTTACTTAGGTGTGGATCGTCCATTCGTAAGGCGTTCAAGTCCAGACTTGGGACAACATACAGCAGCGGAAGGGGTCACTAATCAAAGGTACTGAAGCAAAGGGAAGGGCCAGGGAGCTGCACAGCTTTTTAATACCTACTGGGGGCCCTGGACTGCATAGGCTATTTTCTAGAAAAGGTGAAATTATCCTTTGAACAATTTTGTGAGGGACATATATAAGGCTCAGTTCACAAAGACAGCACACCAGGAGAAGAGGCAATATTTTCAAATTAAGTGATAGTTATTTTCAGTTGAGTTCAATGAGATTTGAAAATTACAATCACATGGCTAAAATAAAGATGTTTGTCCTCCTGCTAGGTTTTTGTTAATTGATCCAAAATCTACAGCTGATATAGATACATTATAGGAGAATTTAAGAGCCAGATGGATTTTTCAGACATTGTCATGTATTATATTTGGTTGACAATTTTTTTACTTGCAGTCTGAGGATTAAAAAAGTGGGTTACATTGGATCTCTAAATCCTAAGGTGTAATATTGTTAAAAAAATATATTTTAGTGTACATCTTTACCTGTGTCCTACCAATTTTCTGCAATGTAGGGCATTTTCTGCTGTTTTTAATGCTCATTTTACCACAAAATAAAGCAAGATGCATGTAAAAAAAAAGTTAGGTTCCGAAAGTGTGGTATGACACGCATTAAAACACAAAATTCTTTGATGCTATATTGTGAACCAAGCTTGACAGAATACTACATTAGTAAATATTTGAGTCACTGCAAATGTTGAACGATAAAGCTGTTAGGGATAACTGCCTATCACCAATAGCAAATTTGTGGCCACCTAAGATACAGTATGTCCAGCCGTGCTCTACTGTTGGTCTACACAACAATGTCCTGACAACTTCAGCCACTTCAACCAGTAATCGGTCTAAGGCAATCTACCACAAGACCTGCCAAATAAATAGCTGCATGCTTAGCATTAGAGTGTAAATATCTCTTTTCTGTGAGCACATGCTTTGTGTTGTTACTTGTTATCCTTAGGGTCCTTTCACACGGGCGTTGTTTTTTTTCTTCAGTTCAGTCACTTTTTTTCAAAGAAAAACGGATGAGTTTACATCTGTTTTTTCATCCGTTTACATCCATTTTTCATCTGTTTACATTGGTTTACATCCTTTTTCATCCGTTTACATCTGTTTTTGGTCCGTTGACATCTGTTGACATCCGTTTTTTGTCCTTTCCGGGTTTTTTTTCAAAAGAAAAATAGGGGTTTCTTCCGTTCAAAAAAACGGATGTTAACGGATGCGGACATTAACGGATGTAAAATGATGTTCATCCATTTACATCCACAAGTCCATAGAATTTCATGGGGGTCCATTTTTCATCTGTAAATGGATAGATAAAAAATGGATATACGGAACACCTTTGTGAAAGGTACCTTAACCACTTCCCGTCCGGCCCATGTATATAAACGGCCGGATGGGAGCAGTGCCGAAGTGGGTTGCCGTTTATAAACGGCATCCGCATTCAGTGCCTGTGCACGTTCCCTGGGAGTGCGTGGCACCGCGATCCTGTGCCTGCTGTGTCCAGAGGACACAGCGGAACGCCGGTCACTGTACAGGACCTCTGTGTGAAGTCCCGATCATGTCAATGGCCAATCAGTGATCACATGAATAGTAGTAAGCAAGATGTCACTTCCTGACATCATTGCTTACTACTTGTGAAAGCTGTGAATGATCACAGAGGTCACATGGTACAAAGCTATTCATAACAGCCTTGTAACATGTGACAAGCTGTGACCAATCACAGCTCGCACAGTATTTCTCAATGGCTGCAGGAATGCAGCCAGAGAGGAGAAACGATTGCTTTTACTACATTTATGGGTGTAAAAGCAATCAGTGTAAAAAAAAAAAAGAAAAAAAATTTCATCACCACCCACAAGTAGTACAGTCACTATGGTGACAGTATGTTAAAAAAAAACCCATAAATATTAATATAAAAAAAATAAAATAAAAATGTAAAAATGAATTTTGAAAAATTATAATTTATGGTTATAAACTAATTTGGGTTATAATTTTTTAACTAAAAAGTTAGCTGAATACATTTTGGCCATGATCTATGAAGAAAGATTATTTATTTGCAAAATTGTATAAGAAAAACACCTTTTTTTCAAAATGTTTGGACTTTTTCATTTTTCATTTATATAGAAAAAAAATAAAACTCCCAGTGGCATGTAAACACCACCAAAATAAAGTTTTATCTGTCTCAAAAAAATGCTGAAAAATTCATATGGGTACAGTGTTGCATGACCGCACAATTGTCATTCAAAGAGTGATATCACTGAAAGCTGAAAATTTGCCTGGGCAGGAAGGGGGTAAAAGTGTCTGGACTTGAAGTGGTTAAAGTATACTGTATGTGAACTCTCACCTTGCAAAACAACCCATTCAGTTTAAAATAGAAATAAAGGCAAAGCATTTGTGTATACATCTAAAACATATTATAAGTGCCTTTTATACAAAGCTGTTTTCACACTGAAGAGTTTTTGAAGAGTTTTTGCGTTACAAAAAAGCTTAAGAAAACGCTTCCCTATGTATGTGAATGTATATCTATGTATGTCGCCCGACGCCCGGGACATGTAGTTTTTTTCTACCTTTAGCCCTGCTGCGGGCAAGCAGCAGGGCTCACCTGTCAGGTGAAAGCATTCGGGCAGCAGTGCTGCCGCCCAAATGCTTCCACAGAGTGCCAACCTTTCCGCCCCCCCCCCCTTGTGTGAAACTCCACCTCCCACTATCTCCCGTGCTCTGCTTTCCCATCTGTGGGCCCGGGACCAGCTTACTGTCAGTGGCTATAGGGGAGGGAGGAGAGCGGACACATCCACTCCCCTCCCCTTCTTGTCCTCACCCGGAAGTGACGTTTGATGTCACTTCCAGGCCCCCAGTCACAGATTCCCAGCAACTGAGGCTGGGAAAGAATGTAATGCGGTGCGATGTGCACTGCATTACATTCATAGAAGCACTGTAAAGAGAACCTGTTGCCAAAATATCCCCCCTCCCAAAAAAAATTGAGCCCCCCACATATACGCACGTACAAACGTAAAAGCACGCGCTGGGGCACCTACACATGAAAACATCGACTGTGATACATATCAACGCGCACGCCAGAATGAGAGCAATAATTCTAGCACCAGACCTCCTCCGTAACACTATACTGATGACCTAGAAGAGGCTTTAAAACTGTCACCTATAGAAAATACGGGGTACTGAAGTTCGTCGCCATTTCACGAGTGCACGCAAATTTAAGGTTTGACAAGTTGGATATCTATTTACTTGCTGCAATTTCATCTTTTATATTTTACAAAAAAATAGAGTAATTTATTGCTTTTTTTGTGCCCTAAAATTAACTATTTTTTACTGAAATTTTGTGGTAATATCATGTGACATAAAAAATTGGAACTACCACTATTTTACTTTCTAGGGTCTCTGCTTTCAGAAAATATATTATGTTTGGGGGTTTTATATAATCTTCAGGCCTAAAATGAATTTTTTTTAATCTTGTGCAAAAAACGCAAAAACGGCTCTGGCAGCTAAAAGGACAAAGGATAAGCCTGACACTCCCCTTTCCTGACAAGCACCCAATCAGTGTTCATTACACTGCAAGGTGTCTCTCTTCCCTGCTGGTCCCTGAGTGCGGTGCTGGAAACAGGCAGGGAGGAGAGGAGGAGATAAATCGTGCAATGTTAAATATATTAAACATTGAAGTCACCTCTTTTGTTTTTAAAACATTCCTAATATCACCTCCGATTTAAATACGGTTTTGGTTAAAACATTTTTTTTTTATCTGGACAAGTAGATTGTCATGAGGGACAAGTAGATCGGGGCACCGATTTAGTCCCTGGACAAGTAGTTTTTTAAAAAATGTCCACATCCCTGGTATGTTTTCACACATACACTTGCGGTGTGGTGTAAAAACTCCTGCTTGTAGCATTTTTGGGGCATGTTTGGGGAGTTAAAAAAACGCCCCAAAAACGCCTCTTCCCACTGAAAAACGCCTCAGAAATGCCTCTGTGAAGCATTTTTGGGGCAGTTTTTAAGTCACGTGTCCTTGAACCTGGGTCACATTTCTGCGGTGCGGCATACCGCATGTGATCCGCACAGGAACTGCACCGCATTCCTGTGCAAATCACATGTGAATTCTGTGCTCAAAATGTATGGCTCAAATCACACCGCATCCGCACCAAAAAGGTGCAGGACCCTTTTTTCGGTCCGCACTAGAATCGTATCGCATGGGTATTTACACCCATGTGATCCGATTCTGCACATCGCACCGCGTTTTGCGGACCGATGTCAGGGTGTTGTTAACATACACACCAGCAGTGGTTCGCATAAACGGGGTGCGATTGTGATCCGGTGTGGAACTCGCACAGAAAACTCACCGTATCAGTGTGAACCCAGGCTTAAAAATGCTCAGAAAGCGCGGTAAAAACGCCTATGCATTTTTACTGTGTTTCTGTGGTGGGTTAGTGTGAAAGTAGCCTAAGGCCTAAAGCTACTTTCACACTGAGGAGTTTATGAAGCGTTTTTGCGTAAACAAAAGCGCCTGAAAAGCTCAAGAAAAATGCTTCTCTATGTATGTTTTCACACTGAGACATTGTGCTTGCGGTGTGGTGTAAAAACTCCAGCTTGCAGCATCTTTGGGGCATGTTTGGCGATTTAAAAAAGGGCCCAGAAATGACCCTTCCCATTGAAATCAATGGAAAACGCCTGAAAAGTGCCTCTAAAACGCCTCTGGGAATCGTTTTTGGAGCAGTTTTTAAATCACGTGTCCTTTAAAAATGCTCCGAAAGTGCTGCAAAAGTGCGGTAAAAACACCTATGCATTTTTGCTGTGTTTTTGTTGCAGATCAGTGTGAAAGATTTCTCAAATGCATAAAGAGCTTAGAGAGCCGGGGGAGGAGAAACAGCAGTACACTGGTCTTCACAGTGAATGGCTATACAAAATGGCTTGACAGCAGAGGTTTGATCATTGAGAGAGAACAGACTGAGTTCCAGCACAGCCAGGAAACTGACCACACTGTGCTTTCATGCCCGGTATGATCAGTTCTTAATAGGTAAGCATAGGGAACACCAGGGATTTCACACAAAAGAAGCAATACAAGGAGAACAGGATACTTTTTCATACAAGTACATGGTACAGCAGACACATATCAGGAATATGAAATGTTGGGTTTACATATTCTTTCAAGTATTTTATTTAATGTTTTGTCCTTTAAATCAATCTAATTTATTTATACATATAACCCCCCCCCCAAAAAAAACCAACAACAAAAGACTATACTTTTAGGGTACTCAGGGGGTTATTTTACCTGATAGTGGCACTCTGATAGTTGGACTGTGGAGAGTTGAATCATAATGTAGTAATTGTAGTAGAACAGTCAACTGACCAAATTAGAATTTTTACATTGATGCTCTATTGTTCTCCGCAGATGAGGAAAGATAAATCCAGAGGCATGTTCCATGACTACATTCTTCTTATGAGTGACTACATTTTTCTTATGAGTTATCTACCATAGAGTATATGTGTCCCTTACAAAAGAGGGATTCTACCATAGAGTGTACGTGTCCCTTACAAAAGAGGGATTCTACCATGGAGTGTACATGTCCCTTACAAAAGAGGGATTCTACCATGGAGTGTACCTGTCCCTTACAAAAGAGGGATTCTACCATAGAGTGTACGTGTCTTTTACAAAAGAGGGATTCTACCATAGAGTGTACGTGTCCCTTACAAAAGAGGGATTCTACCATGGAGTGTACATGTCCCTTACAAAAGAGGGATTCTACCATAGA
The DNA here is from genome assembly GCF_062004578.1 of Staurois parvus. Taxonomy (NCBI): domain Eukaryota; kingdom Metazoa; phylum Chordata; class Amphibia; order Anura; family Ranidae; genus Staurois; species Staurois parvus. The sequence goes on from NW_028317819.1 coordinate 75,077, forward strand.
GTGTACGTGTCCCTGACAAAAGAGGGATTCTACCATAGAGTGTACATGTCCCTTACAAAAGAGGGATTCTACCATAGAGTGTACGTGTCCCTGACAAAAGAGGGATTCTACCATTTAGTATACGTGTCCCTTACAAAAGAGGGATTCTACCATAGAGTGTACGTGTCCCTTACAAAAGAGGGATTCTACCATAGAGTGTACGTGTCCCTTACAAAAGAGGGATTCTACCGTAGAGTGTACGTGTCCCTTACAAAAGAGGGATTCTACCGTAGAGTGTACGTGTCCCTTACAAAAGAGGGATTCCACCATAGAGTGTACGTGTCCCTTACAAAAGAGGATTCCACCATAGAGTGTACGTGTCCCTTACAAAAGAGGGATTCCACCATAGAGTGTACGTGTCCCTTACAAAAGAGGGATTCTACCATAGAGTTTACGTGTCCCTTACAAAAGAGGGATTCTACCATAGAGTGTACGTGTCCCTTACAAAAGAGGTATTATCGACGGTCGTTTAGTGACGCACACCACTGATCATGCAGTGCTTTGTGATCCTCCTTTATAGTTATGGTTTTAATGGAAGCTGACAGGTACATAGAATATAACAGAGCTTCAATTTGTCAAAATAGCATATGTTATCTGGGCAGGGTGTACATGATATCTCCTGTAATTTTAGAAGAAGAAGTTCTGATGAGTCTGGAGCACTCCACAGCTAAATGATGTATAGTCAGGTTACTTTCTGTGTTATGCATTTTGACGTCCATATGCATGAGTTAACACACCAAGTGACACTTCTTGTAGATGCTCATTTAGCAATCATATAAGCTCATGACAAGCATTGGTGTCTGTCTTTGTGAACAGCTCTTTCTAGTGAGGACTGCAGCATCAAATGAGCTAGAGCTGCAATCTGTGTTAATTTCAGTGCAGCACTAAGAACCTGTATGTATTGAGTCACACCGCTTAATGCATTGTTCAAACATTTGGGAGTCCTTGGCTTGCCAAGCACTTTATTTTGGCGCTCGTGTGTCTTCATTCCTGTAGAGAACTTTATAAGTGTTTTCGGTGCCTACATGCAAGGACATCAAAATTGACATTATGCCATGAAAACTGATAAACACCCTATAAAAACAAGTGCTATCATTTATAAATGTTCACACGCTGGGCATCTTGTTCATAAATAACACCCACCAATCTTATGTCATTACAGTTAGAGATAACATCATTTATCATGATAATATATACATAAGCATTTGTAAAAGAATGTATAAAAATATTATTTTAGAGACCAACCCAATACTTCTAGAGCTTATGAATACTGTATGTAAACTCAACATTTTATATTCCTGATATGTGCCTGCTATACCATGTACTTGTATGAAAAAGTATCTTGTTTTCTTTGTATTGCTTCCTTTGTGTGAATTATCTGGTGTTCCTGCCAGGCCCTCTACTTTCCTATTAAAAAATGTCCACACTAAGCAGGAGAACACGCCCTGGTCAGTTTTATAGCTGTGCTGGGAACCAGGGTCATGGATAAGGGGATACACACGTCAGGGGCCCAGGCCAGCAGGGGGCACAGGCAGCTAGGTGACCTGGATGTGGGCAGGGAGGATGATCGGTATGGTGAGAGGAAGGTAATTACTGGAACTGATCCCCTGTATGGCTCTCTCTACAGCAGCTTAAAGCTGGCTTCTTCTCCTCTCCCTCCCTCTGGCTTTCAACTGTTGTAGAGAAAGCCATACAGGCAATCGGATCCAGTAACTGCCCCCCACCGCACCCATCACCATCCCTGTGCACCATATGTTTCCCCCTGCTGCCCATGCCCGCTTTGTGTGCTCATCCCCACAATGCTGCCTGCTTCCCTCCACTCCTTTCAGCAGCTGCAAGCACACAATAAGATCATTCAGGATGGAGATTTGGGAAAGGTCCAGTAAATACATCACATTTACCAGCCCCTTCCTTTCCCGAATGAACACAATGAGTGATTGGTACCAAATAACTCACTGTGTATATTCATAACTAAAGCATAGTAAACTATGTTTTTTTGGAAGGGGAGGGCCCTGCCAGGTTGGCTGTATGGTTTCTAACAACAGCCCTGCTGGGAATGCAGTGTGCTCTCTTCCAATGATCACATTTCTCCTGGCCCAGCCCCTCTGTGCACAGCCATTCACTGGCAAGATAAATGTACTGCTGTTTCTCCTCCCTGGGCTATCTGTTCTCAGCTGCATAAGGAGCTTAGGGGGAATGAGATCACTTGTTTTACCAGGTAAAGGTTTACACTTTACCTGGTCAGGGCAGAAAAATCCCTTAAATAAATCTTGACTTTTTAGGTTTCTGGGCCTGTTCTTTCATTATCAATACAAGAATGTCTTTTGGCCTCTAGAAATTATCTGTTGGCTCTTGAATTGGGCTGGCTGACTCCTGATCATTAAATTAAAGTGTCCATTGTTTTTGTACTCTGTAATTAAGTGTTTATCCTCTCTGATTTATTCTTGTTACTAGCACCAGCAAATTCTGCAGAGCTTGGCAGAGAACGTTGAATTATTCTCATCAATCCCTACCTCTCGAGTTTTAAATTTAAAACCTCTGCCACACGCATACATTTCAGGCTGTAGAGCCCTTTTAGATGGAAGCCAGTTAAAGGCTGTTAACATTTTCCAGAAAATAGCCTATGCATTCAAGGGGCCCCAGTAGATATTGAAATCTGTGTAGCTGTGTAAAATGATCATTATTTTATTGTTTTACCTGTAGGTCATTTGGGTCCCCTTAGAAACCTGGCTAAAAAAACTAGTTAGCAACCCTCATGTCCTGCATTGTTGCTAGGAAGCAAGAACCATTGTTTTTCACTCTTGCAATGCTTGGAGTGAGCATCAAGTTAGAATATGGTGGTTACTAACGAGGAGTTTTTTGAGCCAGGCTTCTGAGTGGAGCACAATGGCCTACAAGTAAAACAATAAAATTACCAATCATTTTACAAAGATGAAAACTTTTGTAATATCTCATGGTGCCCCTTGACTGAATAGGCTTTTTTTCTGGAAAAGATGAACTTAGTCTTTAAGCTACCAAAATATTTTTGGGTTGTTTGATGAATCCATACTGCCCAGGATAAACCTACACAAAGAAGAAAAAATCATACAAAGTCCATGCTATTAGTATTTGTCTTTTTTTTATAATTTAAATATTTATTAATTTTCCATTTTAATTACATTTCATCATCACAATATAAATATATATATATAAAAATATATTCTATAATATTATATTAACCAACATTTCTACTTTATATACTCTATGTTACCTTTCCCCCCCTTCTCCACCCCCCACCCCGTGTCCCCTCTGCCTATTCTACCTTTTCTCTGCGTCTTCTTATATCAGCAAGTGGAATTTTTCTGTTGTTATCTTTATTCTTTCCTATACCTCATATATAATCTAGCTTTTTCCCAGTTCTCCCATTTCCCATAGTAAACCTCCATCTTATCTTCTTGGGTATGGCACAATCTTTCCATCTTTTTAATCTGCTCGACTCTTTCAATCCAGTCCTTTTCCTTTGGTGCCTCTACTCGCCTCCAGAACTTGGGTATCAGGGCTTTTGCAGCATTTATATAGTCCCATATCCCTGATTTTTTATATTTATTTACCGTTATATCCGTGATGTGCAAAATACATACTTCTGGATCTAGATTTATATCTATTTCTGTCAATTTTCTTATTAAGTGGATTATTGTTTTCCAGAATATCTGGATTTTTGGACATCCCCACCATATATGGTATATTGTGCCTATTTCTCCACATCCCCTCCAACACAACGGTGTATTCTCTCCACACATCTTATTTTCTACTGTTGGTGAAATGTGCCATCTTGTCAAACACTTATAGTTCATCTCTACTTCTCTCATAGAGACATTTTCGTGAGTTAATCTATACATTCTCCTCTGCTTTTCCTCATCTATCACAACTCCCATATCCATTTCCCATTTTGTTAAATATGTTGGTTTCGTGTTTGTGTCTAGTTCAGTGAGTATTTTATAAACTCTAGCAATCCCGTGTTTTCCATCACCTAGTGTTCCCAATGTCTTTTCGAACAAGTTCCAGTTGTCTCTTGTCCTTAAAGGTCTTGGCAAACTTCCAACAAAACACCTCAATTGGAAATACCGCCATTCGTCTAATTTAGTGAAAATCTCTCCCTCTTTTTTTTTCAATTCGCCAAATGCTCCTATTTCATCTCCCACCAAAATATCTCCTAATTGCACCTTTTCTTTTTTAAACCACTTCCCTCCTATTTCTTCTCTACCTGGGGGAAAAAACTCTGTATTTTTTAGTGGAATCAGTGTGGAATTAAAGGTCCATTTCATACTTCTGTGTAAGTTATCCCAAATCTTTAAAACATTCAAAGTGTATGTATTTACATTGTCATTTAATCCCCTATACTGTGTTGGCACCCATATCATTCTTCCCAAGTCTATTCCGCTGAGTTCATTCTCTATTCTCACCCAGCTTTTTTTATTATTAAATATCCAATCTATGGTTCTTGCCAATATTACCGCTTTGTAATATCTTTTAAAGTCTGGGAGCCCTAAACCCCCTCTTTCTTTCCTCCTACTTAGCAGTTCGTATGACAGTCTTGGTTTTTTATTCCTCCATATGTATCTTGTTATCAATTTCTTAATTATTTTAAAGAAAATCTCTGGGAGTTTAATTGGGATCATTTGATATCTATATATGATTTTTGGTACTATTACCATTTTTACCAGATTAATACGACCCATCCATGTCGGGGTTCCTCCCTCCAATCTTTTTAATTCATCTCTAATCTCATTAATCAGTGTAATATAGTTTAGTTTATATAGATGTTTATGTGAGGCTGTAAGTTTTACTCCTAGATATTTTATATCCCTGTCTTTCCATTTAAAGGGAAATTCTTTTTGTATCCTTTCTTTTTCGTTTTTTAAGATGTTTATATTTAGAATCTCCGTTTTTGTTGGATTTATCTTTAAATTTGATAGTTCTCCGTACTCCTTTAGTGACTTCATTAAGTTTGGAAGTGTTATCCTGGGGTTTCCTACATAGAACAACAAGTCGTCTGCGAAGGCAGCAACTTTATGTTCCGTATCTCCTATCAGGATTCCCTTTACGTCTCTATTCAGTCTTATTGTTGACAATAAAGGTTCTAGTGATATAACATACAACAATGGGGACAATGGGCATCCCTGTCTTGTTCCGTTTGACATCTCAATGGGTTCTGACCTCTCCCCGTTTACCCCAATGAGCACCGAGGGGTATCTGTACAGCTTTCCTATCCACTCTCTCATCCTAGGCCCGATTCCCAAGGCTTCCAGAGTATCCATCATGAATCTCCAGTTTACCCTATCAAACGCTTTTTCAGCATCTATAGACAGTAGTACCACCGGTTCTTTTCCCTTTTTACTCTTTTGGATTAGCATCAATGATCGTACCCCATTATCTTTTCCTTCCCTCCCTGGAACGAAGCCCACCTGATCCTCATGTATCCATCCAGGCATTAGCTCTTTCAATCTGTTTGCTAGGACCTTTGCGTACAACTTAGTGTCTGTGTTCAATAGTGAAATAGGTCTATAGCTCGAACACTGAGAGGGATCTTTTCCCTCTTTTTGAATGAGCACGAGTTGGGCTTGTAATGATTCTCTTCTTACTTCCATCTCTCCACCTAGTGCATTCATGTAGTTTTTAAGTTTTGGTACTAAGATTTCGCTAAATTTTTTATAGTATCTCACTGTATAACCATCTGGGCCTGGGCTTTTCCCCGACACTGTCCCCTTTAATGCTAGTTTTATTTCTTCCTGTGAGATATCTGCATCTAGGGAGTTTAGTTGGTCCTCACTTAATTTTAATAACCTAGCCATTTCCAAATATTTCTTTCTTTTTTGATTTTTCTCTCTGTCTATAGTTTCTGAACCTTCCAAGGGGCTTATATTGTACAGTTTCCTGTAATATTCTATGAAGGCTTTGGTGATATCTTTATTTGAGTGTTTCATATTTCCTTTAGCGTCTTTTATTTTTTCTATATAATTTCTATTTTTCTTTTTCCTCAGGGCTCTCATCAGATACTTTCCAGGTCTTTCTCCCCATCTATATCTCTCACTTAAAACTCTATTATATACTTTTCTCCTCTCCTCTTCTATCATTTCTTTCAGTTCTTCCTTCTGTTTTTTTAACTTCAGCTCTATTTCTTTTGTTATTCTATTCTTATGTATTTGTTCTAATTTACCTATTTCTTCTAAGAGCTCATTCATTTTCTCCCTTCTTTCTTTTTTCTTTCTTGCCCCAATCGCCATTAATATTCCTCTTATATAAGCTTTGTGAGCCTCCCACACTGTGGCTGTTGACACCTCCCCTGTCTCATTCTCCTTAAAAAAGCGTTCGATCTCCTCCCCTATTTTCTGAGCTATTTCCCTTTCCACTAAAAGTGTCTCATTCAATTTCCATCCCAGCCCTCCGCTTTTCCTTCTCCCCCATTCCATTTTCATAGTAACTGGAGCGTGATCTGATAGAGATATTGTCTCTATGTCTACCTGGGTCAGATGGTCAATTAATTGATGTTCTATTAATATATAATCTAATCTTGAATATCTCTTATGCATATTTGAGAAAAAAGTATAATCTCTATCTTGCGTATGTGTAATTCTCCAGGCATCTACCAATTGACTTATGTGTAATTCTTTTTTCAATAATTTCAGGGCCTTACTTCCTTCTGTCTTTATGTGGGAGGTGGCGTCCCTTTGTGGGTCCATACAAAAGTTAAAGTCCCCTGCCAGGATCAAACGTCCTTTTTTAAAGTCCATCAACTTCCTCAACACCTTTTTCAGATACTCCTCCGGTTTTTTATTCGGACAGTAGATATTGGCCAATGTACACTCGATCTCCTGTAGCTTGCCCCTTAAGAACAAAAATCTCCCATCTGGGTCTGTTTTTCTATCTTCCAACTCGAACCTAACGTTCTTTGCCAGGCCTATTGCTACCCTTTTTGCTCTTTTAACCGGGGTATCTGCATAATACCATGTTGGGTGATTTCTAGACCTCAGTCTAACATTTGAACTTATCTCCAGATGTGTCTCCTGTAAAAATATCACTGAGGCATCTCTATGGTGTAATTCTTTAAATAATCTATATCTTTTCCCGGGACAGTTCAACCCATTTATATTATATGTTATAAACTGAATCTCTTCCATCTTCCTTAAATTTCCTCTTTTCTCCTCCATCTATATTTTTTATTTCTCCCTCCTTCTCCCTTCTCACTTGCTTTTATATCATCTTTTATTTTGCAGGAAAAACAACCACCCTCTCCCATTTCCCACCCTTCCAACCTTCCAACCCCCTCCCTCCCCCCTCCCCCCCCCTCCCCTCCCCCCTCTTTTTAGGCCTAACATTTGCCTACTAATCATTCATGGATTAAAAATCCACCTTTGATTGGGTCCTTGGGCTAAAACTCCGTCCATGGACGACTTTCCCCTTGTCTAACCTCCCCATAACCTCCCAAACCCCACCTGGATTTGTCACAGGCAGAAAAGAGAAAAAAGAAGGAGAAAAAGTCCAAAACGAAGGCAATAGAGTGGGGGTAGAAGGTGAGAAGAAAAAAAAAAAAAAAAAAAAAAAAAAAAAAAAAAACCTCTCTCTTCCTCCCTCCCTCTCTCCCCCTCCACCTCCTCCCCCCCATACATTGCCAGTCCTCTTTTCTCTTCGCTCTATTTTCTCATTGTTCTTCTTCCCAGCCGGGGATTTTCATTCTTTGAATTTTTAAACTGTCACAAAAATTTTTCATATCTTCTGGAAACCTAAGGTATGCTGTAGTCCCATTTTTCCATCCTATTAAACATTCAGGAGTCCCCCATCTATATTGCACCTTTTGTTCTTTCAACCTTTCCAATAGGGGTCTCAAAGTTCTCCTTCTCCACAAAGTCTCTGGAGCCAGATCCGCATATATCTGTATGTCTCCTCCTTCATACTTAATTACTGAGTTTCCCTTAGTCTTCTTCCAGATTTTTTCTTTATCCCGGAGTTCATAGAATTTAACAATTATATCTCTCGGCCTTTCTTTCCCCAGGTTTCTCAGAATTTTTCCTTTTCTAAAGGTTCCTTCTATTTTAGACCTTTCCATTTCAGAGCTGTCTGTTATAGTATTAAATATTTTACAAACCACCTCTTGCAGGCTTTCTCCCTTTAAGTTTTCTGAGACCCCACGTATCAAAATGTTTCTCTTCCTATCTTTATTTTCTTGTATCTCAGCCTTGTATAACAGTTTTTCTTGGACTTTCCCTATATTAGTTAGTTCTTTTTCAAGTTCAGAGATAGCCTGGGTCTGACCTTTAACTTTCTCCTCCGTTTCCTCAACTCTCTCCAAGAGGTGTCCCAGATCACTGCGAATGTTTACCATTTCTTGTTTTATTGTTTTCTCCAGTTCTTTAAACATTTCTGCCATTTCCTTTTTATTAGGTATTTGTAAATCTTTTTCCATCTCTGTATTGCCTGATATTTGCTGGTTACTAGTATCAGGGCCTATTGATACTCTAGGGCTTCTTTCCATACTAAGGTCTGCTTCTCCTTTTTCAGATCTGCTCTGAGGTCTTTCTGGGGTTACGTTTCCTTGGGATGTATTATTTTTTAATTGTGCCAGTCTGGGACCCTTTAAGCCCACTTCCTTTTACATTTTTGTTTTTCATTTTTCTCTGTGGCACTTATCCTTCTTATACTCCTTTATAAGTTCGTGGGTGGGGTGGGATATTATTAGTATTTGTATTTGTATAGTATTAGTATTTGTCTTGATAAATAAACTCAGGGCTGTAGTACTGAAGTGTTATCCTCTAAATGGCCATTACTTCATCTATACAACATACACTATGCAGAAAAAAATCTCAGTCTAGGTTTGCATTTGAATAGTTTTCCATTCTGTTCCTTTGCTCTCATTGTTTCATAGAAATGAAAGAAAAACAGTTTATCGATAAAGATTATATATACCATATATAGGATTTCTATAGTGGCAGAAAATAAAGGGAGAATGTTCTGTTACAATACAATTCAATACAAAAGAATTAGACTTGCTTGTGAGAGTGTACAATCTAAAGAGAAGGGAAGTGATGCAGTAGGCATCAATTGTGAGGGATCAGCTGATGGATGAAGTCAAAGTAAAATTTTTAGTTGGAGGCAGGATAGGCTTCCCTGAAAACATGAGCTTTCAAGTATCACCTAAAGGTGGACAGGGTAGATGATAGATGCAGTTAGATCAGAGTAGGGAGTTCCACAGTAAGGCAGAAGCTCTGTAGAAGTCCTGGGGTCGAACATGGGAGGAGGTGACCAGAAAGTTAGAGAGCAGAGAGGTCTCAGGGAAGAGGACTGTTTGGGTGGTATTTTGAGATGAAGTTAATGATGTAGCTGGGGGAAGAGTTGTAGTCCCCTTCCTTTAGATTGTAAGCTCCATGAGCAGGGCCCTCATATTCCTTCTGTATTGTAATTGTACTGTTTCACTTATATTGTAAAGCGCTGCGCAAACTGTTGGCGCTATATAAATCCTGTATAATAATAGTCTGGCTGAAGCATTCATGATAGACTGAAGGGAGGTGTGTAAAGGTAGACCAACGAGGAGTAGTCCAAGGTGGGAGATAACGATGGAATGAATTAGAAGCTTTGTGGTGCCATTAGTTAGGAAAGGGAGAACTTTGGAAAAGTTGTGGAGATGAAGGCAAGCAAGTAAGATTTGGTTAGTGACTGGATATGGGGCCCAAAAGAAAGGTCAGAGTTTAGGATTACACTTAGCATCCCGCATGAGTGGAGGAACTGACAGTTGTGCTATTGATCTTGATGGTCAAGTTGGGGTAGAGGACACAGGTGGGGGAAAAATATTATAAACTCAGTTTGGGGAAGTAGAGTGAAGTAATTATTGATGTGTCAGTGGCTAAATTAGTGATGTGCGGGGAGACAGAAAGGTTGATCTGAAGAGTACAGATAGATTTGGGAGTCTTCACAAATAGAAATGAACATAATGCACTGTAAATATAATTAATATAATGTTTTCTTGCAAAAGAGGAACATAATGCACATGTAGAAAGTTACATATGGTTACTTGTGTATATACATACTGTATATAAAAACACATACAAGAGCATTTATGAGGAAATGTGGTCTGTCCTAAGAATTGGGCTCTTGGGTTTTTATAAGGAATCCAAATCTTAGAATTTGGAGGAACAAGAATGCAGCATTTTCAGTCCCAACTGTGTTTCATTGCTGGTTGTTTTCTTCTCATATACAGTATAGATCCAGTTATGGACATCACACAGTACCTTATGGGTTCCAGTTAAAATATCAGCAAGAGTTTGTGTAGCCTACATTTTATGGCAGAAAATTGGAGGCAGGTCGAAAGGATAGTGCAGAGTTGGACATCATAGAGAATTATTCTGTATGCAGTGATGGATCTTCTGCTATTTCTGCTGTCAGGCTAAAACAAACAGACAGGTGTCAGAGAAGAGTGTTGCATAATGTGCCTTTCTCTGATGTTTCTCCCCTGTCTGTATTTCAGGCTGACAGTAATGGGGACAGGATATCAATCACATTGAGAACACTTGTTCTCTATGCTACCCTAAACCACACTATGGGGGCTATTTACTAAAACAGGAGCACACAGAATCTGGTACAGCTGTGCACAGTAGCCAGTCATCTTCTAAATTCTGCTTGTTCAATTAAGCTTTAACAATAGAACTTGCAAGCTGATTGGTTTCTATGCAGAGCTGCACCAGATTATGTGTGCTCCAGTTTTAGTAAATAATCCCCTAAGCCTTTTCTTATCTTTTCCCTAAATTTTGTCAAAAATATGACAAAAGTGAGATGGACCTGAAGATGTCCAATATCTGAAAGTGTGAACTGGCTCTGAAATTGGGCTTGATTGCACCTAAATCATTCATTGATTTGCCCACCGTAGATATATGAATAGTGTAAATACTTTAAAGTGATTGTAAAGGTACAATTTTTTTTAAATAACAAACATGGCATACTTACCTGCTCTGTGTAATGGTTTTGCATAGAGGAGCCCCAATCCTCTTCTCAGGTCCCTTGCTGGTGATCCTGGCTCCTCTTTCCTTACCAAGTGGCTTGCTATAGAGGCACTTATGTTTGCTTGCTTCTGTGCCACCTCTGTGTGTTCATAAGGCACACAGAGTGTGGTTCTGTGCTCCGCTCCCTCCTCACTGGCTATGATTGACAGCTGTCTGAGCCAATGAGGCAGGGGGGAGCCAAGAGAGTTACTGCTCTCATGCACAGCACTGGATGGAGATCAGGCTATGCATGAGAGCATCATCCCTCACATTTCTATAAACAAATTGTTTTTCTCCCGCTGAACTTTAACCACCTCCTGTCCAGCCGTTTTATATAAACGGCCGGACGGTGGCAGTGCAGGGTGGGGTGGCCGTTTATAAAGGGCCTCTCTGCACCCTGCTTGTGCGTGCTCCCTGGGAGCGCGCAGCACCGCGATCCGGTGCCCGCTGTGTCCTCCGGACACAGTGGAACACCGATCGTCGGACGGGACCTCTGTACGAGGTCCCGATCATGTGATCGCTGATTAGCCAATCAGTCATCACATGCAAAGTAGTAAGCAAGATGTCACTTGTGACATCATTGCTTACTACGTGTGAAATCTGTGAATGATCACAGAGGTCACATGGTACAAGGCTATTCACAACAGCCTTGTACCATGTGACAAGCTGTGACCAATCACAGCTCACTCAGTAGTTCTCAATGGCTGCAAGAATACAGCCAGAGAGAAGAACAAATGATTGCTTTTACATCCTTTGAGTGTAAAAGCAATCAGTGTAAAAAAAAAAAAAATCTTCATCACCCCCACAAGTAGTACAGTGTCACCATGGTGACACTGTACTGCTAGGGTGACAATATGCAAAAAAATAAAAGAAATGTAAAAATAAATGTTTAAAATTATAATTTTGATTATAAACTAATTTGGGTTATTTTTTTTTAGTAAAAATATAACGGACTAAATTTTGGCCAAGATTTATGATGAAAAATTTTTTATTTGCAAAATTTTATAAGAAAAACACCTTTTTTCAAAATTTTTGGACTTTTTAATTTATATAGCAAAAAAAATAAAAATCCCAGTGGTGAATAAATACCACCAAAATAAAGCTTTATCTGTCTCAAAAAAAATGCTAAAAAATTCATATGGGTACAGTGTTGCATGACCGCGCAATTGTCATTCAAAGTGTGATAGCACTGAAAGCTGAAAATTGGCCTGGGCAGGAAGGGGGTAAAAGTGTCCGGACTGGAAGTGGTTAATGACACATAAGAAAAATTACATAAACAGTATATATTTTATTTATACAAACAATATTTAAAAAAGAATATTTACATTAAAAAAGTACAATTGTTCTGACATCATGATACATCTTTTCAGACAATGGTTACATTGAGTTATCACAATATCCATACAAAAACCAGTGAAGTAAGTCATATACACTATCCACAATAGAAGTTCTTCATCCAATACACCTTTTTCATGGAAGCGTGTTTCAATTAATATCTTATCAATCCTCTTCAGAGGAAGGGTATTTTTATATCTTTGATATGTCACTCTCAAGAATAAGAACATTTAAAAAGGATGCCATCTCCTCAGATCCAAGTCCCAAAATGCCCACAAGGACAGCCAATGAGCACAGAAGGGTCTGCAGCCATTCCCTGGAAGCTGACGTAAACTGGGTTGAATTGATCACCTACATTGTGTGTTATTACCCCCAGTGGTCGCCCTGTGAGCTGTTTACAGATGCTCATGTAGACCCTTGTGTGTTCATTGGCTATCCTTGTGGGCACTTTGGGACTTGGGATCTTTGGGATCTGAGGAGATGGTGTCTTTTTTAAATGTTCTGACTTATGCTTGAGAGTAATATATCAAAGATATAAAAATATCCTTCCCCTTAAGAAGGTTTATTAGAAATAAATTGAAACATGTTGAGTTCCCTGGCTAGGGGTATTGGATGAAGAAATTCTACTGTGGATAATGTATAAGATTTGCCACGCTGGTAGCTATTTGAGTATTGTGATAACTGTCACCATTGTCACCAAATTTCCTCATTGTCTGAAAAAAAGTATCATGATGTCAGAAAAATTGATTTTTAATGTAAAGATTATTTTTAAGCATTGTTTACATAAATAAAATATAAACTATTTTATAATTTTTTCTTATGTTCTGTTAAAGTCCCATGGGAGAAAATCAATTTGTTTGTTGTGTATATACTTTTGTCTTTTGACTTTATGTGAGTAGTGTGCTTTTGAGTAAAATGCTTGCCAGAATAGTTTAAATCATTAAAGACATATCCATTAATTTAAACATGCTGAAAACCTAAAATGTACATGAACTCAAAAAGTAAATACGAAATAGTACCCTGAAGTATGTACTTTTGACTTGAATTCCTCCAAAACAATAACAGTGCACTTCCAAGGCGTAGGCACTTCTGTGCCTTGAGCCTCATAGCTGTATTATCTGCAGGGTGACATTATCTAAGGCAGTGTTTTTCAAACGTTTTTCAACCGAGGTGCCCTTTAGAGTTATGCACAATCTCGAGGCACACTAGTTTGAGGGCTTGTTCACAGCAGGAGGCGAGTCCCAGTGTGTGCACTTTTCTGCATGTTCTCATGCATCACATTTTTAATTGGGCTGTCCTATGTGTGTGAAACACACAAAAAAGGTGCCAGCAGGATTTTTGCATGGCATGGCAGTCAATGGGATCACTAATGGGATCCCTAGCAGAAGGCACTATGAAGCATCATTCACAGGTATTCATATACATTTAACCAGCTTGTATTCAATGTTTAGGAGTTGAGGACTGACATATTAAGCTGCTGACAGATATACTGTAAACCATTAACACCTCTGCTGGAGTGTATAGAAGAGGGGAACAGGAGCACAATAACCTCCTCTAAAGTGCCGACCCAGCTCAAATGAAACACTGCACTGACACCAGGCAGAGAAGGGGATGAGAAGCTGCAGGCACCGCTGCTGACACAGAAGCACTCACCTGGAGAAAGATAAGATAAGATGATCAGGCTCAGGTGACACACTGAGACATGGCAGACACTGTTTTTGATAAAGCCGCGAGCATGGGTGAGGAGAGTTTCACTGAATCACTGGCTATTTGACACACACATCATTGGAGCTGGGAGCTGTCTCTCTCTGCCCATCACTTGTTGCACTGAAACCGGAAGCAGAGTTTTATAGTTTTGGCGTGGCACCCCTGAAAACTCTCTACGACACACCCAGGTGCCATAGCACCTTGGTTTAAAAAGCTTGATCTAAGGCACTGCTGCCAGCTACTTCTAGACTCACCAGATTGGGAGTGAGATTTGGTGATGTTACTACTGTTCTACTCACTGTTGTCCTTGCTGAAGAGGAAGCTGTACCTGATGACCTGCAGTACAAGAATACCCCTTGCTTCTGGTTCATCCATTCTGTGATTTGAGTTTTTCTCACTTATATTTTTTTTTTAAATTCCCCCGACAGTTATTAGATCACTAGTCATCAGGGGAGCAGCTTTGATGTGAGGAAGTGAAATCCTATCAAGTTGGCCACCTGCACACAGAGACAATGAAGAAAATATTAGATGCAAGGATCCTATAGGCAATTCTAGTGACTAGTTTTTGGCCTCTGCTTGCCTTCTTAGGACCATCTGTTCAATTTCAGGATCTCATGGAACTACCTCTGTGCGCACAGTCTCAACTGCCAATACAGAGCAGGTTTCTTTGGTCTGCAACAACAGATAATCACGGTGGCAAACCACTCCCCTGCTTCCCGTCCTCATTCCTCCAAGTTAGTGATTGACAAAGTTTGAACCCTCAATGTTCCTGGTCCTCTGTGCATAAGAAGGGTACAGGACACATGATTCACTACCTGGAGTTTCAGGGAATTGGCACTGTCATCCTGGAGCTGGCATCACTAAATAACAAACCAAGTGAGCCCAAATATGTCCAGCAAGCTGTTTGGGAGGTTCTGTAGGATGCATCCATGAAAAAAAAGATTTCTGATTTCACTGCACATTGTAAACTTGTGTACAGTGTAGAGTACAACCTGCATCAAGTTAGATAGAGCTTTCCTCACCTCCTGACCGAAGGTCATTCAGCTTCATATAGCCCTTTCCTCACCCGTCTGTCTTTCCCTGGTCAACCGCTTTCATTTATTGGATTTCATTTCTTCCAACTATCACATGTGGACATTACCAAGTGTGGCCTGCATGCAATTGCAGTCTGCCTAGGAGCACCCACCTCTACAGACTCACATCCAGCCAACAAAGTATCTTAGATTTGCTTTGCTCCTCCCAAACTAAAAGGATTTATGTTAAATGTAATGAGTGCGTTGATGGGGTGGGACTAGGGAATGCAAACTATTTTATGGTGGACATCCACTGACATTTATGAAGGGTCTTCTTGTGCCCAACAAACTTTATTTCCATTGATTTACATTTACCCAAAGTTCTTCAGCTTGGAAGTCATTGAGTGCTGTGAACCTGCAGTGTCCTCGGGAACAGTATATTTCCTGTGTAACATATTCTATTTTATCAGCACACCAATGTGACAGCTATGGTAATGAACTTTACTCTAGAGCTAGAGGAGCTGCATATGAAAATTATTTACAGGCCGCTGGGAGATGCATAGAAAAGGCCGCTCTTTCAAATGCATAGAAAATGCTTTATTCATGGTTCATAGGACTGTACGAAGAGTAGAAATGGCATGCATAGGGTGCTACTCCCTAGCAACCAATCAGGTTTCGCACTTTACTGAACAGATCTGATCTGATTGTATAGATTGCTACTTTTTGACCATTATCCTTATAATTTACACAGGCTTGCGGACCAG
This sequence comes from Staurois parvus, assembly GCF_062004578.1. Classification (NCBI taxonomy): domain Eukaryota; kingdom Metazoa; phylum Chordata; class Amphibia; order Anura; family Ranidae; genus Staurois; species Staurois parvus. The sequence continues at coordinate 90,941 of NW_028317819.1, forward strand.
TGTTCCCTATCAAAGAATGTACGCTCAGTATTACCATGAAGTCATCGGGGCTAGACTGTCCTAATTGCTCATGTTCCCAGGGACATATTAGTCAGACTCCAAAAATTTACTGACAGGAATAAGGGGTATATTTAAAGCAGTATATGTGATGGTCATGAAATATTCACTGCTGGAGAATTAGCTACTGACATTTAAAGAACCTGGAAGATTCATGTGCAGTGAATGTTTGGTGAAAGTCACCACTTTATAAATATACTCTATAGTTTTGCTATTCTCCTGTCAAACTCTATTGTCAGTTTTGACTGATTACCTTCAGGGCTCATTTACCCTTAGGTAAGGGTTAGGGTTAGGGACTGATGTGAATTTACAATATATATATATGTAAAGCGCTGCGTAAATTGATGGCGCTATATAAGTACCTGAAATAAATAAATAATTTACCCTAACTTTGCTGTCTGAAGACCGATCCACATTCAGATCAGAGAGCATTTCACAGGTGGTGAGGAGGCGTTGTATCACTTCCTCACTGCCTGCTTTAACCCTGCATTGCACTCGGTTGTGGGGAGGTTGCAGAGCATCCCTATTCACTTGAAAGTGACATTATTATTATTATACAGGATTTATATAGCGCCAACAGTTTGCTCAGCGCTTTACAATATAACGGGAGACAATACAGCAACAATACAGTTCAATACAAGAGTTTAGGAGGGTCCTTGGAGCTTACAATCTAAGAGGGAGGGGCTAGTGATACAAAAGGTAGTAACTGTGGGGGGATGGATTGGTAGGAGGAGTAGAAGATTCCATTATTAACTGAGGGCAGGATAGGCTTCCCTGAAGAGATAGGTTTTCAGAGGTCGCCTAAAAGTGAGCAGAGTAGGCGATAGTCTGATAAATTGGGGTAGAGAGTTCCAGAGGATGGGGGAAGCTCCGGAGAAGTCCTGGAGACGAGCATGGGAGGAGGAGACAAGGGAGCTAGAGAGCAGGAGGTTGTGCGAGGAACAGAGAGTACGGTTTAGGTGATATTTGGAGACAAGATTGGTAATGTAATTTGGGATAGAGTTATAAATGGCTTTATATGTTATTGTTAATGTTTTGAATTTTATCCGTTGGGCAACGGGAAGTCAGTGGAGGGATTGGCAGAGAGGGGTGGCAGATACGGAACGGTTAGTAAGGTGGATGAGTCTGGCAGCAGCATTCATGATAGACTGAAGAGGGGATATCCTGCAATGAGGTAGGCCAATGAGGAAGGAGTTACAATAGTCAAGGCGAGAAATAACCAGGGAGTGAATAAGTTGCTTAGTAGCTTCCGAGGTTAGGAATCTTGGAGATGTTGCGGAGGTGAAGTCTGCAAGATTTGGACAGCGATTGGCTTTGGGGTTGAAAGGACAGATGGGAGTCTAGGATTACACCTAGCACCCTGGCATAAGGGGAGGGACTGATGGTTGTATTATTGATCTTGATGGAGAAGTCAGGGGAGGGGGCACGGGCTGGAGGGAATAGTAAGAGCTCAGTTTTGGAAAGATTGAGTTTGAGGAAGTGGAGTGACAGCCATGCCAATATGTCGCTTAGTAGGTTAGTAATGCGAGAGGAGACTGAAGGGGTAAGGAGTAGAAAGATAGATTTGTGTCATCAGCATAGAGATGGTACTTAAAGCCATGGGAGTTTATCAAATGACCAAGGGAGGAGGTGTAGTTGGAGAAGAGTAGGGGTCCAAGGACAGACCCTTGAGGGACCCCCACTGAAAGAGGGAGTGGAGAGGAGGAGCCAGAGTTATAGGTAACGCTGAAGGAGCGCTGTGATTGGTAGGAGGAGAACCAGGAGAGAGCAGAGTCTCGGAGGCCAAGAGTTTTTTTTTGAGGAGGGGATGGTCAACAGTATCAAAAGCCGCGGAGAGATCAAGTAGTAAGAGTACGGAGTAGTGGCCATTGGTTTTAGCAGTTAGTAGATCATTAGTGAGTTTTAGTAGGGCAGTTTCAGTGGAGTGTAGTGAGCAAAAGCCAGGCTGTAAAGGATCAAGAAGGTTGTTGTCAGTGAGGTAGGAGCTCAGGCGAGTGTAGACTAAGCATTCTAAGAGTTTAGAGGTAAATGACAGCAGGGAGATGGGTCTTAAGTTGTTCAGGTAGGTGGGGTCCAGTGAGGGCTTTTTAAGTATGAGAGTGATGTGCGCATGCTTTAGAGGGGAGGGGAGGGGAAGGCACCGTTAGAGAGGGAGAGATTGAAGATGTAAGTGAGGGAGCATAGGATAGAAGAAGAAGGTGACTGTAGTAGTTGTGAGGGGACAGGATCCAGGGGGCAGGTAGTGAGATGGTCTTCTGAGAAAACCTTAGTGACCTCTTCGGTAGTAGCAAGGTCAAAAGAGGAAAATGTTGAGGGAAATTTAGTAATATGGTATGCTAAGTGGGGTGGATGTCTGTGCAGTGGAGATGCCCCTATGAATTGCATCAATTTTGTTTTTTAAATGATTTGCAATCTCGTAAGCAGTGAGTGAGGTACTGGGTGGAGGTGGAGAAAGTAGAGAGTTAAAAGCAGAGAAGAGATGATGAGGACTGGATGACAAGCTTTTGATGAGAGTGACAAAGTAAGCTTGTTTGGCAGCATGGAGGGAGGAATTGTATGTTAAGGCAGATATATATAGGGTGAAAGCTTGGTGAGGTTTGGTTTTATGCCACAATTGCTCCAGCGCACGTCTATGTCGCTGGGGTGTAATTGTGGCCACAGCATGTGTATACCCCCGGCAGCTGTCCCTGCAGCTAAAGGGGGTAGCGGTTGGGGGGTGGGGGGTGTAAAAACGTGGCTCAATCGTGGATTTTTTCTGCCTCGCCTCCAACTCCTAGTGTGAACAAGCCCTTAAATTTTCCTTTGCCCTTTAGATCTCTAGGCCTATTTTTTTTTATTTTTGCTGGATATTTTATATCACCTACTTACTCTTTCTTCCTGTTTACAGTTAATTAGTTTTTATATATTTTAGTTGCAATATGTAGTCACTGTGGCTATCTAAAATAGCCAACATGTTAAAATATTGTTTCCTTATAATATGGCAGTCTGAAAGTAGATGGTAGGTATATGGAAAGAAACACAAAAATAACCGTTTCCAGAATAATCCTTTATAAAAAAAAAATGCTCCCAAACACTGGTGTATAATTATAAAGGTGATATTATATATAATGTATATTGGGGAATTTATTAATTTTTACACATTCGTAAAAATGTTAACATTTTCTAACTATTTGCAAATGTGTATAAAAGTTTTATTTTGAAAATAAACATTTAATACAGGTTGTACATACAGTCAGGTCCATAAATATTGGGACAGCGACACAATTCTAACATTTTTGGCTCTATATACCACCACAATGGATTTCAAATGAAACAAACAAGATGTGCTTCAACTGCAGACTGTCAGCTTTAATTTGAGGATATTTACATCCAAATAAGGTGAACGGTGTAGGAATTACAACAGTTTGCATATGTGCCTCCCACTTGTTAAGGGACCAAAAGTAATGGGACAGAATAATAATCATAAATCAAACTTTCACTTTTTAATACTTGGTTGCAAATCCTTTGCAGTCAATTACAGCCTGAAGTCTGGAACGCATAGACATCACCAGACGCTGGGTTTCATCCCTGGTGATGCTCTGCCAGGCCTCTACTGCAACTGTCTTCAGTTCCTGCTTGTTCTTGGGGCATTTTCCCTTCAGCTTTGTCTTCAGCAAGTGAAATGCATGCTCAATCGGATTCAGGTAAGGTGATTGACTTGGCTATTGCATAACATTCCACTTCTTTCCCTTAAAAAACTCTTTGGTTGCTTTTGCAGTATGCTTTGGGTCATTGTCCATCTGCACTGTAAAGCAGCATCCAATGAGTTCTGAAGCATTTGGCTGAATATGAGCAGATAATATTGTCCGAAACACTTCAGAATTCATCCTGCTGCTTTTGTCAGCAGTCACATCATCAATAAATACAAGAGAACCAGTTCCATTGGCAGCCATACATGCCCACGCCATGACACTACCACCACCATGCTTCACTGATGAGGTGGTATGCTTAGGATCATGAGCAGTTCCTTTCCTTCTCCATACTCTTCTCTTCCCATCTCTCTGGTACAAGTTGATCTTGGTCTCATCTGTCCACAAGATGTTGTTCCAGTACTGTGAAGGCTTTTTTAGATGATGTTTGGCAAACTCTAATCTAGCCTTCCTGTTTTTGAGTCTCACCAATGGTTTACATCTTGTGCTTAACCCTCTGTATTCACTCTGGTGAAGTCTTCTCTTGATTGTTGACTTTGACACACATACACCTACCTCCTGGAGAGTGTTCTTGATCTGGCCAACTGTTGTGAAGGGTGTTTTCTTCACCAGGGAAAGAATTCTTCGGTCATCCACCACAGTTTTCCGTGGTCTTGCGGGTCTTTTGGTGTTGCTGAGCTCACCGGTGCATTCCTTCTTTTTAAGAATGTTCCAAACAGTTGTTTTGGCCACGCCTAATGTTTTTGCTATCTCTCTGATGGGTTTGTTTTGTTTTTTCAGCCTAATGATGGCTTGCTTCACTGATAGTGACAGCTCTTTGGATCTCATCTTGAGAGTTGACAGCAACAGATTCCAAATGCAAATAGCACACTTGAAATGAACTCTGGACCTTTTATCTGCTCATTGTAATTGGGATAATGAGGGAATAACACATACCTGGCCATGGAACAGCTGAGAAGCCAATTGTCCCATTACGTTTGGTCCCTTAACAAGTGGGAGGCACATATGCAAACTGTTGTAATTCCTACACCGTTCACCTGATTTGGATGTAAATACCCTCAAATTAAAGCTGACAGTCTGCAGTTAAAGCACATCTTGTTCGTTTCATTTCAAATCCATTGTGGTGGTGTATAGAGCCAAAAATGTTAGAATTGTGTCGATATCCCAATATGTATTGGCCTGACTGTATGACAATGCTGTTACAGAGCATTGTGGATTTTCATCTAGTTGGTAAGAATTCGACCTGGAATAAGATAAGTATTTAGGGGACATTTATAAAACTACATTAGATTGAAAAGTAGGATATTTCCATCTGCTGCATGTGTGGGTGTAGATTTTTTCAAAACCTTGTCATTTTATAATGCATTGTTGCACATTTTTCTATTGTGGGAGGTATATATTTAGCATACTGCAGAAAATAGATTTTCTGTGTGTACTGGTTTCTCCTGCATACTGTTAGCAGTCCTTGAGGACTGGAGCTTGGAAACAGTGTGTCAGTGTATACATGTGATACAAGTATGTCATGTACAGTATGCATTATATTTGTATAAATAGTGCTGAAAGTGACTTATTTTTCCTATGTTCCATCCCTCCCTGGGGTGTCATGCTTTCTGTGTACTGTGTCTTACCTGCCTTGTCTGTTTGCTCTGAACCATCTTCTTACTGCTATAACACTTTAGCTGTACGTGCCCTTGTTGTTTCGTATGGTATCTACCATTCTTTCTCCTCTGTTGCTACTACTGTTGCTACTAGCCTGGTATATCCCCTACGTTCACAGCCAAATATTTGGTCCCATTCACACTACACATTACGTTAACGTGCCTGCGTTAATGGAGTACATTATCTTGTGTTATGTTGTACTGCATTATGGCAGCCCATTGATTTTGAATGTGCTAGCAGTGCACCATAATGAACATACAGGTCATGTGTGTTGTGATGGGCTGCAGTGTAAGCAGGCCCGACTGGGACAAAAAATAGGCCCGGGCATTTTGGACTGAGCAGCCCAAAGCCCAGGGACCCTTTCCTTGTAGCTTTGTGGTGGAATGCCAGGGTCCCGTTGCAAGAACAACCTTTGTGACCCTTGTAGTTCCGCCATTAGTGTCAGTAGGTTTTTATCTTTATTTAATTTTTTACAATTTTATATTTCATTTTTTTTTTACATTTTCTTGTAGGAGAGAAACAAGAAGGAGGGAAAGAAAGAAAGAAAGAAAGAAAGAAAGGAAGGAGGGAATGAAAGGAAGGAGGGAAAGATAGAAAGGAAGGAGGGAAAGAAAGAAAGAGAAAAAGAAAGAAAGAGGGAGGGAAAGAAAGAAAGAAAGAGAGGATTCCCTTCCTAGGAAATTAATGAATAATCTAAACAAAGTAATTGGAAGAATTGGCAGCAGAACAGAAGGACTACTGCAGCCAGCATATATCGTTAACCATAAGCACTAAGATGGATGCAAGTACAAGCTTTATATAAGAAGGGATTAATAACAGTACATTCATCCAATGTACTAACAGGTTTTATTGTGCTAATTGTGCACATATATTCAGGTACCGTATTTTTTGCTCCATAAGACGCACTTTTTTCCCCCCAAAAAAGGGGGGAAAATGTCAGTGCGTCTTATGGAGCGAATATAAAGCGGCCGGTCCGGTATTTCTGCCGCCACCATGTCAGAATACCGGGCCGGCCGCTCAGCTGTTCTCTCCTGCAGGGTCTTACCTGTTCCTCGCTCCAGCGCTGCACAGTCTTCCTGCGCTGGCTTCTGTGACAGCCGGGTGCCCACTGCGCATGTGCTGCGCTTTGTGAATGATCCGGTGTCTTCTGGGACACATGACAGGTCCCAGAAGGCGCCGGGCCATTCACAAAGCGCAGCGTTTCCCGTGCATGCGCAGTGGGCACCCGGCTGTCACAGAAGCCGGCCCGGGAAGAAGGAAGGAAGGACAACTCCGCGGAAGTGGGAGCGGGTACCTGTCAAATTCAGGTACCCGCTCCCTCCCCAAAGGTCAGCAGTCTCTGGTCATTCCCTGCACTGTCTGCAGTCTCTGGTCATCCCCTGCACTGTCCGCAGTCTCTGGTCATTCCCTGCACTGTCCGCAGTCTCTGGTCATTCCCTGCACTGTCCGCAGTCTCTGGTCATTCCCTGCACTGTCCGCAGTCTCTGGTCATTCCCTGCACTGTCCGCAGTCTCTGGTCATCCCCTGCACTGTCCGCAGTCTCTGGTCATCCCCTGTACTGTGTCCGCAGTCTCTGGTCATCCCCTGCACTGTGTCCGCAGTCTCTGGTCATCCCCTGCACTGTGTCCGCAGTCTCTGGTCATCCCCTGCACTGTGTGCGCAGTCTCTGGTCATCCCCTGCACTGTGTCCGCAGTCTCTGGTCATCCCCTGCACTGTGTCCGCAGTCTCTGGTCATCTCCTGCACTGTGTGCGCAGTCTCTGGTCATCTCCTGCACTGTGTCCGCAGTCTCTGGTCATCCCCTGCACTGTGTCTGCAGTCTCTGGTCATCCCCTGCACTGTGTCTGCAGTCTCTGGTCATCCCCTGCACTGTGTCCGCAGTCTCTGGTCATCCCCTGTACCGTGTCCGCAGTCTCTGGTCATCTTCTGTACTGTGTCCGCAGTCTCTGGTCATCTCCTGTACTGTGTCCGCAGTCTCTGGTCATCTCCTGTACTGTGTCCGCAGTCTCTGGTCATCCCCTGTACTGTGTCCGCAGTCTCTGGTCATCCCCTGTACTGTGTCTGCAGTCCATTGGTTCAGAATATTTTTTTCTTGTTTTTCCCCTCTAAAACCTAGGTGCGTCTTATGGAGCGAAAAATACGGTATATATGGTAATTAATAGAGATACCTCCAGATGAATGTTGAAGCAAATTCCAGTTGCAGGAGCCCCTGAGGATGATGTGGCATCTGTCTTTGTATTGGAGACTGAAGACAAGATCAGAGGTCACAGGGATATCCTCCAACTGTTGTTCAACCAGCCTGGAATGGGACTTCTCACCCGCAGGGACTGTGGTGTGGCACGGAAACTCAGACTCTGTGCTGCAGTTCCTCCCTAGTACTTTATAATAGTCTCTTTTGGTCTGGGTGAAAATACAACAGCAGCAACTGCATGGATAGGACATGTGGCTCAGTTCTCTCTCAGTCTATTTCCTGGAAGCTCCCCTTTATAAAGATATCAAAGTCCTCCAATCCAAGGTTTATGACCAAGCTATTAGGGACACAAAGTGTAGTACATAAAAAATCTATGACAGCAAGAAGCACAGCCACTTACCTTTACAGACATTGGAGGGCTTTAGACTCCTACACGTCAGCTACCAGCTACTAAATTCAGCAGCCATTGTTCCAGTGGCTACTGAATACCTGAACAGTGCCTGCATTTGGTTGGGTGCAAGCATCTGGACTTACTGGCCCTGGGGTTTTTTTTCCTGATTGTAAAAGCCCCTGCCTCTAAAAGCTTCTAAAAGTCTATGTGTGCTTGGACACATAGGAGAACATGGAGGGGTGTTTACAAGCAGTAAAAAAAAAAAAAAAACGCTTGCTGCCCCTAGTAGTGGTTGCAGAAACGCCCTGTGTTCATGAGGTCTAATACGTGAAATAAACCTCATTCTGCCAAATGCCATACATTTTTTTTTTGTAAGTTTGGCTATAATGGCGACAGGTCAGAACATTTCTGCGTGTGAACCTATTAAGCAGATTTAATGCACTAGATTTAGGACTCTTCCTGTCTTAGTGGCAAATGGGAAATAATAAAATTTCAACAGAAGGATTTGCAGCAAGAGATTTCTCTGTTCACTTCTGTGTGGTGAACTTTTGGTACATTGCATTTTAGGTGTGTGTACATGCATTTTAGGTTCACTGCCACTGAACTCTAAAGAAAAAGCATTTTGTGGAAAGCACATCAAAGATTCAGCATTAAGGACTTTTTAACACACGCATCTAAAATGCACAGGTGTGAACAGGGCCTAAGTTCACCTTTGGAGCATGGTACACCCGCATTTACCCCTGGTTCACATTTGTGCGTTCCTGCGGTCTGCGTTTTGCACGGCCACAAGAGCCCATTTATTTGAATGGACTCCTGTGCCCCGGGACACGCAGGGAAGAAGTCCCTGCACTTCTGAAAACGCAGCCCGCACGGGAACCCCGGTTCCCAGTACGGTTGAGATTTCCAGTGAGGGTGGCGTGCCATTAGAATTAATTGCACCTGCCTGCGGGTCCGCATTCTTCTGTGCGGGTGGTGCGACTGCATGAATTTTTGTGCGAATCCACAGCGGCACCACCCGCACATATGTGAACCTAGTCTTAGAGTGTAACATGCAACATGCTCTAGCACCTCCCTCTGCAACCCCCTCCAGTGACATCAGACGGGGATTTCTCTCCCTGGCACCTGCTGTCAAATTTTAAAATCGGCTCACTGATCACAGGTGCAATGCTTTGCAGGCTTCTGTAGGAAAAAAGAAACGTGCATTTTTATTTTTTCCCGAAAAGTGAACTTAGCTTTTATTATTTCCCAGTTGACTATTAGAAAGTGTTTTTTTTGCTGTCTGTTTCCTCATTTGGAAAGATTTTCCACATTCCTTGTCTTAGTGACACGGTGAGGGAGATTTACTAAAACTTGTGCTCTCAGAATCTGGTGCAGCTGTGCATGGTAGCCAATCAGCTTCTAACTTCAGCTTGTTCTTAAACTTTAGTAATAAAACCTGGAAGCTGATTGGTTTCTATGCAGAGTTGCACCAAAATTTTCACTCTCCACTTTTAGTAAATCAATCCCTGTGGGTGTTAGGGAAATCTCTCCAACAGGGAAACCTACTGTATTTAAAGTGTTACTAAACCCACAACTGTGAAATCAGTCTGTATATGCAGTAAAGCATGCTTGTTATACTCACTGTGGAACCTAAGGGGTTAATCCTCTGCATTGTGTAAAAAGGCTGTTTGATCCTGTCTTTTCTGCCCCTCCTCTTGTTCAAATGTCCATGTCTTATCTCCTGATAAGACAGACTAAACCGTAGCCACATACGCATGCTCAGTTTAGTGTGTATTGCTAGAGAGGTTTTTCTTTTCTTGGGAGAGTGCATGTGATCAGCACAGGGCCAATCAGCACTGTCCAGACAGAGGTCAGGGTTCTGCATCCTCTTAGAGCATAAAGAAAACCCTAGGAGTCACTCTGCACATGCTCAGTTTGGTGTGTATTGCTAGAGATGTTTTTTTTTTTTGGGGGGAGTGTGCACGTGATCACCACAGGGCCAATCAGTGCTGTCCAGACAGGGGGTTAGGGGTCATGCAGCCTCAGGACAGTCAGAGGAGAAGGAAAACTCCTCCTACAAGCTTTAACCAGTGCTCTGCCAGACACTGATAGAAGTCACAAGACTGCTCTAACTGCTGATGAGAAAATGTATTTAGCAGTTTAAATTTACTAAAATAATTGCATTTCCATGTTCTGTGTACTGTGGGAGACCAGATATAGTGAATGCAGAGTCCTGGGTTTAGTAACACTTTAAGTTGTAACAGAACTTGTAGCCCTTCTCAATTCTATCCAGAGCTGGATAAAACAGTTTTCTTTGGGGTCCGCTGTACAATTTCTTTAGTGAAATGTTCAGCATTTTAATTCTACAAAAATATGGGAACTATCCAGGGATGCTGTGCTACCGCCTTCTCCCAGTTACTACATACTCTGGTAAATGCAGTGTTTTTAGACTTCCTGTGTTCATTACGAGCTCTGGTGGTATTGAACACCACAATTACAAATGATTATTATTATACAGGATTTATATAGCGCCAGCAGATTGCTCAGCGCTTTACAATATAAAGGGATACAATACAGCAACCATACAGTTCAATACAAGAGGATTAGAAGGGCCCTGCAAATGTCCTGTTTATTACTGTCCGCATTGCTGCTGATTGACATTGGCTGTCAGTAATCACACAACAAAATGGCAGAGGTGATAGTTCTGCCGCTTGGGACCAGCCTGGTAGCAGCCTTGTCAAAAGCTGGGTAGGTTGTTGGGCAGAATCAATGAACGGCTTCTTTCACCTCTATTTCATTTTGGATGACTTGGCACTGTGCAAAGTCTACTTTAAAGCTGAACACCAGGTAGATATAAAACACACAATTTAATGCAGCACTGAAATCATTAATACATTATTAAATGTATTTTTATTTTAATAATACAGCGTATGTAAGTCTGACTTACATATCATCCTCTAGCAGTCCCTGAGCAGTAGAACTCAGACTAGGAAATTGTAAAGCACCACAAGGAGTCAGTCAGTTGTGCTGCATTGCCCATGTGCTAACAAGGGTTATGCTGATAGAATGAGAGAGCAAAATGACAGAGAAATGAGCTAATCTGTGTTCTGCTTCTTCTTTCCCTGTCCATTCACAGGCTGAGGAAAGACAAGACCTGTAAGGCCTGGTTCACACCTTTGAGGGTTGCTGTTGATGCGTTTTCCGAGTGCATTTTAATTTTTTCACATGCGTTTTGAAGTGTTTTTATTGTATTTTTGGGAGGTGTCTGTTGTCTTGCTGGAGAAACCAGCAAAAATGCAGCAGAAATGCATTGAAAATACAAGTACTGCATCTTTATGTGTTTTTGATGCTTTTCCGCTGCATTTCCAGTGAAGCCTGTGGAACCAAAAACACAACCTGCTGCAGGAAAAAAAGTCCCTGACCCTCTCTAAAAATTGCACTGGTGGAAAACGCAGAGATGTGAACGTGACCCATAGGAAACTAATAATGGATAAATGGACTGTAGTGCATTTCTGCAAAACTAAAAATGCACTGAAAATTGCATAGGTGTGAACCAGGCCTAAATAATTACTTCGACAATTGTTCTATGAAAAAGAAAACATTAAAATTTTATGAGCACTTCCATAATATAATATCACATACATTTATTTAAATCTGAACTTCATGCACTTTGCTAAATGCACTAATGAAATGCATATACGGGAGCTGCCAAAGGATTTGTATCTCTTCATCCTGTCCTGAGATTTACACAGCTCTGCCACACAACACAGCCCTGTCTATCACTGTAATTAAGGTCTGAGTGTGAGATGGGAAGTTCTTGTCTCACTGCCGGAACACTTTTAGCTGAGGCTATATACAGTTTATACCAGGGGCGGACTGACAACTCATGAGGCCCCCAGGCAATAGGGGATCATGGGGCCCCTGTGTCCTTGCCCAAACTCAAAAAAGGCTATGAAAAAGGTACCAGGGGCATCTCATGGGGCCCCCTACTGACCCGGGCCCTCGGGCAGTGCCAGAGTTTCCAAATGGTCAGTCCACCCCTGGTTTATACAGTGCTCCCAGTGGGCGCAATTTTTACTGTACAAAGTAGTTAATTTGGGCTAGCTTGGCGCAAACAAACCCTGAAGAAGAGAGTACATCTCCCGAAACGCGTCAGCCTGCTTCATCAAGGGTCTTCTGTCATTTGGTACCATCAGCACTGACTCTTTGTCTCTGTTTTGATCTTCTTTGGTTTGTGAGTATGCACTTTTATGTATTTTAATAAACTCGTGACTCACCACGGTAATGCACGAAGAGAGTGTTTAAACGGAATCATAGTCTTCTATCCTGTTTGCAAGTGACAAATATTGCAAAAAACCCACCCAAAAAAATGATTTTTATTATTTCAAGCCAGGAGCTGGATCAATAAGCTCCTTTTCACATTTTTCCTTTCACTAGATTTTTATTGAAAACATTTGTTTATAAGAGATACAATGGCAACCACTATCATGTGTACAGGTAGAGGCATGAAATCGATGACTGACAAGTCAAAAGCGGTCATTGATTAAATAGAAGAACTGTAACAACCGACAAAAAAGTCGGTATGTCAAAAGGCACATTGAACATGTTCTAACAATGAAACAATACAGGTAACCGGAGAAAGTCTGTACGCCTATATCGTGGGATCAGGCATCAGTGAGTGAGATATCAGTGTACAATGATGTTCACTGAGCAAAGACTCAAGCACATATTAACAAACCACAAATCATCCCTGCGGAAGAGCCAAATAAAAGGAGGGGGCAAGGGGAAAGTGAAAGGGAGAGAAAGAAAAACAGGAGGGGATGTCAAGAGTGCTCAAACCTGAGCTCCAGGATCTCAGTGTTTATAGCAGTGTGTAGCTGGCTGCTGATATAGAAGGGTGGGCGTGTTGAATTCATGGGGTCCATATTTTAAGAAATTTCCCATGGGTATCCAAAAGAATTCTGGATAGCTTTTCGCTGGTGAAAAAGAAGTCTAAGCAATAGTGGACTCCTGTGAAAGGTATGAACTGTCCTTTTCTAGCTTTTGCTTTTGTTTTGCCGCCAGTAATACATAGGTAGCTAGTTTGAGATGGTATTTGGTGAGGCTCTGGGGTTTCAGGTGCAGAAGGACATGCAATGAGTCTCTTGGGAAGGGGCAGATTGATAATAAGTGTAAAAGTTTAAGGACTTTTGTCCAGAATCTGGAGAGTATGGGACATGTCCACCATATGTGCAAGGTGTCTCCTGGGGCAGAGCATCCCCTGAAACAGGTGGGGCAGATGGGTGGAGATGTGCTAGGTGATATGGGGCCAGGTACCACCTTGTGACAGTTTTAAAGGCTGATTCAATAGTGAGAATATTGATGGAGCAGGAAGTCAATGTAGTCCAAATTTGTGACCAGCAACCCCTGTCCTTGGTGATTTGAGGTCCTTTTCCCACCTAGAAATGTACGTGTGATTGTTGGGATTTTGAATGCCATTCAACTGTGAGTAGAGAATAGATACAAGTTTGGGAGAGAAGGGCTTCCGGTGACAAATATGTTCAAACTATGGCAATTGAGTTATCGGGTCTCTATCAGCGAGCACCGAGATCAACCAATGTTTGATTTGAAGAATTGGAAAAGTTCAGTGTGGGGAACTTGGTATTATCTCTGATTTCTGCCAAGGAGTAAATAGAGCAACCATTGAGGAATGAGTGGACACAATGAAATTTGTGGGAGACCCACCAATGGAAGGCATCAGGGGATTCAAGGCCTGGAGAAAACATTAGATTGCCTTAAGGAGGGAGAAGTGGTAGGTGGGAGAGATTAGACCACTGGAATATTTGGTGGAGTCCCATACCCATAACGAGGGAGACATTAGAGGACTAATGGTTGTGGGCCTAGATTTTGAAGGAAGCCACAAAAGCGAGCAGGGGGAGACCGGAGCACAAGAAAGCGCTTCCAGAATAACCCATAAGGGGGCTTGCTGTGCAGCATATAGAGAGGTCATGGATGTCATTTGGGCCACTACATAATACTTGGGAAAGTTGGGAACCCCCAAGCCCCCTTGTTTCCTGTGTATGAGCATGGTGTGTTTGGAGACTCAAGGTCTCGTGTTAGACCAGATAAATCTCAGGACATAATTATGGAATGACTCAAGGGCATAAGAGGGAATAGGGACGGGAAGGGTGCAGAATAAATATAAAAGCTTTGGGAGGATTGTCATTTTTACAGCATTGATTCTGCCTATCGATGAAAAGTGGTGGTGAGCAAAGTTTTAAGGGAGTTGGGATGTAGTTAGCCTCATAGAGGGTGTAATAGGATTTGGTGAGACGGATCCCTAAATAGGTGAGCGGTAGACCAATTAAAATTATAGTTTTGTTTCAATAAAGTGATCTCTGCCGCAGGAAGAGGGATGTTAAGGGCTGAAGATTTGTCTTCGTTTACTACCAAGCCAGAGATGTTGGAGAAGCGGGTGAGAATGAGTAAAAGGATAGGCAGCATGGTATGAGTCAGGGTGAGAAGCATATCATCTGTAAAGCTTCTTTTCACATTTTTAACAGTTAGTCACTTTGCTAAAAAAATAAGAAAAAAAAAAGCCTATTGCTTTTGGAGTTCAATATCTGAAGCTCTAAGTATTGTTTTGATCTGCATTTAGATAAAAACAGAATGTCTTGTTAAGCCATTGTTATGGATGCATCCTGTATTCATTTATTTTAGGAAAGAAAAGGTAAATTTACCTATTAGATATTAATTATAAATATAATTTACCTACTGTATATCATTTAATTGTTACCTGAGAAAATATGCCAACATTCAGAGCTGAATAGAAAACAAAATGTGGAATAAAACGCATATGTTTTCAATGTGCGCATTTGACATATGTGGTCTTAAAAAGGACTTTCATATTAAATTGGCTGCCAAAGCTTCACAATGCATTATGGCCTCATATACACTACTGCTTCAAAACATTTGTTTAGGAGATTTTGGCGTTTTTTTTTTCCAAAGCCCCTGGACTCAACTCAATAAAAGTGTGTATGTACACATAGGGGTAGGTTTACTAAAACTGGAGCACTCAGAATCTGGTGAACCTGTGCATGGTAGCCAATCAGCTTCTAACCTCAGCTTGTTCACCTTTGGCAATAAAACCTGGAAGCTGACTGGATTATATGCAGAAGTGCACCTAATTTTGCACTCTCCAGCTTTAGCAAATAAACCCCATAGGCTTTTACCAGAGCTTAGGAGCAGCAGAGTTTAGGGTCAGTTAAATGTTCCCCTCCTGAATGCAGAAGAATTGCATTCAGGAGAGGAACGTTTTGGCCAAAAAACACTAAACGCGGCAACTAAACTTTTCTGGGGACAACCCAAAATCTGGGATTTTCTTTTATGTTCACTTTCAATGATGATGGTAAACAGGCAACTAGAGTGAATCCCTCTATTGGAGACACAGACAGCAATAAAAACCTGACAGGTGTTCTAATCCATCTCTACCCTATCCGAAACTATATACTGCGTATATCTATATCTCAATCTATATCTATATGTATTATAATTACAGTTAAAAGCATAAGCCTTTTTTCCAGCATATTGTGACCATTAACAAGATACCCTTCGGAACCAGACCAACTGTAATTTGTACTTTTATTCTCTTTGCTTGTGAACCAATAGAAGGCTAAGAAGAAGCAAGTGTTACTACATAAGGAATAGTACCAGTGGCTATGGTGATAGGAGTCATGTCAAGTGAAGAAATAAGTCCCTTCAAGAAAATGGCAGGTTTAAAAAGAGCTGCCATGCTGGGGTAGTGTCTGCTGATTAAGGAAAGAGGTGTAGGAAGTACTGAGGAGATCTGCCCACCCTTCCATGTTCAAGCCAACAGGTTTTCAGACTGATAAGCAATGGTGGTAAGCTTTAGGTGTAGGTTGGGATGGGGGAGGGAGAGAGGACAGGGAAAGAAAGAGCGAAGAAAGAGAAAAAAAGAAAGTGAGATGTTTGGGGGTGGGGGATGTCATAGTGTGGAAGAAAGGAAGAGTAGCTCCAATAAACAATTGGGGGGCCTTTTAGTTTATTTTTGATAGCTCACTTAGTATTAGAGAGCAGGGTACAGTAGGGTAGAGTTATATTAGGTTAAGGATTTATGGCCATTGATAAGCTTGAGGCTAGGTTCACACTATTGCATGTGCAGGAATCCTACTTGTTCCCACAACCACCAGCAGCCAAAGCATGCTGCTCTTTAAAAACGGGGCTGCCATTCATTTTTATTGGCACCCTCACGCATCTAAAAACATTTTTATTGCAGGGAATGCCCAAAAATTTGACTTGTATCATAGGGCAGACTTCTGGGAAAATCATGAACCAATCATTCAAGCAGATCTGTGTACAGACCACCGCCAGATTGCCAAATATATATTGCATTTTACAGAAAATTACAGCCCTGCAGAATGAAAAGGAAAGGTCATTTTTAATAATATTCAGTTACAGCAGCGGTTCTCAACCTGGGGGTCGCGACCCCTTTGGGGGTCGAACGACCATTTCCCAGGGGTCGCCTAAGACCATCGGAAAACATATTTCCGATGGTCTTAGGAACCGAGACACCGCTGCTCTGTCTCGCGATCTGTGGGCGGGATGATATGCTGCCCCTGTAACCTGGCCACACCTCCGGGATCACTCAACAGCTCCGCCTCCTCGCCGCTGATTGGCCACCGGAACTGTAGCTCAGGAGAGGCACACAGGCGGCCAATCACCGGCGAGGAGGTGGAGCTTGGAGAGGAGGAGCCGAGCGGCAGAGCGCGCAGATCGAAGAAGATCGCGGGAGCTGCAGGACCGAGTGAAGAGGAGAGAGGCCAGAGAAGGAAAACAGCTGACAGGTAAGTGCAAATTTTGCTTCTGCAGGCTGTAGATGGAAGAGGGAGAGAGCGAGCCCAGGCTGGAGCAGGGGTCAGCAAGGTAAGTATCATTGGTGTCAGTGGGAGGAATAGTGCCCCATCATTTGTGTCACTAATACCAACGATGGGGCACTATTCCTCCCCCCACTGACACCAACGATGGGGCACTATTCCTCCCCCCACTGACACCAATGATAGGCACTATTCCTCCCCCCACTGACACCAACGATGGGGCACTATTCCTCCCACTGACACCAACGATGGGGCACTATTCCTCCCACTGACACCAACGATGGGGCACTATTCCTCCCACTGACACCATCGATGGGGCACTATTCCTCCCCCCACTGACACCAACGATGGGGCACTATTCCTCCCCCCACTGACACCAATGATAGGCACTATTCCTCCCCCCACTGACACCAACGATGGGGCACTATTCCTCCCACTGACACCAACGATGGGGCACTATTCCTCCCACTGACACCAACGATGGGGCACTATTCCTCCCACTGACACCAACAATGGGGCACTATTCCTCCCCCCACTGACACCAACGATGGGGCACTATTCCTCCCCCCACTGACACCAACGATGGGGCACTATTCCTCCCCCCGCTGACACCAACGATGGGGCACTATTCCTCCCCCCACTGACACCAACGATGGGGCACTATTCCTCCCCCCACTGACACCAACGATGGGGCACTATTCCTCCCCCCACTGATACCAACGATGGGGCACTATTCCTCCCCCCACTGACACCAATGATAGGCACTATTCCTCCCCCCACTGACACCAACGATGCGGCACTATTCCTCCCACTGACACCAACGATGCGGCACTATTCCTCCCACTGACACCAACGATGGGGCACTATTCCTCCCACTGGCACCAATGATAGGCACTATTCCTCCCCCTACTGACACCAATGATAGGCACTATTCCTCCCCCCACTGACACCAACGATAGGCACTATTCCTCCCCCCACTGACACCAACGATGGGGCACTATTCCTCCCCCCACTGACACCAACGATGGGGCACTATTCCTCCCCCCACTGACACCAACGATGGGGCACTATTCCTCCCCCCACTGACACCAACGATGGGGCACTATTCCTCCCCCCACTGACACCAACGATGGGGCACTATTCCTCCCCCCACTGACACCAACGATGGGGCACTATTCCTCCCCCCACTGACACCAACGATGGGGCACTATTCCTCCCCCCACTGACACCAACGATGGGGCACTATTCCTCCCCCCACTGACACCAACGATGGGGCACTATTCCTCCCCCCACTGACACCAACAATGGGGCACTATTCCTCCCCCCACTGACACCAATGATAGGCACTATTCCTCCCCCCACTGACACCAACGATGGGGCACTATTCCTCCCCCCACTGACACCAATGATAGGCACTATTCCTCCCCCCACTGACACCAACGATGGGGCACTATTCCTCCCTCCACTGACACCAATGATAGGCACTATTCCTCCCACTGACACCAATGATGGGGCACTATTCCTCCCACTGATACCAATGATGGGGCACTATTCCTCCCACTGATACCAATGATGGGGCACTATTCCTCCCACTGACACCAATGATGGGGCACTATTCCTCCCACTGATACCAATGATGGGGCACTATTCCTCCCACTGACACCAATGATGGGGCACTATTCCTCCCACTGACACCAATGATGGGGCACTATTCCTCCCACTGACACCAATGATGGGGCACTATTCCTCCCACTGACACCAATGATGGGACACTATTCCTCCCACTGATACCAATGATGGGGCACTATTCCTCCCACTGATACCAATGATGGGGCACTATTCCTCCCACTGACACCAATGATGGGGCACTATTCCTCCCACTGATACCAATGATGGGGCACTATTCCTCCCACTGATACCAATGATGGGGCACTATTCCTCCCACTGACACCAACGATGGGGCACTATTCCTCCCCCCACTGACACCAACGATGGGGCACTATTCCTCCCCCCACTGATACCAACGATGGGGCACTATTCCTCCCCCCACTGACACCAATGATAGGCACTATTCCTCCCCCCACTGACACCAACGATGCGGCACTATTCCTCCCACTGACACCAACGATGGGGCACTATTCCTCCCACTGGCACCAATGATAGGCACTATTCCTCCCCCTACTGACACCAATGATAGGCACTATTCCTCCCCCCACTGACACCAACGATAGGCACTATTCCTCCCCCCACTGACACCAACGATGGGGCACTATTCCTCCCCCCACTGACACCAACGATGGGGCACTATTCCTCCCCCCACTGACACCAACGATGGGGCACTATTCCTCCCCCCACTGACACCAACGATGGGGCACTATTCCTCCCCCCACTGACACCAACGATGGGGCACTATTCCTCCCCCCACTGACACCAACGATGGGGCACTATTCCTCCCCCCACTGACACCAACGATGGGGCACTATTCCTCCCCCCACTGACACCAACGATGGGGCACTATTCCTCCCCCCACTGACACCAACGATGGGGCACTATTCCTCCCCCCACTGACACCAACGATGGGGCACTATTCCTCCCCCCACTGACACCAACGATGGGGCACTATTCCTCCCCCCACTGACACCAACGATAGGCACTATTCCTCCCCCCACTGACACCAACGATGGGGCACTATTCCTCCCCCCACTGACACCAACGATGGGGCACTATTCCTCCCCCCACTGACACCAATGATAGGCACTATTCCTCCCCCCACTGACACCAATGATAGGCACTATTCCTCCCACTGACACCAATGATGGGGCACTATTCCTCCCACTGATACCAATGATGGGGCACTATTCCTCCCACTGATACCAATGATGGGGCACTATTCCTCCCACTGACACCAATGATGGGGCACTATTCCTCCCACTGATACCAATGATGGGGCACTATTCCTCCCACTGACACCAATGATGGGGCACTATTCCTCCCACTGACACCAATGATGGGGCACTATTCCTCCCACTGACACCAATGATGGGACACTATTCCTCCCACTGACACCAATGATGGGGCACTATTCCTCCCACTGACACCAATGATGGGGCACTATTCCTCCCACTGATACCAATGATGGGGCACTATTCCTCCCACTGACACCAATGATGGGACACTATTCCTCCCACTGACACCAATGATGGAGCACTATTCCCCCCACTGACACCAATGATGGGGCACTATTCCTCCCTCTGACACCAATGATGGGGCACTATTCCTCCCACTGATACCAATGATGGGGCACTATTCCTCCCACTGACACCAATGGCGGGACACTATTCCTCCCACTGATACCAACGATGGGACACTATTCCTCCCACTGACATCAGTGATGGGGCACTATTCCTCCCACTGATACCAACGATGGGACGCTATTCCTCCCACTGATACCAATGATGGGGCGCTAGTCCTCCCACTGATACCAATGATGGGGCACTATTCCTCCCACTGCAAAATTACAGTTCTGAAGTAGCAACGAAAATAATTTTATGGTTGGGGGTCACCACAACATGAGGAACTGTATTAAGGGGTCGCGGCGTTAGAAAGGTTGAGAACCACTGAGTTACAGTATGACTTGTGTAGCAATTGTATACACTATATACAGTATACAGGTGAAACTCGAAAAATGTGAATATCGTGCAAAAGTTAATTTATTTCAGTAATGCTACTTGAAAAGGTGAAACTAATATATGAGATAGACTCATTACATGCAAAGCAAGATAATTCAAACCGTGATTTGTCATAATTGTGATGATTATGGCTTACAGCTCATGAAAACCCCAAATCCACAATCTCAGAAAATTAGAATATTACATGCAATCAATAAAACAAGGATTGTACATAGAACAGTATTGGATCTCTGAAAAATATAAGCATGCATATGTACTCAGTACTTGGGTTGGGCCCCTCTTGCAGCAATTACTGCCTCAATGCAGCATGGCATGGAAGCTATCAGCCTGTGGCACTGCCGAGGTGTTATGGAAGACCAGGATGCTTCAATAGCGGCCTTCAGCTCTTCTGCATTGTTCAGTCTCATGTCTCTCATCTTTCTCTTGGCAATGCCCCATAGATTCTCTATGGGGTTCAGATCAGCAGAGTTTGCTGGCCAATCAAGCACAGTAATCCCACGGTCATTGAACCAGGTTTTGGTGCTTTTGGCAGTGTGGGCAGGTGCCAAGTCCTGCTGGAAAATGAAGTCCGCATCCCCATAAAGCTCGTCTGCGGAAGGAAGCATGAAGTGCTCCAATATCTCCTGGTAGATGGCTGCGTTGACCCTGGACTTAATGAAGCACAGTGGACCAACACCAGCAGATGACATGGCTCCCCAAATCAACACAGACTGTGGAAACTTCACACTGGACTTCAAGCATCTTGCAGTGTGTGCCTCTCCATTCTTCCTCCATACTCTGGGTCCTTGGTTTGCAAATGAGATGCAAAAGTTGCTCTCATCAGAAAAGAGGACTTTGGACCACTGAGCAACAGACCAGGTCTGTTTTTCTTTAGCCCAGGTAAGACGCTTCTGATGTTTGTTGTTCAGGAGTGGCTTGACAAGAGGAATACGACATTTGAAGCCCATGTCCAGGATCCGTCTGTATGTGGTGGCTCTTGATGCACTGACTCTAGCCTCAGTCCACTCCTTGTGAAAGTCCCCAAGACTTTTGAATGGCTTTTTCCTGACAATCCTCTCCAGGCTGCGGTCATCCCTGCTGCTTGTGCAACATTTTTTAACACACTTTTCCCTTCCACATAACTTTCTATTAATGTGCTTTAATATAGCACTTTGGGAACATCCAACTTCTTTTGCAATTACCTTTTGAGGCTTTCCCTCCTTATGGAGGGTGTCAATGATGGTTTTCTGCACAACTGTCAGGTCAGCAGTCTTTCCCATAATTGTGATTCCTACTGAACCAGACTGAGAGACCATTTAAAGGCTCAGGAACCATTTGCAGGTGTTATGGCTTAATTAGCTGATTAGAGTGGGACACTTTGAGCCTAGAATTTTGCACCTTTTCACAATATTCTAATTTTCTGATTTGGTGTTTTCATGAGCTTGAACTATCTTGCTTTGCATGTAATGAGTCTATCTCATATATTAATTTCACCTTTTAAGTTGCATTACTGAAATAAATGAACTTTTGCACAATATTCAAATTTTTTGAGTTTCACCTGTATATATATTTTATTTACTGTTTTTCCCACAAAAGTGGAGTTACCCTTTAATAACCCTTGCAAAGGAACTTCTTTTTTTGGGTTATATTTTGCTGCAGTGCTGACCAATAAAGATGGGCAGGAAGCCCTTAAAGTGGAGTTCCACTCAAAAGCAGAAGTTCTGCTTATTTGCCTCCCCCCCCCCCTCCACTGCCATATTTGGCACCTTTTGGGGGGGAGCAGATATCTGTTTTTGACAGGTACCCGCTCCCACTGCTGGCAAAGTTCGCCGCGGCAAAGTGAGCCAGAAGTTTGGCCCCCTCCTCCCTCCCGCAGTCTCCTGGGAACTTTCACAGGTCCCAGGAAACTGCCAGACCAATTAGGAGGTGCAGCGTGACTCACGCATGCGCAATGGGCACCAGGCTGTGAAGCTGCTAGCTGTCACAGCCTGGCGCCCACAGTTAAGATGCTGGCGCCGTAGAAGAGAGAAGGGGAGAAGAGACGGCACGGGTGAAAACATCGCTGGACCCTGGGACAGGTAAGTGTGTGTTTATTAAAATAAAGACTAAAATGGCTGAAACTCCACTTTAAACTTACTTGATGCTTGGATTTCCTCTCTGCAAGCTCTCTGCTTGCTCCCTTGCTCCTCTCTGCTTGCTCCCTTGCTCCCTTGTGCACACTCACCCTGGTGCAATACAGTGTCCTATTCTGGTGCAATGGCATGATCACTCTCATTGCGCTTTAAAGCAAGAGAATTTGTTAAAGTGGTTGTAAACTCTTACATATAGACATTGAAATGACTAACCTCAGGTTATGAAGCAAATCCTCCTACAAAAGTTGTACCTGTTTATCTGCAGTCTTCTCTTCTCTACTTCTGTTCAAAGTGCTGCATTTATAAGCTTGTCTGAGAGTTCAGAAAAAAGGGGGCGGAGAGCTGAAATAACACACTGCAGAGCTCAATGAGGAGAGCTCTGAGAGCTGATTGGAGGAAAAAGACACACCTACATCCACACAGCTCACAGGAAAAGAGCTGAGGCTGTCAGTCTGTTGGAGGTTCCTCCCCGTCACCATTTTTCTCTTGGTGTCAGGAGAACCTGTCAGAAATGATTCATGCTGATAGCAGAGGAATGAGGCAGTGGATATGAATGACACTTGGTGCTCTTAATTGAGAGGAGAGAAGTACACACTATAGAGTTGTATGCTTTGTTCATATTTCATGTCTGAGGTTTACAACCACTTTAATTATTTTTGCACTTATTAATATGCAGCAGCAGCTTTTATAGCATTCTATACATGGATTTGCATCTTAGCTCCTGTGTGTAACCACATAATCCTCCCCTCAGACTGTCAAAACCGATCAGGTCTGAACCAGAAAAACAGCTCCCACGCAGCATGTGGAAGTTTCCTTGTTTTGTTGTATGTAAGGTGTGCTGGTAGTCAGTATGATGTACTGGACAAGCTTGGCACAGACAGAATCTGAGGGTGTCCATTTGCAGACTGTAAATTAGCTGTTTCTTCATTGCAGTTAATAGAGGTGAAAGTGTTAATTAGTAGTATTTACACACACTGCTTTGGCAATAAAATGTTGGCAACTCTACAGCTACCATCTACAGCAGCCTGTGCTTTAGGTTTCTGAATCTGAAGTATATAAGTCCCCAAGGGTATCTAATATGCACATAGTACTTCAGCATATTATGCACAAAATAATTGTTTAATACATTTGCTTTCCAAACTAATTATGTTTTTTTTATGTATTTGTTATATAAGTGGCTGCTCTACATTAAATGATGCATGTTCTCGAGTTGCTAGTAAAGCAAATTGTGGGCAGTTAACACCCAGAGCTCTCCCAAAGTATCTACATTACTCTGATCTTGAATTCAGTATCTGTATAGGTACAGGTTTTACTATTGTAGACCCCAAATCTCTCCTCTGCCCTTAAAAGCAACAATTCAAACCATGATCCATGATGTTTACATAAGACCGAAATCAGAAGTGACATATTACTGTTCGCTTAGGCCAGCGGTCTCCAAACTGCAGCCCGTTGGCTGGATGTGGCCCTTTGCCTGCCTTTATCCAGCCCTTGGGGCTGTATTCCTTCCACTGTTCCAAGGCACTCTTCTTCCCACTGACACCAGAGCTAGGGAACAAATTTATTTTGTCATTTTTTTTTTTACTCCCACTGGCCCCCAAGCCTATGGCATGGTTTATTCTCACTGATGCCAGGCCATTTTCTACTCCCACTGGCCATAGTACGGCCTTCCTAACGTTTGAAGGGCAGTAAACTGGCCCTTTGTTTCGAGAGTTTAGAGACCCCTGGTTTAGACCATAGAGATTATTGGGGATGTTCCAGTCCTTGGTCATCTCTATGGCTAGCCAGAGGAATCAGCTTCTACAGTCCTGGGCTACTGGAAGGTGGCGGGAAGGGGGTGACCCCTCTTCCACTTCCTGTAAAAGTGATCCAGCAGCTAACCACTTCAACCAGAGGCCATACAGGGATATCCTTTTGGGTGAAGTGGTTAAAGTGAACCTCTGGCCAAGATCAGGGCTGCTGTTAGAAACCATGGGACCCCATACTGAAAGCCCCCTGCCCCCCCCCCCCAAAAAGGGAAAAATTTATGAATGAACACAGTGGGTGATCGGTACAGATCACTGACTATATTCATTCAGAAAAGGAAAGGGCTGGTAAATGTGACATATTTACCGGATGCTTCCCCAACTCTCCATCCTGTTGCATGCTTGCAGTTGCCAGAGGGAAGAAGAGGAGGGAAGATGGAAACACTGTGGGGTTGGGGGCACACAGGGGGGCCTGGGTAGTAGGGGGATATGTATCATGCACAGGAAGGGTAATGGGTGCATTGGGGAAATTATTGTGACTGATCCCCTGTATGACACTCTCTGCTTCAGCTGAAAGCCAGCGGAAGAGGAGAAGAAGCCAGCTTTCAGCTGCTGCAAAGAGAGCCATACAGGGGATTGGTTCTATTAACCTCCCTAGTGGTCTGATTATGTCCATATTTCTGTGCTCAAAGTGGTACATTTTTTTGCATGGAAATACGTATTTTTTTTATTGTAGGCCTGTAATTTTTAGGAATAACTCACTGAAATCTGTCTGAACAAGAGTCTAGTAAACATCCTGCGTATGTTAAAATTTGAAACACGAAATCATAAATTACAATTTAATAAATAATCATAAAAAATAATATAATAATAATGAACACTGAGCAAAGTCGCAAAATCGTTTTCAGTGTCTGATGACGAATTTCCCCACGAATCATTATCGCTCAATTCTGCAATTGGTTCTAATTTACTATCACTGTTCTCTAGCTGGTCTAAAACCGCTTTTGACCTAAAGGGACGCTTTTTGGGCGCCATGGACGTTTCTCAGTTTCAAGGCAGAAAGAACAGTAAAAATGCAGGCAGGGCACAGGACAAAGCACTCGGGACAAAATGTATGTGAAATGGTTTGATCCAGTAATGTTTTACTATGTGATTTTAGTGTACTGAGTGAATGTCACTTTTTCACATTTTTAAATGTCCCGCCGTTCCGTCCCCGTACGTCCTCACGTCGCAGGGAACGGAACCCAGAAGACGGATGCCAGCATCGGCCAGAGGACATTACAGGGGACACTGCAGGAGGGACATCGCGGGAGCGCAGGACAAGGTAAGAGAAGAACAGATCCCGGAGCAGCGCCACATGGTAAACCCGAGTGTAGCTCGGGCTCACTGCTTGTGGTACTGAAACTTTACCCCGAGCTACACTCGGGAATACCACCAGGGAGGCTACTTGCCCTCCCAGCCGTGACTATCACCCTCTCGGCCCACATCCAATTCACCCAGCTGCCTGGAACCCCTTGTTGGCCTGGGCACTGTACAGGAGGACTGGTGGTACCTCCTTATCCACGGCCCTGGCCAAGATATGGACATTCAACTATTAACATTTCTTAAATGATCTTTAAAACAAGCTCTCGCTGACCTCTGTAGCTGCACGGTACAAGCCAGTGGTAGTTTTAAGGCTCATTGACTGCTTGTTAAAAATATCTATATATTGGAATGCCCATAGCTTGGCCATAGGTTACCTTTAAAGGAAAACTCCAGCTAAGACCATACTAAATTCTGTCATAAATAACCCATAATGATAGGCACTCACCTATGGCTATTTCTGCCTATGGACAAACTGTTTAGCGGAAAAGTTAATTATCAAGGTCAGTGTTCATACTAATATATCCCCAAAGGGATACTTACAATACACAGTTTTCTGTATTAGTTAAGTACTACACTAACCATGGCAGCATTTTCTTAGAAACCTTCTGTATCATCACCAGCCTGCTGAGTTTTAGTAATTCTGCATAATTTGTCATTAGCAAAAATGTCAGAATTATTATTTATTCTATGCACTAGATTATTAATAATGAGAATGTGAGGAACTAATCCTAGTACTGATCCTCATGCTGCTAAAATCATACCCAAGCCATGTTAATGGCATTGCTGCAATACAATTAGGAAAACAGAGCTAGAGAAGAACTTGGGAAACCAGAATGATGGCAAAGTAGCAGCAGTACCAAGCAGCAACTGTAAAAGCAAATATAAAAATGCAGATGACGGGATGTTATAGTTTTCTTCTGTAAATCACTTTTAAGGCCACATATTGATCATGGGATAAGTGTTGGGCACCCTACTGTATAAAGAACAGAAGACATTTAGCAAGAGTACAAATGAGGCAACTAAATCAATCAAAGGAATAGGCAGTCACATTAATAGGTTAGAAAAACTGGGTTAGTGATCTTATTTATAGATTTAAATGTATCCAAGATCAGCATTAGAGACTAGCAAATATCAAAGAGTACGTTGTCCTGGCAGTTTGCCTGAAGGGCTCCATTATTCTCTTCATTAGGTTTAGAATTGCCAAACCACTGTTGCTCTCCTCCATCTCCCCCCCCCCCTTTTTTTTCTTTTAAAAAGTAACAAATGTACGTCCCCTCCCAAGAAACTACCCCAGGCCTTAAAGCATATGGATTAAAAGCGGTATTAAAAAAAGCAAAAATCTAATATATTTCAGCTTACCAGTCAATAGATGTGACGGCTGCATTAGTTTTTCTTTACCTAGAATCTTTCCCCCTGTTTTCACCTGGTGATCTGGCCAGTAACACTCCTCCTGTATTAGAGTGCCTCCTCTGTGGATGAATGGGCACAGAGGGCACACCAGACAGCAGCATCGTCAGCCTGAGGTGGAGGGGAGTGTTAGATGGATTAGCAGATTTAAATACAATAATAAATTGAAGCCAGACTCCAGCTAATACTAAGCAGTTACAGTACATACTTTTCTTCCTTTTGGGATAAATGTTTTACATAAATAAATACACTGCTTAAAAAAATTAAAGGAACACTTTGAAAACACATCAGATCTCAATGGGGAAAAATATCATGCAAGATATCTATACTGATATGGACTGGGTAATGTGTTAGGAACGTAAGGATGCCCCATCGTTTGATGGAAATGAAAATTATCAACCTACAGAGGACTGAATTCAAAGACACCCCGAAAATCAAAGTGAAAATATTATGCAACAGGCTAGTCCATTTTGCTGAAATGTCATTGCAGCAACTCAAAATGGTACTCAGTAGTTTGTATGGCCCCCACATTCTTGTATGCTTGCCTGACAACATCGGGGCATGCTTCTAATGAGACGACGGATGGTGTCCTGGGGTATTTCCTCCCAGATCTGGACCACGGCATCACTGAGCTCCTGGACAGTCGGAGGTGCAACCTGGCGGTGTCAGATGGACCGGAACATGATATCCCAGAGGTTTTCTATTGGATTTAGGTCAGGCGAGCATGGGGGCCATTCAATGGTATCAATTCCTTCATCCTCCAGGAACTGCCTGCATACTCTCACCACATGGGGCCGAGCATTGTCATGCACCAGGAGGAACCCAGGACCCACTGCACCAGCGTAGGGTCTGACAATTGGTCCAAGGATTTCATCTCCATACATAATGGCAGTCAGAGTGCTATTGTCTAGCCTGTAGAGGTCTTTGCGTCCCTCCATGGATATGCCTCACCAGATCATCACTGACCCATTACCAAAACGGTCATGCTGAACGATGTTACAGGCAGCATAATATTCTCCACGGCTTCTCCATTCACATCTGTCACATGTACTCAGGGTGAACCTGCTCTCAGCTGTGAAAAGCACAGGGCACCAGTGGTGGACCTGCCAATTCTGGTGTTCAATGGCAAATGTCAATCGAGCTCTATGGGGCCGGGCAGTGAGCACAGGGCCCACTAGAGGATGTCGGGTCCTCAGGCCACCCTCATAAAGTCTGTTTCTGATTGGTCAGAGACATTCACACCAGTGGTTTACTGCAGGTCGTTTTGTAGGGCTCAGGCAGTGCTCATCCTGTTCCTCCTTGCACAAAGGAGCAAATACTGGTCCTGCTGATGGGTTAAGGACCTTCTATGGCCCTTTCCAGCTCTCCTAGAGTAACTGCCTGTCTCCTGGAATCTCCTCCATGCTCTTGACACTGTGCTGGGAGACACAGCAAACCTGGCAATGGCACATATTGATGTGCCATCCTGGAGGAGTTGGACGGCCTCCGCAACCTCTGTAGGGTCCAGGTATCACCTCATGCTAGTAGTGACACTGACCCTAACCAAGTGCAAAACTAGTGAAAAACCATCAGAAAAGTTGAGTAGGGAAAAAAATGTCAGTGGACTCCACCTGTAAAACCATTCTTGTTTTGGGGCTCATTCTTGTTTTGGGGGTTAATTTCATTAACACCAAAGCAGCTGACACTGATCCCCTCTGCTACCTAACTGACCAGATCAATATCCCAGGAGTTTAATTGACTTGATGCTATACTCAGATTAAAAAGTGTTCCTTTTTTTGAGCAGTGTATAGCCTGACCATTGTAAGCACCCCTGTCAGTAGTAAATGGTTTGTCTCTGTCAACTGATACATCTGCAAGAGAGAGTTTGTTCTTTTGCAAAAAAAACAACAGACTTGCTGGCTGAATCACCAGGTAAAAATAAAGGAAAGAAAGCCTACAAATGAAAACTAATGTAGCCACCACATCTAAGAATTAGTAAGCTGCAATATAATAAATGTTTGCTTGTGACTTTAATACTGTTTTAAGCTGGTCATAGATGGATTGAAATTTAGCTGGTTCATTGGGGACCAGACAAGTTTTGATCAGCATGTAGCCTTCTCTGTTCAACAGAAGTTAATTGTTAGAAATGAACAAGTTGGAGAACGTTTGTCATTTAACGGTTGCAGCTGCAGACCAGTGTATTCTATAGCATTGGGTCTTGCAATCAGATACAGTGTCCCACACCTCATTTGTGTGGATGGAGGAATCTGTTCTTTTTTTTCAATCAGGCTGCTGACTGTTTGTGCTCTGCATGTGTACTCGGACTGAGTGTGCTGTTGGTGTTCTCAGGCTATGGATGTCCTCTTTGTTGTGTGTGCTTTGGCTGTGCATGCTCAGACTGAACATGCTGTTTGTGTTCTCAAACTGTGTGTTCTGGTTGTGATCTCAGATAGATGTAGCTTGTGTGCTTGTATACTGCAGTATATTCTAGATCACTGTTTCTCAACCTTTTTTCAGTAAGACACCCTTTAAAATTATGGATAGTCCTGAGGCACCCTTTAAAATTATGGACAGTCTTGAGGCAACCCATTCTAAAATGGGGTGCCTCTAGACTGTCCATAATTTTAAAAGGGAGCCCCATTCTAAAATGTGAAAAACAATTCTAATAGTTTCATATAACGCAGCAAAATCCTCAAATGTAGAACACCCAAAATTAGAGGTGATTTATTCTGTGCACACTGGTACTGACTAGTATTCCAATGTTTCTCTTCCCCTCAGTTTTTCTCCATCACTGAGCTAATGTGACCCCAGCACTGATGGAAAGGGGCTGGGGAGGGTCAAACAGGGATGCTGTGCAGGCAACTGACATCCTCCTTATCAACTGATGATGTCATTGGTTGTCAGGACGCCGGCGGCTAGAAGGTTGTAATGGTGCACAATGAAAACCTGTGGCTTTGTGTAACTAAAAGGCAGGCTTGTTCCACCCGCTGGCTTGTATACAGGTTTTGGGCAATTTTTAGACATTTTGCCAAGGCACCCCCGAAGAAACCTCAAGGCACCCTGGTTGAGAAAGGCTGTTCTAGATAATGTGTAGAAACACTGTATATTTGAAGCAGCATCATTTATTGGAATATCTTATATGTTGCCTTTTCAATTGTTTTACAATATGGTGAAATTAAGGCATAAAAAAAGCACACCAGTACCTTGAATGAAGAATGTCTCCTTTACTGGCGGCTGCTGTGTTTGGTTGAAATCTGCAGTCCCGTGCCCCTGGATACCTCTGTACTGTGCCCCTTATCCCTGGCTGCAACTAACATGCACTGCTGGTTCCAAACAAATGAAAGTGCGAGGGAAATGGAGAGGTTCAGGAGCTCACAAAGAATGTTACAAAGAGGCAGAAAAATGTAAGAAATGGTTTCATGATAAATAAATGACAGGACCATTAAGTAAGTGTATGGATTATTTGGGGGGAATATTGTTTAGTATCATAGCTGCACCTGTGCCCATCCTTTCTGCCCCGTGCTCCATTAAAAAATCTGTACTATCAGTTCCCATAATAAAAAGAATTTCAGGACCATGCATTCATCCGCCCATCCTCCATTCATTGAACGCTATTCATTGTGGGAACCGATAGTGTGACCTCTATAAATGGAGCTCAGAGGTGGAAAGGGCAGGCATAGTTGGTGCTTGACAAGAGCCTGTCCAAGGTGCAGCCGCTCGTATTAATCCCGCAGCAGCAGAAGGTCACTGCTGCGGGGGATAGGACTTTTGATTTCAACCGAACACAGCAGGCACCAGCACACAGGACACTCTGCATTCATGGTAAGTATCATCCCTAATATTTATTACAGGTTCTTATATAGCGCTGTCAGTTTATACAGCGCTTTACATATATATTGTGCATTCACATCAGTCCCTAAACCTCAAGGGGTGTACAGTCTAGGGGCCCTAACTTACATTCATACATACACATACTAGGGCCAATTTATACAGGAGCCAATTCACCTACCAGCATGTCTTTGGAGTGTGGGAGGAAACCGGAGTACTCGGAAGAAACCTACACAGGCAGAGGGAGAACATACAAACTCCAGGCAGGGGGTGCTGTGGTTGGGATTCAAACCAATGACCCTAGTACTGCCAGGCGCCAGTGCTAACCATTTACCCACTGTGCTGCCCAATCCCTGATGCTGTTTTTCTTTTTTTCACTGAACATCAGCTTAAAAATATCTTTGTAAAAGTACATGCTGTGACAGGAGTACCGTTGATGGCATATCTCAACCTGTACGTTCAAATCCCAAGCACAGTGCTAGCTGCCCTAAGTTCTCCCTGTGCCTGCGTGGTTTTCTTCTGGGTACTCTAGTTTCCTCCCACACTCCAAAGACATGCTAGTAGGTTCATTGGCTCCTGTCTAAGTTGGTCCTATTATGTGTATGGATGAGCCCTAGTTCACATTAGCGTGACATGAAAGTCACTGTGACTTACAGGCGATTTTGCTGTACGTCTTCCAATTGACATGGTACAAGTTCAAAGCAATTTTAAAACAATTTTACTTTTAAGAATCATTTATATAAAACTTTGATGGATCATTTTTTTGTTTAACTCTCTCCTCCCCTCCCTGGTCATCCTTGTTGCCTAAAAACTGCCTTCTGAGTGTAGCAGAGACACGCTGTTCCGGCTTGCGTTTTTTTCGTCTTTCAAACATTAACATGCGCTGCACATAGGGCAGCCCATTCACTTGAACGGGTTGCACTATGCTTGACAAATGCCCAAAAGTCGCTCCAGAATATTTTCAGTCATGGAGTTTCACTTTTTTCAGTGTGTGTTTGCAGCGTGTTTTGTCGTGCAGCAAAAAAAACATCTAACCATGATTGGGATATCATTAACAATTAGGCTGCATTTACATCTGCATATTTATGAATGCGCGGCTACCCACAGAAAAAACGCATGCTTTGCCATGCATTTATGGCATAATGGCAAGCGCAGTGCGTTTTTCTGAAACGTGTAACAAAGCGGGCATTTCCTGTGCAGGTTGCTGCACCTTCGGAAATGCATAGATGTGAATGCATGCTGCACATGTTTTTTGAAACTTACAGCAAAGCATGCATTCTTGAGGGCTGATGTGCATTTGTAAATGCACAGATACAAACGAATGGTAATGCAAGCGTGACGCGCATTGCCTCACGTTTCCAATATGCATGACAAAGCATGCATTTTCTTGCAGGTTGCCGTGCGTTTGGAAATGCACAGATGTGAATGAATGGTAACACAAGTGCAATGCGCTTTCCCATGCATTTTCGAAACGCATGTCAAAGTATGCATTTTCTGTGCGGGTTACGTGCATTTGTAAAACTGCAATTGCCTAAATGGCAATGCATGCATCGCACGTGTTTGGCGAGTGTTTCCGAAACTGAGATTTTACATGTCACCAGAATGTCTTAAGTCACTGGAAAATTGTGCTAATGTGAACCAGGGCTGAATGTGAGAATGAATGTGAGTCCGAAAAACGAAACATCGGTCGTTCTGTTGCCACCAATGATTGCGAAAATTGTCAGTTTTTCGCAAATTTTCCAGCATGACCAATAAAAGAAATGAGGAGGAACCACGAAAATCGGCCGATGCCATTTCTCCACTAACAGTGCGAAAATCGGTTGATTATTCTTTCGGACGAAAAATCGGCCGATAAACGAACCGTCTATGGCCTGCATTAGGGACCTTAGATTATAAGCTCCTTGAGGGCAGGAACTGATGTGAATGTACAATATACACTCACCGGCCTCATTAGGTACATCTGTTCAATTGCTTGGTAACACAAACTGCTAATCAGCCAATCACATGGCAGAAACTCAATGCATTTAGGTATCTAGATGTGGTGAAGAGGACTTGCTGAAGTTCAAATCAAGCATCATAATGGGGAAGAAAGGGGATTTAAGTGACTTTGAACATGGCATGGTTGTTGGTGCCAGGTGGGCTGGTCTGTTTACTTCAAAAACTGCTGATCTACTGGGATTTTCACGCACAGCCATCTCTAGGGTTTACAGAGAATGGTCTGAAAAAGAGAAAATATCCAGTGAGCTGCAGTTGTGTGTACAAAAATGCCTTGTTGATGTCAGAGGTCAGAAGAGGATGGGCAGACCGGCTCGAGATGATAGAAAAACAACAGTAACTCAAATAAACACTTATTACAACCAAGGTATGCAGAACACCATCTCTAAAAGCACAACACGTTTCCAATATTCATGGCAAAGCTTTCGCTTTCTTGCAGGTTGCCATGTGTTTCTAAATGCACAGATATGATTGAATGGTAACACAAGCGCAATGCGCTTTGCTGTGCATTTTCGAAGCACACGTCGATGCATTCATTTCTGTGCGGGTTGCGTGCATTTTTAAAACCGCAGCTACAAATGCTTAAATGGCAACTTATGCGTCACACGTGTTTGGCGCGTGTTTCCGAAACTGAGATTTTACATGTCGCCAGAATGTTCTAAGTCGCTGGAAAATCGAACTAGTGTGAACCAGGGCTGAATGTGAGTTAGGGAACTTAGATTGTAAGCTCCTTGACGGCAGGAACTGATGTGATTGTACAATATACACTCGCCTGCCTCATT
This sequence comes from Staurois parvus, assembly GCF_062004578.1. Taxonomy (NCBI): domain Eukaryota; kingdom Metazoa; phylum Chordata; class Amphibia; order Anura; family Ranidae; genus Staurois; species Staurois parvus. The sequence goes on from NW_028317819.1 coordinate 124,677, forward strand.
AGGTACATCTGTTCAGTTGCTTGGTAACAAACTACTAATCAGCCAATCACATGGCAGCAACTCAATGCATTTATGCATCTAGATGTGGTGAAGACGACTTGCTGAAGTTCAAATCAAGTATTAGAATGGGGAAGAAAGGGGATTTAAGTGACTTTGACCGTGGCATGGTTGCTGGTGCCAGACAGGCTGGTCTGTTTACTTCAAAAACTGCTGATCTACTGGGATTTTCACGCAAGACAATCTCTAGGGTTTACAGAGAATGGTCCGCAAAAAGAGAACATATCCATTGAGCGGCAGCTGTGTGGACAAAAATGCCTTGTTGATGTCAGAGGTCAGAGGAGAATGGGCAGACCGGTTCGAGATGATAGAAAGGCAACAGTAACTCAAATAACCACTCATTATAGCCAAGGTATGCAGAATACCATCTCTGAATGCACAACACATCAAACCTTGAAGCAGATGGGCTACAGCAGAATGCACAACACGTTTCCAACATGCATGGCAAAGCATGCGTTTTCTTGCAGGTTGCCATGTGTTTCGAAATGCACAGAATGGTGCCAGATGGGCTGGTCTATTTACTTCAAAAACTACTAATCTACTGGGATTTTCACACATGACAATCTCTAGGGTTTACAGAGAATGGTCCGAAAAAGAGAAAATATCCAGTGAGCGGCAGTTGTGTGGACAAAAATGCCTTGTTGAGGTCAGAGGAGAATGGGCAGCCTGGTTCAAGATTGAAAGGCAACAGTAACTCAAATAACCACTCGTTACAACCAAGGTATGCAGAATACCATCTCTGAACGCAAAACACGTTTCCAACATGCATGGCAAAGCATGCGTTTTCTTGCAGGTTGCCATGTGTTTCGAAATGCACAGAATGGTGCCAGATGGGCTGGTCTGTTTACTTCAAAAACTGCTGATCTACTGGGATTTTCACACACAACAATCTCTAGGGTTTACAGAGAATGGTCCGAAAAAGAGAAAATATCCAGTGAGCGGCAGTTGTGTTGTTGATGCATTTTCAAAGCGCACGTCAAAGCATGCATTTTCTGTGCGGGTTGCGTTCATTTTTAAAAGCGCAGATGCAAATGACTAAATGGCAACGTATGCGTCACACGTAGATTTTACATGTCGCCAGAATGTCCTAAGTCGCTGGAAAATCACACTAGTGTGAACCAGGGCTGAATGTGAGGGACCTTAGATTGTAAGCTCCTTGATTGCAGGGACTGATGTGAATGTACAATGTATATGTAATGACAATGCTGTAGTAATAGTAAATAGGCGTGTGCATTTTGTATTAGTAGCAGTTGGTGCTCCGAGTGACCTTTACTGACGGTGTTGTGTACATGGTGCCCTCTCAGTACTCAGTACCTGCTGCCTGCTGCTCTCCTCTGTACTCATCCTCCATGAGGGAAGGAACACGGCACGGAAGGCTGGCCTTCATGGTAATATGAGCACATGACAGGAAAAGCCGTTAGGAAGGGAAATGCAGGGGCCCAGGTGACAATACAGACCCTGTCATACAATGGTCTTAGCATGGCAGGTATGGCAGACCGTGGCACAGTTCTCTGCTCATCCCCTGGCATTGTGTACAGGAGACCAGGCAGATGTGTTTACAGTGGAATGCTGTTGCTGTGTTCCGTAGATCACTTTCGGTTTAGCAGAGATCAGGTTACGTCAGGCTGGGCTGTGCATTGTGTACAAGTCCCCCTCCCCCAGGCTTCATCTATAAGATACATTTGTAATGTGAAAGTCTACAGTGTGCAAGGAATAGAAACTACTGCTGCTGGTGCTTTTATTTTATTCCGTCTCTCATCTATTTCTATGTCTTTTCTTTCCAGCTCATCGACAGTAGGATCTGTGGGAATTTCCAGCCGTGGAAGCTGCTCATGGAATCTCCAGGTAAGAAGGACACATTTATTTTGTTGTGACAATAGAGTTTAGGAAGGCCTAGCTTTGGCCTTATCCTTTTTTAGTTGTCTAGAAAGGCTCGTTTACAAACTATCATTGCTATGTGTATTAAAATAAGGCAGCCAAATCTTTACTACAATCATAGATATCCTTTAGACTCGGTTGTTTTACGCTCTGTCGGAGCTGATCATCCAACCGTTGGAACATTTTCCAAATTTATGATGGCCGTTCAAAGAGTTATTCACCCACACACTCAATGGATCGAGGATCTTTGCTTGCCATTTGCCAAACATCTGCACTTTCTTTTCTTTGATGGGAAATGGAAGTATTTGTCGTATTTATTACACAGAAAAGATTACATCTGTTGGCCTTGATCAATGTTTAACCCCTTGTGGACCAAGGGTATAATAGGTATGCCCTGCATGATTTAACCTCTTGGCGCCGGCCGCATGTGTGGCCTCCCAGCGTCTGGGCCTTGATGGCAAGCAGCCGCACATTTGCGCGCAATGAAGAAAAACATATGTGCTGAGAGCGCGTGCCCTGCGTGCTCCCAGAACACATGTCCGGTACTCACGGAAAGGTCCCAATCTCCTCTTTCGATCGGGACCTTTCCCAATCATGTGATGGCAAATCATGGTGGTCACATGACCCTAAAACCCCACCCCGCCTCCTGGCTTCTGAAACCCTTAAAGGGCCGGGAGGCGCCGGCGCCAAGGGGTTAAAGCAGTGGTGGTTAACTTAGTATATATAGGGGTCCTTAAATGTGGTCCCCAACGTGTCCAGAGGGCCACACAATAGCTTAGTTTTTGTAAATGTGCTATTTTTTGTTCCAAAAATACTTTAGTAATATAAGAAGAAACAAGATAGCATATAGAGCATATACAGCTATAGATCACAGTCAGAACATAGACATGACATGTTGCCTCCCATTTCGCAGACGGGAAATATTGTAAACTGTAATACAAGTCAAAATGGAGTAGAACATTTCATCAGGCATACAATGTAAACCAGTGGATACGCAGAGGAAAGTGGATACATCGATGTAGGTATATGTTGTCACGTCTTGAATATCAGCAATTTTTAATGATGAGGTGATATGAAGATTAGGGTAGGGAAAGCTTTGCTTGCTGTGAAAGTCATGGTTTACGTATTTATAACTTGAGTGTATGATATAGTTGCAGTCATATCTGTGTGAAAGTAAATGCTCTGTTTGGTTGGTGAAGAATGAATGATAAGGTGGTATGACAGGTGTGAAAAAAAAGGAGGTCGGAAAGAAGAACAGTAAGAAAAAGAAATGTAGGATGAGATGGTGGGGGGAATATGGGGGAAGGGATAAAAAAAAAAATAATTGGGGGGGGGGGGAGTAAGGGGTTAAGTGACAGTAGAATGTATAGGTAATAAAAAGTTAAAATGGATCACTTCCCTAAGTATTAGCCAAGCCAGAAAGGTAGTAATAAAGCTTAGAATATGATACGTACAAGATCGGTCAGTAAATTTGCTATTGATATACTTCATTTCAAAATGTGATCCCAGGAAAGCCCCCCACTCCCTTGGTGAAGTTCCCAGGATTACAACAAACTATCCCAGGATGGTGAGCTGTAGCGGTTTGAACCATTGAATGCAGAGTTTTAATATATATGAAAACTGCATAAAATGTGGCCACCAATAGAATATTTGATTTTTTTAGACATCGTGCTGCAAATTCAAGTTTCACTTGTGATAATTGGGCAGAGTATGGTTTAATGAGGAGGTAATAATAATGATTAGTAAAAATTAACTCATCCCTCATTCATCCCTCACAGTTATTACCTTCTGCACCACTTGCCCCGCCCTATTAGATTGTAAGCTCTTATAAGCAGGGCCCTCTTATACTAAAGTCTTGTTTTTTTTTTCTTTAAAATAACAAACATGTTATACTTACCTGCTCTGTGCAATGAAATTGCACAGAGCAGTGATGCTTTTGCACAGAGCAGCCCCGGATCCTCCTCTTCTCAGGCCCCCCGCCGGCACTTCTGGTCCCTCCGTTTTGTTAAATGCCCCCACAACAAACAGCTTGCTATAGGGGCACCGGAGCAGGTGCGCTCCCTAGCTGCTGCTCTGCGTGTCCATTCACACACAGAGCCACGGCTTGGCCCCGTTTCTTCCCTCTCCTGATTGGCTCACTGGCTATGATTGACAGCCAATCAGGAGTGAGAGTGCTCAGAGAACCGAGACTCTCATGGACATCGCTGGATCAAGAGGGGGCTCAGGTAAGTGTTGGGGGGGGGGGGTTGCTACACCCAGAAGGTTTTTTTTTTACCTTCATGTATGGAATGCATGAAGGTAAAAAACCTGAGATTTGTAAAGCGCTGCGCAAACTGTTGGCTCTATATAAATCCTGTAAAATATTAGTAATAATTAGTCATAATTAACTCCTGTCTCAGACATCTCAAAATGATGCCAATCTTCTATTTTTCTGTGCTGCACTATAGCAGCACTGTAAGATACTTGTCTGAGAAGCGTCTGGTGGAATCTGCCCTTCTGCAGAACCTGTTTAGCTACATTACTATGTCACTGTCCCAAAACTAATCGTAGCCATACAAGTTTTGATAAATTATTAGTTTCCTTTCCAATTAACCTGTCCTGATGGGATTAATCGATTAATAAATGGCATCACAATCAATCGATAAACCACATACAGGGAAGTGGTATTTGATCGATTGTTTAAAGATACAATAATATGTTATTATTATTATTATACAGGATTTATATAGCGCCAACAGTTTGCTCAGCGCTTTACAATATAACGGGAGACAATGCAGCAACAATACAGTTCAATACAAGAGGGATTTGAGGGATGTTATCCATCGTATCTCTGTTTCCACGAGGCAACCTAATATTCAGATTCACTGTTCAAATTTAACTGAATCATCTCAGTGCCGACTGGAAGGCAAGTTATGGTTATTCAATTATTTATTTATTACAGGCACTTATTATAGCGCTGTCAGTTCACACAGCACTTTACATATACACTCACAGGCCACTTTATTAGGTATACCTTTCTAGTACCGGGTTTTTGCCTTCATAACTGCCTTAGGGCTCGTTCACACTTGGCTGTTTTACCAACGCTTGCCAAACGCCCCTATAGCGTTTGGCAAGCGTTGGTCTGGCGTTTGCGGAGAATTTTTTAACGCTCGGCAAACGCTCCACAAACGCCGCATGCGCGGTTGCTAGGCGTTTGCCGAGCACTAAAAACGCCCCACAAACGCCTATAATGCAGTTTGAATGGTGTTACTGCTCCGCAAACGCCCCGCAACCACGTCGCAACTGCACCGTAAACGCCGGCCGGGTGTTTGCGGAGCGGCACTATAGACTAGAATAGGAGGCTTCAACGCCTCCTGACTCGACCAGAGGCGTCTGTTTTGCCGCGACGCGACGCAAACGCTCCCGTTAGAACAGCACAATGTGCTGTAATGTGCAGAATTGGCAGAGGCGTTTGGGAAGCGGTAAAAACGTTTCCCAAACGCCTCTCTGCCGCCTACACACAACGCTAGTGTGAACGTAGCCTTAATATTTCATGGCATAGATTCAACAAGGTGTTGGAAGCATTCCTCAGAGATTTTGGTCCATATTGACATGATAGCATCATTCAGTTGCTGCAGATTTGTTGCATCCATAATGCAAATCTCCCGTTCCACCACATCCCAAAGGAGCTTTGTTGGATTGAGGTCTGGTGACTGGAGGCCATTGGAGTACAGTGAATTCATTGTCATGTTCAAGAAACCAGTTTTAGATGATTTGAGCTTTGTGACATGGTGCATTATCCTGCTGGGATGGACATGGTAAGCAACAGTACTCAGGTAGGCTGTAGCATTTAAATGATGCTCATTTGGTCAAGGGGCCCAAAGTGTGTCAAGAAAATATCTGCCGCACCATTATACCACCACCACCACCAGCCTGAACCATTGATACAAGACCGGATGATCCATACTTTCATGTTGTTTACGCCAAATTATGACCCTACCATCTGAATTTCGAAGCTGAAATCAAGACTCATCAGACCAGGCATCGTTTTTCCAATCTTCTATTGTCCAGTTTTGGTGAGCCTGTGCGAACTGTAGCATCCATTTCCTGTTCTTGGCTGACAGCAGTGGCACCTGGTGTGGTCTTCTGCTGCTGTAGCCCATCTGCTTCAAGGTTTGATGTGTTGTGCATTCAGAGATGGTATTCTGCATACCTTGGTTGTAATGAGTGGTTATTTGAGTTAGTGTTGCCTTTCTGTCATCTCAAACCAGTCTGCCCATTCTCCCCTGACCTCTGACATCAACAAGGCATTTTTGTCCACACAGCTGCCGCTCACTGGATATTTTCTCTTATTGGACCATTCTCTGTAAACCCTAGAGATTGTTGTGCGTGAAAATCCCAGTAGATCAGCAGTTTTGAAGTACTCAGACCAGCCCATCTGGCACCAGCAACCATACCACGTTCAAAGTCACTTAAATCCCCTTTCTTCCCCATTCTGATACTCGATTTGGACTTCAACAAGTCATCTTCACCACATCTAGATGCCTAAATGCATTGAGTTGCTGCCATGTGATTGGCTGATTAGCAGTTTGTGTTACCAAGCAATTGAACAGATGTACCTAATGAGGCCGGTGAGTGTGTATTGTACATTCGCATCATTCCCTGCCTTCAAGGAGTTTACAATCTAGGATCCCGAACTCATAGACATGCGCTGGCCATTTAACCTACCAGTATGTTTTTGGAGTGTGGGAGGAAACCAGAACACCCAGAGGAAACCCACACAAGCACAGGGAGAATATGCAAACCCCGCGCATATATAGAAACGACAACCTTAGTGCTGCTAGGCAGGAGTGCCAATCACTTGGCCAATGTGCTTCTGATTTAATTTTTTTCAACTCCATTTTGATTGAATTGCTCATTAATTGGATAATAAAAGTTATCAAAGTTTGTACTTCCACCATAGTATGCATACCTGGAATTAGGAAATGCCTGCATTTACCTGCAAGCACATTATGTTTAAAAGTCTTGCAAAATAGATTGAAAAATAGAGAATGGTCTTTTGAATCAATAGAACTCATGGTTGTGTATTCTAACAAACAAAAATAATTTGCCCACAGCAACCAATCAGCAACTTTGCTTCATGTTCACCTTTTTTCTGCAAAGATGTCATTTGGAAGCTGATAAGCTTGCTTACACACTGTGCATACATAAGTCTGTTTTTTTACATAGTTACATAGTTGGCACGTTGACCAGAGACACCAGTCCATCCAGTTCAACCAGAGAGCGTGTGGTATTACTGTTATCCATATCCCTGTACATTGTTTTTACTAAGAAACACCTCTAACAGTCTTTTTGAACTTATCTGCACTCTCCATTGACACCACCAAATGTGGTGCATACTAATAGTCTGATGGCCTTGCTTGCCGCAGCTTGGCATTGCATGCAGTTGCTGAGTCTGTCATCAATTAGGACCCCCAAATCCTTTTCTGTCCTCAGTTCCCCCAGAGGTTCTCCCCGTAGCATGTAACTTGCGTGCATATTTTTAGCTTTACATTTTGCCATATTGAGCCTCATCTGCCATATTGCTTCCTGCCCCTTTATGTTAGCTACGTCTTCTTGTAAAGTTTCTAGATCCTGTTGTGAAGTTATTGCCCTGCCTAATTTTGTATCATCAGCAAATACTGAGATTGAACTGTTTATACCATCATCTATATTATTTATGAACAAGTTAACCTCTTGGCACTGGCCGAATGCAACGTGCGGCCACACGGCGTCTGGGCCTCGCATGGTATATGGGCCAATTACAGCACCCTGTACCATGTAGTATTTTGAACTGTCATGAACGTAACCCAATCATGACAGTTCAAAGCATGATCACCCCCCCCCCAGAGTAGTACAGTGTTACTATGGTAATGTTAAACTACTCTGATGAAAGTACTTTTTTTAAAATAATGTTAAAAAAAATTAGATACTGAGAAAAATGTATTTTTTTTAACATATTTAAGGTTTTTTTTAAACTACTTGCCGACTGCCCACCCGCAGTGTACGGGCGAGCGGCGGCTCTGGACAAAGCTACATACCCTTACATCGTGATTTATTTCTGGGTGTGAGCACGCATGCGCGCACCCCCCGCTGACCTCCCCTGTTGGTCCAGAGGGAGAAGGGAGAACACCATACTGTGAGTAAAAGCGCTACATTTTACACACACATTAGATTATCACATTTAACCCTTTGATCGTCCCTATTAACCCTTTGATCACCCCTGTCACCCAGCCAGTGCTATTATTACAGTGCCAGTATATAGAATTTTTTACTGATCACTGTATTACTGCCACTAGCGACATCAGATAGCATCAGGGTCAGTTAGCGCTCCTCCCACCCAAGGTCAGCTAGCATTAAATTGCCCACACACTATCGCACTCATGCTATAGATTGCTGATCATCGCCATTACAAGTATAGTGTTTGTACAGATCAATATATTGATCAAGAACAGAACTATACTAGCACCTCCTTAGTATAGTGTCCACAAAAATGCAGTGTTAGCAGGATAAGCCCCGTTCTCTGCTAACACTAGCATTTAGTAGCTCCTCCACTGTTTTTCATGGACGATTTCTGTCATTTGATTGTGGGCCAAAACAATTTTATACGCAGAACAATACATCCCTGCCCACCCAAATTCACCTCTTGTCAAACAATTCACATCGAAAGGATGTCTCCTCCCGCCGCCTTCCACAGCTTTCTCGGGTTTGACCATAGAGCTGACAGGAATGGCTCCACAGGGGCGGACTGACCATTTGGAAACTTGGGCACTGCCCGAGGGCCCAGGGTCAGTAGGGGGCCCCATGAGATGCCCCCGGTACCTTTTTCATAGGCTTCTTTGAGTTTGGGCAAGGACACAGGGACCCCATGATCCCCTATTGCCCGGGGGCCCCATGAGTTGTCAGTCTGTCCCTGGGCTCCAATCATCTCTATCATGTAAGAAACCAGAAACAACAAGCATTTCATCATTTGGGTTTTGCAGATATAAAGAGTGCCATTTTTAAGCTGGGAAAGCATCTGATCACATCGATTTTAGTGTGATCAGATGCTTTAAGGGCAGAGGAGATTTAGAGTCTAATAGACCCCAGATTTCTCAGAAATGGGTACCTGTCACTACTTATTGCTATCACAGGGGATATTTACATTCCCTGTGATAACAATAAAAGTGAAAAAAAAAAAATGAAAGGGACAGTGTTAAAAAAAAAAAAAAAATCTTGTGTCAGTATGTAAACAGGAATTGCACCATGCATGTGATGTATCACCGCAAACATCAGATCGAAGGCTGTAATTCTAGCTCTAGACCTCCTGTGTAAATCTAAAGTGGTGATCTGTAAAGGCTTTTAAAGCAGTACGTATGGATATTAAAAATCTAAGTAGTTTGTCTCCATTGTACAATCATGCGCAAGTTTAAAGCATGTCATGTTTGGTATCTGTTTGCTTAGCAAAACATCATCTTTTATAATTTATCAAACAATTGGGCAATATATTGTATTTTTGTGCATTAAAATTCAAAAAGTGTATTTGTACCTAAAAATTTGCATTTGCTTTAAAAAAAAAAAAAAAAAAAAAAAAAATATATATATATATATATATATATATATACAGTTCAAAATAATGGCAGTGTATTGAAAAAAGTGAATAAAGCTCAAAATCCTTCTAATAGCTTTTATTTCCATACACACAAATGCATTGGGAACACTGCACATTCTATTCCAAATCAAAACATGAAGAAAAATATATCAAATTTGTGTTGTTCCTCTAAAAAAATTGAAGAAAAGTGAATATTAGACTGTTCAAAAAAATAGCATTGTTTGTATTCTTCTTTACAAACTTAAACATTCACTATATAAACTGAAAAATGTTTGAAGATTTTGCTTTCCTTTGAATCACTTAATGAATATTTAGTTGTATAAGCACTGTTTCTGAGAACTGCTGTACATCTGTGTTGCATGGAGTCAACCAACTTCTGGCACCTGTGAACAGGTATTCCAGCCCAGGATGATTGGACTACATTCCACAGTTCTTCTCTATTTCTTGGTTTTGCCTCAGAAACTGCATTTTTGATGTCACCCCACAAGTTTTCTATTGGATTAAGATCCGGGGATTGGGCTGGCCACTCCATAACGTCAATCTTGTTGGTCTGGAACCAAGATGTTGCACGTTTACTGGTGTGTTTGGGGTCGTTGTCTTGTTGGAACACCCATTTCAAGGGCATTTCCTCTTCAGCATAACCTCTTCAAGTATTCTGATGTATTCAAACTGATCCATGATCCCTGGTATGCGATAAATAGGCCCAACACCGTAGTATGAGAAACATCCTCATATCATGATGCTTGCACAACCATGCTTCACTGTCTTCACAGTGTACTGTGGCTTGAATTCAGTGTTTGGGGGTCGTCTGACAAACTGTCTCTGGCCACTAGACCCAAAAAGAACAATCTTACTTTCATCAATCCACAAAATGTTGCGCCATTTCTCTTTAGGCCAGTCAATGTGCTCTTTGGCAAATTGTTACCTCTTCAGCACATGTCTTTTTTTCAACAGTGGGACTTTGCGTGGGCTTCTTGCAGATAGCTTGGCTTCACATAGGCGTCTGCTAATTGTAACAGTACTCACAGGTAACTTTAGACCTTCTTTGATCTTCCTGGAGCTGATTGTTGGCTGAGTCCTTGCCATTTTGGCTATTCTTCTATCCATTCGATTGGTCTTTCAGGTTTTGGTTGCCATTTTAAAGCATTTGCGATCATTTTAGATGAGCAACCAATCATTTTCTGCGCTTCTTTATGTTTTCCCCTCTCCAATCAACTTTTTAATCAAGGTACGCTGTTCTTCTGAACAATGTCTGGAACGACCCGTTTTCCTCAAAATGTCAGAGAGAAATGCACTGTAACCAGCATGTACAACATTTGCTGCCTTCCTTCCTTAAATAAGGGCAATAATTGCCACCTGTTTTTCAAAGAATGAATGACCTCACTAATAGAACTCCACACTGCTATTATTTTGAATATGCCCCTTTTAATTAGCGATTCAATTACACAGAATCAGCAGCATGCATGTCATGACTGTTGGGTCTGTTGGATTTCTATTACTCTACTACACCTGCTAGTAAATTATTTGCCATGTAGAATTATACTTTCTACCAGAAACAGTGATTGATCAGGTTAGTGATGTCTGACTGCTATTATTTTGAACACAACTGTATATATATATATATATATATATATATATATATATATATATATATATATATATAGATTTGGGGGTTCAAAGTAATTTTCTAGCAAAAAACCTGTTTTTTTCATGTAAACAAAAAGTGTCAGAAAAGGCTTGGTCTGCAAGTGGTTAGAAGAGTGGGTGATGTGTGGCATAAGCTTCTAATGTTGGCCCTGAAATTACATGATAGAAGAACTCCCCCAAATGACCCCTTTTTGGAAAGTAGACACTTCAAGGTATTATCTAAGGGGCATGGTGAGTATTTTGCAGATCTCAATTGTTGCCACATGTTTTTGGAAAATGAAGAAAGAAAACGAAAATGTATTTTTTCTTTTCTGTTTTTATTTTTCAAACCCTTGTGACAAAAAATTAGATCTGCAAAATACTCACCATGCCTCTTATTAAATTCCTTGGGGTGTCTACTTTCCAAAAAGGGGTAATTTGGGGGGGGGGGTGTTTGTACTAACCTGGCATTTTAGGGCCTCAGAAACTGTGAGAGGTAGTGAGGAAGTGACATGAGGAAATATGCTCTTTGAAAGCCAGAAGGTGGTCATTGAATTTTAGGGGCCTGTATGTGGCTAGGCTGCCAGAAAGTCTCACACATGTGGTATCCCCATATTCGGGAGAAGTAGCAGAATGTATTTTGGGGTGTAATTCCAAATAGAGCCATGGCATGTGTGAGCAGTATATCAATATATCATTAATTGCCAAAAAATAAAAAAAATAATTTTCCAAAAATTTAGCAAAAATGGTGTGTCTACTGTTAAATTCTATACATTTGGTTTGTACAGTTGCACGGAGCACTTTTTTTATATAGTGTGCTTTTATCGAAAATGATTATTGAAGATTGCACTTTATGGAGGGTTACACTGTTTTGAGATTAATGCACTTTTTTATATACTGTATACATAAAATTTATAGTGAGGTATAAGAACGCTGTATACGTATGAATTTCCATTTGTTAGTGTTGCAGTAAATAGAACAGAATAAAATATTTGAATTTTTCCCACAGTATCGGTACTGTTCAAAATATTGATCAAACTTAAATGTGTACCCTTTTTTTCCCCTTAAAATGCAAATAAATTTTAAAGATTCTCAGAAGACCCTAGAATCACAAGAAAGCCTAGTCTGTCCCTAAATAATGACATATGTATCAATTCTGTATCATAAGTTATGACAAATTTATAGACTCATGAAAACACATAGTAGAAATGTGAAAATATGGTCTGGTCCATAGGAGGTAAACAGGTGTGAGAGCTGAAGTGGTTCAAATAGAAATTAAAGGCAATACTTCTGTGTATATACTATATATAAAAAAATTATGAATACCCTTTTCTTTTTTTTTTAAGCGACCACATAATCTCTGTTCTCATATGTGTTAGGGGCTTAGAGAGCTAGGGGTAGAGAAACGGCAGTTCACTGATCTTCCAAGTGAATGGCTGTGAAGCAGGGTGTGCTAGCAAATGTATGTGCTGATATGCCTAGTGTGGTCAGTTTGAAAGAGGAGAACAGGGCTAATGGTAGGAACACCAGAAGTACATGGTACAACAGACACATACAGTATCAGGAATATGAAATGTTGGGGTAACATAATACACTGCTCAAAAAAATTAAAGAAACATTTTGAAAACACATCAGATCTCAGTGGGGAAAAATATCATGGTGGATATCTATACTGATAAGGACTGGGTAATGTGTTAGGAACGTAAGGATGCCCCATCGTTTGATGGAAATGAAAATTATCAACCTACAGAGGACTGAATTCATAGATGCCCCAAAAATCAAAGTGAAAAAATGATGCAACAGGCTAGTCCATTTTGCTGAAATTTCATTGCAGCAACTCAAAATGGTTCTCAGTAGTGTATGGCCCCCACGTGCTTGTATACATGCCTGACAACATCAGAGCAGGCTTCTAATGAGACGTCGGATGGTATTCTGGGGTATTTTTTTCTCAGATCTGGACCAGGGCATTATTGAGCTTCTGGACAGTCTGAGGTGCAACCTGGCGTCGTCGGATTGACCGAAACATGATATCCCAGGGGTGTTCTACTGGATTTAGGTCAGGGGAACGTGGGGGCTATTCAGTGGTATCAATTCCTTCATCCGCCAGGAACTGCCTGCATACTCTCGCCACATGAGGCCGGGCATTGTCATGCACCAGGAGGAACCCAGGATCCACTGCACCAGCCTAGGGTCGGACAATGGGTCCAAGGATTTCATCCATTGCCCAACCTGTAGAGGTGTGTGCGTCCCTCCATGGATATACCTCCCCAGACCATCACTGACCCACCACCAAAACGGTCATGCTGAACGATGTTACAGGCTGCATAATGTTTTCCATGGCTTCTCCATACCCTTTCACATCTGTCACATGTGCTCAGGGTGAACCTGCTCTCATCTGTAAAAAGCACAGAGCACCAGTAGCAGACCTGCCAATTTTGGTGTTCAATGGCAAATGCCAATTGAGCTCTGTGGTGCCGGACAGTGAGCACAGGGCTAACTAGAGGAAGTTGGGCCCTCCGGCCACCCTCATGAAGTCTGTTTCTGATTGTTTGGTCAAAGATATTCACACCAGTGGCCTGCTGGAGGTCATTTTGTGGGGCTCTGGCAGTGCTAATACTGTTCCTCCTTGCACCAAAGAGCAGATACCGGTCCTGCTGATGGGTTAAGGACCTTCTATGGCCCTGTCCAGCTCTCCTAGAGTAACTGCCTGTCTCCTGGAATCTCCTCCATGCTCTTGAGATTGTGCTGGGAGACACAGCAAACCTTCTGGCAATGGCACATATTGATGTGCCATCCTGGAGAAGTTGGACTGCCTGTGCAACCTCTGTAGGGTCCAAGTATTGCCTCATGCTACCAGTAGTGACACTGACCCTAGCCAAATGTGAAACTAGTGAAAAACAGTCAAAAAAATTGTCTGTGGCCTCCACCTGTAAAACCATTTCTGTTTTGGGGGACGTCTCATTGTTGCCCATCTAGGGCACCTGTTGTTAATTTAATTAGCGCCAAAGCAGCTGAAACTGATTAACAACCCCCTCTGCTACTTAACTGACCAGATCAATATCCCAGGAGTTTCATTGACTTGATGGTATACTCTGATTAAAAAGTGTTCCTTTCATTTTTTGAGCAGTGTATTTAAAGTGTTCCTAAAGGTATTTTATTTTCACAAACAGAACAAATATGTCATACTTACCTGCTCTGTGTAATGTTTTTTTTCTTTCCAGGGCCCCCATAGGAAGCCTCTTCCTAAGGGGGCCCTCATGCGGGCTTCCTCCTGAGCCCAGCTGCCTGCGCCCATAGACACAGACAGCGGGGCATGGCTCCCTTGTCACAGAGTTTCATTGACAGTAGTGGGAGCCAATGGCTTCTGCTACTATAGATCTGCCCTGTGAGGAGGGACAGAGCAGAGAGAGCCTCTGCTGTTATGCACAGTGCTGGATAACGATGGGGCTTTGGGGAGACGCTGGATACAGAAGTTTTTCTTACCTTTTATTAGGTGAAAAATGTTACCTGTTAGAATAACTTAAAGTTTGATCCAATCATTCTGAGATTTACATAGCTTTGCTGACCCCCAACCTAGTGACTGGATAAGCAAAGAATGGCAGCAGACTGATGAGACCATCTCTCTTCTCACTCTTTGCATGTTCCATGTTGATTTACATGCAACACCCCTCATTGGCTCCCAGTCCTGCTGCTCCATCTCACAATCTAAGTACTGCTGTATAGGGGATTGAAAGAGGCTGATTCCAAGTCAAATTTAAATACTTACACCAGTTACATTTAATACATTTAATGTTTTATTAATGAATACAAAGCTGTATTAGTATGTGTCTTTTATATGTGTCTGGAGTTCAGCTTTAAAAATCACGTCGCTGTACCAAGAGGCAGTTTTGAGCCAGAAAGCCTGCGTTTAGTGGGATGGCATCTGCGATTAAATGGCACTATGAAGATTGATAGTATAACATAAACACTTCAAAGTATACAATTACTTATTTATCTTTTAAAACTGATATGTAGGCATTTGGGTAAATCAGCACACATGTTCTGTTCACAATGAGGCATTTGTGGGCGAGCAAGACATATTTTACCAAATGTGTGGGTATTTTAGAGTGTTGGCCATGTTTATATGGCAACAGTAAAAAGGACCGTGTGATTTTTATTTTTAAGGGCTTTTTATCTGTGATAATTGCAGAAGTAGAATGCCAGAAATAAATCTAGAAATACACTCATGCACACCTGAATTACAAACCATTTAGGGTTATTACAGAGCAGGATTCTTATACCTTTATACATGACTTTGTCTACCAGATTTAATATCCGCAAGCCATGACTGTTCTGTGAACTGCATCCATATAGCTCATCAACATTTATCTGATACATTTTATTGGTAGCTACATTATCCAAAGGAATCAACAACATTGTTTCTTGCCAAAAACAGAAGCATAGACTATACATAAAGTGATGTCAATATGTTTTGTTATGTAGATGTAGTTTCTTAGAGATATTATTCATTTTCTGCAAAGTGTCATTATCTCTGGAAAGAGTATTTATGGCCCTTTTACAGTCATCTTACCTGCACTCCCTAACAGCCACTTTCAGGTTTGATTTGCCTCCTTGGGGCGTTGGCTGGGCATAGCAGCCATACCTTTGTGAAATGACTTCTTCTGCAAACTTGAAGGATGAATTAGGCCCCATGTACAATGCAGCTGATAAACTCACGTTTTTTCAGCAGCCCCTGAACTCACCCTAATGTTTTCCTATGGGTCCATGTACACATAGTCGTTTACAGGCAGTTGAGTTTACAGTTGTTTTTTTTAATGCACCAAACTTGCGTTCAGGAGTAGATTTTATCAGCGTTTTAAACGCCAAACGCTTGTAAACACGTGTAAACGCAGCTAACTGCCTTTATAAGCGTTTGCGTTTGGAAACGTTTTTTAACTCTTCCATTCCTGATGCTGTCCAGAGCCTTTTTTCACCATGAAAAATGCATGCAAAGCGTTTTCCCGGTACTCAAATGGACCTGGTACACCATACTTTGAGGTTTTGCGTGAAAGAAAATATGTTAGACACTGCTGCAGTAATTTCTACACAGAAATGAGCTGGAACACATCCAAACACAACAAAACAAAACAAAAAAAAAGACAGCTAATCTCAACAAATTCTGCTCTCTCTGCTTCTCTCTATTTCTCTCAAAATGTCTAAAATAGTTAATTTTTTACTGTTTTTCAGTGCATTCTGGGCATTTTGGAAGGTCTCCTGATGTTATCTTTAAAAAACACTTCTAAACGCAAACGCTCATAAACACGCATAAACGTGGTATGCAAACGAGGCTAAACAGACGTTTTTTAACCTACGTTTTCCAGCCGTCAGTTTCTATCATTCAGAAGTGTCCCGTGTACATATAGAGTCTTACTCCACAGTTCCAGCTTCAGATGTCTGGGAGGGTTTCTTGTAAAGCTCTTTTACTGCTTTTTAAAGAATATGTAAACCCAACATTTCATATTCCTAATATGTGCTTGCTGTACCATGTACTTTTATAAAACAATTATCCTGTTCTCTTTGCATTGCTTCCTTTGTATGAAATGCCTGGTGCTCCTGCCAGCCCCTCTGCATTCCAGTTAAACACTGGGCATGAGAGCACAGTGTGGTCAGTTTTCTGTCTGTGCTGGGAGATAATCCAATGCCGGCTTGTGCAGACACACCCCCACTTTCCAGTCTCAGGGAACCCCGGCTAAGACTAGGTCACATCTATACAGGTTGCAGTTGATGCGTTTTTCTGGTACATTTTTCGTTTTTTAAACACTTGTTTTTGATGAGTTTTACTTTTTTCAGGGGGGGAGGGGGGGGGGCTAATAGGAAAGTATGACAGTTCTGTTCATGTAGTGTGACATTACACTTTCTGACACTCAAGTAGCTTGAAAGTCGCATCAAAGTCACAGTACATGAACAGAATTTTCTTTCCTATACTTTCCAGAATACATTCCTATTAACAAAAAAAAAAAACCCTCAAAACTCATCAAAAACATGCAAAATGCAATCTGCTGTGGGAAAAAAGTCAGATGCAAACTAGATCCATAGAAAACCATGTTAAATGGATTGTAGTGTGTTTCTGCAAACTGGAAAACGCACTGAAATCTACATAGGTGTGAACCTAGGATAAAAATGACTATATCTGCAACTCATGATACATTATTGTGATGGTCAGTGGGAAGAATGCTTCTTACACTTCTGCTCATTGGGAAGAATTACCCCTTTATATAGCTAAAATGATCAATGGTGTTAGTGGCAATTTATCTGAGAGGCAGGCATTGGTCATTGTTCAAGAAACCCCTAACAACCTCTGGAGGGACCCTAGGGTTCCATGGAATCCTGGCTGAGTAACCCTGACCTGTAACATAGCCACAGATCTACTTTAATGAATGCCAGGCAAGACATATAAAAACACCCTTTAGTCCATTAATGTACTTACTGTATTAAAAATCATTTAGGGCCAATTCACACATCCCCAGTGCAGTGCAATAACCAGGGTGTGATAACATTTCACACCAAGATGGACCTGTGTGAATGGACCGTAACTTAGAACTTACGATTTGTAAAAGAATGCTTCCTACCCGCTTCAACGTTATTGTTTGTCCTTAGTCCTGACAGAAAGTGAAGGAAATCTTCCCAGAAGGGATGCAGATGGCTATGAAATCCTGCCAGCAGGTCAACCCTTCCTATTACTATCCAATACCAAATATGTTTTGCCTGGAGTTGGGCTTTAGCTTCATTAATATAAAGGTTGCAGAGGCAAATACTTTTTACAACAAAAGTGAACTTATTCTTGATCTCTATTTAATGGTGGACAGTAGGTACCATAAGGTGAAAACTGGTGTATCTGTTTTAACTTTGGCATCTCCCATAACTGAATCATTATTTTATTGTAGACTGATACTTTATATAAAGCAACATAAGGGTTGATTTACTAAAACCAGAGAGTGCAAAAAAATCTGGTGCAGCTGTGCATTGTAGCCAATCAGCTTCTAACTTCAGCTTGTTCAATTAAGCTCTGGCAATAAAACCTGGAAGCTGATTGGTTTCTGTGCAGAGCTGCACCATGTAAATCAACCCCATTGTCAGTTAGGATCCATGCACATTGGCTTAAAAAAAAAAATAAACACGTTTCCGTACTAGCGTTTAGGTGCGCTTAGCGTTTTTTTCTGCCAGAAAACTGCTCTCAAAAACACAAAACCGAAGGGTTTTTTCTGCCTCTAAATGCTGAGCATAGAATATGCCTCTAAACGGCCTCATGTGCTCTTTAGAAAAAACAATAAAACTCCTCTACGTAGAAGCCCCGTTTTTTAAGCCAGTGTGCATGAACCCTAAAACAGTAGGAATTCTGTGATGAATTTTTGTTAACATGACACAATGGTAACTGAGATAAACACCATTTTATATTTTCTGTTATGCAAAATAATTGACATTTGTGTGCTTTATTTGTAGACAGAGCCTTTTTGATCTCCTGAGCCTGGTTGGTTCTCTGAGTTGTTCCTGGGATTTCAGAGTGAGCGTCAGAGGTATGTGTTTTCATATCATTGTATGAGAAGAAGAGATCCCTGTGTTGCATATAAAAAGGCTATGCAATGTGTTCAATTTAATTTATTTTTATAATACTGTTACCCTTGTTCTTCTTTTCATTCTGCAGTAAGACAAATCAAATATTGTAAAGCACCCAACCACATTTCTCCTGTTTTAAAAATTCTCTGTGGGTTTCTCTGACCCTCCCTTTATCTATTATACCCAACGCTGGTGGCTCCCATTCATCTCTATAGACCTTGTGCAGTACCTGGAGGATATTAAATGTAAGCAGTGCTCCAAAGCGGGACCACGCTGCCTCTGAGGTCTGATTTCCGATAGTTAAGGGGGGATCCCTACAGGGCTTTTAATACCAATGTATATATGTACTTTAACAGTCCATCTTAAAGTGACCGTTCTGCGTATGTAACAAAGATAGGCCAAAGCCACCCTGTAAGGAATAAGTTTCATGCTTATGCCACATTCACACCAGTGATTAGGGCTGGCGTGAATATTTGCGGCAGGAATCAGAGATTCATGCTGTGGCTCTCAGCAGGTAGGTTCAGCTGCCATTCAGTATAATGACAGGTCACCTGTGGCCACAGCTATTTGTGGTTCTCTGCACAGCCAGCAATAGCCTGCAGTGATCTTGACCTGTCATTATAGTAAACTGGGTTGACAGCCTCATCTACCCGCTGAGAGTTGCTGAAAGCTACAGTGGGAACTGCCACTACAATTCGCAGGGGTCCTAACTGTCAGTATGAATGTAGTATTAAGCTAGCCAAAGATGGCTAGAAGTTTGAGCAAAAATTCTTAGGAAAATCTTAGGAGAATTCATATGAAAATTCATGAAACATTCAAATGTTGAGCAAAAAATTTTGTTTGCTTTTAACATTTGATTTAAAGTGTTACTAAACCCACAACAGTAAAATCAGTCTGTATATGCAGTAAAGCATGCTTGTTATACTCTCTGTGGAACCTGAGGGGTTAATCCTCTGCATTGTGTAAAAAGGCTGTTTGATCCTTTCTTCTCTGCCCCTCCTCTCCTTCAAATGTCCACTTCTTATCTCCTGATAAGACAGACTGAACCCGTAGCCTCATACGCATGCTCAGTTTAGTGAATATTGCTAGAGAGGTTTTTCTTTTCTTGGGAGAGTGCATGTGATCAGCACAGGGCCAATCAGCACTGTCCAGACAGAGATCAGGGGTTCTGCATCCTCCTAGAGCATAAAGAAAATTCCTCCTACAAGCTTTAACCAGTACTCTGCTGAAGTCACAAGACTGCCCTAACTGCTGATGAGAAAAGGTATTTAGCAGTTTATATTTACTAAAATAATTGCACTTCCATGTTATGTGTATTGTGGGAGACCAGATATAGTAAATTCAGAGTCCTGGGTTTAGTAACATTTTAAGAATGAACTTATTTTGCTGAACAAAAATCACATACACTGTTAGAAATTCTTTCATTTGAAGAAAAGTTTTCCATCCTGCTGAGCCTCCTACAAATTTTCTTATCACTGCAGCTGAAGATGAACATCAATTTTACCCGACTAATGATTAGAAAAACTAAACTTTCTCCAAATGTTCTTTTCTAAAGCTGGCCATTGATGGGTATTCTTGGGAAAAGATGGCTCTAAGAAAGTTTGTTTCTAATTACAGGTGTACCTCGGTTTACAAACGCCTCGGTTAACATAATTTTCGGTTTACGAATGAAAATCCACTGAAAATAATGCCTCGGTTTACAAATGTTTTTGTTAATTTTTTTCGCCATACAAAGTGTATATCAGTGCTGATTTTTAAATGCAATTGCTGGCTTTTTTTTTCTTCACTATAGCTCACAGAGCTGACACTTTCCCTGGAGTTAAAGGAAGCCTTGTTTCTTTTAAGAAACAAAAAGGAAACATTGTTTCTTTTAACTTGGGGAATCTAAATTCGTAAACCGGGGTATGCCTGTATTAGTGATTCAAATCATTTGTTTTCAACCACAGTAATGAGAAAATTCGAAAGAGCAGTATGGAAAATTTCTTCTTGAACAAATTTCTAACAGTGTATGTGGTTTTTATTTGGTAAAGTCAATTCATTCCAAAATTGAATGTTAAAAGCAAATAAAATCTTTTGAGAGACAAATCAATGTACTCAGGAGGGTCTGAGAATTTTCGTGCAAATATTTCTAAGACTTTTTGTTTGAAATTTTTGTTTGAAATTCTTCCCATCTATGGCCAGCTTTACACTTCTCATCTTTGATGACTATAATTATCACACTTTTCTGACACTTCCAGCTGTATTGGATAGCATGTTCCCCACTTTCAATGTGGTTTTTCTGCAAGACACCGTAGCTGAAGAAACCACAGTGTCCAGCGGGTAGCACCTTATCCAACACATCTGGAAGTCTGAGATAACATCAGCACCCAGAGAAGATTCCACACACCACCTACCAGAAAGGCAAGTATATAACTTATTTTTTAACTGGTGGCTTTGTCCTATTTATGTTACTGAGGCGACAGGGTCTGGATAGTTAGTTTTAATTTACATATGAATACGTTTAGGTTACTATATGTAGTCTTATTGATGTTTTAAAACCTTTGTAGTTATATATGTACACATGAGAATCCATTAAAGTTGTTTCTTGCCAATTCTTTTCATCTCATGTCTAATCCCCCAGACAGGTCTGTTTGTGAACAATAGACTGCATTTTCTAATTACATGAAACACCAATATTGCTCCTAGTAGATCACTGAAATGTGATTGATTTATTTGGGCAACAACACTTTGTATATATTTATTGCTCTGTGGGTTTATGAAGTTATATCTAAATTGGGTTTATTACTGCTTACAAGGGCAGTTTATATATCTGTTTATGTTGGGTGCGTGTCACTAGTCTGATGCTGTTGGGAAGTATTTTATATTTTCTTGGTAGAAAGCTGTGTAACTACCTGACTGACTTGGTGTGAGCCTCTGGCAGTCCCCTGTATAGCAGAGCTCAGACTGAAGAAGGAAGAGGCAGTACAATGAGCCAGTTAGTTCATGTGCTGACAAGAAGCATGCAGATAGGAGAAGAAAGCAGAGTGACAAGGAGATGAGTTAATCACTGTGCTGCTTCTCCTTTCACTGTCCAGTCATAGACTGGTGATGGGTCCAAAACATAAAATGCAGTCCATGGTGTGGTGCCCATGTGTTCTACTGAGCAGAGAGAACTCCGTGATTGGAGGAGAGACCAACTACACTACATTCGAATAGCTCTCCCTTGCTTTGGAGTCCCTAACACATTTGCAAAGCGCATCATTGTGCTTTAAAAATACATATTGTTTTTTTTTTTTTTAATAAACAGTGGGATGGCCATGGTAAGGCCATGCAGCACTGGGGTCCTCGGTTGAAATCCGAGCCAGGACACCATCTCCATGGATTTTACATTTTCTTGGTTGGTTTCCTCTGGGGTCCTCTGGACACTCCAAAGATATGCTAATAGGTTAATTGACTCCTGACCAGGGGCAGACTGACCTTTTGGAAACTCGGGCACTGCCTGAGGGCCTGGGGTCAGTAGGGGCCCCCATGAGATGCCCTGGTACCTTTTTCATAGGCTTTTTTGAGTTTGGGCAAGGACACAGGGGCCCCATGATCCCCTATTACCTGGGGGCCCATGAGTTGTCAGTCGGCCCCTGCTCCTTACTATATTGGCCTGTGTATGTGAAATAGGGACCTCAGATTGTAATCCCCTTGAGGGCAGGAACTGATGTGAGCGTACAATATATAAGTACCTGAAATAAATAAAATAAATATCTGGGCACAGTGGATAAATGGTTAGCACTTCTGCCTAGCAGCACTAGGGTCATCGGTTCGCATCCCTACCACAACACTACCTGCCTGGAGTTTGCATGTTCTCCCCGTGTATTGCTCCATCTATGGCTGGCTTAAGGTCTCATTTACATGGGCATATCTATGCATACACTCGCCTATATGCAATGCACAGGTACTCTGTACATCTGCATGCAGACAGTCCTCTTCTTGTCTGTTGAGCTTAAGCTCATCCCTAGTGGGGACATTGACGTTAGAAAACTGATAGATGTTTTTGTCTTCCCCTGCTTTACTATAAAGTTTTTTTAAATTGCTGTCGAGTCCTAAACAGAGAATTCCTTTCACTCCCTGTGCTGGTGACCATATCCCCCACTGTATCTTACAAAAAAGAAAACTGGTCTGAAGTTTCACTTGAACATTTTTTGATTCATTTGCAGAATGGGTGAGTTTAATGTAGGGTTACATCTCTACTCTGTACTGCTTGTCTCCTGAGATTTATGTGACCTGCAATGTGGTAGACTATGCATGACTGTCAGTTATATTCAGTGAAAAAAAGGAAAAGGTAATTAAATATAACTGAGAAGATGAAGAGCCAACACTAATTATGTTGTAGTTAGAAAATGCTGTAAAGGTCAACTTGCACTTCTAAAATGCGTGCTGACTCTTACATTGGACAGACTAACTCCTGAATTTTACATTTAATTAGCCCGCATCTGCTTTAATAGAGCACTGCATTGACAGTAGTGCTTTGAAGTGTAGATCATATTTCTGCTGAGAATTTGTACTTTATTTAACGATCATAAATATTGTTCTTTTCCACTAAAAGGAAAAAAAACATAGAAAGTCTTAACAAAATGTACATAGCTGTCAAGAGTAAGGTTCAGTCAGCTGATTGTGGAAAAAGATGGGTAATAGGCACATACTGTTCTCACATTGAGGAGCGGGGTTCCTTCTTAGAGCTGAGTCACATATATGCAGTGCGGATTGAAGCTCAGGTTTCACAGCTAATTGATACAGTAGCTGTTCAGTGGTTTACATCAGGTTCAGGACAGGATTAGCTCAGGATCCTATCTTGTTCACACATAAGCAGTTTAGAAACGGTTTCCATAGAAGTCAATAGCCTGTAATCCACACCTGAACCCGAAGCCACTGCTCAGAAATCGGACATGACTCTTTTTAAAACTGTACTGAATCCAAACCGAATCTGCACTGGCCATGCACCGCATATGTGAACAGGCACCATAGGAAGCAATGTTATTTCACATATCATGTGGATTGGATGCGGGTCAAACCACAACCAACCCACATATATGTAAATGGGTACTAAGGGTCTGGGAAAGGCTGATTTGTGCAACAATATCCCATTGTACTCTATTCCATCCACAAAATAGTGACGAGAGCTGTGTTGATGCTCTAGAGCAGGTGTCTTCAAACTGCATCCCGAGGGCCGCCTTTATCTGGCTCTTGGGGCACTATTCCTTCCACTGACCGATGATGGGGCACTATTCCTCCCACTGACACCGATGATGGAGCACTATTCCTCCCACTGACACCGATGATGGGGCACTATTCCTCCCACTGACACCAATGATGGACCACTGTTTCTCTCACTGACACCGATGATGGGGCACTATTCCTCCCATTGACACCGATGATGGGCCACTATTCTTCTCACTGACACCAATGATGGACCACTGTTCCTCTCACTGACACCGATGATGGGGCACTATTCCTCCCACTGACACTGATGATGGGGCACTATTCCTCCTGCTGACACCAATGATGGAGCTCTATTCCTCCCACTGACACCGATGATGGGGCACTATTCCTCCCACTGACACCAATGATGGACCACTGTTCCTCTCACTGACACCGATGATGGGGCACTATTCCTTCCATTGACACCGATGATGGGCCACTATTCTCACTGTCACCAATGATGGGCCACTATTCCCCCCACTGACACCGATGATGGGGCACTATTCCTCTCGCTGACACCAATGATAGGGCACTATTCCTTCTACTGACACCAATGATGGGGCACTATTCCTCCCACTGACACCAATGATGGGGCACTATTCTTCCCACTGATACCAATGATGGGGCACTATTCCTCCCACTGACACCAATGATGGGGCACTATTCTTCCCACTGATACCAATGACGGGGCACTATTCCTCCCACTGACACCAATGATGGGGCACTATTCTTCCCACTGATACCAATGACGGGGCACTATTCCTCCCACTGACACCAATGATGGGGCACTATACTTTCCACTGATACCTATGATGGGGCACTATTCCTCCCACTAATACCAATGACTGGGCACTATTCCTCCTTCTCCTGTTTATTCTCACTGATGCTGGGCACTACACATTTACTACCCCACTGGCCACAATCCGGCCCCCTAAAGTCTGAAGGACAGTATACTGGCCATTTGCTTGAAAAGTTTGGAGACCCCTGATCTAGAGCCTGCTGAGCGATACAGACCCTGAAAGTCAGTACTTGAAAGCAAGTCCTTTTAGAGAGAATGAGGACCCATTTAGATCTATGCATGTGTGTGAACGTGTGTTCTTTGTAGTGTTCGCCAAGTGCGTTGTCATGTTTCAGTGTGTTTCCTTTGTGTGTTGACATACATTTTGATGTGCTTTCAACGCATTTAGAAGTTGGAGTGGATATGGTTAACATCCATTGACCAAGGCTTGTTAACATCTGTTGCCAGTGCATCAAAACCTTTTATGTACGTTTTGATGCTCTGCCATGAACTATTGTTGGCTCCCACACTATAAAAACGCAGAAAGAAATGAAAATGTCTTATTTTTCAAAGCACACCACACTGCAGTACTGAGATGAGAACATACATTATATTTATTATGGCAAACCATGACACATGCATTCTAGTGCATCTGAAATTGTGCATTAAAATGCAACAGTGCAAATGGACCCTGGAAGGTTTGCTTGGCATCCTCAGTTTAGTGTTTAGTCTCTTTTACTGGACCATGAAAAACAGTAAATATCATTACTAGCTGAGACAAGGAAACCTATCTGGTGAATACTAGTAATTTGTGTGAAAGTCACTTCCTGTAAGAGATGAGTTTTCCCAACTTCTGCCACACTAGTAAAAGGGGTAGGATTGCAAAGCACAGAGGAACTCAAATGTTTTGTACAAAGCCAACTATGGCAAAATATAGATATATATTATTATAGATAGATTAATATATAATATTAGATAGATAAATCAATAAAAAAGGAAAAATAATAAAATAGATTTATAAATTCTGTATCCAATTGATAAAACATTACTCAGTGGAAATGACAAACTCATAAAACCCAAAGATTTTTCAGATGATCTTGCTGAAAATATTATAACATATATATATATATATATATATATATATATATATATATATATTAAACATCTAATTGGACACACTACTTTAAGGGTTATACAATGCACATAATAAAAGATAATAAATAACAGTAAAAACTCAAATATTAATTAAAAAGAATAAAACTTTCTCAGGATCCTGCAAGAAAACCAGGTAGGCTCACCAGAAGTCTAGGAGTAAGGTAAGTATTTTTGAGATTTTATCCCAAAGTGGGTAGGGGCAGCCACACAGCAAACCTTACATTTAAGTGCAAGCTCTGCTGTCGGTTTTGTGCAAAATGCGTCAGTGCCTATGTAGGTTTTGTGATTTATTTTTTTTAAGATTTATAGTATACTCTTAATAAATATCTCCAGACAATGCAGCTTGTTATAGTATTTCACCTAGGTGTGGATGTGTGGGATTAATGTGAAAAGCTTGAGAGCTGCACTAATGCACTGACAGTTTTGTTCCCTTGTTTGGTTTAAATGGAGTGATATATTAGAGTAATTGTTGATTATCAAGCCTTCACTCATAGTGAGCTGTGGCTGAATATGCTTGCCATTTCTGCAGCCAATTGAGATGAAGGCAGATGTTACATCATAAACTAAGCATTGCCTTTTTCTGGTTTTGTAAGTGGAACTACCGGAATACCTTACGATATGCGAAACTAGGTACGATATGCAAAACTAGGTAAAACGGTTCATTGAGCTAGTTTTTTCAGTCATACTGAAACCTTTTTGTCTGAATCAGCATTTCTCAACCTCTTTCATTCACAGCACCCTTTAAAGTGGAACTGAAGGCTTAATACTCACCTATCCAACGGTCTGCACCAGTGACAGAATCTTCTTCTGAGTGTCAGTCTTCATGCCTCTTCATTGGCCAGTGTGTGATGACCTCACTCCTGCACATGTGCAGGAGGCCGTCATCCCGGCACTCATCAGAAACTGGCCTGGCACTGTAAGCTGAGCTGCGCATTCACAGCTCCGTTTGTAGTGCTGGAGAAGACAGCAAGCAAATGCGTACAGGCTTTTTTCTTGCAGAAGAGACCTTGCATGTCTCTTCTGCAATAAAAGCCTGTCTGCTCACTGTTTTACAGTGGAACATTAGTTCCGCTTTAAATGTACTCAAAATCTAAAGTCTAAAATGTAATGTAAATGTTACCATCAATGGGAAACCTGATTTCTTCTTGCTGCTAGTCAATGAAGAGGTGGCCGCCTTCCTACTTGTCAGTGAAGAAGTGACTACCTTACTGCTGGTCAGTGGAGAAGTGCCCCCCTTGCTGCTGGACAGTGGAGAAGTGCCCCCCTTGCTGCCAGACAGTGAAGTGTCCCTCTTCCTGCCGGACAGTGTCACCCTTGCTGTTGGTCAGTGAAGGAGTGCTCCTCTTGCTCCTGATCACTGGACAAGTGCCCCCTTGCTGCTAGTTAGTGAAGAAATCCCTTCTTGCTGCTGGACATGGTGAGTAGGAGCAAAGATTCTTACATGAGTGAGTAGGAGCAAATGTTCTTACAAGAGAAAGGTCACCAGCCAATGTGCCCCACTGCCTCTATTCACATCCTTTCAGCTGATTTTTGAAGGGACTACCTGGGGAAGGGGAAGTAATAGGTCCTAGCAAGCTCTGCAGTGCTGTTGGGGTGCCTGTGCTCTGGCCAAATTAGACAGCATGCATATTTGCGCCTTAATAAAAATAAATAGCATGCATATTTGCATCTTAACAACTAACAAACAAATGCCTGTGATAATGTGACCCCTGACAAACCCAGTCAGTATCCTAGAAAGATACCGAATTTACTTTTTGAACTATATATATAAGTTGGTGTGTTGGATTCCTTTAAGGATTTTGAGTTGCCACATCTGGGCATTTGCACAATCTGTCATGAAGGAAGCTTCTTTTCCCTGTTATACATATTGAGCCTTGTAAAGAATGCAGCAGGAGCAGTAAGGCTCATGCTACAACCAGCAGAGTGAGTGGGTGTATGGGGAGTCCTTAGAGGTGTTCATAGACAACTTGATAATTACAGGTGATGCTCCTGATTTCTACCATTGTTTATGATTCAGCTTCCTAACTCTTGTATATAGAGCAGCCTTTTTCAACTAGGATGCCTAGGCACCCTGGGGTGCCCTCTGGGTTTTTCAAGGGTGTCTTGGCAAAATACCTAAACATTGCCCTCAAATTGTGTTCAAGCTAATGCGTGGATCAAGCCTGCTTTTTTGTTACACCGGTTTTCTTTGTTCAACATTACAACTTTGGGCACTGTGCAGGCCAACCATCAGCATCCTAACAACTGCTGATGTCATTGGTTGATAAGGACATTGGACACCTACACTGCATCCTTGTTTGATAGCCCCCTCGGTCAGCAAAGGGGTCATGTTGGTTGCGTGGGGGAGAGAAAAAGAGGAAGAAATGTTGGAATACTGGTCTGTACCAGTGTGGAAAAGTGTATTTGCTTTGAAAGAATAAATCACCTCCACTGTTTGATGTCTTACTTTTGTGGATACTGCTGCAAAATGTACCAATAAAACTTTTAGTTTTTTTTTTTACATTTTAGATTGGGGTGTCTCAAGATTTTGAATAATTTTAAAGGGTGCCTTGACTGAAAAAAGGTTGAGAAACACTGCTTTAGAGTATAGTGCTGCTTAATACATTACTACTTTTTTTAATATGTATGGTGATAGCAGCACTTCAAGTAGTCAAATGAGCTGGTTATAAAACAGGAAAATTGTACAACTTTTTGAAAAATCTCCATGCTGGAAGACCCAATCTTTCTTTCTAGAACCAACATCCAAGTACCGTGTTTGTGCTGCCACTACCATCAGATATGGACGATGGCGGGTCTCAGAACTTATATTACTCTTTGTGGACAGACAGATACAGTAGCTTTCTATCCACTGTTCTTAGGGAGATCTTTTTCTGTCTATGGAACTCATTGGCTAGGTTATTCCACTGTAAAACCAGTCATACATGATATTCCTCTTACTCCTAGCATTTGTTTGCACACTGCTTGTCACTAACAAGCTTGGATAACCAGTTTCCTTACCAGGAAGTGCTGTTAATATCATATTTACAGGCAGCTTATTCGTTATAGTTAAAAGGAGCTGATAGCAGCAAGAATTGCCCCATCAATAATGTACTTGTAAACGTGTTATTTATTTTTCCTCAGATAACAACTTTAACTTCAGAAGAGAAAAATCATGGCCTCTGCCCTGCCAGGCAGGACTATTTTGTGTGGCAGAGCTGTATATATATCAGGACTGGATGGAGAGGAATACAAATCCTTTTGACAGAGAAAACAGCTCCTTTATAGGCCTACATGCACACTAGGTGTTTAAAGCGAAGTTCCGGCCCCTGGCCTCCCTGCTCCAAAAAATTAAAAATCAGCAGCTACAAATACTGTAGTTGCTGACTTTTAATATAAGGGCACTTACCTGTCCAGGGATCCAGCAGTGTCCTCACCCCAAGCTGATTCTTCAGTCAGCTGTCGGGTGCTGGCGCTGCCATCTTGTCTAAAGGAAACCGTCAATGAAGCCTTGCGGCATCACAGCCAGTTTCCTGCTGCGCACTTTGTGAATATTCCACAGTCCTCTTGGACCTGTGGAGTGTCCCAGAGGACTGTGGAGTGGGGGGGTGGGGTGTCAGGTGGCTGATCTGCTGGCTCAGTTCGGCACAGCGAAGCAAGCCAAAAGTGGGAGCGGGTACCTGTCACAACCAGGTTCCCACTCCCCCCCAAAAGGTGCCAAATGTGGCAGGGGAGGAGGCAGATAAGTTGAGCTTCCACTTTTGGGTGCACCACCGCTTTAACTCCTGTATGTCTAATCCCTATTTTTTGTGCCCCTGGGAGGCATAGGTCCAACCCTATTGGCTGCAGCCTGTCGAAATCTATGACATGATTAAATACACTTACTGGACCCTGTACTACATTTAGGGCCCTATGCATTCAAGGACATTAGCCTGGATTGCAGAATACCTAAATGCATGCAGCCCAAGATAAAAGTACCACATAGCTGTGTATTTAGCTGTTTTCCTGGCATTCAGCTTTAAAGTGGTTGTAAACCTCAGAAATGAAATATGAACAAAGAATATCCCTATATAGTGCATCCTTATCCAGAGCACTAAGTGTCATTTCTGTCTGCTGCTTCCTCCCTCTGCTATTTGCACCAGTCACTTTTGACAAGTTTTCCTGACACCAAGAGGTAAGAAGGTGACAGGGGAGGGACATCTAGCACACTTGTGATTGACAGCCTCAGCTCTGTTCCTGCGTGCTGTGTGAGGAGGGGGTGTGTCCCTTCCCTCCAATCAGTTCTCAGAGTTCTTCTCACTGAGCTCTGCAGAGTGTAACTTCAGGTCTCAGCCCCCTGCTTTCTAAAAGCTCAGACAACCTGTATACATTCTGCACTTTCAAGTGCTGTAAGGAAGAGAAGACTACAAAGAAATAGGTACAACTTATGTAGGAGGATTTTTGTGTATCACTTTAGGACAGTCACTTCACTGGGTATATGTTAGAGTTTACAACCACTTTAAGGCCTCCATAAATATTAGAACTTGGTTGTATGTGTAAGCGCAATCTGACCATCATTTGGTATGTATATCAGTGAAGCACACTATGGATATCTCCAGCACTGACTTACCATCAATAGAATTTGATAAGATTTCCCATCACCTTCGATCATTATCCCCTGGCTAACCTCAGCCAGATCAGAAGATAAATAGTGTCTATGGGCACCTTTAGAAACTTAAATGTTCCATTCTGAAAGACATTGTAATTGCACCTCAGATGTTACCTTTATAATGCCGTGAAACATGGAATGTTTTCCTTCAATTGAAACGTTGCCATGGAGACCTGGAACTAGATAGACCTTTTTCTGTCAATTAAACACCTCTGCATGACACTTTCCCCTACCGTTTTTAGGGTGAGAACAATTTACATATTCATTACGAACATTTATCCCGAGGACACCAGGAGATCAGAAGTCACGTGAAATCTGATAGTTTCCTGAGCACACATAATAGTTTGGGATATTCAATAAAACATTTAGGACAGTTTTCTGGTGCCAGTTCTCAGATTAGGAAACTGGCAATAATTAAGACCGACGCTGTGCTGGTGTACAAAGCAACTCTAATGCTTTGAGTGGGGCATGGCTGTGCTCTCCTAAACATAGGGGCTGAGGCACAAAGGAGGTAGACTTGAAGGGGAGCTAGTCTCCTCGACCACAGTTCCTGTTGGATGGGCTGAGCCTGATTGGGAATTGAAAGACTATTTCCCATCAGGCCCGCCTTGCTTTTGATTGAAATCGCACAGCAGTGGGCAGATTTTATAGCTTAGGCTATGGAATCTACCCACTACGCAGACTATTAGTCAACAACAAGGCATCTCATTCATTCCCTTATTATATCACGCCTTGACTACTGTAACTCCCTCCTCACTGGCCTACCTCACCGCAGGATATCCCCACTACAGTTCATCATGAATGCTGCTGCCAGACTCATCCACCTTACTAACCGTTCCGTATCTGCCACCCCTCTCTGCCAGTCCCTCCACTGGCTTCCCATTGCCCAACAGATAAAATTCAAAACACTAACACTGACGTATAAAGCCGGTCATAACACTGCCCCTAATTACATCACCAACCTTGTCTCTAAATACCACCCAAACCGTACTCTCCGCTCCTCACAAGACCTCCTACTCTCTAGCTCCCTTGTCTCCTCCTCCCATTCCCGTCTCTAGGATTTCTCAAGGGCTTCACCCATCCTCTGGAACTTCCTACCCCAAGCTATCAGGCTATCGCCTACTCTGCTCACCTTTAGGCACACTCTGAAAACCCATCTCTTCAGGGTAGCCTACCCCGCCCCCAGCTAATACTGGAACCCACTACTCCTCCTTCCACTCCATCCCCCACAGCTAATTACCTCTTGTACCACTATCCCCTCCCTCCTAGATTGTAAGCTCCAAGGAGCAGGGCCCTCTAATCCCTCTTGTATTGAACTGTATTGTTACTGTACTGTCTCCCTCCATAATGTAAAGTGCTGAGAAAACTGTTGGCACTATATAAGTCCTGTATAATAAATAATAACAAGGTGGACCTGATGAGAAACTAGTCCTTCAGGTCCCCATCAGGCTCCACCCATCTCCTGTGGGTGCAGTGGCCTTGGGGGATGGGGGACTTGGCAATGCTGAGCTGCACTATATGGTATGGACACTTCATACACACAGATTCTTATACCTGTTCCTGACAGGTGCGCAAGTCTGTCACAATTGCCAATTTGGTGTGGAGGTGTAAAGATATTCTAAATACGTTACTCTTCTCGTTGTGCATTAAGTGAAGTCAGGCAGGTAATAGGCTAAAACTGTCACACTTAGACCTAGGTTACACTTGTGGTCGGGGCAGTGAAATAGGTAGCTGAGCCTCAGTTTTATCACCACTCCCTTAGGCTGCAAAGGCACCTGGATAGGGTTGTACCGTGGTGCTTTGCTTCGCAACTGCAGTGAAGAACATACCCTTTGTCACGATCAGTGAGCAGTACTGCCACTATTATTATTATTATTATACAGGATTTATATAGCGCCAACAGTTTGCTCAGCTCTTTACAATATAACGGGAGACAATACAGCAACAATACAGTTCAATACAAGAGGGATAGGAGGACCCTGCTCCTTGGAGCTTACAATCTAGGAGGGAGGGGCTAGTGGTACAAAAGGTAGTAACTGTGCGGGATGGACTGGTTGGAAGAGTAGAAGATTCCATTATTAGCTGAGGGCAGGATAGGCTTTCCTGAAGAGAGAGGTTTTCAGATATCGCCTAAAAGTGAGCAGAGTAGGCGATAGTCTGATAAATTTGGGTAGAGAGTTCCAGAGGGAGGGGGAAGCTCTGGAGAAGTCCTGGAGATGAGCATGGGAGGAGGAGACAAGGGAGCTAGAGAGTAGGAGGTCTTGCGAGGAGCGGAGAGTACAGTTTGGGTAATATTTAGAGACAAGATCGGTGATGTAATTTGGGGCAGAGTTATAAATGGCTTTATACGTTATTGTTAATGTTTTGAATTTTATCCGTTGGGCAACGGGAAGCCAGTGGAGGGATTGGCAGAGGGGGGTGGCAGATACAGAATGGTTAGTAAGGTGGATGAGTCTGGCAGCAGCATTCATGATAGACTGAAGAGGGGATAACCTGCGATGAGGTAGGCCAATGTGGAGGGAGCTATAATAGTAAAGGCGAGATATAACAAGGGAGCGAATAAGTTGCGTAGTGGTTTCCGAGGTTAGGAACGGTCGTATCTTGGAGATGTTGCGGAGGTGAAGTCTACAAGATTTGGACAGTGAATGGATTTGGGACTGAAAGGACAGATGGGAGTCTAGGATTACACCTAGTACCCTGGCATGAGGAGAGGGACTGATGATTGTGTTATTGATCTTGATGGAGAAGTCCAAGGAGGGGGCATGGGCTGGGGGGAATACTAAGAGCTCAGTTTTGGAAAGATTGAGTTTGAGGAAGTGGAGTGACATCCATGCCGATATGTCACTTAGTAGGTTAGTAATGCGAGTGGAGACTGAAGGGGTGAGGTGAGGGGTAGAAAGATAGATTTGTGTGTCATCAGCATAGAGATGGTACTTAAAGCCATGGGAGTTTATCAAGTGACCAAGGGAGGAGGTGTAGATGGAGAAGAGAAGGGGTCCAAGGACAGAACCTTAAGGGACCCCTACAGAAAGAGGGAGTAAAGAGGAGGAGGCACTAAACATTACCCATTCAATGCATTTGTTTGCAGCATGGTGGTGCAGGCTTTTGATGGTCAAATCAGGCAGTGTGGAGGTGGTTGATCACTTCCCTGCTGCCTGTCAACCACCCTCTGAAAAGTGATGGCCTGCAGACCATTTCTCCAAGGAGCAGTAAGGGTTGCCGCATGTGTAATCAAGCCCTCAGCCAGCATTTACACCTTTGCAGAGCATATTCCCGATGACCTTGAAGCATTTTTTCAGGCACATTACGTGTGTTTTTGTTTGTATATCAAGCCCCAGAAGTTTAATTCCTGCACTGGGCAAGGGGAAGGGAACAGCTCTATAGGAAGAGAGGAGTTCAGGTGTGAAACATGCAAAACCATGCGTATCATGCTTTATATCATAACACATGTTTTTTGGGGGGTTTTTTACAGCTTGGTTTAAAGAAATTACCGTAGTAGTTTTTTTCAGTGTATTTGTTAGATATTCTGTACATTGAAATGTAAATAAAAGAGAAC
The DNA here is from genome assembly GCF_062004578.1 of Staurois parvus. Lineage (NCBI taxonomy): Eukaryota > Metazoa > Chordata > Amphibia > Anura > Ranidae > Staurois > Staurois parvus. The sequence continues at coordinate 158,782 of NW_028317819.1, forward strand.
TTGATATACATATCCCAGCCAATTTGTGTTAATGCTGTAAAAACCTTGATTTTATGTAAAACTCGTAATTATAATTCTATACCTGCAAAAGTATGCACAAACGTTGAAGAACATGACATTCCTGATTACCAAGAAGCACATTTCATTCCCATTAAATTGCACAGTGGTTTGGGAAATGTAGCACATAACCCAATTCAGCTGCTTAGGATACATCATGTATAGTAGAGAGAACAGATTGTGCTGATCCAGACTAAGTAATTTACAGCACATCACACAGGCAGAGGGGTCCAGACAATGTAATATACAGCAATATGTATGTAATATACAACACAGTCTACAAAGTGCAGTGATGCAGATCCACAGTATACAATATTCAATGATTGCAAGTATGTAATCTATTGCATAGTGTATAGAGTGCAGTGGTCCAGAACATCTAATGTACAGAACACAACGGTGCAGACTATGGAATGTAAAGTAAAACATAGAGATCTCAGTTGTATGCTGCACGTAACATACAGTATAAATATAAAATGTGCGTAGTGATCTGCAATATGTAACATACTGCACAATGTGCAGAGTTGTGTGGGTATATTATGAATTATTCAGTACAGTGTACAAAACACAGTGGTCAGGAGTATGTAATGTCCAGCATAGTGTATAGACTGCAGCAGTACAATGTATTGTACAGAATACCATGTAGAATACAGCTGTGTAGAGTATGTATTCATCCACCAGAGCATGCAGATTGCAATGGGCCAGAGTATGTAGGATGCAGCACAGAGTGCAACAGTCCAGAGTATGTATTGTACAGCATGGCATACAGAGTGCAGCAGTATGTAGTATGTAACGCACAGCATGGTACAGTGCTCTATATGGCTGCCCATACCTTGGTGGGTGCTGTGATTCTCCATTACATTGATTGTCAATGAGGAATTGCTTTCTAGCATTGGTGATCATTGGAGATGTTTGACATGTTAGCCACACCACTCTACACCAGTTTCTCTGATCCGCCAAGCATCCAAAGAGATCTCCACTAACCAGATAAATATGGCAACATGACTTTTGGTCTATATGTGCGTTAAAGAGTTAGTTCGTACTCTCCCAGTTTACATGTCCTTGTATTCACAGGCTATTGGCTGCATCCTGGCTTTGCATGCACAAGTCGGGTCAGTGACCTTGCATTTATTGTATATTTATGCGTATTGCTGTGCGTTGTATTAGTCCATTTGAATTTGCTGCCTAAGGCTCAACAATGGACCTAAAATCATACCTGTCATTTTTTTTTATTACAGTGCACCGTACGTTACCATGCTTTGCATTGCAAAGATGTATTGGGTTAAATGGCAGAATAACTGTAATCTCAACACGTGATGCACGTTAGCATGCATTACAACAGTACAATTATGTAGAGGTTTGTGTACAGGTCACAGCAACTCCTGATCCCAGAGTGCCAGTTGAGAGGACAGAAATGACAAGAAAGGACTTCTCCTGTTGAAGTTTTATCTGCATTAAAAACAACCGAAAACACATGCAATAAGGCCTCATGCACACTGGATGTTCTTTCAGCTGCTTCTAGAGGTGTCAGGCATTTTTTTTCTGCCTCTAAACGCCTCTGTATGTTAGCCTACGTGTCCACGCATACATGGGCTTTTAGAGGAGTTTAGAGGCAGAAAAAATATCCCCACTGTCAGTGCATCCAGGAGCAGTGGCGTTTTGGCAAAAAAAAACGCTTGATGCCTGTAAACGCACCTGGATTTGTCTAAACGTGCATTAATGCCAGCCCCGGTTTGCAGTTGAACTTTAATTCATTTCAGTGGCCAGAAAATATTATTATTCTTGACTCGCCTAAACAACTTATACACTTTTACAAGCATCAGGTTTTTTTTTTTCTGCCAAACGCTGCTCTCAGGAGTAAAGGCTTCTAGGAGCGTTGGCAAAACATCCTGTGTGCATGAGGCCTAAAACTTCAAAGTGAGTATGTTCCTTCATGCACAGTTAACCCGGGTTCACATACGTGCGGCTCCATATATCGCATGTGATTCGCACAGGAACCGCATCGCATTCCTGTGCAAACCACATGCGATTTGTGTGTGGTGCGATCTGAGCCATACATTTTGTATGATATAAACAATAGCATATGAGCGCTGGGTAGTAATAGGAAAAAGGGGGAAGCAGTCAGCATAGAAGAGGAAAAACCTCAAATACTCCAAAGTGTGCCAATAAAACAGTAGGAATGCGGCGCTATAAAGTGCAAATGATGAACAAATATGTTTATAAAACAACAGAGGTTCAGTCTTAGGTATAGTTCATAAGGTGCAGCATGACAATAGTGATTCAATGAGTAACTATTAACTTTCGTGACTGCCGTGGCTGTGAAAAATGAGCGTACAATGCACTAACCAGATAGCACAAATTATTGTGCGTTGGAGTCCTAGGTGCTCTGGGGATAGGAACTCTGCATATGGATGAAGTCGTCAGGTGGGGGTGCGTCACCAGGTGTCATCCATCCAGGGTAGGTTACCTCTCTCCAGCAGTGTGTGAACACATCAGGTTAACTGCATCCAGCAGTACGGATTTCAGCCATCAGGGGGATCATACATTCAAGTGTGGATCCAAAAAGGCACCTTCAGGGGAAGGGGGCTCAAAGTGCCAAAAAATGAGCCCAGAAGAGAGAAAAACTCCAATAGTGTAGTATGTTTAATGGTCAAAGTGGAGTAACATCAAAAATCAGATAAAAGAGGATAAACACTTACATCAGAGGTAAACAATAGGTCATGCAGTCAATAATCCATGATTTAGGGTACCTCCCTAACGCGTTTCGTGTAATAACACATGTTTATCCTCTTTTAGCTGAATTTTGATGTTACTCCACTTTGACCATTAAACAAAATGAAGATTTAATGACTCTCATCTCCCCTGTGTATTTACCTGACATGCAACCCCCTATCATCAATGATTGTGGAAATTTGCATGTTTTCTTCAGGCAGTCGTCTTTACACATTTCATTGGAAAGGCACCAAACAAAAGTTCCAGCATCATCACCCTTCCCCGTGCATGTTGTGCTTTTCTTTCTCACCTTCTGGCTGCAGTAGCTTTCTCTCCACAGCTGTGAGCCACTGCACTTCTATTTAAATTTTTGAATAGAAGCCAATTTCTAATTTATTAAAGCCAATTGATGCACAAACAGTCCATCAGGTACCAAGATAGCTCCAACGCGTTTCACTCCTCACAGGAGCTTAGTCATAGGGACTTATTTCAAATAATGTGCTCCCTTTGTGGGCAGTGTTTTACTTCAACAGTTGTTAAAGTGGAAGTGAAGGCACCGCAATAGATAAATAATTCTTTAGAGAAACCATTGAAACTAAACAATAAGCTATGATGTCAATCAGCCTCTGAGTAGAGGTGGAGAAGAGCTGAGGTCACTCAAGGAATTCAACCTATAGTGCCTGGATGGCACCAAAGAGGCCAGGATCGCTGCCACTTTATTGTAGTACCACTACCACAGCGACTGTTACCCAGATATGAACTTTGATGCTGGCTGAAGAGCAATCCTGTAAGACATGATTGATTTAGTAGTAAGGATTTAGGAGTTAAGGCTTGCTATATATAAAACAAATTTTGATTTTTCTTCCAGCTTAAGCAGACAGAATCATTGTACCATGCCTCCTATTCATGTCAAGCTGGTGATTTTTGGTTTGCATGCAGCTCCTTCTTTGTGGCCCTCAGCCAGTTGAAGGGTTTAAATTAAACAAGGTCCCAGCTGTTTCCCAGTTGATAGAAGCTTGTTTTCCAGTTGATAAAAGCTCAATTTCCTTACAGCATAATACTTCAAAGAATGTTTTAAGGCCCTTTTTCTCTAGTTTATATCCTTATAAATTGCAGTTACTTAGTTTCACCTACAGCTGGACTTCCGCTTTAAACACCGAAGTGCTAAAATCTTTTTTCTGGAATTAAATAACTGTGGCCCTTAGTAGGCATCATGGGGCTCTGTAAAGATTAATTACATGCATTTCTTCCCTCTGTTTCATTTGAGTTTAAAGTGTTACTAAACCCACAACAGTCAAATCAGTCTGTATATGCAGTAAAGCATGATTGATATACTCACTGTGGAACCTAAGGGGTTAATCCTCTGCATTGTGTGAAAATGCTGTTTGATCCTGACTTCTCTAATCCTCCCCTCCTTCCAGTGTCCCCCTCTTATATCCTGATAAGACATATCGTGTGGAGACACTTTGCACATGCTCAGTTTGGTGTGTATTGCTAGAGAGGTTTTTTTTTTTTCTTATGAGAGTGCATGTGATCAGCAGAGTGCCAATCAGCACTGTCCAGACAGAGGTCAGAGGTTTTGCATTCTTCTAGAGCAGAAAGAAAACTACTCCTACAAGCTTTAGCCAGTCAACGCTGATATAAGTCACAAGACTGCTCTAACTGCTGGTGAGAAAAGGTATATATTTACTAAAATAATTATTTTTCCATGTAGTGTGGACTGTGGGAGACCAGATATGGTGAATGCAGAGTTCTGGGTTTAGTACCACTTTAACATGCTTGTTCTACATTTAATACAATAATGACCACGCAGAAGAATGTGCATGTATAATGTGAAATGGGATTAAGCCCACCTTAATATAACATATAAATTCCATGCAGAGATTGAGGTCTAGAACACAAAGCAATGAAGCAAAAGAAGATCTAACCATTTAGGCATATTGCAAAGCATATATAGTAAGCATATATGGCTCTGCTCCTCCTTACCGTGTGTGTGTGTATATATATTACCAAAGTATTGGGACCCCCCTCCAAATCATTGGATTCAGGTGTTCCAATCCCCTCCATGGCCACAGGTGTATAAAATCAAGCACCTAGGCATACAGGCTGCTTCTACAAACATTTGTGAAAGAATGGGTTGCTCTCAAGAGCTCAGTGCATTCAAGAGTGGTACCGTGATAGGTTGCCACCTGTGCAATAAGTCCATCCGTGAGATTTCCGTGCTACTATATATTCCACGCTCAACTGTTCAGGGGCGTACTTACTACAAGGCAAACAAGGCATTTGCCAAGGGCAGAATTTTTCAGGGGGGCAGCACCGCCACCCAGAAGAAGGGACGGAAGAAGGGACACACGCAGCATGGGTAGCAGGTGGGATCCAAGAGAGGTTGCAGGCTGCTTAATGGTGTATGCTGCAGAGCTCGACTCTTTCCCAGGGATGTCCAGACCTGGGAAGTGAGCGTCTTTCTCTCTAGCGCCGGGGGGTGGGGGGGTGGTTTGCCGGTGTATGGGGGGATGTGGTAGTGGCAGCCTCTCTTGGGGGGGCAGGGGTGTTGTTGGTCAATGTCAGGCTCTCTCTGCAGGGAAGGGGGAGGGGGTTGTGTTGCCTGGGGCAGCATAAAACCTAAATATGCCACTGCCAACTGTTAATGGTATTATAACAAAGTGGAAGCAACTGGGAACAACAGCGACTCAGCCATGAAGTGGTAGGCCACATAAAATGACATTGCCAGATCAGTGCATGCTGAAGCGCACAGTGCGCAGAAGTTGCCAACTGTCTGCAGAGTCAATAGCTAAAGACCTCCAAACTTCATGTGGCCTTCAAATTAACACAACAACAACAGTACATAGAGTGCTTCATGGAATGGGTTTCCATGGCCGAACGGCTGTATCCAAGCCTTACATCACCAAGTGTAATGCAAAGCGTTGGATGCAGTGGTGTAAAGCACTCCACCACTGGACTCTAGAGTAGTGGAGCCGTGTTCTCTGGAGTGTTCAATCGTGCTTCTCTGTCTGGCAATCCGATAGATGTGTCTGGGTTTAGTGGTTGCCAGGAGAACAGTACTTGCCTGACTATATTGGGCCAAGTATAAAGTTTGGTGGAAAGGGGGATTATGGTGTGGGGTTGTTTTTCAGGGGTTGGGCTTGGCCCCTTAGTTCCAGTGAAAGGGAACTATTAAGGCATCAGCATACCAAGACATTTTGGACAATTTCATGCTCCCAACTTTGTGGGAACAGTTTGGGGATAGCCCCTTCCTGTTCCAACATGGCTGCACATCAGTGCACAAAGCAAGGTCCATAAAGACATGGATGAGTGAGTTTGGGGTGGAGGAACTTGACTGGCCTGCACAGAGTCCTCACCTCAACCTGATAGAACACCTTTGGGATGAATTAGAGTGGAGACTGTGAGCCAGGCCTTCTCATCCGACATCAGTGCCTGACCCCACAAATGCACTTCTAGAAGAATGGTCAAACATTCCCATAGACACACTCCTAAACCTTGTGGACAGCCTTCCCAGAAGAGTTGAAACTGTTATAACTGCAAAGGGTGAGCCAACTCAATATTGAACCCTACAAACTAAGACTGGGATTCCATTAATATTCATGTGTGTGTTAAAGCAGGCGGCCCAATACTTTTGACAATATAGTGTATATATATATAAATAATTTTTCTGTTGCAGGTAGGGAAAATGTGCATTTACTTTTTCTTTTTTTTTAAGAGCCTGGAAAGCATTGCACCTATGATCAGCAGATCCCAGGTACAATGCAGGGCTCCTGCAGACTGTCACTGTAAGCTCTCTGCTTGTACCTCATATGGGCAGGAAGTTACATAATGACAGAATCAATTAACTACTTAGAGCACTCACCAGAACTCTGTGAATGAATGTTGCAGTCATGTGGGCGGAGCCCCACATGGCTATGCTCTTTTCAAATAATTACATCAGATGCAGGGAGAAGATCCCTGGCTCGCAGTTGAGGGTGGGGGGGGAGCAGCTGCAGGAGTGGAAATATGTACAGGAGATGACCAGAGACTGTGGACACAGTACAGGAGATGACCAGAGACTGCGGACACAGTACAGGAGATGACCAGAGACTGCGGACACAGTACAGGAGATGACCAGAGACTGCGGACATAGTACAGGAGATGACCAGAGACTGCGGACATAGTACAGGAGATGACCAGAGACTGCGGACACAGTACAGGAGATGACCAGAGACTGTGGACACAGTACAGGGGATGACCAGAGACTGTGGACACAGTACAGGAGATGACCAGAGACTGCGGACACAGTGCAGGGATAACCAGAGACTGCGGACACAGTACAGGAGATGACCAGAGACTGCGGACACAGTGCAGGGATAACCAGAGACTGCTGACACAGTACAGGGGATGACCGGAGACTGCGGACACAGTACAGGAGATGACCGGAGACTGTGGACACAGTACAGGGGATGACCAGAGACTGCGGACACAGTACAGGGGATGACCAGAGACTGTAGACACAGTACAGGGGATGACCAGAGACTAGACACAGTACAGGGGATGACCATAGACTGTGGACACAGTACAGGGGATGACCATAGACTGTGGACACAGTACAGGGGATGACCAGAGACTGCGGACATAGTACAGGAGATTTCTCTTCTCAGTGTGCTACCATAGGAAGCCACTTCTTATGGTGGCACAGCTTCGAGGTTCTCCTGAGCTAGATTTTGTGTGTCCATAGACACACACAGCACAACTTGTCCCTGCCCCCTCCCTCCTCACAGGATTTGACTGACATCAGCAGGAGCCAATGGCTCCCACTGTTGCCTCTGTGCCCATGAGGAGAAAGAGAAAGCAGCGATGCTGCCCTTGGGCACAGCGCTGGATTGAAAGAGGAGCAAGGCAAGTATTTAGGGGGGTGCTGGGGGAGAGCTGATACTATAGGTTTTTTTACCCTAATGCAGTGATCTCCAAACTGCGGCTCGAGGGCCAGATGCGGCCCTTTGCTTGCTTTTATCTGGCCCTTGGGGTACTATACCTCCTACTGACACAACAATGAGCATGGTCTCTTCCTACTGACGTCGGGACCTTTTCTACTCCCAGTAGCCACCGTCTGGCCCCCCTAAAGTCTGAAGGACTGGACCTTTGTTTAGAAAGTTTGGAGCCCGCTGCATTAGAATGCATTAGAGTAAAAAATCCTTGAGCCTTTAACCCCTAGGCAGATCTAACTATAACTAAAATTCTTATTGCAGGGGGTACAATCTGTATGCCTACAATCCAACCTGTATTTTAGTGCAGACTTCTGGGAAAATCAGTGAGCCAATCACACAGCAGGACATGACATTTCTGGGGAGCGTTCTGTACACCATCTGTGTACAGAACGCCTCCAGGTTGCCATATTGCATTGAATTTTACAGAAAATTACATCACGTTTTTATTAAGATTAATTTACAGCATGGATTGTATAGCAATTATATTGGCTATATTGTTGTGTTTTTTAATTTTTTTAATTTTTTTTTTTGATGGACAACTTCATTACAATAAAGTTGTCCTTCAAACTTCTCAATTAATCATAGAATTTGACTGTTTAGTTATTTACAGCCTTCAGCTACTTAAAGTAGAATTCCGCTCTCTCGAACAACATTGACTATTTTTAATGCTATGCTGCTAGCATTAGTAAATAGATAGGAAAGTATACCATATTTACTCTTTTTAAACTTTTTTTTTTTTTTTTTTTACATTTCTTCAATTACTTCTTGGTTTCTGGCTTAGGCAAATGGTGTCATACATCCCAGGAGTGTTCAGGAGGGGAGGAGGGATTGTCTCAGCTAAGCACACCCTTCTGCCTGCATGCCTGAGGTAAGAGCAGATGAATTCCAGGAAGTACCTTCTGCATGAATCACCTGCCTTTACTTAAGATATCCACAGCCAGAAATGCCAGGGGGTGCTTTTCAAAGTGATTTCTCAGCAAAATAAAGCATACAGACCTGGATGGTTGCGAGAGTTTGCTTTGAATACTAAAAATGAGTTAAATTAATTATTAAAATACATTTTTGGTTTATGGTGCTCAGATGCAGTGTAATTGTGCTCTAATGTCTGTAGAAAAACTGAGGAAGTTTTGAAGGTTCAGCCCTTTTCAGGGACCAGCTGTTCTGTGTAGTTCTGAGGCTGGTTTTTAGGGAAGGTGTCAAAAAAAACAAACAGGCACTGAACTGTAATGATGTAGAAAGAGTCTCTGTTTTGCAGGAGAACTTCCTTAAATAGCCAGGGAGCATGGCTTCCAAATGGCAGTAGCACAGATTATAAAAAAAATAGTTGCGAGCTGAAATGTTTCCAGCTGGAATGAATACAAGCATTTTATTGCACGGTTAAAAATTCCAAATGATCGATAGATACGTCTGCCACAATTATATTCACAAATGTAATGCATAGGGAAGCCTTTGTGACCCACTACAGAATTTGGGTCAGTAATATGACGTAAATGATTGTACATTGCTGCATCACAAATGCACGTTTCAGCACTTAAGCAAATCCTTTGCTGGAAGGTCACATGGTGGGGTCACTGCGGGCTACTGCACAACTTCCTGGATGGAATCACAGATCCTGTATAATCTGGATTTACTTCTCCTATCACTGAATATTCCTTTACAAAATGGGGATAAAGATGATTTTAGAAAAGTTTAGTATGCCTTTTATTGTCATGACATTTTTTGTTTTGTATTTGGTTTAAACTTTATGCCCATAGATATTATAGATTACTATACAGAAGGCACCATTGTTTGTGAATATATTTATACCAGTCTATTTTGTCTTTTTTTTCTAGATATATATTTGTAATCCGTCATCCAGAGATTCTGTGCTTGCTGAGACACAAGTATAACATAGGTAACTAAGTGTAGCATCCTATAATTAAAATGTAACTATAGGCAAAAAAAATAAAATGGCATTTATGTTGTAGTCTGTCACTAGCATTACCCCCTTTTTTTTATAAGTGATCGCATACTCTTTCTTCTCAGCTGGATAAGAGCTGATAGAGGAAAAACAGCAGTACACAGATCTTCCCAGTGAATGGCTGTGCAGGGAGAGGCATGTCAACCCAAGTCTGATAACTAAATTAGCTTTCAGCACAACAAGAGGACTGACCATGCTGTGCTCTCCTGCCTAGTGTGGTCAGGTTTTAATAGGAAATCAGCAGAACCGACAAACACCAGGGATTTCACACAAAGGAAGCAATGCAAAGAGTACATGATAAAAGATTTTTTTTAGGGAAAAAAAAGGTTTAAATATACATGAAGGCAGAACTTTTTATTTGTTTTATATAGTGTAAAGAGGAGTTAGTACACCTGTAAGGTTTTGATTGCCGTCTGCTTCTTTGTTAGGGAGGTTGCCCGTTCTCTTTGTCCTGGTGACCATTATCACAGAGTGAAAGTGGGAGAAATCCCAAATTTAGATTAGTCATCAGAATAGGAATAGAGGGGGGGTTCCAGTGGGGACACTGTTTCTGGTGACCCTGCTGATTTCCTTCCACTTCCTGTTTTAGCTGTGGTAAAGGAAGTGAAGGGAATATCCTCAATGGGCCACAGATGGCAATAAAAATACCTCACGGGTTATAACCAGGGGCGTACACATAGGGGTCATGATTGCCACCAGGCCCCATGCTTCAGGGAGGTATTTGTGTGTCCCGTCCCCCCCTTGCCCCTGTACACTTAGCCCCTTCCTTGTCTTAATGAATAAAGTCAGTGTTGGTACTGATAACTGACTGAGTTTTTTTTTTTATTATTCATAGCTGAGGCATAGTAAACTGTGTTTACTATGCTTCCGTTTATGAAAGAACGGGAAGCTATTCCTGTTCATTCATTTTAGGCTGCAGAGATGGAGATTGAGGTGTCCTCAATCTCTTTTCTCTGTCTCAAAGGTGAAACATCAGAGGTCTGTTTAGACCCTTGATATTTCATCAATTCCCACCACAGGGGTCCTAAAATGTTTTTTTTTTAAATAGTAAAAAATAAAATTGTTTACAAATAAATAAATATGGTAGAAAAACAATAGAAAAAAATAGGAAAAATAAAAACTATTGACATGACACCAGTGGCAGAACTACTGGGGATGCAATAGTCACACTTGCGACCGGGCCCTGGCGTTCTGCCACTGTGGGTGGGGGGGGGGTAGCAAGACACCAGAAAGGGGGCCCCCTGCAGGAGTGTAATAAAGTGTCCCAGGATGGGAATACAGGGCTCCAAGATCAGTGGGAGGGACCCTGACAAGGGGCCAAGGGGGCCTTTTATGGTTTCCTGCACTGGAACCCTGAAGGTTCTAGTTATGCCTTTGGCTATAATCCTCCTTTACGTTATCCAAAATGAGAAAGAAGTTTTGGGTTCAGTTCTACTCCAAACCACTGGAATCTATCCTTGAGACAGTAGGTCCAATGATTTGGCAGAGCCCATGGGACGTTTTTGAGAAATCTTACCAAGGTCAGCTTAACCCACTTCCTGGGCCAATATGCACCCTTAGCAGTGTTATATGGTTTGTTGCTGCTCTAACTGTCACCTTTGCTGGACAGCATATCCTGCATATAAATGTGGAAAAAATATAATGAAAGGAATCTAAAAACAAGAATTCATATACTGACTAATATCATTATAGTTATTAGCCACATATAGTCACCACAATACAATATTTTTTCCTATAGTGTTCTTTTATATTGTGTATATCTCTAGAATCAATGCAGTGCTTCCCTGAGGTTGATTTAGGCTTAGGCACTTTCCTACTGCTAAGATTGTTTAATATTATATATAGCGCCTGTCTCTGTGTGAGCTATCTTTGATTGATCCCTGTTCTATGAAAAAAAGGAAATGTTTCATTAAGTGTAAGCCACCAACACCTGTAAACTGTGAAAAAATTCTGAGAAAAACTATGGCTGATCAGGCATGCTATTCTTTCACAGACAGGCAGATATCTCATTGCTTGTTGTCCTTAGTGAGTAATCTGCTGTCTTACCAATCACCTTTCCTGCCCTTCAATCACCTTTCCTGCCCTTCAATCTAACCTCTAGAGCAATATAAGACCCTTAAGTTGTCTCAGATTCAATCTAAATTTGTACAATTTTCCCTTTAATATTCCAGAAGTACCAGGTTTCTGCAAGATTCAAAAGGTCCGAGAGTTTTGTGTACTTAAAGTGAAAATAATGTCAGACAAAATGAATGCTAATTTAGATAATCAGGTAAGAGGAACTTATATAAAACCATTAGCATAATAAATCAGTAATATATGCTGACTAAACTTCAATCTTTGCTGACAGAGAATTAAATTGATAGATGAATCGAAGGCCTGCTTTGAAATTTAGCCACATACAAATATTTTTCACTATGCAAAAATAAGCCATATCTCTCCAAATGAAGTTACCAGTAAAGAGTACTGGTAAACCATTGTGCACACCCAACCTTGTGGCAGCAGTTTGGGGAGACATTTCTTGCTCCAACATAACCACTATAACTTTGCCCCTGTGATCCAGGTACATAAAGACAAGATACAATGAGTTTGGTGTGGAGGAACTTAACTTTCCCATACAGAGCCCTGACCTCAACTTTGTTGAAGACCTTTGGGATTAGTTGACATGCCAGTTTTGAACCAGGTCTCCCCATCCAACATTATTACCTGACCTCATAAGTGCCATTTTGGCTAAATGAGTACCTAATTCCCACAGTCAAACCCCTGTTTTAGTTTTAGCTGAAAAGAGAGGGACTCCATCATAATGCCTATGTTTTTGAAAGGAAAAATTCAGCAAGCCCATATAGCTGTGATGGCTACGTGTTCACAAACATTTGGTAGTATATTGGGGTTTCTTTACTAAAGTGGGAGAGTGCAAAATCAGGCTCACTTCTGCATAGAAACCAATCAGCTTACCTTAGCTTATTCAGTTGGGCTTTGGCAATAACACCAGGAAGCTGATTGGTTTTTATGCAGAAGTGAGCCAGATTTTGCACTCTCCAGCTTTAGTAAATAAACCCCAGTGTGTTTTGTGAAGAAAGTTGCGCTGGTTGTATTTTTACATTTAGAGCAAGCTAGAAGTGGTGCATAACTGGATGTTTTGGCAATGACGAAGTGAGATTTCAGTAGCAAATTAGGTAAGACCTTTCATAATAAATGTCCTATTCTTAGACTTATTTATGTAGTTAACTATATACGCTGAACTTTTTCCATAGCACTTTCAGACAATATTGAGCTCTTCCCTTCAATGCCCATAAGGAGGTCACAATCAAATTTATTTGGCAAAGTAAAGTAGGTACTGGCCAGAGAAGGATTGGCCAGTTTGGACATTTATTACAATATACGTGACACAAAAATCCCTGTTTTTTTATGCAAAAGTTTGCTAGAATGTAAGGTTATATAGCAGCGTGCAAGGGTTTTTTTCCAAATTTACAGTGTTCACAAGCCAATGCCCAAACTTCAGCCGCATGTGCACACGCACAGTTGTACCCATTGAGGGGCAACTAGCAGTGTTGCTTTGGTTTGTGGAAGGAAACCATGAAAGCAGGGGCAATATAGTATAAAAACCTTGCGCAAATAGTGTTTATTTGTGGGTTATTGAATGAGGGAGCTGATTTGCTGTCATCATTCATTATACAGTCAGGTCCATAAATATTGGGACATCGACACAATTCTAAAATTTTTGGCTCTATACACCACCACAATGGATTTCAAATGAAACGAACAAGATGTGCTTCAACTGCAGACTGTCAGCTTTAATTTGAGAGTATTTACATCCAAATCAGGTGAATGGTGTAGGAATTACAACAGTTTGCATATGTGCCTCCCACTTGTTAAGGGACCAAAAGTAATGGGACAATTGCCTTCTCAGCTGTTCCATGGCCAGGTGTGTGTTATTCCCTCATTATCCCAATTACAATGAGCAGATAAAAGGTCCAGAGTTCATTTCAAGTGTGCTATTTGCATTTGGAATCTGTTGCTGTCAACTCTCAAGATGAGATCCAAAGAGCTGTCACTATCAGTGAAGCAAGCCATCATTAGGCTGAAAAAACAAAACAAACCCATCAGAGAGATCGCAAAAACATTAGGCGTGGCCAAAACAACTGTTTGGAACATTCTTAAAAAGAAGGAACACACCGGTGAGCTCAGCAACACCAGAAGACCCGGAAGACCACGGAAAACAACTGTGGTGGATGACCGAAGAATTCTTTCCCTGGTGAAGAAAACACCCTTCAACAGTTGGCCAGATCAAGAACACTCTCCAGGAGGTAGGTGTATGTGTGTCAAAGTCAACAATCAAGAGAAGACTTCACCAGAGTGAATACAGAGGGTTCACCACAAGATGTAAACCATTGGTGAGCCTCAAAAACAGGAAGGCCAGATTAGAGTTTGCCAAACGACATCTAGAAAAGCCTTCACAGTTCTGGAACAACATCCTATGGACAGATGAGACCAAGATCAACTTGTGCCAGATTGATGGGAAGAGAAGAGTATGGAGAAGGAAAGGAACTGCTCATGATCCTAAGCATACCACCTCATCAGTGAAGCATGGTGGTGGTAGTGACATGGTGTGGGCATGTATGGCTGCCAATGGAACTGGTTCTCTTGTATTTATTGATGATGTGACTGCTGACAAAAGCAGCAGGATGAATTCTGAAGTGTTTCGGCAATATTATCTGCTCATATTCAGCCAAATGCTTCAGAACTCATTGGACGCCGCTTCACAGTGCAGATGGACAATGACCCAAAGCAGACTGCAAAAGCAACCAAAGAGTTTTTTAGGGGAAAGAAGTGGAATGGTATGCAATGGCCAAGTCAATCACCTGACCTGTATCCGATTGAGCATGCATTTCACTTGCTGAAGACAAAACTGAAGGGAAAATGCCCCAAGAACAAGCAGGAACTGAAGACAATTGCAGTAGAGGCCTGGCAGAGCATCACCAGGGATGAAACCCAGCGTCTGGTGATGTCTATGTGTTCCAGACTTCAGGCTGTAAATTACTGCAAAGGATTTGCAACCAAGTATTAAAAAGTGAAAGTTTGATTTATGATTATTATTCTGTCCCATTACTTTTGGTCCCTTAACAAGTGGGAGGCACATTTGCAAACTGTTGTAATTCCTACACCGTTCACCTGATTTGGATGTAAATACCCTCAAATTAAAGCTGACAGTCTGCAGTTAAAGCACATTTTGTTAGTTTAATTTCAAATCCATTGTGGTGGTGTATAGAACCAAAAATGTTAGAATTGTGTCAATGTCCCAATATTTATGGACCTGACTGTATTTGCTCAGGGGGAAGCTATGATAGGTTGTGGTCATTTTGATTTATTTATTTATTGTTTTCATTTACAAGCTTTTAAACTGAAGGATTTTTACTAAGAAAAATATTTAAAAAAATATCAATGTGAAAGAAGACAAACAAGTTCTCTTTTCCTGTAAAGAATGACCTAACTGCCACCTAAGATTTCCTGATTTTTTTATGTTAGGTAAGACCTTAGTGGGAAAGTTAGAGAGGACTAAAGGGACAGAGTCAGTCTCAACTTCAACAGGATAAATTAAAATTTGTATGTATTTATATGTGCCCATATCCTTGAATCTACTGGTAGTTTTAAACCTAGTTACATCAATTAAAGGACAAGTTCACCTTTTTCCAAAATCAATAAATGCAGGCAAAAAAATGTGCATTTATTATTTTTTGTTTCTGGAGCCTCTAAACATTGCGCCAGCGATCAGCAGATCACTGGTGCCATGTAGGTCTCCTGCAGACCTGTCAGTATATCTGCTTGCCCGTACGGGATGTAGGAGCAAGCAGATATAGTGACAGGAAGACTCAATGAACTACCACAGCGCTCCACAGCACCGTGGTAGTTCATTGAGCACTACAAGCAGACAGCCTCAAAAGCCGTCGTGATTTGTAGTTCATTCATTTACAGAACACGGTGAATGAATGACTCAGCCGGGCTGGTGGAGCTATGCACGACCGTATTTTTTTAAAATTGTGACAGCTAGAGGGGAGAAGAAGGTCTCCCACTAACTGTCACAATGAGGATTGGGGGGGGGGGGGGTGAGGGTCGGTACACTCGTGACATGTTACACCCTGAATATGGGTTACAAAAGGTGAACTTATCCTTTAATCATTATATCCTCAGTTTGAACTGCACAGCTGCGTTACAGTTTTACATAAAGTGTCATTGTGCCCAGTCTATTGACATTCATATATCTACTTATTCTTAAAGAAGAATTCCAGGTATGGCATTTTCTACATAGTTACATTGATCCAGCTTGGACCAATGGACAGTAACAATGCATATAACATACCTGTGGGATCCCTCTAGAACAGGGTTTCCCAACCAGGGTTCCATGGGACCCTAGGGTTCCTCTAGAAGATGCTAGGGGGTTTTTTCAGCAATGAGCATTTTTTGCCTCTCAGATAAGTTTCCACTGACACAAATGATCTTTTTAGCTATCTGTAATGGGGTAATTCATCCCAATAAACAGACGTGTAAGTAAGATTCTTCCTACCAACCACTACTGTAATGTATTATGAGTTGTAGACATAGTAATTTTTAGCAGGGGTTCCCTGAGACCGCAAATTTATTTCAAGGGTTCCTCTGTATTGAGAAGGTTGAGAAAGACTGCTCTAGAAGTTGAAAATCACTGCATTAGACACTGCTGCACCAGTGATCCCCACTAGCTTTCATGTTCCATGCTGAGCGGCTGCCTTGATGCCTTCTGATTGATCAGCCGCTCTGTTCTGGTGCAATGAACTTTAGAGCTGGTTCCCATATATGCAGTGCGGATTGAAGCTCAGGTTTCACAGCTAATTGATACAGTAGTTGTTACATGGTTAGTCTGGCTGAAAAAAGACAAAAGTCCATCCAGTTCAACCATAGTTCACCGGTTCATGTGAGGTTTACATCAGGTTCAGGACAGGATTAGCTCAGGATCTTATCCTATTCACACATATGCGGTTTAGAAATGGTTCCCATAGAAGTCAATAGCCTGTAATCCTCACCTGA
This sequence comes from Staurois parvus, assembly GCF_062004578.1. Classification (NCBI taxonomy): domain Eukaryota; kingdom Metazoa; phylum Chordata; class Amphibia; order Anura; family Ranidae; genus Staurois; species Staurois parvus. The sequence goes on from NW_028317819.1 coordinate 175,540, forward strand.
ACCTGAAGGCACTGCTCAGAGATCAGACAGGACTCTTTTTTTAAACTGCACTGAATCCACACCACCAGTGTGAACAGGCACCATAGGAAGCAATGTTTTTCACATGTCATGCGGACCGGATGCGGTTCAAACTGCATCCAATCTGCATATATGTGAACTGGCAGTTAAGAGTGATTGTAAACCCTCACCTTGTAAAACAACCCATTCAGTTTAAAATAGCAGTGAGAGGCAAAACATTTGTGTATGGATATAAAATAACATTATAAATGTCTTTTTTATAAGTGATCACATTCCCTCTGTTCTCAGCTGCATAAGAGCTGGGGGTGGAGAAACAGCAGCTCAATTATCTTCTCAGTGAAAGCCTGGGGAAGGGGGGCAGTTGTCAGGACAAGTCTGATCATTGGAGGAGAGCAGGCTGAGTTCCCAGCACAGCTAGAGAACTGACCATGGTGTGTTCTCCTACTGGTAAGTTTTTAATAGGCAAGCAGAGGGACTGGTAGGAACACCAAGGATTTCACACAAAGAAAGCAATACAAAGAAAACAGGATATTTTGCATACAAGTACCTGGTACAGCAGGCACATTTTAGGAATATGAAATGCTGGGTTTTAGTAAGTCCCTACTGACCTCTGTAGCTGCCAGCGTGGAGCAAGCCATCTTCAAAATGAAAAGCAGAAGCACTGAAATGCTTTCCTGAGTCAGATCAGATCTCCCTCTAAGCAGTAACTTGGTAGCCTTCCAGCATTCTAATCTGTAATGTAAACACAGAGCAAGTGCTCTGGGAGGGGGACATGGTGATCTAATTTGGAGAACTTCAGTGCTTCTGAATTGCTTCACAGTGCCTACAGCTGCCAAGGTCAGTGAATTTTTTTTTTCAAAGCTTGTTTACTGCTTGCTAGAAATATGTAAATACTTGAATGCTCATAGGTTGGCCACAGGTTTACATTAAGGGTGCATGTATATGTTTTTTTCATGATATTATTAAGAACGAATATTAGAAATATGGAAATTTCCCATATGTAGGAAAACGCCAGAGGATTTAGGCACATATCCAGACCATGAAGTATTGCTTTATAACATCAGTCATTTATTTATTGCCTTAATTTAGACTGTGAGAACCAAAGATGAACAACAGCACAATGTTTGTCTCTCAGGCTAATCCAATTTTAGACTCACAGCCTGGGCTTATAAGAACATTTTAGATGTCATAGAAATTCCCTCTGATCACAGCCTACAGTGATTTTGTGGCTTACATGTTATATACTGGACACCCTGATTTATGGAAGACAATGGATTGATTTACTAAAGGAAAATAGAGTGTTCACTTTGGAAGGAAATTTGCCCTAGAGTTTAAGAAATGTGGTGAGATTTTACTTTGCAAATGAATACACAATCAGGTGCAAGGAAAAGACAAAAACAAAAAAAAAACCCAGCATTTTTGCTTGTACATGTTTGGATGATGGCAGCCAGCAGAGTTTTACTGCATTCACTAAGCTCTGGGGAAATTTCCCTTGCAAAGTGCAAATCCATTGCACAGTGAAAAGTCTATTTGCCTTTAGTCAGGGCCGGGACAAGGGGTGGGCAGGAGGGGCGGCTGCCCTGGGCAGGGTTGTATCAGGTGAGGTGGGGGGCACCAAGTGGAGTCTTCTTGCCGCATTAATCTGATTATTGACAGCAGCGTTACTGCTACTGTCAGCATTGAGCTGGAGAGGAGGAGAGAGCTGGGAGGTTCGGGCTGTGCTCTCTCCCCTCCAGGTTCTCCCTCCTGTCACTGCCTGCCAGTCTGCCATGCTCCTCGATCTGGACTTTCAGATTGGGACTTTACAGTGTTTGCTTACCTGCCTCATCTCCTCCCAACAAAGAATGTGGGTAGGGGGAAGGTGAGCAAACCCTGCTCAGTCCTGTGCAAAGCTGTGCAAAGCAGCTTCCCTTAGGAATGGGGGGTGGGGGACAGTGTAGCATATATTTGTGCCGAGGAAGAGAGCTGGGGGGGAGTGGAATAGTGATAGGAGGAGGGGTTGGGGGGAGGGATATGTGCTAGGACTGGCAGATTTGTGCTGGAAGAGGGGAAATTTTGTGTTAGGAGGCAAGTTTGGGGAAGGGGATTCACGCTGGAAGGGGGAATTTGGGGGACAGCTGGAGGTGGGGGGGATAAGATTTGTTCTAGGAGAGGAACTTTGGGGGGAAAGGAGAGTATTTGTGCTGGGAGAGATTTGTAGAGGATGTGCTAGGAGGGGTGATATGGAAGGATTTGTGCTGGAAGAGAGGATGGGGAGGGGTTGTGATAAAAGGGGTAATTTGGGAGGGGAGAATTTTTATTAGGAGGAGAAATTTGGGGGGGCTGTTTTAGGAAGGGCGGTGTGAGGGGGATGATTTGTGCTAGGCAGGGAGATTTGTGCTAAGAGGGGAATTTGTGGGGTGGCAGGGTAAGATTTGTTATAGGAGGGGAAATTCGTGGAGGGGAGAAGATGTGTGCTGGGGGGGATTTGGAGGTGTGCTTGGAAGGGTGATTTAGGGGGAATTTGTGTTGAGAGGAAGGATGGTGGAAGAGGATTTGTGCTAGGAGGGATTTGGGAGGGGAGATTTGTGCTAGAAGGGGGATTTATGTTAGGGTGAATTTGAGGGGAGGATTTGTGCTAGAAGGGGAAATAGTTTTTTTGGGGGGGGTGCTGGAAGATGGGGATTGGAGGAAATTGGAGGGGTGAAGGATTTCTGCTAGGAGAGGGGGATTTAGGAAGGGAAAGGCTTTTATGATGGAGATTGCTTTGGAAGAAGGAACCTTGTACTGTTATGAGGGGGAATTTTGGTTTGGGGAGAATATTGTATTTCAAAGGGAATGTATGCTTGGGGGGGGGTAAGCATTCAGATTAGTGCTCAATTTTAATTTTTTTTTTGGGGGGGGGGGGGGGGAGGGATTTTTGCTAAAACAATGTTCATTTTTCTTCGGGGGGGCGCCATTTAGCATCTTCACCCTGGGCGCAAGGTGACCTGCACTGCCTTTAGTAAATCATCTGCTATACAGTATGTCTGAAACTCTACAGTAAACTTGTACCTTGCTCAAAAAATGCTGACTGCTTACAGTTCTTGTAAAGAGAACCTGTTGCCTTGCCCACTGTAGAGCCTACCCTTGCATAGAACTCAGGTTCACTTTAAATGACAGCTACATCCTAACTCACAAAATTCAAGTGGGCATCAGTGAGTTAAATCACCCTCTTGCTTCTAAAGTAAGCAAATACTCTAGTGAAAAGAATTCACTGCAGTGTGTTGGATAATAAATATGTCTCTTTAATAAACTCATTATTTTACATTATCAAGTAGAAAAGCTGATGTGCCATGTTAGCCAGGAATAAATACGGAGGCAGAGAAGGTAGAAACCTTGTCAAAGTGATCCATTTTAATGGCCAACTAAAAATATTATACACAGGCTTTTGGTGCTCCAAAGCTCCTTCCTCAGGTGTTATGACAGATGAAAATTTTCTTTTGCAAATTACTTGAAAGAGGAACTGTATGCTTGAAAAACAGGAAACGCTTGAAAAACTGCTCTGAAGGTGATACATTATGCAACATTGAAATAAACACTAATTCCAGAAATAGGTATAGATCAGATATAAATTAATAGTGTGCGTATATATTAATATAATTCTCTTGCTGGCTATAATGTGTCAACTGTGATGTCATATTATTAATAAAATGCAGGAGCTCTTATGGAAAGCCAGCCTTTCTCAATTTTTTCAACACAGAGGAACCCTTGAAATAATTTTCTGGTCTCAGGCAATCCGTTCTAAAAATAAATATATCTACAACTCATGATACATTAGTGTGATAGTCAGTGGGAAGAATGCTCACTACACAGGCAAATACGCACATTCAGAAAATCATACGAAAAATACAGATTTTGAAACGATCATATGATAATCTGTTCATTAGTACCCAGCTTTCAAGAGCCAATCGGGACACTTTGTGCAAAATTATCCGATGGATCAGACATGAAAATGTTTCTCGTACGATACATGATACTAAGGTACACTACAGGTACACTACAATACATCAGCTCAGAATTTTTATTTTGTCGTACAAGTTTTTTTGTTGCTTTAGGAACCTTTTCATTTTTCGATATAAAGACTAGCATGCAAAAAAAAATGAACTTTCATTTGTCCGATAATCTCATACCTGGATTTATGGTCATTGGGAATAATTTCCCCTCTTATAGATAGCTAAAAAAGATCAGTGGTGTCAGTGGGAACTTATCTGAGAGGCAGAAATAGGTCATTGCTTAAGGAACCACCTAGCAACCTCTGGAGAAACTCTAAGGCTTTATGGAATCCTGGTTGAGAAACCCTGACCTAAGGCTGGCCATACATTATACAATTATCTGCAGATTTTCTGCCCAATTTCCTTTAGATTTACCTTCAACTATGTAGTGCAAGGGCCTGCCTAATTGGATACAACTGAAAGTGTTGTTTAGGTTTGTCCTCCTATTATATGGTTTTTGGTAAATCTAAACCAAAAATCTGCAGATAATTGTATAATGTATGGCCAGCCTAAGCCCAGGAACTAATTAGTTGAGCTCCTGGGCATAGTGCTGAATTATGCTGGTGGACCCAGTGTTAAAGCCTATCAAGACCTTCCAGAACATCTAAATCCAGGTGCCTTTTTACAAACAGTGCTTCGGCAAATAACTACTAACCCACTGACATTTAAAAACCGTGCCTGGAACTCAAGTGGTCTTTCTGGCAAGGATCAATATAGAGTGATAGAAAAGAAATGGTAAGGCTTAAAATACATAAACTGTGTGTAAACTCTAAATATCCCCCTTTTGGTTTATCATTTTCTGTTTTTATAAGCTCAAAAAAACACTGATCTCAGAAATTCAGAGCTGTCCTGTGTCCTCGGCACACTTCTGCACTTTTTTTTTTTTTTTTTAATAAATCATGCTATATTTATATACTACACTATGGCAAACGTGTCTGTTTACATATGCGGAGGATTTGGGGGATAAAGAGGAGACGGGACCGTTTGCAGCAGAGTGAGGAGGAAAGTAGAGTAATCTACGCAGTATACCTACCCGGGTTAAAAGGGAAAGGCGGTATTTGACCTATGCAATTTGGGTCATAAAAGGAGGTGAGAGTATATATGTATGTCTCTGGTGAAGCACCTATAGGAATATATGTGGATATAAGCAATAAAGAACACCTGTTTGTGAACAAATTATAAAGGCACGGATCAAGCACACACCATGGACTTTTAAGTTGTATTCAGTGTATTCACCGTTGTTGCATAATCTCATGGTTTGGATGCTTTAATTCATATATGAGGTTATAGAGATATATGCGGGGCACTATTTTATGATATATCTTTTGTGTACAAAAGTAGCTTCAAAACTTTTTTGAGCTTCAGGCGTTCTGCTTCAGGCTACTTGGAGTCTTGAAGTACATGGAGTAATATTGATCTTTTTTTCCCCTGAGCATTTTGGAGCTTCAAGCTTGGCACTACAAAATACTCAGATGTGAAAGGGGCCTAGGACAGCGCATTTGCTGTTACCAGCCATGCCATTCCATAACTGCATACATTGTGGTTACATATTAAATACTGGTATGTCCGAATGAAAGTCATCCAAGGCATTCAAGCTTTTGCATGGATGCTGGCAAGTTGAATCACATGTTTTTCTGAAAGTCTGATGAACTGTAGTAACTGTAACTGTAGAAAGATATACCCACCAGAATTCAAAGTTCTGCCCAACTTCCACTGACATTTCAAAACAGTTACATTCCCAGCACATGCCAGGAATGCTATCACATTTGCTTCTGTTCTCAACCAAATTGTCAAACCATCAAATGACTAGTTTTATAACTGATCATATGTGCAGCTCCATGGCAGTTGCAAATCAAACTAATGGCAGCTATCTTGGCTGTAAAGGATTGGAGGGTTTAGTTCTGATTTAACTGCTGGTAAGGGCCTGGGCTTCAACAAAATGGCAGCCTCTAGTAAGAAGAAACATGAACAATGATGGAGGCAATTTACAGCACACACTCATTTTGGTAGCATAATTATTAATGTGGAATGTATGTTCCTAGCTAAAGAACATTATTTTTTATCAATTGTTGTGAGTAAAGTTCCGCTTTAAATCTAATATTATCAAGCAAAAGAAAATTGCTTTGGATTTGAAAGCTTTTATTCAGGGTTAAAAATCCCCTCTTGATCTCCCCCAAGAAGTGACAGTTCTGTCCTTTTCCACTTGTGAGTGATTGAAAGGCAGTTCATCATATCACATATAATGTTGACAGTGAACTGCTGGGAAAAATGTGATTGTATTTATTTACATTAAATTTCCTTCTGTGTCCGTGTCTTATGAAATATGACAGCTCTGATCTGATAGATGGTAGATGTGTCATGGTTCACTTGACACCTCAGAGGATTTCACTTTGTAACAACCCTGTCTAAAACTCACATTTGTAACATTGTTTGACTGTGGCATTTTGTTTGTGCAGAAATGTTTGTTTCATAAGTTTAATTTTTTTTCTCTTTGTGCTCTTAAAGCCATTTTGTAATGTATATCTTAAAGGTTAGCGTTAAGCTGCAATATATTGCATTTTTTTGGCTTGGTACAGAATTAGTTTTTTGGTAAAGGTGAACTAACCCTTTAAGCCTGCCATAAAAATGCAATATATCGCAGCCTTACATTCCTTGTGGCTGTATTAGTTTTCCTTTTTCCAGACTTCCTGGCACACTCGTACTTTATCTATGGAGTAGCAGCATTGTCACCCTAGGGCAGTAAATGTGTTAGGACTACATTACACCTCCTCCTCTCCGTCTTCTAAATAGGAGGAATGTGTTCTGTTGCTCACAGAGGTAACCTCTGTGGTGTTAACCAGGGCTGAAAGACTTGAGATAGGGGCTTGAGAACACTGCAGGACTTGAGATAACACAGAGCACAGGACAGCACTGGATATCTGGCAGGATTAACATTTTGTTTTTGTTTTTTTTTAATTCTACCTATAACCGCTCTTAAAGACTCAAGAAACCAACTTCCCTTTACATACAACACAAAACTGTCTGCCATTACTAATCCTGTTTCTTTTTTGTACAAAAATTATATATATATACAGTATACAGTCATGGCCGAAATTGTTGGCACCCTTGATATTTTTCCTGAAAATCAAGTATTTCACACAAAAAAGGTATTGCATTAACACATGTTTTGCTATACACATGTTTATTCCCTTTGTATGTATTGGAACAAATATAAAACAGAGGCAGAAAAGCAAATATGACATAATGTCACACAAAACCCCAAAAATGGGCTGGACAAAAGTATTGGCACCCTTAACTTAATATTTGGTTGCACACCCTTTGGAAAACATAACTGAAATCAGTCGCTTCCTATAACCATCAATAAGCTTCTGACACCTCTCACCCGGAATTTTGGACCACTCTTCCTTTGCAAACAGCTCCAGGTCTCTCTTATTGGAAGGACACCTTTTCCCAACAGCAATTTTAAGATCTCTCCACAGGTGTTCAATGGGATTTAGATCTGGGCTCATTGCTGGCCACTTCAGAACTCTCCAGCGCTTCTTTGCCATCCATTTCTGAGTGCTTTTTGACGTATGTTTGGGGTCATTGTCCTGCTGGAAGACCCAGGATCTTGGACGCAAACCCAGCTTTCTGACACTGGGCCCTACAGTGCGACCCAAAATCCTTTGGTAATCCTCAGATTTCATGATGCCTTGCACACAGTCAAGGCACCCAGTGCCAGAGGCAGCAAAACAACCCCAAAACATCATTGAACCTCCACCATATTTTACCGTAGGTACTGTGTTTTGTTCTTTGTAGGCCTCATTCCGTTTTCGGTAAACAGTAGAATGATGTGCTTTACCGAAAAGCTCTATCTTGGTCTCATCTGTCCACAAGACGTTTTCCCAGAAGGCTTTTGGCTTACTCAAGTACATTTTGGCAAACTGTAGTCTTGCTTTTTTATGTCTCTGTGTCAGCAGTGGGGTCCTCCTGGGTCTCCTGCCATAGCGTTTCATTTCATTTAAATGTCGACGGATAGTTCGCGCTGACACTGATGCTCCCTGAGCCTGCAGGACAGCTTGAATGTCTTTGGAACATGTTTGGGGCTGCTTATCCACCATCCGGACTATTCTGCGTTGCAATCTTTCATCAATTTTCCTCATCCGTCCACGACCAGGGAGATTAGCTACAGTGCCATGGGTTGCAAACTTCTTGATAATGTTGCGCACTGTGGACAAAGGCAAATCTAGTTCTCTGGAGATGGACTTGTAACCTTGAGATTGTTGATATTTTGCCACAATTTTGGTTCTCAGGTCCTCAGACAGTTCTCGTCTCCTCTTTCTGTTGTCCATGCTTAGTGTGGCACAGACAGACACACAATGCAAAGGTTAAGTGAACGTCTCTCCTTTTTATCTGCTTTCAGGTGTGATTTCTATATTGCCCACACCTGTTACTTGCCCCAGGTGAGTTTACAGGAGCATCACATGCTTGTAACATTCTTATTTATCCGCAGTTGTGAAAGGGTGCCAATACTTTTGTCCAGCCCATTTTTGGAGGTTTGTGTGACATTATGTCGAATTTGCTTTCTTTCCTCCCTTTTTTTGTTTTGTCCCAATACACACAAAGGGAATAAACATGTGTATAGCAAAACATGTGTTAATGCAATACGTTTCGTGAGAAATACATGATTTTCAGGAAAAATATCAAGGGTGCCAACAATTTCGGCCATGACTGTATATAAAATATTATGGTAAATATTAAAACCACCACACTACTCCCTAAGTCCTTTTTACTTCCCCCTAGGGACACGACAATGTGTACAATGTATACTGACCCGGCAATTTGTCAATACCATATATAGCATACTACAGGTAGAGTGACAAACCACTCAAATAGGCAAAACTCCCCAAAAATAGTGTGGTTCCAACTTCTTTCCATATATCACATAGTGAGTATATTACAGAGGATCAGATATGACACTAACCTACAATGAAGAAAAATTATTTCCATGGCAATGTTTGTATATGATTTCATATGTTCCTCCTTGATGAATAAATATAAATACAATTTGTAATAGAAGATGGTTTGCTGAGTCTATAAGACGGGTTTTAGGAGGTCAAATAACATTTTAAATGATACCGGAGATTCCAATTCTTTTTTAGACTGCATGCACACTAGTGTTTTATTAAAGTTAATAAAATGCTGGATAAAAAATGCTGGTAATAGTGTTTTTAGGAGCATTTTAATAGCATTTAGTAGCATTTAAAAGCTTTTAGGAGCATTTAGAAGGGTTAGCATTTTTACAGGAAAAAAAAGCTAGAAAAAAGCTGTTATTATTGCTTTTTAGTAGCGTTTATGAACTTTTTTTTTTACTAGCCAAAAATAATGGGCATGGACACATACAGTAGGATAACACTATTTAGCTTCTAAAAGCAGAAAAAAATACTAATAACAGGTTCTAGGAGCTTAAAAACACTAGTGTGCATGGAGGTACCTATTGTGCTAGTGCACTAGTGTGCATGGAGGTAATCTATTCAAGTGATACCTCAAGGTATCACTTGAATAGATTATCTGTTTGTTTGTTTTTTCTCTTATCAAACACATATAACAAAACAATATCAATGATATAATTAACAGACCAAAAGGGAGCAAATAAGAAAAATTCAGTTTTAGTCACCAGTCACACTGCTGCGATTTAAAATCGCACGATTTGTGTGCAATTTCACTGCGATTTCTAATCTCTATTGCTACTTGTCAAGATTTTCAACGGTTTCTTGTAATTCGCAGTGCAATTTCCATCATATTCTATGTATGTAAAATTGCAACAAAACTGCAGAAAAAGTGATGTAAGAACTACCTTAGAAAATCGCAAATGTTAAGACACTGACATTCATTAGATGCGATTTCAGGTACGATTTCAATTCTCAAATTGCACCTGAAATTGTAACCGTATGACTGGCCACTTGCACCCTGGTCACATCAAACCCTACTTTGAAATCATGCGACTTACAGTGAAGTCGCACGATTTCAAAGTTGGATGACCTACTGATTTCAGGTGCGATTTGCAAGACTATTGATACAGATGTATGTGCAAATCGCACCAAAAGTACTACTCTAGAAATCGGTGCGGCTCTGACCAAGTCGGAAACCGCACCGATATGACCGCTCTAATTGCGGACAATAGGCTGAAATCTGGCATGCGATTTGCAAAGTCGCATGCCATGCAAATGGAATGTCAATTCACATCCAGTGTGAACCAGGGTCTTAGTGTTTACATACACTTTAATTTTCTGAATGGAGGTGCTTATGGGGGCGATGTCATGCAGTGCCATAGAAAATGGCCGTTCAGTAGTGAATTGCGGGGAAATCTTGACCTGTATTTACTGAAAGACAATTGGAGTAGTTTTCCATTTTATTGACAACAATGGAAAACATCTACAATTTCTACGTAGGTTGATAATAATTTATGCCTTATAAATAGATATTCCAAATCAGTTTCCCTACATTTGTTAGTTTATACAGTCACATTAAAAGCCAAACTCTGGGCGCAGCAATGTTTTTTTATATCTTTAACGAACAAGCAATGGAATTTTTTTTTCTTTTACTATTTTAGGAGCTCACTAAGCTGTGCTGGCTGGTTGTGACAAAACAGTAAGGAGCAACAGTTCCGGCTCTTTGATTGGCCCCAGCTCCGATGTTGCGCCTTCACCACCTTCACACTGCGGTGCCACTCACAAAGCATAGTACAGTCATGCCGTTTTTGCTATGCTTTGTGATGGCACAGCATAGTGACGGGGGTGGAGGCACAACATTGGATCTGGTGCTGATTACACTGTTATTACACGGTCTTACATTACATTACTGTTTCACATTATATTTAGATTACACTGTTCCAATGCAGGTACCCACTGTACATATCAGATTCAGCCATGAATGAAAATGCCTGTGTGGTAATTTTTTATTAAAAATGTAAAAATTGCTGTGCCTGGAGTTGGGCTGTAAATGTTACTGATGCAGGCCGTTGTAAGAACAGCTGGCCATTCAACAGGAATCAACAAAATTTCAAGCCGTAGGTGACTCTGTCGGTGCATCACCTGGCTCAGCAAGCTTCGATTGAAAAACCAAAGGAGCTGGGTGGAAAATTGTTGGTCGGACAATGACTGCATCCAATCAGATGCAGCCACTGTTTGGATATTCAGACAGCGGTGGGCACAGCCGCTGTCTGAATACAATAGCCATCAGGGAAGTTCCCTTTATGCACACTGTTTAGTGTGGGTGGAGGAATCTATTAGTGCTCTTTCACACGGGTGTCAGTAAAAACAGGTGGCTGGCAGGGGTGAGGCCATACAGCACTGGGGTCCTCGGTTGAAATCCGAGCCAGGACACCATCTCCATGGATTTTACATGTTCTTGGTTGGTTTCCTCTGGGGTCCTCTGGACACTCCAAAGATATGCTGATAGATTAATTGACTCCTGACCAGGGGCGGACTGACCTTTTGGAAACTCGGGCACTGCCCGAGGGCCCGGGGTCAGTAGCGGGCCCCATGAGATGCCCCTGGTACCTTTTTCATAGGCTTTTTTGTTTGGGCAAGGACACAGGGGCCCCATGATCCCCTATTGCCCAGGGGCCCCATGAGTTGTCAGTCCACCCCTGGTGGCTGGGCTGCAGTTTTACCATTTTCTGGCCGCCTAAATAAGTTCTAACAATACAACTGGATGGGGTTGTACACATGTTTAAAACTTGCCCTTTGAGGCTATCTGCAATCCAAACAAATCACAGTAACACAGTGCATTTTTAATACAAAATCCTCCTTGGGATGAAAGCAAAAATTGCCAGGTTTGCCTCCTGAATTCCTGACAGCTACTGCTGTACCGCCCTCTGAAAAGTGATCCACCACTGATTACTTTTCAGAGAGCAGTAGGCACTGCTGCCAATGTGAAAGAGCGCCCTTAGAGAGAAATCTATGCATGTATGGCTAGCATTACGTTTTGTAGATTTTTGTGCAGAATCCACAAAGCAGCTCAGGTCCACACAGCAGCTCAAACTGGCCATAACCAGCGTTCTTGCTTTTCCCACATCACTGAAACATTAGCAGCATTTCCACCATCAAACAACATAGGCAGCTTCTCCACAGAAAAAATAAAGAAATGTAGAAAAGAAATGAGCCTGTTTTGCGCTAACTACGCAGTTCAAGTCCTTCTCTAACAGGGAATGGACTTAAGTCTAACATCACAAAACAAAAGCTTTTTCCACCCACACTCTGTCAGCTCACGATGGGCTCTCTTCCCCAAGTGCTAAAACACTCTGTGAAGGCAATTGCTGCCTCTGTAAAGGATAACCACAGCAGTGGCGTAATGACACCTGATTAGAACAGCTTTTTAAAAGCATACATTAGCCTTTCATCACTGACTGGCTTTCTGAGTTTTTCTCCGACAATAGTTACTCTAATTATTAACATGTATGTAAACCTTAACCATGAACTTCTCTTACTGCTTCATTTTGGTCTTTTAAATATACCGTTTTATCTGCTCAATAAAAGCAATAAAATATCCATTGATCCTGCTAGAAATCCAATGAGCTCACAACCTCCTATGGAATCTGCATTAATACAAGCAGTATTATCAGCCCTACCCAGTTCATCTCTGTGGACTACAGAAATCCTTCCCCTACATGGTGGAAATCATCAAAAGGTGTTCTGTAGTCCCAAAACACTTCTGTCCCAGGGAGACAATACTCCTCCTCCATATATACAGTATACTGAGTGAGTATTGCCAGGGTCGGGGCTTCCACTAGGCAAACTAGGCAGCCACCTAGGGCGCACTGCCACCCAGGGGCACCTGGGTGCAGCACAGGCAGGCACATTCTCTGTGTGGGAGGCTACCACTTGACCAAACGTTCACATATATGTGGCTGTGCGGGCCACATGTTGCACGGGCACGAGTGCCCATTCATTTGAATGGACTCCCGTGCCCGTGACACGCAGGGAAAAAGTCCCTGCACTTCTTCGGAAAAAGCAGCCCGTGTGGGAACCTCGGTTCCCAGTACGGTTGCGTTTTCCAGTGCGGGCGGCGTGCCATTGGAAATAATGGCACCCTCCCGCGGGTCTGCATTTCTCTATGCGGGTGGTGCAGCTGCACGGATTTTCGTGCGGATCCGCAGCGGCACCACCCACAGAGATGTGTTCATATCTAGGTTATGAATGATCCTTCAGTTGAGGGAAGGGACGACAGAGGGGAGGAAGAAAGGACAGAAAAAAGATGCCAGGTATCTGGGGCCAGTGTAGCAGCTGAGGTGTTGCTCCTTTCAGTGTTCATCTCAGACTCAGTCCCTTAGTGGAAGTTGGCTGGCGGCTGCTGATCAATGTGGAGTCCCAGCCCTTCTCTTTCCATTCATCAGCGGAGGCGGAGCTGCGCCTGCAGAGGAAGGTAATGTCTGTGTCAGTGTGACAGCCATCCATCACATGTGTAATGTGTCAGTGAGTAATGACATCATCAAGATCCCACAGCCTGCTCTTCTAGTGCATGTGTCAATGGTGGTGGTGTGTTTTGTCAGATCTGTCACTGTGTGGGATCGCTCAGGTCAGGTGTTCTCTGTGTGTGTGTTTTCTGGGCTGCCTGCTATCACAGCATTTTATCTCCCCCCATTTCCTGGGGAATTCCAGCCTGGGATCTGTTAGAATGTGGATCCATCATCTTCCATTCACTGCAACTGTCACCCTGCCACTGCCAGCCACAGATAGTCCGTCCGTGACACTGATTTTGTCTTTACTATTGGTGCTGGTGGCATCTTATGGCACTTATTTTTGCAAATTAAAAGAAATATAGCAGTTTCATGTTTTGTTGATTTATAATCTTCTACTATTTTTAAAATTTTTATTGGGGGGGTGTAAGTAGCTGGACAAAATAGTCTAGCACTAGCCCTGAGTATTGCTACCCTAGGAGAGAAAGTGTGTTACTGTAGCTAGATGCACAGTAGTATTTGAATTTAAATACACTTAAACAGTAGTATTAAAATGTATCTAAACCCCCCAAAAATATAATATATTGCAGCTCACCAGTCCTTAGGTGTGTTGGCTGTGCTAGTTTTCTTTTTTTAGACTTTCTTCCTTTTTTATTTTCACCTGCGAATAACAGACTTTCTGTCCCTGGGATCACTCCTCTGTATCAATGGAGGGAGCCACAGTTGCCACCCAGAATGGACTTCAAACATGTCTGCCTTTGTACATCTCCATTACATTAGGGCTGAAGGGATTAGTAGTTCACACACAAAGATAAGGTTGTACACAGGAAGCAACAAGGAGACTGCATTCCTGGCAGGATCAGCACATATTTTCTGTACTTGTTGAAAATGTTCTTAGCATAAAAGAAGAATACAAACACCACCAAAACAAACAAAAGCCACCACATCCAATAACTGCAATATACATATATCATTTTTGTTTCTTGAGTTTAGTTATCTTTTAAAGACGACTAATATTTTTGTCAGTTGTAGGTGCATAATGGTGGACTTTCTGGCTTCTAAGAAACTCCTGTGGTTAGCATTTCCCAACAGTGTTCCTAGCTACTTCAGTACTCATCTTCTCTCTATCCCCCCGCTCCTCCCAAACAACTATACATCGCCCCCTCACTGCTTCCATCTCCCCTCTACGGCTCTCACCACCTCCTCCTGTTACTCCACTCTCCCACTGACCCGAACGTCACCAATGGCAGAACCACACGCTCTTGTACATCCCGCTCCCATGCCAACTTTCTTACCCTTATTCTCCTCCTAACCGCAGTGGACATCTCCCCGAACCCTGGTCCTTCTCCACCTCACTCACCTACAAGGCACCCACCTACTTCCACGAACTGCCACAACCCCCTCAACCTAATACCGGTCCCCCTGCTCCCCAAAACCACCCTTCCGCTTTCGTGTGCACTCCTGAACTCCCGTTCGGTTTGCAACAAACTTACCGCCATCCACGACCTCTTCGTCTCCCGCTCCCTCAACCACCTGGCGATCACCGAAACCTGGATCCAAACCACCGACTCAACATCCCCTGCAGCACTCTCCTATGGAGGTCTCACCTGGACCCACTCACCCAGACCGAACGGTCGGAAAGGTGGTGGGGTTGGTATGCTCCTGTCACTGCAGAGCACCTTCCAAGTCCTCCCAAACCCTCCCTCTCTATCCTTCTCCTCTGAAGCCCACTGCATCCGACTATTCTCTCCAATCCCTCTGAGGATTGCAGTAATCTATCGGCCCCCTGGACCCGTATCCCGCTTCCTCGACGACTTCTCCGCCTGGTTACCCTTCTTTCTCTCCTCCGAGCTACCCACCCTCATCCTTGGAGACTTCAACATCCCTACCAACATCAATAGCCGGGCCACATCCCAACTCCTCCACCTAACCTCTTCTTTTGTACTCGCACAGTGCATACAGTCCTCCACCCACTCTGACGGGAACACCCTGGATCTTATTTTCTCTCATCTCTGCATCCCCCACAACCTCACAAACACCCCTTTTCCTCTCTCTGACCACAACCTCATTACCTTCTCCGTCTCCTCGTCCTCATACACCCCTCCAAACGTCACACCATCACCAACCGAAACCTCCGCAACCTTAACCCCGCCCCCTTCCACTCTTCAGCTGACCAACTTTACGACAGTATCCTCCCCCTGACCTGGCCACTACTGTCTATAACAACTCGCTGTCAGCCGCTCTTGACTCCTTAGCACCCCTAACCACACGAAACATTAGACCCCGATCGCTTCAACTCTGGCAGAATGACCATACCAAAAACCTCAAGCGATGCAGTCGCGCGCTAGAGTGACTATGGCGCAAAATCAGATCCCAACAAGCGTTCACCCAATACTTACACTTACCTCACCTATACTTCCTCCCTCCACGCTGCCAAGCAAGCTTACTTTGTAACCCTCATCAATACCCTCTCCTCCAGCCCTTGCCAGCTCTTCTCCACCTTCAACTCTCTGCTCTCTCCGCCCCCACCTCCACCCAGTACCTCACTCACCGCCCACGAGATTGCTAACCACTTCCAAAGCAAGATTGATGCAATTCGCAGGGACATCACCACTGCTCAGACTTCCACCCCACCTAGCATCCCTCACACGAAAACTCCCTCAACATTCCTCCCCTTTGACCTCGCCACTGTCCAGACCTCTACCCCGCCCAACATTCCCCACACTCAAACCCCCTCAACACTCCACTCCTTCGACCCTGCTACCACTGAAAAGGTCACTAAGGTCTTCTCTGAAGCTCGCCTTACCACCTGCCCCCTTGACCCTGTCTCCACACAACTCCTACGATCACCCTCCTCCATCCTACGCTCCCTCACTCACATCTTCAATCTCTCCCTCTCTACTGGCACATTCCCCTCCCCTCTGAAGCACGCGCACATCACTCCCATACTTGAAAAACCCTCCCTAGATCCCGCCGACCTAAACAACCTTAGACCCATCTCCCTGCTGCCATTTTCATCCAAACTCCTTGAGCGCTTAGCCTATAATCGCCTAAGCTCCCACCTCACCGACAACAACCTCCTTGATCCCCTACAATCTGGCTTCCGTCCCCTACACTCCACCGAAACCGCCCTACTCAAACTCACCAACGACCTGCTAACCGCCAAAGCCAAAGGCCACTACTCAGTGCTATTACTCCTCGACCTCTCTGCGGCTTTCGAGACGGTCGACCACCCCCTCCTCCTCAAAAAACTATACTCTTTTGGCCTCAGAGATTCCGCTCTCTCCTGGCTCTCTTCATATCTATCACAACGCTCCTTCAGTGTTACCTATAATGCTGCCACCTCCCCCTCACTCCCCCTTTCTGTTGGGGGACCCCAAGGTTCTGTCCTCGGGCCCCTTCTCTTCTCCATCTACACCTCCTCCCTTGGTCAACTGATGCACTCCCACGGCTTCAACTACCATCTCTATGCCGATGACACTCAAATCTATCTCTCCACCCCTCCCCACACCCCTTCAGTCTCCGCCCGAATCACTAGCCTTCTGAACAACATAGACTGGATGTCACTCCACTTCCCTAAACTAAACCTTGCTAAAACCAAGCTCCTAGTTTTCCCCCCAGCCCGTGCCCCCCGACCTCTCCATCACGACCAACAATGCCACCATCAGCCCCACCCTGCAAGCCAAAGTACTAGGTGTCATTCTAGACTCTAATCTGTCTTTCCAGCCCCAGATCCAATCGCTGACAAATTCATGTAGACTCCACCTCCGCAACATCTCCAAAATACGCACGTTCCTAACTCCAGAAACCACAAAGCAACTTATTCACTCCCTTATCATCTTCAGATTTGACTATTGCAACTCCCTCCTCGCCGGCCTACCCCAACACAGGCTATCCCCGCTTCAGTCTATCCTGAATTCTGCGGCCAGACTCATCCACCTCACCAACCACTCCGTATCTGTCTCCCCCCTCTGCCAATCCCTCCACTGGCTTCCGATTGCCCAACGCATAAAATTCAAAATATTAACATTGACGTACAAAGCTGTTCATAACACTGCCCCAAACTACATCACTGACCTGATATCCATCTACCACCCAAAACGCACTCTTCGCTCCTCACAAGACCTCCTACTCTCCAGTTCCCTGGTCTTCTCCTCCCATGCCCGTCTCCAGGACTTCTCCAGGGCTTCCCCCATCCTCTGGAACTCACTACCCCAATCCATCAGACTGTCACCTACCCTCCTCACCTTTAGGTGCATCCTGAAAACCTATCTCTTTAGAGAAGCCTACCCAGCCCTCATCTAATTGCTGATCTCCTCCACTCTTCCCACTACTCCATCCCCCACAGCTATTTCCTCCTGTACCACTCTCCCCTCCCTCCTAGATTGTAAGCTCCAAGGAGCAGGGCCCTCAAACCCCTCGTGTATTGTTACTGTACTGTCTCGTGTACTGTCTTAATGTATGTTATAATGTACAGCGCTGAGCAAACTATTGGCGCTATATAAATACTGTATAATAATAATCTCACTCAGAATGTTTGGCAAGTAATCACTTTGACTTATGTAATGTACTGGGAGGTTTTGGTGCAGTCTTGCAACTTTGCAGATCTTTGCTGGTTTCCCAAGTTGTATTAAACTGTTTATATGAGTGTACTGGCAAGTATTTCACAGATAAAGCTGGCCATACACTGATCGAAATTTGGACCTGCAAATTTTTGATCAGTGTGTGGCTGTTCTTGCTCAACAGAAATCGATTGCTTGATGGATTTCTGTCTAAGGGATGTGTGTTAAAAAATTTCTTCAATCAGTGTCTGCAACCAATCAGCTGTACCTGCTGATTGGTATATTTTGACAGCAGCCAGTGCTGGTGTCAGAATACAGTGTCCCGGCAAGGGAGGGAAGAGGGGGATTCCTCCATCCACATTGCTTATGTGGATGAAGAAACATGTTATTTCTTTTTTTATTCAGCCCGTTGGCTGTACAAAAAAAACTGACAGTGTATGACCAGTAAAACAACTCATTCAGTTTAAAATCGAAATTAAAGGCAAAACATTTGTGTATAGATATAAACATTATAAATGGCAGATAGACAGAACAGAGTCATGGCATGGTCCCATTTTCACTATCCCTTTAATTTTGCATCCTTCATATCAGGTGGGTCTTGAGTGTTTGGTTACTTCCTGGATCTCCATGTTTGCATCCCACTTTTTCTTTCCTCCCCCCCCCCCCCTGCTTTTTTCTGTCCTCTATCCTTCCCCTTGCCTTCCATATCTATCCATGCTTCTCTCCCTTATTGGTCAACTCAATATAACTACTGCCCCATTATGTACACATTACTCAGGAGAAATATTTTGAGGGGAGGCAGGTCTCCCCTTGTCTCTGCAATAGTTTTTGAAATGAGATACCACATATTAGATACAACTTTGTAGCAGGGGCGGACTGACAACTCACGGGGCCCCCGGGCAATAGGGGATCATGGGGCCCCTGTGTCCTCACCCACACTCAAACCACACCCAAAAAAGCCTATGAAAGGTACTGGTGGCATCTCATGGGGCCCCCTACTGACCCTGGGCCCTCAGGCAGGGTCTCAGAAAGGTGATGCATTAAAAGCTTTACACATCAGTTTTGAGTTAACCAGGAGCTCTTGCGCTAGAGTTGTTGCTGTAGCTCTGATATGTCACACATGTGAACATGTGATGCAACTGCAGTTTACATACTCCTGCACACCTTGGGCTTGTGTTTGCACATGTGTGTGCGGCAAGAGGGCTTATGGCAATTGAAAAAAAAAAAGTAACCTGTTGGCGCCATCCGTGCGTAAATATGTGGCCTCTCAGTGTCTGGTTCTTGACGCCGAGAAGCTGCACATTTGTGTACCCAAAGTAAACAAACAAGCCCATTTATTGGTGCCTCACGGAAAGGTCCCGATCTCTACTTGTGAACGGGATCTTTCTGACCATGTGACCGCTGTGACAGCCAATCACGTTAGTCACATGACCCTAATCCCCCCCCCCCCCTCAGCTCCCGGCATCACAAACCCCTTAAAGGGGTGAGCAGCACTGGTGCCAAGAGGTTCAATTTAATTTTTCTTTTTACATTTTTTTTTCTATTTATTTAGTTAATTGTTTTTACTTGCTATCACAAAGGATGAGCAGGTGACAGGTACTCTTTATGGAGACATTAGGGGGTCTAATAAACTTCTCCCCTGAACTTCACAGCATCTAACCAACCACAGATCAGCTTTGTTTAGATGTGTCCCTTGGCTGTACTAGCCAGGAAATGGTTGTGGGGATTGTGGTCCCAAGCTCCCAGTAAGAGCAGGAGTGCCCGGGAACCATAGGGTAGGGCAGATGCAGCCATCAGATTGTGATTAACAGTTCACTCTGTGGACATATGTTGTAGTTCCAAAGAGCTGAACTGGTTTAGCTGAAGTATATGTTCAGAGGCTATCAAAAGCAATGAAAGAAAGAGCCAGGGACCCTGGGGGTAGTACTGCTCAAAAGGCAATTCATGTGCAAAGCAGCCATAACAACATCATTTACAATATTTTAACTTTCATTTTGTTTGCACAGTAGTAAAAAAACAAAAAAATGACTATGTATACGTTTCTGTGAATTGCTGCAGTTTGCTCCATTTCTCTTTAAATAGACCCAGTAGTGCTTTACTAGGGAGTTAAAAAATTATAATAAACCACACTCATAATTCATAATCACTATATGTAAAATGATCCAAAACCCCTAAGATAATTTTGTCCAGACAGGTTATGATAAGCCAAAAAACATTAAGTCAATTATCTATGCATTTCCTGCCAGTATATGGCATTATAACCTCTTTAAATATCACATTTTCTTAGTTGGCAAAATGCTGAGTCCATTTATATATTTAATACTTGCATAAAAGTTAATGTGATCATTTTACTTTACAGTCTGCACTAAAGAACAAACCCTCAATGGTCAAAAAAAGCTAAGCCAGTAAACCTTTACCATAGATACATACTTACTGGAATTTTAAGTTCTTTTAGCAAATGTGTTTGGAGTCATTGAATAGCATATGTTTAGAAAAGATACACAGTAAAACTTACATACTTCACGCAGTTTGTGTCCTTGTCCAGTGATGAACCTTTGAGCTGTAATGCAGGCCAAAGACGGTTCGTTTATCAGCCATTTTTCATCCGAAAGAATAATTGGCCAATTTTTGCACTGTTAGTGGTGCAATGGCATCGGCTGATTTTCGCGGTTCCTCCTCATTTCGTTTATCATGTCATGCTGGGCAAATTCGTGAAAAACGGACGATTTTCGAAATCAATAGTAGCAACATCAGTTTACAGAACGAACGATGTTTCCTTTTTCGGACAAAAAATCAGCCGATAAACGAACAGTCTATGGCCTGCATAAGTAGAGTAGAGCTCAACCCCCATGCTGGTGCAGGTTCATTGACACCATTGTGTCTCAGCTGTTAATCTATTGCAGTTACCAGTTCTTAGTAACTTCCAGTAACTAACTTGTAGACATAGGATGACAATGTTCACTCCAGCAGGAACTATATGTGAAGCAAGACTGATGGGAGAATGAAGGGGAGAGAAATGCAAGAGCAGAGAGGATGAACCTGGATATGTAGACTGTAAGGCAGTGTGTTTGATCCGTTTCTACAGTGCATTTTGTGTTTTTGCACATGCGTTTTGCTTTTTTTTCTTGTTGCTACGCAAATTAAAACGCAAAGCACAGTAAAACCACACTACATGCTTTTTTGCAGTATCTCCATTGAAGTCTATAGAACCAAAACACAACTTTTTGCATTTAAAAACGTCCCTGACCCTGTCCAAAATATGCACCGGATGAAAACACTGAGATGTGAACGTGTCCCATAAGAAATCATGTTAAATGGACTGTAGTGCGTTCCTGCAAAATGCTGCCGAAATCGCTTAGGTGTGAACCTAGACTAAGGTGTTGGTGGTGATTTTGTCACCAGTGAAACTCTGCCAATCACTGAAATTCAACTGCCTTTGGAACTTCTTCAAGATAGTCTTACACTGCCTGAAACGACGTTGGAATTTAGTCACCATCAAACATGTAAAGAACGAGCAAGCAAATACCTTGCAGTCTGGTTTAACAATCTACCAGTAATTATGTAATACAAGAGCCTACCTGACTGGAACCAAATTGAGTGGATTTGTTTTATTTAGGGCTTCTACTAAATGGTGGTTGTATAGTTATAGTACATTCAGATGGCAAGATGTCACATGAAAATTAGATAAAGCAATCAAATGTTCAATTCCATTTTTGCAAAAAAAATTAAAGACATAAAATAGTGATTTCAATTGACAGAACGGAGATGGGATCAAAATTACTATGTAGAAAAGTCCAGTTGCTTTTGATTAAATTACTTTAGTTCTTTCTCATTTCTGTTTCTCTACAGCTCATTCTTTTAGTTATCTGAACACTGTACCCTCTCCCCACCCCACTAGTCCTCGCTGTACTTATCTCTGTGCTGTGCTTTCAGTGCCCACAGAACCAGTTTAGCATTCCGGGGATTTCAAATCCCCACTCTTCTCCCTCTTCTCTGTGCAGCACTTCTGAGATGAACGAGAGCGATTGTGACTGGCCAGTGCTGTCACAGTGAATCCCTCTGATCCGTCCCGGAAGCACTGCACAGAGAAAAAGGAAAATAATGAAGAGGATGGAAAATGTTAGTCCAATAGGGTCCAAGGGAGTAATGAATAGGATGGAAGAGATTACAGTCTGTTAGGGTATAAGAGAGTGATGAAGAGGATGGAAGAGGTTACAGTCTATTAGGGTTTAAGAGAGTAATAAAGAGGATGAAAGAGGTTACAGTCTATTAGGATATTGGAGAAAAATGAAGAGGATGGAAAAGGTTACAGTCTTTTTGAGTATAGGAGCATAATGAAGAAGATGGACAAGGATTATAGTCTATTAGAGTATAAGAGAGTAATGAAGAGGATGGAAGAGGTTACAGACTATTAGGGTATAAGAGAGTGATGAAGAGGATGGAAGAGGTTACAGTCTATTAGGGTATAAGAGAGTGATGAAGAGGATGGAAGAGGTTACAGTCTATTAGGGTATAAGAGAGTGATGAAGAGGATGGAGGAGGTTACAGTCTATTAGGGTATAAGAGAGTGATGAAGAGAGTGGAAGAGATTACAGTCTATTAGGATATAAGAGTGATGAAGAGGATGGAAGAGGTTAGTCTATTAGGGTATAAGAGTGATGAAGAGGTTACAGACTATTAGGATATAAGAGAGTGATGAAGAGGATGGAAGAGGTTACAGTCTATTAAGGTATAAGAGAGTAATGAAGAGGATGGAAGAGGTCACAGTCTATTAGGGTATAAGAGAGTGATGAAGAGGATGGAAGAGGTTACAGTCTGTTAGGGTATAAGAGAGTAATGAAGAGGATGGAAGAGGTCACAGTCTATTAGGGTATAAGAGAGTGATGAAGAGGATGGAAGAGGTTACAGTCTGTTAGGGTATAAGAGAGTGATGAAGAGGATGGAAGAGGTTACAGTCTGTTAGGGTATAAGAGAGTAATGAAGAGGATGGAAGAGGTTACAGTCTGTTAGGGTATAAGAGAGTAATGAAGAGGATGGAAGAGGTTACAGTCTGTTAGGGTATAAGAGAGTAATGAAGAGGATGGAAGAGGTTACAGTCTGTTAGGGTATAAGAGAGTAATGAAGAGGATGGAAGAGGTTACAGTCTGTTAGGGTATAAGAGAGTAATGAAGAGGATGGAAGAGGTTACAGTCTGTTAGGGTATAAGAGAGTAATGAAGAGGATGGAAGAGGTTACAGTCTATTATGGTATAAGTGAGTGATGAAGAGGATGGAAGAGGTTACAGTCTATTAGGGTATAAGAGAGTGATGAAGAGGATGGAAGAGGTTACAGTCTGTTAGGGTATAAGAGAGTAATGAAGAGGATGGAAGAGGTCACAGTCTATTAGGGTATAAGAGAGTGATGAAGAGGATGGAAGAGGTTACAGTCTGTTAGGGTATAAGAGAGTGATGAAGAGGATGGAAGAGGTTACAGTCTGTTAGGGTATAAGAGAGTAATGAAGAGGATGGAAGAGGTTACAGTCTGTTAGGGTATAAGAGAGTAATGAAGAGGATGGAAGAGGTTACAGTCTGTTAGGGTATAAGAGAGTAATGAAGAGGATGGAAGAGGTTACAGTCTATTATGGTATAAGTGAGTGATGAAGAGGATGGAAGAGGTTACAGTCTTTTAAAGTATAGGAGTGTAATGAAGAAGATGGACGAGGATCAGCCCCGGACTGGCCATAGGGCACACATCTCTTTCCTTTCTTTTCCCTTTTCCTTTTCCTTTCTTCTGAAGATCATACAAATATTATAAAGGAGTGACTTCTAGATTGTAAGCTCCAAGGAGCAGGGCCCTCAAATCCCTCTTGTGTTGAACTGTATTGTTACTGTATTGTCTCCCACTATAATGTAAAGCGCTGAGCAAACTGTTGGCGCTATATAAATCCTGTATAATAATAATACAGTAGGTCAATCAGCCTGTGATACCTCTAAGCAGAAGATAGAGGATGTGATTGAGCATAGTTAGTATGCTTGGAATGTGGTTTTATTGTTTGGGGGAACATGCTGGTTCTTCAAGTTTCAGTTAGCCACTGGAAGGGTTAAGACTAAAAAGACAAGGAAGAGATAAATCACAAAAACAGCTTTGCCTTTGCTGTTGATAAATGGCTGACTTGTGGTCAGCTTGCACTCAGAAGGCGACATCTTTCTGAGGCCTGTTCAGTTCTCAGAAAATCAGCACTCAGGCATCACCCTGACCTTTCCCTATCTTAGCAGCAGTAATAATGCAGCTACAACTGAAGAGCTGTCATCAGAAAAGAGAGCTGTCATTATAGTTGTATAATGTGTTGGCAGCTCTGTCCTACTCATAAAAGATGTTTGTGAAAAAGTCTTATTTCCATCCCCTGCAGATTTCAGCAGCTCTGATGACAGGAAACAGGAAGTGAGCCTCTCTCTTCATTACTGTATATTACAGTATGTAGGAGTCTTGCTTATTTTTATATTTTATCAGGTAGAATACTTTTCTACGTTTAAATAATATGTTAACACAACATTTCATATTCCTGATATACAGTTGCAAGAAAAAGTATGTGAAACCCCTTGGGATTACGTGGAATTTTGCATGAATTGGGCATAAAATGTGCTCTGAACGTCATCTAAGTCACAACAATAGAAGAACACGGTCTGCTGAACATAATACTACACAAATATTAAATGTTGCCATGGTTTAATTGCACATACCATGTAAACATTCACAGTGCAGGGAGGAAAAAGTATGTGAACCTTTGGACTTAATAACTGGTTGACCCTCCTTTGGCAGCAATTACCTCAACCAAACGTTTCCTGTAGTTGCAGATCAGACCTGCACAACGATCTGGAGTAATTTTGGACCACTCCTCTTCACAAAACTGTTTCAATGTAGCAATATTCTTGGGATGTCTGGTGTGAATCGCTCTCTTAAAGTCATGCCACAGCATTTCAATCGGGTTGAGGTCAGGACTCTGACTGGGCCACTCCAGAAGGCGTATTCTGTGCTGTTGCAGCCATTGTTTTGTTAAATTACTTGTATGCTTTGGGTCATTGTCCTGTTGCATCACCCATCCTCTGCGGAGCTTCAGTTGGCGGACAGATGGTCGTACGTTTTCCTGCAAAATGTCTTGATAAACTCTGGAAATCATTTTCCCATCAATGACAACAATCCGTCCAGGCCCTGAGGCAGCAAAGCAGCCCCAAACCATGATGCTCCCTCCGCCATGTTTTACAGTGGGGATGAGGTTTTGATGTTGGTGTGCTGTGCCTTTTTTTCTCCACACATAGTGTTGTGTGTTCTTCCCAAACAACTCAATCTTGGTTTCATCTGTCCACAGTATATTTTGCCAGTAGTGCTGTGGAACATCCAGGTGCTCTTTTGCAAACTTCAAACGTGCTGCAATATTCTTTTTGGACAGCAATGGCTTCCTCCGTGGTGTCCTCCCATGTGCTCCATTCTTGTTTAATGTTTTCCTTATTGTAGATGTGTCAACAAAAATGTTAGCATGTGCCAGAGATTTCTGTAGGTCTTTAGCTGACACTCTGGGATTCTTCTTTACCTTATGCAGCATTCTGCGCTGTGCTCTTGCAGTCATTTTTACAGGACGACCACGCCTAGGGAGAGTAGCAACAGTGCTAAACTTTCTCCATTTGTAGACAGTCTGTCTTACCGTGGACACATGAACATCAAGGCTTTTGGAGATACTTTGTAACCCTTTTCAGCTTCATGCAAGTCAACAATTCTTGATCGTAGGTCTTCTGAGAGCTCTTTTCTGCGAGGCATGGTTCACATCAGACAGTGCTTCTTGAAACCAGTAAACCCAAAACAGGTGTGTGGTTTTTAAGGGCAGGACAGCTGTCAGCAACACATCCAATATCATCACACTGATTGGAGTCAATGTTGGCTCACTCCTGGCTCCAATTAGCTCTGGAGAAGTCATTAAGCTAGGGCCTCACATACTTTTTCCTCCCTGCACTGTGAATGTTTACATGTTATGTGCAATTAAACCATGGCAACATCTAATGTTTGTGTAGTATTATGTTCAGCAGACTGTGTTCTTCTATTGTTGTGACTTAGATGATGTTCAGAGCACATTTTATGCCCAATTCATGCAAAACTCCACGTAATCCCAAGGGGTTCACATACTTTTTCTTGCAACTGTATGCCTGTTCTACCATGCACTTGTGTGACATCCCTGGTGTTCCTCTGATTTCCTATTAAAAACTGACCGCACTAAGCAGGAGAACACAGTGTGGTCAGTTCTCTAGCTATGCTGCGAAGATTAGTGTGCTGCTGTTTCTCTTCCCCCAGCTCTTATGTGGCTGAAAACAAAGGGAATGTGATCACTTATAGTGTCAGATGAGGTTATTTTTTTGTCTTAAGTAATTCTAAAGGATACATTAAAAAAAACATAAAAACGTATACTTACCTGCTCTTTGCAATAGTTTTTCACAGAGCAGCCCCAGTACTTCTCTTCTGAGGTCCCCTGCTGGTGCTCCTGGCTCCTCCTCCTGCTGAGTGTCCACACAGCAAGCCGCATGCTATTGGGGCACTCATGCAGACTCAATCCTAATCCACGCCCTGTGTGTCCATCGACACATGGGAGTGCAGATCGGCCTTGTCCCCAGCTTCCCCTCACTGGCTGTCATTAATACCAGCAGTAGCCAATAGCTCGCACTGCTGCCTCTCTGTCCATTAAGGAGAGAGAGAGAGCTGAAAGAGCACCTGCTCTCTCGTGCAGATTATTCTCATATTTTGCTGCAATTAGGGTTCTTTTAGACATGCAGAGAAATTTGAGTGCTCATTAATTACCTAATGCGCGAGATTTACTAAAACTTTAGCATGTAAAATCTGGTGCAGCTCTGCATAGAACCCAATCAGCAAGCATAATTGAACAAGCTGAATTAAAGCTAGGCTCACACTAGCCCAGACATTGTGGCCTGGTTGCTGGTTCAGGAATCAATGTGATTCCCGCAACCACCCACAGCTACATCATGCTTCTCTTGCGAGTAGGGGGGACCATTCATTCTGAATGGCACCCAACGCATCTCATCCCACAGCGCGATTGCAGCGTGATTGCGGGTGCGGCAACCGCACGGAAACCGCATGGTCAAAAAGGCGCTTGCACCTTTTCTGAAATGCGGGCACAGCAGCCCACTCAAATGAATGGGCTACTGTGCCTGCGCAAAAGCAGACCTCACTGCCTGCACTAGTGTGAACCGGGTCTTAGAAGCTGATTGGCTACCATGCACACCTGCACCAGATTCTAAATGCTCACGTTTTATGAAATCTCCCCCAATATGTCAAGATGTGTTAAAAAACACTTGCCAGCTTGATGGATAGATTGACTTGTGTACAACTAGCCTTACCATACATGGATCGAAATTTGGCTGATCTGTGTTGAACTGGCCAAATTTCGGCCCATGTATGGCTGCTCTATTCGAGCCACAGAGTTCTCTTTTAGAAAGCACTGTGCCTGAAGTGAAACATGTCAGAGTAGAACTTTCTGCTGGCTATTTTCATAAAGGATGAATGTTATTTTACGTCTCAGTGTGCAGTATTCCAATTGCTGGTACATTTAATTGCTTTGGTAGAGTCGACCTGAGCCAGAACCTGAGATGTAATTATTGAGCCTGATCTTGCCTGGAGCGACAGTGCTGCAAGAGATGGGTAATGATTTAGAACCTCTGTGGGATATTTATTGATGTCTGTGCATTTCTGCGTCGATGACACCTTTCCCTCCCTTTCTTACAAGAAACACCTGACAAAGGTTCTTTCCCTTTTACATCCTATTCAGAACTGAAAAAAAATTGGGTGGATTTGGACTTCCAAAGAGAACTCCAGATAAGCAGCTAAATGCAAAGCGGAAATACATGTGTGAGCTGTTTTATCTCGGCTCTGGGCATATCTTATTTTTTTTAGTCTAAATCTCCCCCTACCACTCTAGAAAACACCCTTACCGCCTTCCTGTTGGGAGAAAATCTTTGAAGTGCAGTTGGTATTATCACTTAGCTTCAAGATCTCTTCCAACAGCGGAGCACAGAGGTAAAGTCTGCAAGCCACCCTACATCATTTCGGGCGTGACCTGCAGAACTAATAGGGAGCATTGAGAAGACCAGCCACACAATCATCTTGGTTGACCAGTCTCCTCAACAGAAACGCTGCCTCAAGAACTTTCAGGAGACCGATTTTCCTGAATAATTAGGGATAAAAGAAACAGAGGTATATTAAATAGAAAACCCTATAATAAAGATGAGACACCTATTAAAAAAAGAAAAAATCTTCCCAAAGAATGAGGGAAGATGCAAAGCTGAAACAACATATAGTAATTTCACTTGTCTGGCACTTGTGTGACAGAGGTGTTTACGTGGAGTTCCATTGTAAGCAATACTTTCTCTCTAGTGAATTTCTAGGGGTAAATGTCTATATTAATTGCTTGTCTTCTGTTTTCTTTAAGTTTCCCTGTGTGGCCCAGAATGGCAAACTGCGGAGTGAACACAAAGAACAAAGTCACAGTTAATAAGCCAGTTTGGGAATTTCTCAACAAAGAGACTCCATCCAAACTAAACCGTCTGAGAGAAGACAGTGGAGTTCGTATTCTGATTGACGGTGAAACATCGGAGATTTATGTGTTACGATTGTCTGTTGACAGCCATGTTCCAGCAAATGCTATCTCTCTGGCTAGAAAAGCTCTAAAATCTTTGCTAAAAGACACTGAGAAAGAGTTGAAAAAATCCTACAAGCAGCACCAGCTGTCGGGTTTTGTGGCTTACACAGATAAGAACAGTGACCATACAGGTGAAACACACAGCCGTAGTACTTATGGTAGAAGCCTACCAACATTCAGTGGTCGAGGAATGATACTTGGAAGTTCTAGTGGGGGTGCTAGTAGCAGTCATGGGAGCTCTCGTGACCACAGAAGAGAAGAGACAGAAGATGACAGAGAAAACCAGTGTCCTATTTGTCTGGGTGAAATCCAAAATATAAAGACGTTGGAGAAGTGCCAGCATTCATTCTGTGAGGATTGTATTACCAGGGCTCTCCAAGTGAAGAAAGCCTGTCCCATGTGTGGTCGTTTCTATGGGCAACTCGTGGGAAACCAACCCGAAAATGGCAGAATGTTGGTATCCAAGGACTCTGGGCTATTGCTTCCTGGCTACGAGAAGTATGGGACTATTATCATCCAATATGTCTTCCCACCAGGCATACAAGGGGTAAGAAATCCACTTACAGTTTTTCATTGCAAGCAGTGAAGTCGAAAGTGCAACAGTTAACAGGAAGGGCAGATGCTAGAGTGTTGTAATGCTGGCCATAGATGACTGCCAGTCCTCCATCAACACAGCGAGTGTTGATAGGGAAATTCCTCTAACGGAGCTTTCGTGTTCTTCCGACGGGGGGGGGGGGGGGCACATTCCTGCCGGGTGAACACAGCAATTAGCGCCTATAGACACTGACAAAAATTGAATGTAAAAATCCAACATACTGGTTGTACCCAAGTCGGTCGATGTACCTACATGAGTACAGTCAGTCTGCCCATAGATGGTTTGAATCTCAGATGGTCCATGCTAAACCAGCGGAGACTCAAACCATCTATGGCCAGCTTAAGTCATTAGACAGTTGATCAGAGCAAGGGACAGACAGAACAGAGTAAGCAGACTGGTGGCCAGGCCATGTGCAGACAGACAAGTCCAGATTCCAGGCAGACAGAGCTATCCACAACATGAGCAAAGGGACAAATATGTTGATCAGATGGGCTTGAAGCTGTGGCCTCTTTAAAGTGCTTGTAAAGATTCAAGGTTTTTTTCCTTCATGAATTCTATGCATGAAGGTAAAAAAAAACCTCCTGTGTGCAGCAATGCCCTCAGCCCCCTAAAACCTACCTGAGCTCCATCTCGATCCAGCGATGTGCATGAGATCAGCGGCTCTCCCAGGTCTCTCCCTCCTCATTGGCTGAGACAGCAGCGGGAGCCATTGGCTCCCGCTACTGTCAATCACAGCCAGCGAGGAGAGAACAGGGGTGGAGCTGAACCACACTCCAAGTGTGAATGGACACACATAGCAGCGGCTCGGGAGTGAGCCCATACAAGTGCCTTCATAGCAAGCTGCTAAGCAGGAGGGAGAGGCCAGTAGCACCGTTAGGGAACCCGAGCAGAGGAGGATTGGGGCTGCTTTG
Source organism: Staurois parvus (assembly GCF_062004578.1). NCBI lineage: Eukaryota > Metazoa > Chordata > Amphibia > Anura > Ranidae > Staurois > Staurois parvus. The sequence goes on from NW_028317819.1 coordinate 205,753, forward strand.
TGCAAAACCATTCCACAGAGCAGGTGAGCATGACATGTTTGTTATTTTTAAATAAAACATTGCCTTTAATATCACTAATTAGAGCAGATGTATACAGCAGAGACTTGAGCTGCAGTGCTGAGCAACAAACAGCAGCTGTGGATTTTCCATATACCCCAATGTAGATCTAGAAACTTTGTTACATAAATATTGCAGACATGCCTCGGTGTGGGATTGCTGCATCCTGTATCAACCTTTTTTTTTCACCTGACTGTGGAGAGATCTTTTAGTTGTGAGGATCCAGCCCTAGATTAAGCCCTTCCCTTTAGACCTAGGACTAAAATCAGATTTGTGGATTTGACCCCTAGTTTCTGCGGTTAGCCGTGATTTGGAAACTGGGCTGAAATCCTTCTGAAAACAAAACCACCATAGACAGTCATATCACCATGAAAAAAATAAATATGAATTGTGGGACATTTGCACAGCATGTAGGATATCCCATTGTGAGGCTATATATGCTTTTTTGAAGCAGGGTGGACATGAACATTTTCTTAAAAGTACCTTTTGGAAGGGAACCACCATCTGACATACCCCTGATTTCATATTTATCAGCTATTAAATTAAAATATATACATACAGATTGCTTTAGGCTTTGTAAATGGTGATTTTTTTAAGTTCTAAAATGTCTGGTATGTTAATGAATCAGCTTACTGCCTGTCTAAGCAATCAGCTCTCTGCATGATCTCCCCCATTAGTTCTCATTCACAGTCTGTAGCACAGTTTGCCTGATACAGGTCATTTATTCAGTCTCTCAATAGGTGGCTCATACACAGACTTTTTATTAGCTAGATTATGCCATTTTTAGTTTGCATGAAGCCTACTTTCATAGCCAGTTGGTGTCCACTGAATTTAGTCCTAGAGGATAACCTGCAATATTTGCCTGAAAGTGCAGTCAAAGTATAATTATGTCTGTTTGTCACTAGAGATTTCAAACTCACAATAGGTTCCAAACTCACAGATTCTTCAATCTTAGATACTACTGATGGCAGTCTTAAAGCTGAACTCTGGAGAAAAGTAAAACCCTCCCTTGCAATGGAGCTCCCCTGCACTTCAAGGATTAAAGCGGTATTAAACCCAAAATTAAAAATGTAATATATTGCAGTTTACCAATCATTAGATGTGGTGGCTGCATTAGTTTCCTTTTTTAGCCTTTCCCCCCCCTCTTTGTTCAGCTGGTGACATGCCAGTAACACACCTCCTGTATTACAGCCCCCCCACTCTAGATGAAGGAGCATCGTGGGCACATTTGGACAGCAGCATTGTCAGTCTGTGAGGGAGTGGAGTGTTAGATGTACTAGTGGATTTAAATACACTAACCCCCAGTTCACATATATACGGCCGCACGGGACGCGTTTTGCACGGGCACGAGAGCCCATTCATTTGAATGGACTTCTGTGCTTGTGACACGCAGGGAAGAAGTCCCTGCAATTCTTTGGAAAACGCAGCCCGCACGGGAACCTTGGTTCCCAGTACGGTTGCGTTTTCCAGTGCGGGCGGCGTGACATTAGAACTAATGGCATTCATCCGTGGGTCCGCATTTCTCTGTGCGGGTGGTGCGGCTGCACAGATTTACGTGCAGATCTGCAGCGGCACCACCCGCACAGATTTGAACCTAGCGGAAGAAATTGATACCAAACTGCAGCTAACACTTTATAAGCAGTTACAGCTAAATTTTTTTGCTTGTGGGATAAAGGTTTTACATAAATAAATAAAAACTGATCATTGTAAGCACCCCTGCCCGTGTTAAATGGTTTGTCTCATCCATGTAACTGATACATCTGCAAGAGAACTAGTCCTTTAAAATACCACAGACTTACTGGCCAGATCACCAGATGAAAACAGAAAAAAGAAAATACATGTTTGCTTTTGGGTTAGATACTGCTTTAAATGCTTATGTGTGCCTAGGGTACCAGTAAAAATGTATTTTTCTTACCTAATACCTCACAGACACCCTCCACATTATGTAGGTGTGACAACAAGTGCTTCTGACTTACAGTGGATATAAAAAGTCAGGTTTCTGTGATATAAAGAAAAGAGAGACAAAGATAAATAATTTCAGAACTTTTTCCACCTTTAATGTGACCTATAAACTGTATAACTCAGTTGAACAACAAACTAAAATAATATGGTTGCATAAATGTGCACACCCTTAAACTAATACTTTGTTGAAGCACCTTTTGATTTGATTCCAGCACTCAGACTTTTTGGGTATGAGTCTATCAGCATGGCACATCTTGACTTGGCAATGTTTGCCCATTCTACCTTGCAAAAACACTCCAAATCTGTCAGATTGTGAGGGCATCTCCTGTGCACAGCCCTCGTCAAATCACCCCACAGATTTTCAATCGGATTCAGGTCTGGGCTGTGGCTGGGGCCATTCCAAAACTTTAATCTTCTTCTAGTGAAGCCATTCCTTTGTTGATTTGGATGTATGATTTGGGTCGTTGTCATGCTGAAAGATGAAGTTCCTCTTCATGTTTAGCTTTTTAGCAGAAGCCTGAAGGCTTTGTGCCAATATTGACTTGTATTTGGAACTGTTCATAATTCCCTCTACCTTGACTAAGGCCCCAAATCCAGCTGAAGAAAAACATGATGCTGCCACCACCATGCTTCACTGTGGGTATGGTGTTCTTATGGTCATGTGCAGTGTTGTTTTTGCTCCAAAAATATCTTTTGGAATTATGAATTATCAAGAGAAGAGTGAAAAAGATACACAAAGAAAAAAGGGAGGAGAGAAAACTCCTCACATAGAAGAAAAATAGCGGGATTTTAAGAGTGCCATATAGTAATAGAACAACAATGAAAGTTAAAATTTACAATGTTTATTGTAACATGATTTTGAATGCGATTGCCTAATTCTGAACACAGTTACATCCCCAGTTATAAGAGGGTGTGCACACTTATGCAACCGCATTATCTTAGTTTTTTATGTTTACTTCTCTCCAGGGCTGTGGAGTCGGTAGATAAATGTTCCGACTCCGACTCCTCAGTTTTTTGTACTTCCGACTCCTCTGTATTAATATGCGAATGTATTTTATACATTCCTTGAAGGAAAGAAAGGCAACATACATGACATTACCACAGGACTACTGGCTGGGAAGCCAACAGTCTACTGTATTGAACAGTTTAAGCAAAAGACAAACACAATGAAAACAACAAAGTTTTATTAATTTTTTTTTATTAATTAATAAGTGGCTGGATAGTAGCAGCAGGCATAAACATCAGGAACAGGAACTTTACCAGTCCAAAAATACAAACCACATTATTTGGTTGTTTTAGAACAAAAACAAAGCTTATCTATATGAACCAAAAACAAAATCTGTAAAACACTATGGAAAGTATAAGTATTGCTGCTCCTAATTGTGCGTTGCGTGCCATATAGTGAAGCGCATGAAAAGCATGCTTCTTCACGGTCACTTAACGTGTTCGTTTTGCGGTTACGTGAGGCACTGCATGCATTGGTCTTTATTCTTACAGTAGAGAAGTCATTAATTATAACTTTTTGTGAATTGGGACATTTAAACTTGCTTTTTTTTTAATTCCAATCTAAATTTAGTCGGAGTCGGAGCATTGTTTGCCGACTCCGACTCCAGGTACCCAAAATGTCCTCCGACTCCGACTCCACAGCCCTGCTTCTCTCCCCCTAAAAGATTTCAGTTTGTTTTTCAATTGAGTTGTACAGTTTATAGGTCACATTAATGGTGGAAAAAGTTCTGAAATGATTTATCTTTGTCTCATTTTTTTACATCACAGAAACCTGACATTTTAACAGGGGTGTGTAGAATTTTTATATCCACTGTAGTTTTGAATTTAGAAATGCTTTATGTTGCACAAATCAATTTTGGAGCTGGTGCTAAAAGCCCCATGTGACAATGCCAGTCCATCTTTCCTTTCAGTGAGTAGAAGAATGAAGTTGGTAAATGCATGTTGACCATACCTACAGAAGATGGCCAGAAGTCTCCCCACCTTTCATTGTTGGGAGAGGGTCTCTGGCTTGCTTTTCAAAAAATTGGAGGTCAAATTCTCTAGAACAGTGAAGATCAATATAGGGGTTCTGATGTCACCAAGGGCTGCATATAATGTTCAAAGTAATTAATGCTTACCGACAACAGTTGAATACATATATATATATATATATATATATAGAGAGAGAGAGAGAGATAAATGCATAGAAAAATTCTACAATGGATGGTCACAAACTGCTGGCACACTAGAGGACACGGTCAGGGACTGTAGACGTGCTGAAGAAGAATGGGGACACATTACAAGTGACAACTTAAGCACTGCAATCACTTTACCATTCTGCACTCTCTACAGCCCCCATAAAAAATTCACTGTCACCACATTTGAATTACCCTCAGCAAGATCCATTGTAAAAGTTAGAGAAAAAGAATGCACACATAAGAGTAAAACGAATGGACAGCACAGGAAAGTAAAGATATGTGAAAGAAGTAAACAAAATAATGTAAGTAGTATAACTAGTTTGATGAATATTTTCCATTACTTTCTTTCAGTAGACATCTAGACAAAGAAGCCACTGACTACTTGCTGCTGACGCCTGAGGGCTGCACAGCAAGTACCAAAGGGCCGCAGGTTGGATACCAATGTACTAGACCTCGTGTCTCCAAACTTTACAGTACATGTGCCAAATTGCATATTTTACAAATAATTGCAGGTTGAAAAAAAAAGGAACTTATAAATGAAGTCAAATTTAAATGAATGAATATGTTTTATGTGGAAATTTCTTGTAATCAGCTCGATATAATTTATCCCCAATAGCTGGAGACTTCTGATCAGGCTAATATTAAAGGATAAGTTCACCTTTTGTAACATGGTACAGTACATGTTGCACCCATATTCAGGGTGTAGCATGTAACATGATAAAGATCCACCAGCCTACGCTTCCACCCAATCCCCTGTTTTGACAGCTAGCAGGGGATCTTCTCCCCCCGCTGGCTGTCTCTGCCCACCCGTCACGTCATTCAATCACAGTATTCTGTGAATGGGAAAACTACAAGTTCCGTCTAGCCTTTTGCGGCTGTTGGATTGTAGTTCTCAACTATCAAGGCATTGTTGAGCTCTCTAGGTAGTTCATTGAGCTTCCTGTCATTGTGCAGCTGCCTGTACAGGTACGGGTAGACAGATACACATACAGTCTGCAGGACCGTGGTATTACACCCATGATCTGCTGATCATGGGTGCAATGCTTTACAGGCTCCTAACAAAAAAAATAATAAATGCATATTTTTTTTGCCTGCAAAAAAATGTGCATTTATTAATTTTTTTTGCAAAGGTGAACTTATCCTTTAAAGAAAATCTTTAATTGGAGAGGTGGCCAGTGTAATTAATGAAGGATCAGTGTGATGTGGTATTGCTGTGATTGATTGTATATTAGACTGGTAGCTGCATCCATCTACTGTGGGCAAATGAGAATTTTTCTGGCCATCCTATTCGATCACCCATTAACTTTGCTCATCACTGGGGCTGACTTGGGAATCAGCAGTTTTCTTTGCGCTGAGCAAACTTTTTGGCTCTATATAAATATTGTATAATAGTTGGTCTAGGAGTTATACTATCATCGTAATGTGCTCTACACGACACCACCAAAGCAGTTTTGTGTGATGTTAGTACTTTCCAACTATTCTGATGCCAGAGACAGCAGACCAGTGTTGCTTTAACAGAAAAGGATATCTTTAACATTTTTTATTTATTCTGTTTCATACATAGACTGTATCTGAAACTGCAAAGGTCCATTTTAGGAAGGTTTATGTATGTTTCCTTTAGTGGAATGAATATATGAACCTTTTGTTCTCTGAGCTTTAAAATAACTTTCTGAAGGTATGTATTAGCTCCTCAGTCTCTCCACCATCCTCTGAAAAAGAAAATTGTATAATGTATTTCCAGCTTTAATTTTCTTTAGATTTGCTGCTGGCAGGGAGGACAATGGACAATGATCACTGCTAGTGGCTATAGCCACCAACAGTAATTGCATGCAAAAAATCTGAAGGTTTGGTTTTACTGAAGTTGACCGATGGATCGCCTTCAGTACAATCATCCTGCCCATAGATGGATAGAATCTCAGTTGGTTCCTGCTGAACCGGCTGAGATTCAATCCATCAGTGGCCTGCTACTAAAGTATTATAGTTTAAAATGTATGTCCAATTTTTTTTCTTTTAACGTTCATTGATAGGCACAAGGATATAGTACTTCATAGAGGTGTTTTTTTTTTCTGCTAGTGTCCACCTCCTGAAGGCAGCTGCATATGACCCAGGCCTATGAATTTACTATATCCTTGTGTCCCTCAATGGAGTCCAGGAAAAATATTAATACAAAAATATCCCTTTGTCCCTTAATGGATGATTAAGATAATAAGATTTTAGTACTTTCTGTAAAATCTTCTCCTTGCCCATTGAGGGACACAGGGATATAGTAATTCATAGACTTGTTTTCTGCTTACATAAATCTCCTTACGGCAGCAGCTGATAACCCCCATTTCTATGAATTTCTGTATCCCTGTTTCCCCCAATAAACTCCAGGAGAGTAAGGGTGTACAAAAATATTTTCTTCGTTGTCCATTAAGAGACCATTCACTGCAATGCGTTTTGGGGGTTCAAAAGGTCTCCTTTCATCAGGGCTAAAATCAGACAGGAGGTAAAAAAAAGAAAAATTACCAATATTAATTGTTATTACTAATAATATGTATTAAATGCATTGAAAAAAAACAGTGCAGATGTACGTCTGTCCATAATATAGTTCATTTCAGGTTATTATATTGGCTGCAGATTTTTTTCATCATCAGTAAGATCTGTCTCCAGCATGTTGTCATTTGTTCCACCACATATGTGCACCTAATTTTCTGTTTCAGTTCTTCCTTAGTTGGTATTGTTGGTTTCCAGCATTTAGTCATTGAGTAATTTAGCTGCATGCTTCATTAAGATTATGGTTTAAAGTAGATCTAAATTCAGTCAATAAAATCTCATAAATGCTTTTCTGACAACCCCCAAACCCATGTAAAACACTTTGAAAAAAGATAACAAAAAATAGGAAAATACTTACCTTAAGAGAAACAGGTTTTTACTGCTTTTCTGGAGGTTCTGGTGACATCCCTGTGCCTCACTTCTGCCCCCTGGGAAAGATGGGTACCCAAAATCCTATGAAAATGTACTCCTGTACTCTCCTGGGGACACACCCAGAAGTGTCAGATGTTGAGGATTTGAAGGCTTTATTCACTTGTTTTTCTGCTTTTAGTTTTTCTAAACACAGGAGAAGTTATCTGGGAAGTTTAAACAACTTTTATGCCTCCCAGATCACTTTGCCTCCCAGATCTGCTGAACTAATAGAATTTGCCTACCTGAAGCAGAACTACACTGCATCTAAGCACCACAAACCAAAATGCTATTTAATTAATTTTTGAAAAACGGCCTTGGCATTTCTGGTCATGGCCATCTTGAGTAAGGGCAGATGATTCATGTAGCATTTTCTTCCTGGAATCCATCTGCCCTTAGCTCAGGCATGCAGACAGGAGGGTGTGCTTAGCTGAGAAAACCTCTTCTCCACTTCTGAAGACTCCTGGGATGCATGACATCATTTGCCTAGTAAGTAACTGAAGAAATGTAAAAAATGTTTAAAACAAGTAAATATAGTATACGTCCTTGATGCTAGCAAAATAAGGATTAAAAATAGTCAGTGTTGATTGTGAGAGTGAAGTTCTGCTTTAAATCTGATTGCTAGCTCTTTTTTCAACTCCATTTTTTTATTATTAGTGTGTACTTGTTTGTGTTTAACCACCTCCCACTCGCCATATAATGAAATGATGGTAGTGCGGTGGTTCTCTTGTTCTGGGAGGACGTCATATGACGTCCTCCAACTCTAGCTGCATATGCATGTCCCTGGGACACATCGGATCACTGATTGCAGTATAGAGCCGATGACATAGGCTCTATCCTGTGATCAGCTGTGTCCAGTCACAGTTGATCGCATGTAAATAGGAAATGCCGGTTATCGGCAGTCCTTTCCTCACTCTGACAGCGCATGAGGAGAGGAGAGCCGGTAAGCAGAATTCCTCAGAGGGCACATGTACACTGATCATCAGGGCGCTGATGATAAGTGTAGCCCCATTAGCGCCATTTGTCAGTGCCATATACCAGTGCCCATCAGTGTACATCAATGCCAAATATCAGTGCACATCAGAGCTGCCTTTCAGTGCCACCAATCAGTGCCAGTCAGTGCTGCCTATCAGTGCCAGTCAGTGCCACCTAACAGTTCCAATCAGTGCCACCTATCGTTGCCAGGACCAGAGAATAGAGGCGGAGATGTGATGTCACACAATCCCTCAGTTATACACACCCTCCAGCCTCGGCTCAAGAACATGCACATATATCTGAAATCTCTATGCCTGTGAGCATGTCTCCTGAGTGCATTCAGGGGAATACACAGGTGCCAGTGACTATGTCAGCTCAGGATCTGTGCTAATCAGGAGAAAATTGGCAAGAAGGGGTTAATGTTAAAATTCCTAGGAATCCTGCAGTGTAAAGCGGCAATGTGGACCAGGAAACATTCTCATGTAAAACTCTGTAAACAGCAATTCACAAGCTAGAACAATAATCAGTTGTCAGCAGACTTACCTAGATAACTAGAGCATTACTGAAGTGATGCCGATCTATGTCATAAATCACTGGTGCTGAGTTTTCGATCTTGTGAAGGCAGAGACCAGCAGGGAGATGACATCCACCCCCCACCCCTTTGCAGTGTATTACATGGAGGCTCATGCTGGTCTCGTCTTCAGCACAGCCTGTCACTCATAGGAGAAGGGGAGTGACGAAAACATTTTTCTGCTTGTGTTGGATTTATTCTGTTCAGAAAAGCAGGGGGTATTTTTGGAGAAGGGGATTGCTTCAAGATACCAAACTAAGCTCAAATGCTTAGTAAAAGTACAATCTATTCAACTGTAGAATTAGATTGATTTGTGTTTTTTAGGTTTACAACCACTTTAAAGTAAAAAACATTCTGCACGCAGCTCCCTACCCTTATACACACCTATGCCCGATCTCAATCCAGCAATGTGCATGAGAGCATAGGTTCTTTCTGCTCTCTCCAACCTCATTGTTTCAGAGACAACCAGTGATGAGAGAGCAGGGGGGCGGGCCTGAGTCCTGCGGTCTGTGTCAATAGAGACAGGCAGCAAGGCTGGGGAGTGAGCCCGCACGAGTGGCCCCATAGCAAGTTGCTTGCTATGGGAGCACTTGGCAGGAGGGAGGGGCCAGGTGTGCCGGCGGGAGATTCGAGAAGAGGAGGATAGAGGCTGGTCTGCGCAATACCAGAGCAGGTAAATATAATGTTTGTTATTTTAAAGAAAACGTTTAGAATCACTTTAAAGCTGAAGTTTAGTTTTAAAAAAATTCAGTCACATAACTTACCTGTAATGAAGTATGTGACCCTTTGGTACATGTCCCTCATGGCACTGCCCAGCTCCCCATAGCTACCCATGACCTTTTTTGTGATAATAGCATGTCTATTAGCCAGAATTTAGTATCAGGATTCACCTCCCATACCCTTCAGCTGGGTTGGATGCTAAGTTCAAGATTGCAGACTTCATGATGGGTCAGCAAACCTCCTGTGACGTGAACCCAGGAAGATTTGTTAATCTCTACTAATAAGTATGCAGCCAATGTTTTTTCTGTGTTGCATAAAGCAAAAAACAGTTGTACTGCATTAGCCTGTAAATAATGAATAGGTTACAAACAAAAAAATAGTCAAAGTGATACCTTCTATTGGTCAAGAAAAAGTCTTTAAATGCAAGGATACAGAGGTGATGTATGGTTCCTAGTGCTTTGTACATTTGCATTGTAAGATTTTTTGTTCATTAGACCCCAAGGGCTTTTTCGCAGTAGCCACACAAGAAAACACACAGAACTGTGGTGTGGAAGAATGCAGATATGTGCCCTTGCAGAGACTGGCTTTTTCTACTGCAGTAAAACATCGGTCTTCACACAAGTGTGAACAAGCTCTAAGTTGTTGTTTTTATGGCCTATATAGACTGTAACCTCTTGTACCCTTATCCTGTTCTCAACCATGGCATGACTAGTCTTTTAAAAGACAAGGAAGAGAAGATTCCAGTTGACTTTCATTGGCTCAGGAATGGGGCTTTACTATCTAGTTGGCCAGCACAGAGCACTAAGACTTGAAATATGAAGATCTGTGGTTTGGGAGCACAATGAATTGGTTTGTCATTGACGTTAATCAGATTTGAGCTAAGACAAGACCTGTGCATGGCCTATGAACACCAAATGAGTAATGAGTGGAGGATCTTTGGAAATGACCAGGAAAATACAGTAAACTTCTGAAGTGATCATTTTTTCATAGGAAAAAGAAGTGATCACTGTTCACATTCTGCAGATATGGTATGGTGTACCAGTTGTACTTTGAACTCCATTTTCTCCATGGTGGGCTTGACAAAGTCTTTTGAAGAGCTAACACCTCTAGTTCTACTTTTTGACTTATGATATGGAGTTTAAATGTTCCCTCTGTTTACCTAAGGCTTGCCTTTCCTGTATGGACTCGTTAAGTAACACACATTTTAAATAATAATCACCCAATCGATTGAAATCAAGAAAAATCTCAGTTGACAATGGCTGCTTGTGTGAGTCCATTACTTCTCATTGGCAACATGCATACCTTTCCTAAATACAAATGACTTTACTCCCGTTTCCCTGCCATGTTAATAAACAATTTCTTCCAACTACCTCTAATCCATCTTTAAAGCTTAGCTGGAGCGCACAGACTATTTATTCAGTTACACAATGGGACATTTTATATACACCTCAACAGTAATCCATCCCAAGGAACCTATAATGTGTTTTGTGGCTTATTACCACTAAGCTGTGACTCAGGAGAAATGGGACATACATAAGCCATGAAAAGGATTACTGTGTATTGTAGATCAAAATATTTGTTTGATACAGTAAAATAAGCATCTGCTTCATAATAACCTGGTAATAATTGAAGGGTTTAGTATGTAAGGGTAAATTCTGTATAAGAATCATAGCAGTCTAAACAGAAATTGTCTGCATGACCTATAGCATCCAGTCAATGGGGCTGATAAATGAAAACTGCAGCAAACTGCTCTACTTTGGTGCAGTTTTCATAAATCATTCTTTGTGTTCACAAACACAATTCTTTCTAGCGTGGTTAGTGAATATATACCCCTGCATTTTAGAGATTAGTCTTAACCCCTTCACTGCCAGAGCACACATGTTAAAATGCCATTCTCCTACACAGAAATGTACTTAAATCCACAAAACAGTTACATACTTGGTAAAATACACGTGTGTGTGTGTATGTTTTTGGCACTACCTATTTCATTATACCTGTACATTGTGTTTGCTAAGAAACTCATCTAATCGTTTTTGTGAATTTATCTGCACTCCTCACTGATGCCACCAACTGTGGAAGAGAACTCTATATCCTCACCTCTCTAACAGTAAAGAACCCCTTACACAGTTTGAGATTGAACCTCTTCTCATCCAACTTCATTGTGTGGCCACATGTCTTCTTTAGAGATCTTGGATTCATTTGTTTTCTCACAGTGACAGTCACCATGTAAAGAGTTGTGTATTGCAGTCATATTCCTAGATTGTAAGCTCGTAAGAGTAGGGCCCTCTTACCCCTCGTACGTTGTTTGTTGTTGTTGTACTGTGCCATGTATTGTCCCCCCTATTGTACAGTGCTGAGCAAACCCTTTGGCGCTATATAAACTCATAGTAATAATAATAATAATATTCTCTCTTAAGGGTCGCATCTCTAAGGAGATTAAGTTTAATGTTTGTAGTCGCTCTGGTTCCTCCAGCCCAATCATTAATTTTGTTGCCCTTCTCTGGACTCAAGCACATCCTTCCTGAGGACTGGTGACCAGAACTGGGCCACATACTCAAGATGTGGTTGAATCAGGGTATAAAACGTATACATTTTCTAAAAGCAGAGGACCCATACAATAAAATGGTGTCTGCAAATTAGTTTTTGTGCACAAAAACACAATAAAATTACCACTTTTTTATATTCTTTACATTTTTCTTTAGATTCTTTAAATATCAGACTGAGACTAGTAAATAGACACCAAATATGTCCACCAAATGACAGCAAACCCTAATACTCCAAATTTTCCATAGGTGACACTTTAAAAACCTATATGGCAGCAGCAGTAAAAGGGTTAAAGCCCCAGACAGGAAATATGGCAAGACTAGGGAAAAGCTCAGCTCTAATCAAAGTATTTCTAAAGCCAAAACGTGTGTGTGTGGGGGGGGGGTGGTGTTCTTTTGTTTGCTCATTGTGTTGCAACAAACAACATAAAGTGATAGGAAATTCCTCTATTACACAGTGGTCATCCAAAAAAGTGTGCTCATTGGATGATTTCCCCTCAATTCTTGTTTTTTGGTGGAATCTCAGTATTTTGGATTTAATTTCACTTTCACTACAATGGTCACTAGCACATATAAGGGTAATATCCCCAGCAGGGACACAGATAGGAAGAAAAACCTGGCAGAGGTTCTAAGTCTACTTCATCCAACACTAAAATGGTTTTAGGTATGACAGGGAGCTCAGCCAAGACATGTTGTCACAGAAATTATCACAGTATCCTGCAGCAAAGGAAGTATTGGTCATCAACATTATTTTAGAGTACTTTAAATTGGAACTCCAGCCAATGTTTTGTCACTCTGAAGGAAATTTCCTCACACTTCCTGTATGGTCACCAGGACAGGAAGTGAGGGGAGATCTTCCCAAAGACGCAAACAAGAATACAGAGGTTTCAACCTTTCTCCACAATATTCAAAAAGTCATAGAAATGTGTCTGATTTTCCAATTTACTGTAAAGAATATTTAAATTTTTATGTTTTGGGGGGAGGAGGTTATTTGTAATGCATTTTGACCGGTACAAAAAAATGACACCTTGTATTTGATTGGCTGCTGACTCACAGTTTCATTACTGTTACATGTATGACCTTTTATAGATGATAGATAATGAGCCTTTGCCAGCTGATTTTTTTTTTGTATTTTAAAAGCCCACGCTGAAATTCTGCTGGGGCGCTTGTTCTGGTGCAGTTTGTATGTCTTCTTCCATTGTTTGTGTGGATTTCCTCTGGGTGTTCCAGAGCTCATGGATATTTATGGTATGGAGTAAGAACATTGTAGGTTCCTTGAGGAAAAAACTGGTGTGATGTTTACTGTGTACTCTGTAAAGTTCTGTGCAATATGTCAGTGCTAAATAAAAAAAAAAAGCTGTCCATACACTGCAAGATTTCTGTCTCTAAACAGCGTAGATGGAGGAATCTTCCCTGCCGACTACTGTATTCCAACAGCTGGCACCCACAAAGCTCAGAATACCTGGGCAGTGGCTGTTTGAACGACCATTATCTGGCCAGCTCCTTTGATTTTTAGATTGAAAGATGTCAGGTGGGAAGATGACAACAGGGCCACCCACAGCTCGCATTTTGGCTTGTTCATCAGGTGCCAGCCAAAATTTGCTCCGAGTGTTGCCAAGGTTAAATCTTCAACAGAAAGCTTAGCATTTGTGAACGCTTTGGTTTGGTGACTATTGCGCACTAATTATGCAAACAGATAAAATAAACCAGATTTCTATGTGTATTTATTGTAACCCTGCATTTATGTGTGTGTTATATACTTCTGACCTTTGTTCTCTATTTCTTTACAGACAGAACACCCGAATCCTGGTGTTAGATATCCAGGAACCACTCGTGTGGCTTACTTACCTGATTGCCCTGAGGGGAACAAAGTTCTGGCGCTATTTAGGAAAGCCTTTGACCAACGTTTGACCTTCACCATTGGGACTTCAATGACTACAGGAAGACCTAATGTTATAACGTGGAATGACATTCACCATAAAACTAATTGCACCGGAGGACCACAACTGTAAGACTTTCTATTCCCATAAAAATACTTGCTCACTCATAGTATATTCTCATGTAGTTTTCCCAAAAACTAAAACCAGACTTGCAAGGTGGTCTAGTTTGCCCATCACCTATTCTGTGGGCAGATTATTTGTTATGTGAAAACATTTTGGAGATAACTTCCTTGAACCTCATCAAACCACGGGAAGTGCCTGTGATCCCATTAAGAGGTTTTGTGACTTGTTTGCCACTGATCAGTCATTTCCTGTATAGAAAATAAGTGTCAGTGGGATAGACATGGGGCTATGCAGCTGGTTTGGCTCCATGCTACCAGTTTCTGAGACATTATATAGACTTCCCCCTGGTTTTTAAGTTTGTGGTACCCAAAGACTACTTGATTGCCTTTAGAAGCTGTCAGATCATGTCTGCGGATAGCCTAAACTAGTTTTAAATTAATCTAGAATAATTTTGTTAAAATGCTATCCTGTTTTCCCAGGATAGAACAGTTAGAAGCAGTAATAAAATAGACTGTTTTAATGTTTACTTAAACCCCGGCAATGATGTAGGGTGGGTAGCACTGATTTTGTCAGGCCATTAACTAAATCATAATATAGGGCTTTCACAAGTCCATAAAATGAAACTCATATTGCATTGTATCACAAATGAAAAGCTTATTTGATTATGTGAGAACAAAATTGCTTTCATGGGAGATGATAAATGGATTTTTATGGCCTGGTATGACTGTGCTTTATTACAACATTCATTCCGAATTGCAGCTCACACAATCCATGGCAGAGATCTCACCAGTCTAGAGAAAGAGAAGCCATGTTTTGTGTCCAAGATAAAAATAGAATTTTTCTGTTCACGTTAGATTGAAATGACTGCCATGATTCTGACATGTACAGAAGCAGCAGCAAGTTCATTGTCATTTATATATTTGATTGTATTTATCAAGGCTTGTACAAAGCAGTGCAGAAGAGGCACAGTGTGATCATAGTACCAATACTTAGTATGAGATCATAGTTTCAATTCCAAAAGCTCCCTCCCTGCTGTTGATTTGAAATAGTAATAGTGCTAGACCATCATGGAACATACTTCTTATGTGTGTTTATCAGTAAATCTGAAAATAGGTAAGGTGCAAGTTCACCTTTTCACAAAAAAGGTAAACTAACACCCTACTATGGGGTTCGCGACCTCACAGTCTACCTGACAATCCTGGGCAGGTGACAGTTAGACCACGTCCCTTCCCCAGAACCTGGCCGGGGGGACAGCGGGGGTGACATTTACTGGAGTTGATCCCTGTATTTTTCCCCTGCAGCAGCTGAAAGCCAGCTTCTCTTCCTCTACCTCCTGCCGGAATTCAGCTGCTGCAGGGGAAAAATACATGGGATCGGTTCCAGTAAATGCCACCCCCCCCATCTCCGTCCTATCCAGAATCTCTTTTCTTCTGCTGCTCGAGTTCCCTTGTGTGCTCCCCTGGTTTACTATGCTTCGGTTTGTGAATGAACAAGAAGACAATACAGAGTTCCTCCTGAGGCTGCAGATATTAAGATTAGGACTGTGTCCTCAATCTCCTTTCTCTGTCTCAAATGTGATCCATCAGGGGTCTGTTTAGACTCCTGATATTTTACCAAAGCCCCCCCCCCCCCCCCCAACAGGTCTGTTAAAAAAAAATTGTGAAATGTAATTAAAAAAATAAAATTATAAAAATTGAAAACTGTAAAAAATAATAAAAAAATAAAATTGTAAAAAATAAAATAACAAAAATAAAACTACTGACACCATCCACTGCCCTTCTGACACCATTCACTGCAGTTCTGAGACTACCCTCTGCCCTACTTATACCATCCACTACTCTACTGACTGACACTTACACCATCCACTATACTGACTGAGACTTACACCATCCATAACTCAACTGACTGACACTGCACTGCCCTACTGACAAAGTCCACTTCCCTAATGGCTCGGTCTACGTACTGCTCTACTGACTGACACCATCCTCTGCCCTGCTGACATTGTATTTTTTTTTTTGTTTAATGAACACAAAACCTGTATTAATTGGTCTTATTTTTATGCCTGGAGATCAGCTAAAAAATTGAAAGTCGGAAGACTTGCTGGTTAAAGATTGAGGTGTCAATTCACTAGCAATTGTTGCATGCATTATTTTTGTTTTTTGTTGGAAATAATGCATACAATATCAAAAATAGTCAATTCATCAAAGTAAAATATTGAAACACATTTGTTATTTATCTCCTGATGTAGGCACTTGATATTTCAGGAATGTACAAAGGGGAATTCTGCACTGGCCAGTAGGCACTCTGGGATCACACATCATTTGAAAGAGCTGCAAATCACACCGAAACGTGTGAAAAGTAGTATGTGCACTACTTCTAAAAAAAAACTTGCCGCATCAAATCATATGGTACTGTGGTACCATGTGATTTGGTGCCTGCAAATTTACTTAATTTGCTATTTATTTATTACAGGTACTTATATAGTGGCATCAATTTACACAGTGCTTTTCACATATATATTATACATTCACATAAAGGAGCTTACAATCTAAGGTCCCTAATTCACATACTAGGGCCAATTTAGACTGGAGCCAATTAACCTACCAGCATGTCTTTGGAGTGTCTGTACCCGGAGGAAACCCAGGGAGGCACAAGGAGAACATACAAACTCTGGGCAGGTAGTGACGTGGTTAGGATTCGAACCAACGACCCTAGTACTGCTAGTCAGAAGTGCTAACCACTTTGACACTGTTCTGCGTTTGGGGTGCCATTAACATTATATTGGCACCTGCATGCAGATTGCAAGGGCTGTGTGTTTGACCGCAGTGCAGGAAATGCACACGGAATGCACCTTTCCCCCCCACTGCATTCTGGTGTGAACTGGCCTTAAAAGACAACAATGTATCAGTGAGGAAATGTTGTGTCTTAAAGTGATCCTAAAGGCTTCCGTTATTTTTAATAAAATGAAAAAAAAAAAAGTTTATACCTAAATGCTCTGTGCAGTAGTATTGCACAAAGTGACTCTTTTCCTCCTCTTCTGGGGTTCCCCGCAGGCACTCTCTTCTCCATGTACCCCCAATGCAAGCCACTGTTCATAGACACACACAGCCTGACTCAGCTCCACCCACCCGCTCCTTTCTCAATCTTTGGCAGCAGCACAAGCCAATGACTCCTGCTGCTGCCTCTGTGTCTGTGAGACCAGGTAAAGAGGCCTGTGCTGCTGCAGATAGGCACAGTGCTGGATTGATACAGAACTCAAGTATTTAGGGCGGGGGAGTCTTAGGGAACAGCTAGCTTTACAAAAAAACTTTTTGTGTCTTCAGAACCACTTTTAACCCAAAGTAAACAAGCTGTATCATTGCACCAGAGGGAGTTTGTTCTGTGAATGTGTTCACAATATTTCTATCTGTGTTCACATACAGGATTTTCTTCCTCAGGTGCAGTGTTAGCCTGTGAAAAAGAATAACTCTAAATTTAAAATCTAAAAATCACTAAACATAAAGATTTAACGCATTTGTTAAATAATGCATGTTTTTTAATCAATTGGCTGCTTTTACGATAAATGCCACATGAGTAAATGTAAGGCAAAATATGGTGGTATTTATCTCTAAGTGAATTGGCTCCTGGATTCAGAAAACTATTTAGAAGTGTGGCATTGAAATTCGTGATGCTTTACATTGCCATTTATCTTACTTCACCAGAGCTCCTTTGTGGAGCTGTCATTTCATTTGAAATACAATTTTAGGAACTGCTAATTCGAGGCAGGAAACATTGCCACTATGTTAAGGTCAAAATTTCCCTTAGGCTCCATGTACACGGGACACTTCTGAATGCAGAAAACTGACTGCTGGAAAACGTAGGTTAAAAAACGTGTTTAGCCAAGTTTGCATACTGCGTTTATGCACGTTTATGAGCGTTTAGAAGCATTTTTTTAAAGATAATCTCGGGAGACCTTCCAAAATGCCCAGAATGCACTGAAAAACAGTAAAAAAATAACTATTTCAGACATTTTGAGAGAAATGGAGAGTAGAAGCAGAGAGAGCAGTATTTGTTGAGATTAGCTGTCTTTTTTTTTTTTTGTGATGTTTGGATGTGTTCCAGCTCATTTCTGTGCAGAAATGATTGCAGCAGTGTCTAACATATTTTCTTTCATGTGAAACCTCAAAGTATGGTGTACCAGGTCCATTTGAGTACCGGGAAAATGATTTGCATACATTTGTCATGATGAAAAAAGGCTCTGGACAGCATCTGGAAATGGAAGAGTTAAAAACATTTTACAAATGCTTATAAATGCAGTTAGCCGCATTTACACACGTTTAAAACGCTGATAAAACCTACTCCTGAATGCAAGTTTGGTGTGTGTACATGGACACATAGGAAAACATTAGGGAGAGTTCAGGGGCTGCTGAAAAAGACACAGAAAAGCTCCTAAAAGTGAGTTTATCAGCTGCAGTGTACATGGAGCCGAATTATGAGATTTATATACCTTTTCCTGCAAATAGGATAAGTAGAGACTTCAAAGGACTACAGGTCAGGGATTTGTCAGTCTGTGCTCTGCAGCCCCCTTCTCTGAGAAATGAGGTACATTTCCTGGGCAGAGCTGGGAATTCTTAGCCTAGAAATCCACAATCCCAAACTTAAATGTTTCCATTAAAGCTGTTATCAGGAGCCATTGGGCATTACACTACAGATAAAAAATCCCTGGATAAATAAATTGCGTTGCTTGCATGAACTTTCACAGAAGGTGTTTGAGTTTGACTGGAGTTGTTGATATACTGTTCTGCATTTGCATGTAATTCACCTGGAAATGTTCTCTGTTTGATTTCAGATTTGGTTATCCTGACCCCACCTACTTATTGAGAGTCCAGGAGGAGCTGCGAGCCAAAGGCATCACCTCTGACTAGAGGGGAATATTGTGCTGTGTACCGGCACTGAGAAATTGGAAACGGAAATAAACAATTCCCATAGAAGAAAAAGACGCCTTTGTTTCACTTTTCTTATTGTTCTCCCATTTTAGCTCCTTTGCCGATCTCGCTTTTCTTGGAAACTGCAATGGGAATAAGAATTTAGATCCAACAATGGACATTTTGCAAAGTTATGAAAAACTTTGTAAACGTTGATAACTTTTCAATGGAGGTTTGCCTTAATGGTGAATTGGAAGATGATTTGATTGTTTTCACAAGACGCTAAAGTATGAGGAAGAGACTTTTAGAGATATTGAGTTACCCGTGGACGGCTTAGTTTTAGGTGGCCATCCAGTCTGTAGTCATCGTGTCTGATTCCCCCAGAGAAGACAATTGTTTGTTATCTTACAGAGCAGTCCAGATCTTGCAGTTTACCTGGAGCTTTGTAGTTGAAAAGCCCCTAGAAAGGACCAACCTGTCAGCATTAGTGCATAATGTTTTCTGCTGGCCCAATACTTTAGTCACACCTATAATTGCCTATTAGATGTTGCAGCACAGCACATGGCAGTGCAATTTTTGGTTATGTTCTACTTTTCTTTTATTCTTCATTTCTATTTGAAATATTGATGGGATTCGTGGCTATCTTATTTAATTCCACAACAATTGAGCTCTTTCTTTCTTTCAGAGAAATTTCAGGTTGTATATTTGATATTGGCAAGAAGCATGCTATAATTTAGTCTCAAAACTAAAAAAAGACATCTGTCTAGAAATGACCTATAATGCCATATCTTATGTATGTGTATAGAGCGTCTGCATCTGGGGTTTGTAGGGCAGTTAATGAAGAGGGCAGGGGAGATTGTATCTGAGATTTTATCCTAAAAAACAGGTACACTTTAAAATATTTAAATATTGTAAAAAGCCAAGAATGCTACAAATAGATTTCAATGCATTGCCCAGACCTTGATATTCAGTATTTTACGTACATTAGCTTTGAAGGTAAGTGAATTTTGTGATCTATGTAATGACATTTTAGTCTACCAGAGGCCACTTACATGTCCTTCATCTGCATTACAGAAATAAATGTCACACACACATATGTACACTCTTGAAAATGATTTATTCTTCTGTATAAATTAATGCCAAACTCCCACCAAAGCTAGAAAGAGGGCAGATTTAATTTACTAAATAGCTGATGCTGTGTTGTGAAATTCTGTCCACTCCAATACTGTTGCTGTTTGGGTTTGGACTAATATGGAGATTGTGTTTTCCAAAATGTTATTGCTGGCCCATACTTGTGGTTACCATGTTATATACAATATAATTATCACCCGTTAAGCTCTGTTATATTTTGTTTTTTGCGACTGAATTAAGGGCTTCCCATTGCCAAATGAATGCTGAACTCACAGCTGCAGATGACATTGAAAACAAGCAAATGCTAACTACACTGCTCTAAATTTCTTGCATTCCTAGTGTTACCTGGAAAACCTGCTTCTTCCTGACACCACCATTGTGCAGTTCTTCCATTTCTGTGCCTCTTTAGGACAGGCAGGAAAACAACACTTACCACTTGAGTATATACTGTTCTCCTCTCAATGCACAATCAAAGTTAGAATTTCAAGACAAATTTAGATAAAAGGTCAGCACTCATAAACACCACCAAATGTAGCTTACACATATCCGATGGCTTAGCTCATGACTAACAATAGCCTGACATGTTAAATGTGTACAAACCATAGAAATCATAAAACCATAGAAATACATAAGAAGTGCCAAACCAAAACCGGATGAAAACATCCAAGATAATTTTAAGTGTTGGTAATAAAGAAAAACAGTCAACATGTTTCGGGAGGACACCACTCTCCCTTCACCAGGGCTACAAGAACAAACATGAAACATTGTCATAATGATAAAAAATTATAAATAGATATGCATGTAAGTATATACCACAAATATACATTAAAGTTGTAGGGTGGTTTGGCTGTATTTTATGAAGTTAAATAATCTTTAAATCTTGGGTTTGCTGGCCCTTCACCTGTAATCAGCTTTTTTCTATGGAAGAGGTAGGATGTCTGAGCCAAATCATTGTGTGACGTAATTCAGCTGCTGGAAAATCTTTTTGTAGGGTGGTTTGCCTGTATTTTATGAAGTTAAATAATCTTTAAATCTTGGGTTTGCTGGCCCTTCACCTGTAACCAGCTTTTTTCTATGGAAGAGGTAGGATGTCTGAGCCAAATCGTTTTCTTACGTGATTCAGCTGCTGGAAAATCTTTTTTTACAGTCACTCTATATACATGTCTCATTGGGTGAAGCAAATATGTGCAGTTGTTAGGTGTAACAGGAGAGAAAGCAGGCCAGCACCTTTGACATCAGTCTAATTCCAGGGAATCAAGTACAGTAGTGATCGGCCAAAAACATCCAACGTGGCTGATTGTTAGCTCTATATGGAGAACAGCCCTCTGGAGTTGCTTACACTGCCTGATAGTACCCATAGACATCAACACCTGACTTGAGCTAGATCTGGTGATGTTCATCTTTGGCATGTGCGTAACCTTGAGGCTGTGTGCATTGTAAAACAGTAGACTCTCATGAGAGTTCTGTATACTGGAGCTAGTCACATCTGAGCTAGAGTCCTTTTTATGTTACCACTTTGTGTAATGTGTTAATTTTCTGCAGTGTTTTAATATGCGCAAACACATGACATGGCAATCAAAGATATGACCTACACATATTAACTCTTCAGAATTATAATGGCATAAATGGGCGCACTTATTAGTGAGTGGCATGGAGAGTACCCATAGGTGGTACAGTTTCTGTACCATGATGGGGCAACAATCATCTCTGAGTATCTTTACAGGTCTCAAGTGTTTTTTTTAGGGAGGGTTCAGGGGATATGTAGCTTAACATTAAATGAAATTTAAAGTACACCTGTTACTAGTATGGGCAATTTAAACCAAACATACTAAAACAGTATGCAAAAAGGTTATCTTTTTGAAACTGGCATGTCTATACTGTGTGTGTGTATGTATGTGTATATATATATATATATATATATATATATATACACACACACATTTTTATTTATTTTTATTTAAGCAACCAACGTTAGGTGCAGATCCTAATCTCCCACTGAGCACAGTATAGCCTCACCCCCTCTTGATCTAACCAACTGGCACTTTATTGTGATAGGGGACCTGAGTGAAAAATACAGTCTTGGAGGGTGGAAGAGAGTTTTATGCATAATGCCTGCTTTATATTTGGTAGTTTGAATTGATGAGGTCTCTGACATCTTTGCTTTGAACTTCTTAAAGTTCCCAAAGGTGAATTTATCCTTTAAAGCAAATGTTTACTTTGCTTATGCTGGGAAAAACCAACAGGATCACTTTAGTACCCTCCTACCCAGTAGCACATACTGAGATTTCCTTTCCTTTCCTCTCCCTTCCTTTCTTACTGCTTTCTTTCTGTTCAGCAACTAGAAGCATACCCAGTATTTCTTGGTAGTGTAGAGATGGGGACCCTACACACTTGTAGACATATTGACCCAGGTGCAATCCATGAAAAAAGTATGTGGAGTATGCTGGATGCAGTAGGGGCACAGCCCATCTTTCACGAGACAGTCTTGAGTAGGGTGGGCTGTGCCCCTCTGAAACATTAACATTGGCTAAACTACACTGGAAAATTCCATCTGTTGTAAGTCCCACTGAGTACGTCCCACTGAGTACACCTACTGCGTGCTGCATATTCACAGTATTTCTTGGTATATAGGGGCATGTGACCCCTATAATGCTTAGTGATTGGTAATCTAGGACATGCACTTATGGTCTACAATGGACTGTCCTAACTTCAGTAGAGAAAAGTTGGGTCACTAACCTGGCTCTCCTGTGTGTAAATCACAGGACTAGATGGACTGGATAAACGCCTCCAATATATGTACTTTAGGTGTCATTCACAGCGGCACACTTAAGTGTACACTCGTGTGAGAACCATGTTCCATGCATACCTATGCAGGCAGTCCTGTTTGTGTCAATTAGACAGTTTGACAGCCATGCGGGTGCAGGTACCCTAACACAGACACTGTGCATTCGGGGACTCGCACAGGTGTCACATTTGAAGCAATGGCTGTGTCCATGCACGGACCACCTGTGCATCTTAGTGTGGGCAAGCATGGCCCTTACACAAGCATATACTTAAGTATGCCTATGAGAACAAATTTTAATTGTATAATTAGCTGTTTTTTAGGGGTTCAACTTTAACAGACACCTATGGTACCATGCCTAGAATATCTTTTTAGGTGCTATGTCTAAGTAGACTGTTGTGATGTTGCTTGCAGCCATACTGGGAATTTTTTTGCACAACAAAACTAGTTCAGCAGCATTACACGTTATCCGAGTGACGTCTTCTGTGAATGGATAGAAGAATGTGTTACATGCTGTGTTCTTCCTCATTGGGCAGTCTAATACTAGAATTCCCTCTGAGAGATCAACTTGTTACAGGTGTTAAGAGAACTCCATTATCTTACATTACCTTACATTTACAGCTTTTAGGGTGTTGGGTGATATTGCAGTTTTACAAGTGTCAGGAGGAGGCTTGTAAAAAGGTGAGAAATGTAGACAGTGATTAATCTGACAGTGTGAAATTATTTATACCACAGTACAGTATTACAGCTTTACTGACATTGCTTCACCCTGCTTTTTTTCTGTCAAAATGGCATGGAGCTTTAAATGCTTTTCTGTGAAAAAAAACAGATATAAACACACAATGAAAATGCTCTTGATGTCCTTGTTGCTTTAGAAAAGGCTACGTGTTCTGATAGTCTTGCACGCTTCTGCCCCCTTTTTCTCCTGTTGTGTATGACAGGTCAGCTGGGGAATCATACAGCATCCTCTACACAGGCCGACTGAATGGGAAGTAGTGCTTGGTTTCACAGTATCAGAGTACATGATGGGTGCTAAGCATAATCGATTTTTGGGGAGGAAGGGGGCTGTATTCAAATGTCCCAAAAGCAGACTGGCTATATATGTAATGGGCAGACATCATATGCACCGGCCATTTTTGTTTCATAAAATGCTTTCACCTTTTTTTTCATAATTGTTTTGTATCTTAGTGCTACTGGTCTCCTTAAAGTAACTCTAAATGATATTCTTATTCACCAAAAGTACTCTGTATACATCCGCTGCTTAATAGCCCTGTAATCTATTTTTTATTATAGAGTTTCTTGCTGTGTTTTTCTCCCTCCTTGTAATGTACTCCATGAGCTCCCGGACAAGCAGTGCACATTGTTTGGAACGAGCAATGCGTGTCAGTGATCACGTTCACTGCCCTATGCACACTACAAATCCCATAATCCATCTCAGGAGCCAGCAAGAGAGGGTGTCTATGTTCCTACATACACTGGGACCATGGAAGACAAATGTAGCCACCCTCTAACAGGAAGTCAGATTGCAGCAGCAAAAAACATGGAATTTGAAGATTTGGAGGAGGCAATAGAAGGTAATTCCCGATCACACGATCACTGTGATTGGCTGTCACAATGGTCATGTGATCGGGACCTATCCTGTTGGCTCCCGAGCATAAATTTCTCAGACATCCAATTATATGTGTGACATAGGGCATTAAAACCCACCCTCTTTGCTTTAGCACATGTGCGCTATGTGGGTGAGAAAGAAATTAAATGAAATCTAGACTCTTTTCCACCATATACTGTTGAATGTTAATAAAGAGGTTTACTGAATCGGTAAGTCTAGCCCTACCCACCCTAGCAAACGTTTCATCTCAGTAGAGCTGGCCTGATAAGGGTTTGGCTTCACACAGCCTCTGGCTCTCTAAAGAAAATGAATAAATAGAACATCCCCTTCTCTAATTAGAAGCCACTAAAACTTAGGTATTGTATTATTAGAACTAAGATACCAAGCACAAGGCCTTTTTTTCTCAAAGTATAGGTGCAGGAACTCCCCTGCATGTCACCTCTTGTCTCCACCCCCTATCCAGCTCTGAGCATCGCTACTTGATTCTTCCCCCTACCCTACTTCTAGTACTGCCCCTTTTAAAGAATACAGAACCTAGAATCATTTTCTGGTGCTAAGTAATTTGTATGGGATTTGGTAATGATATCAAGGAAAGTAAAATAGATTTCCTGCAGCCAGCAATAATAGATCCCCCAGCAACAGTAGAACCTCCTAGCAACAATGGACCCCCCATAACAAAATACCCCTCCAGCAGCAATATTAGATCCACCCCATCAACAATTGACTCCAAACAGCAACAACAGTTCTCCCAGCAGTCAGCATCTATAGACCCCACCCTCAACACCAGACCCTCCCAGCAGCAATGGACCGCCCACAACAAAATACCCCTCTAGCAACAATAGATTCACCCCAGCAACAATAGACCCCCACAAGTAACAACAGATCTCCCAGCAGGCAACAACAAGAGATCCCTCCTAGCAACAAATGACCACCCAGCAACATAAGACCCACCCTCAGTAAAAATAGATCCCCCACCAGCAACAATAGCATTCTCCAGTAACAATAGACACCCCCCTTCTCCCTGCAAAAATAGATCTCCAGCGACAATAGATCCCCCAGCAGCCAGCATAAGTAGACCCTCCAGCACAGCCCAGCGCCCCATGCCATTACATACATTCAGTGCTGGAGGTGCCAGAACTGTGTTCCCCCACATTCCTGCTGAAAAAAAGCCCTGCCAAGCACAATAATAACAAAACTGTAAATAAGTATACATCACAACTCTACAGATTTGTTTGCACGGTCACTTCATCGATCCAGATCAGTCCATGGGTCCAGATCAGAAGTGGATTTAGAAAATGTAGAGTAGCAGTAGTTTCATGTTGGCAGGCAAGGAATGGGCCTGGTGGTATGTATAACTGACATTTACAGATCTCAAGACTGAACCAGAAATGGACATGAAGAGATTAAGTTCAAAAATACTTTTAACAAAAAAAAACATTATCGCCAGTTATGAAAAACATCAGCCAATGCTAATGTAGGTGATGTATAATAGTTTGTCTTCTTTTTGTTGCCATACTGTCCCCAGCGCCAGTATTTTGGTGGCCCAGAAGCAGGAGAGGCATTTGGCTTTCAATCTTAACCTAGCTTTTGGTAAAGGAAAATTGTAAAACATTCTTTACACTAAAAGGTAGCACTTCTAGGCCCTTGATGACTTTGCCTCTCTGTAGTGCTCTTCAGATCACCTGAGATACCACATATTCAGTAATGCAAAGATCAAACAGCTTCAATAATGTCTGGCTCTGGGCCATCAGCTCTAGCCTCATGTGCCATCCTTTAAGTTAGTGATGTCAAGCACTGGACTAAGGCTGAGATGGAGTGGGTAGAGCCATGGACCACAAAAGCTGCTTGGTATTTACATTAAAAAGCACCACAAGTTTCAGGGGTCTTTAACACACTACAGTGGGTCAATGGTGGTATTGTTTTCAGTGTGTTTTCCCCATAGGCACACTTTGTTTTGTTTTTCCACAGGTACACCTTAAAGTGTTATTACACCCATGTTTTCTCTTACAGCCTATTTTTTGCAATCTTCAATTGAAGTTTCTCTGTACTCGATTCCATCTTGATGGAGGCTTCACTGCCTTCCAGGGTTCTACGGAACTACCCTTGCATGTGTGCTTCGGCCTATAATGCCCCCTGTTCTCATAGTGCTAGGAATGAAGGCAGTCATTGATGTGATTATTGTGCTCTTTAACCTGGGAAGGGCACGCACATACTTAGGGGGAAGAGGAACTACTCAAAACCAATGTGGGTGGGCTAAGGATGGATGAGGAACAAAGGAATGCTGACATGAGCAGTCATGTGACCACTACAGTGCATGCTCCCCAACTAGAACTACTTTATTTAGCTGTACATGTGGATTTTTTTGTTATTTTAGTTTTATTTAGTGTAGATGCACTTCATGAAGGCGGATAAATCGACAACTGCTAAACAGTACTGAATTCCTCATAGACAAGACGCAACAACACATAAAGGTGGAGAGGTGCTGAGCCTCATAGCAAAACTTGGGATTTTGTTTGATGTCACCTAGACATGACTTTGGAGTAAGTGAAGACTTGTAATAGGTTCACCTTTGTATTTTGTATTTTCTTTAAACTGATCTGATGTTTTCTCCCATGAAATTTAGGCAAAAAATGGAAATTACAATATTGAAATTAGAGGATACTAGGTTTTTATTCCGTCATGTTTGTTCAGCTATTCTCACCCACATCACTTCTTCCAGAGGATGTTTTTGCTTTTCCAGCTGTAATTATATAAGGCAAGCCAAGACTTTTAGTACCATCTGTCAAAACTATGTTTGCCTAAACCTGTTCCATATTTCTTGGCTGTTATTTATCCAATCCAGTGTTCTTTACCAATGCTACATGAGTAATGTTGACAGGTTCAGGGGCGTTATTGCCTGTACAGATCAGCTACGAATAACAGTTTCAAAATTCTGCAATTTGAATCCTTGTTTCACGTAGAGTTGATCTTCCTTGTAGTATGTGTCTTTACTTTCCCACTTTAGACTTCCATTTTATGCTTAGTGGCAGTACATTTCCATGAAAGTGTAAGTAAAGTCAGGATTTTTTAAAGTTTTGGGTGGTGTGTGGAAAAGTTAGAACCCCTATCAGGTTTTTATTGTTTGGGTCTCTGATGGTGAGATTCACCCTCTTTATTGGTCCTAGTGACTACTGTCTCCAGTACAAACAGTGATGAAAAAATCCAACATTTTTAAGCTTTCATGGGAACAGAAAGTGAGGGAGAATCTTTCCATGTGGAAACCTGTTATGGTGTTAACTGTTTAAAGTCTCATGCACACGGCTGTAATGTTTTTACTTTGGATCTTGCGGGCACTAAGAACTTGCATTAAACGTTTGTACATACGCTGTCTGTATGCAACATTTCTGCTAATGTTTACATGTGTACATGGACCCTATTTGGCCATCGCTGCTGCTCGGGGGTCAACATTTAAATATCAACTATGTGTAGGCAGCAGTGCACATTAGCACAAACATTTACATGCATACAATACAAAGATACAAGCAAATGCGGGACAAGAAAAATTGAGTTGCTAGTTTTGGTTTACATGGCTAAATGCTATGGACCAGTGTTTGTAGGGCCATACCATTAAATACTATTGCGTTCAGATCCATATAAATTGTGAGCTCCAAGAGGGGGATTTGCCCTCACATTTCTCTTTACTTCCCACTGTGCCTCTGGGACAGAAGGCGAAGGAGAATTTGCCTGAAGGGACATAGACAGCCACTTCCATACTAAATCCAAAATTAAAAAAATATATTAACATGAGGGGTGTGGTGGTAGTTGAAGATATCAGTAGGCACTGTCACTAGTATTGTAACTATTAAATTGAGTACTGACTCCAGTATACAGGGCAATCATTAACAACTCATGTACAGTACATACTGCCATGGGGAGTGGACAGGATGAAACACTATGCAGTATTCCCTGTAAATATTGTATGGATTAGCCAACCAGAGGTGTTTTACAACAAAACATTCTTGCTATCAGTTGCCTGAAAATATCTCTCAGCAATATAGCAGAAACAATAATTACATCGGAAACTGAACTAGCAGGGCCAGCAATCACTGATGTCAAATGTTTTGAATGTAATAGGACAAACAGAGTGCCAAACAAACATCCCTGAGAACCCGAAATCTTTAATTGTTCAGTTGGTTACCACAGGAGCACAGGACATCCAGACCACAAATCCCCCCTTCCTCTGCCTTTATCAGGCCTCAATGGATCCGTGATCACAGATGTCATATTTTTTAACATAATAGGCCAATAAAAATAACCCTCAAGAGTTTGACATTTTTAATTGTTCAAGTGGTTGCATCATGAAGAGCACCAGTTAGTTTGTTTTGAGGGTCACAAACTCCCCCTTTATCAAGGCTCAGTGAAAAAGTAAATTGTTAAATGGGTTCAAATGTACACCATTACTGCTGTTAACACCAGTACTGACTGTGGTTTATAATATCCCCTGCAGCAGATCAGTGCGTTTGGAAGTTTTTATGGGTTTTTTTGTCCATTTAACAATGCTATTTCACTCAACCCTGATGGAGTTTTTGGTCCCCAAAACACATTGGCTGTCCTGTTCTCTTCTTGTTTTAACCAACTGAGCAATTAAAGATTTCAGATTATCAAGGACTTTTGTTTGACACTCCCATAGACCTCATTAGGCAACATAGAACGCCACCAAAAGCACTGAAGCTACAAGTCCAATGTTCCACTGCATACGGGTGTCGGCATCTAAGGTGCTCATCCAGTCCCACTGTATTTATTCCAGTTATATAGCGCCATCAATTTACGCAGCGCCTTACATATATAGTACATTCACATCAGTCCCTAACCCTCAAGGGGTGTACAGTCCAAAGTCCCTAACTTACATTCATACATACACATACTAGGGCCAATTTAGGCAGGATCCAATGAACCTACCAGCATATCTTTGGAGTGTGGCAGGTAACCCATGCAGACACAGGGAGTACATGCAAACTCCAGGCAGTTGGTGCCATGGTTAGGATTCGAACCAACGACCCTAGTACTGCCAGGTGGAAGAGCTAACCATTCAGCCACTGTGCTGCCCTACTGTATAAAGCTAAATATAAAAGACACTGCACTTCTGACAGCCTGAGTATTACAATAAAGTCGAACTTCACTCTCTCAATCAACATGAGCCATTTTGAATCCTTATGCTGCTAGCAATTGTTAATAGATAGGAAAGTATGTCATATTTACATGTTTTAGGGCTCATGTACACGGGGCGTTTGGAGAACTCTTCTGAATGATGGAAATTGACTGCTGGAAAACGTAGGTTCAAAAACGTCAGTTTAGCCACGTTTAAATACGTTTAAATACCTTGTTGCGTTTAGAAGTGTTTTTAAAAGATAACCTCAGGAGACCTTCCCAAATGCCCAGAATGCACTGAAAAACAGTAAAAAATTAACTATTTCAGGCATTTTGAGAGAGCAGAAGCAGGGAGAGCAGTATATGTTGAGATGACCTGTCTTTTCTGGTTGTATTCACTATGGACCCCATCATGAGCATAATGCAGCACGTTCTACCATTTTTTCCTTCATGTAAAACCTGGAACTTAATGCAATGGTGTACTAGGTCCGTTTGAGTACCTGGAAAATGCTTTGCATGCATTTCTGGTGATGAAAAAAGGCTCTGGACATGAAACAGTTTAAAAACGCGTCTAAACGCAAACCGCTTATAAACGCGGTTTACCACGTTTATATGCGTTTACAAGCGTTTGGCGTTTGAAAAATCTCCTGAAGTTTGGTGTGTTCAAAAAAACGACTGTAAACTCAACTGCCTGTAAATGACTGTAAGCAACTATGTGTACATGGACACATAGGAAAACATTAGGGAGAGTTCAGGGGCTGCTGAAAAAATTGCAGAAAAGCTCCTAAACGTGAGATTATCAGCTGCAGTGTACATGAGCATTTCAACTTTTTTTTTTTACATTTCTTCAGTTTCTTCCTGGTTTCCATGCCTAGGCAAATGATGTCATACATTACAGGAGTCTCTGAGGGGGAGCGAGAGTTCTCAACTCAGCCAATGCCTGAACTAAGGGTAGATGAATTCATGACTACATGAATCATCTGCCCTTACTCAAGATGGCCACTACCAGAAAATCCAGGAGGCAATTTTCAAAATGATTTCTCAGCAAAATAAAGCATGGAGACATGGATGGATGGGGGAGTTTGCTTTCAATATTATCAATGAATTAAATATCATTTTTGGTTTGTGGTGCTCAGTTCCGCTTTAAACCCAAAAACAGCCTAAGTCTGGGTTCCTCCCAAGCCACGCTCCCATTGTCTATTAAGTAATGAATTAGTCTGCCTATTGATGAGATGACCTGTGGAAACTTATATCCACCCCCCACCACCAATTCTAATTGGATTTTAGCAGATGTTTTAATGTGTCTGAGAAAAGATATAAAGGCTTATGGCCAAACATTAACACAACTACCAGCCATGTTAATCACAGACATAAATGTATACAGTATATATAAAAAAACGTTATGGGTAAAGGTTCACATGACCAATAAATTGGACATCTCAGAAGCATGGCTATTTAAATATGTCTATATAAATATGTTTGTATATATGTAGGCAGTAGCCTTACATATTTATAATATATTAAAAATTGTTCTAAGATGGCAGCTTGCCTGCGCACTTCCTATAGATCATATATGCACTTTTGCTGAGGGTGTTTAAACTGTACAGATAATGTTTGCAGCCAGGAATTTGTCTTGCTAGGTGTATCTTTTCCTTAGGTTGCTGCAATAGAGGCCTGCTTTGTAGACTGCTTTGGTAGTTACAGTGTAACCTTGAATAGGTGACACATCCACAGGTTATGTGACTGCTTGTCAAAATGAATCCTAATTAGGGCCTGTTCAGCTTCCTGTATGTTTTTCATCTGCTTTCAATCCATTTTTCATCAGGCTTTCAATCTGATTTTCATCAGTCAGTCTATAGACTTACCTATGTTCCAGCCACCGTGCAATTTGTCAAGCGAAAAAGCAGATGGAAACTACATTTGTATGAACACGCCCTCATGAAGGACTTTGCCTAGAAAGGCATTAGTATGTTATTGCAATATATCTGTTGTCAGAAGAGTGTTGTGATTTTTAGAACAAAATACTGTTTTCCTATTTTTTTTCTTTTCTAATATATATTGTGTTTAAAACCCTTCAGTGCCAGAGAGGGCCCCCAATGCCCTGTTGATCTGCCTGGCAGCAAAGGGGTAACATTTTATTGAAAACTAGAAGGGCTTTTAAGAATTGCATCTGGATCCTACCTGTGTGCATTTTATTATACAATACAAGACCTACAATTGTATTATATAATGTACAGAACTGCGGGTCACTTTATGGGACATTGTGGGGATGGTTTTGATGTATTCACTTATGCTGTAATAAAAAAGACATATCTCAGAATCTATCTACCTTGACTCCAGACTAACATTTATTTGAGCCATTGTGCTGGGAAATCTAAAAAGAAGAAAAAGATGTCAACAAAGTGGAAGATTGGGAAGTTTGTAGTGGTCACAATAAAGTTTCTTTCACAGGCCGACGTCCGATCAGGTCCTCCTGTCAGTTTTTCAGACAGATCTACTGTAATTGGATGATCCATTCCTCCTTTTGGACAGGCTGGTGTAAACGGAATTGTGTCCATTTACACCAACCTACCTCTGCTTCTGATCGAGTCCCCTAACAAAAAAATAAAAGGGGATCTGCCCTCTTCTGGTTAGGCAGATTGGATCAGAGGGAAGTCGAGTATAAATGGAGAGCTGAGATTGTGTACACCCAGCCGCCCATAGAGCAGAGTGCACTGTCCGAGTACACTCTGCAGAAACTGAGCAGACATGGATGGGTGATCCAACCGCTCTGCTTCAATCAGCAGGGGATCTGTGAGTAGATCCCATGCTGATCGGGACAGAGTCCTCCTAGTCTGAAAGGGGCCTAAGTGTATGTTAACCATGGCAATTAACTCCTCTTATTTTCTCCCTTTTGGTTTGTTAAATATGCAATTAAAAGTGTTGTTATATCTGCTGAAAAAGGAAAAACAAAAAAAAACTGTCTTCCTTATCTCAAGGAAGGTAAATAGCCCTCCTAGTTCTTAGCCAGAGATTACATTTTAGAGATTACAACATTCACCGAGTGAATGTTGGATGGTTCCGAATGACCCTTCCAAAATTTGAGCCTTGGGGTGCCCTATTGATTTAAAAATTGAAGGAGCTGGGCAGAAAATTGTTGGTCCAACAGCAGTTTCATCCAATCCGATGAAGTGGAATAATACACAGTGTTAATTGAGTGACAGCTCTGAGTCTTCTGGAACTGATGACATCACATCCAAGATATTGGTGTTCTTTTTGAAAAAAGAGAGTGCAGTCCTTGGAAATGCGTCATGCATGCCCCATCTCTCCACAAGAAGCAGGCACTTTGACAGCTGTCATCTTTGTGTGCGGCTCCGATCACTGCCGCTACTATCAATACCTTGAGCTGGCTGGCGCCCTGTCATCCCTGAGCTCTGTTTGCTCATTGATGCCTACAGCCTCACACTTTTCAAAGCTGCTTGGTCTCAGATGTTCCCTATCCATGCTGTTTCACTTCAATGTAAGTGTGCTGCTTATTTTAATAAAGTGATTTTTATTTGATACTGACCTGCTGTTCATTTTCTTCTGCATTGAGATGATTCTACCCAAATCTGCTCAGAGGTTCGAGTCTAGGTCCTTTCTCCTGCTCAGCCGTCCATTCATCCATCAATTACTCCTTCATCCATCCAGTTGTTTCATCCTTTCTTCTAGCCTGTTGATGGTTTACAGATGAAGGTTTTAATGGACTATGTGACTCTACACTTCCGCTAGGAGTGCCGAATGTACTGTGTACTTTTTAAGATCATGGCACTCAGCTGCAGTCTAAGGTTTTTTGGATGTCTGCAGAAGGGAGCTTTTTCAGGAAAATACCATGCATAAAATATGTTAAATACACGTTATCCTATGGGACGATTGCTTTTAAAATTATTGGTGTGGTGGCAGGTTCCCCTTACAGCCCTGTTCACACCTGAGCGTGATATCATGCTCTGCAAGTAAAAATCCAGTTATTTAAATTGCGTCTGTTCACAGTAGTACACTCTGTGTCTTGTAGTGTGACGCCATCACAGAAAGAACTACAGTATAGGAGCTTCTTTTTGGGCAGAATAACATTTACCCCTATAGAATTTAATGGATGTGCTTGAATACGCACAGCGAAAACATGTATATCTATCTCTAACCAATAACTAGGCTCCTCCTCTTAGCAACAAAAACATTCTGCTAAAATGGAGGACAGTTCATTGTCTATACTGGCCTTGATCTGGCTGGTGCAATCCTGCCCAAATCCCTACTACCCCAGGGATTCCCTGTATAAAAAAGGGGATTGCAAAAGACGGCCTGGGCAAAGATTGCCAGTGAGCTTCTGCCAGATTGAAAGTAAATTACAGAGTAAAATGGATAGCTTCTATATGTTTGGAGAACCCATATGTTACTCCTCTGATTAAAGCGAAGCTCCAGTGTGGGCACCCGGCTGTGACAGCTTGCAGCTTACGGGACCATACACAAGGTGCATGCTCAAGTAGCGCTGTGCCTTGTGAATGGTCCCGTAGTCTTCTGGGACCTCTCACGTGTCCCAGAAGACTACAGGGAAGGAGGAAAAGAGGACAACTTCCAGTTCCTAGATGATCACAGTGGAAATGGGAGCGGGTACCTGTCAAAATTGCTACCCAAAAGGTACCAATCCTTAACGGCAAGCAGGGGACAAGGCCTTAAAGCAGAACTTCCCCTTTTGGGTGGAGCCCTGCTTTAACATACTCTATACCAGGGGTCTCCAAACTATGGCCCTCCAGCTGTTGAAGTACAAGTCCCATCAAGCCTCTGGGAGTCTTGCCTGTGGCTATCAGAGTCTTGCAAGGCCTCATGGGACTTGCAGTTTCTCAACACCTGGAGAGCCTTAGTTTGAAGATCCTTGCTCTATACTATGCTAACCTGAACTGTTCTGCAGCATAACAGTACTATTATTTTCCAGACGTGAGCCCAGAGAGAAGTTTGTGCTTCGTGGTATACTATAGTTGTTACAAGTTGGCATTGCAAAGATGTTTAATATGCAAACCTGCCTAGCCCTGTGAGGTTATTTAGGAAAACTAGAATGCTATCAACATATTTTGTTTTTCCATTGAACATGGTGCATGATACCTGCATTCTGCATGTTCAAATGGCAATGTGCAACACTTGCCAGTAGAAAGGATGCCATAACACACTCCACAGCATTGTTGGGCCAGTAATTGCAAACCTTGTTCTGTACATTCAGTCATGATATAATTAGGACCTTAGCAGGTGCTCCAACATTACAAAGAACTCTCCCCCCACAAATATAGTCCATAGAGCAGGACTTGTTTTCTCAGGCAGGTCAGCTCCACTTACAAACATCATCTGTACAAATTGAGAGTGGGCAAAATCATGTTTGGTTCATTTTGTTTATACATTTTTGTCAGTATGCACATTGAAAGTGAAATGGAAGACCATGAAGGAAACCTTAGAACCGTATCGGAGACATCTTACAGAAGTGAGCAGTGTCTCAGGAGCTGCACCAATGCAATACTTCAATAGCAAGGAACTGGACTTGCTCTGACACATCCTGGAAATCTGCTAGTGCACCCCACATTACCCTCTCCCCCGACTGACAATGCTGCTGTCCACAGGTGTCTCTGTTGCTCCTCCATCCAAAGTGGACACACCCTAAGGCTCAGTACACACTAGCATTGAAAGCAGGCGTTTGAGGGGCATTTTTA
Source organism: Staurois parvus (assembly GCF_062004578.1). Taxonomy (NCBI): domain Eukaryota; kingdom Metazoa; phylum Chordata; class Amphibia; order Anura; family Ranidae; genus Staurois; species Staurois parvus. The sequence continues at coordinate 240,971 of NW_028317819.1, forward strand.
ACACTCCTCAAAGGCCTATGAAAATGATACACATGGCAGCACACAGTGCTGTTCACACTGAAGCATTAGCGTCGCATCAAAATTGACGCCTCATGTCGAGTCAGGAGGAGTTGAAGTCTTTCAATGCCTCCCATTCAAGTCTATGGTGATGCTCCTCAAACGCCTGGCAGGCATTTGCGAGGCGATAATACCATTAAGTTCATTATAGGTGTTTGTGGTGCAGTTTTGACGCTTGTAAAACACCTATAAAACACCTCAAAACTGCGCATAGGGTGTTTGGGGAGCGTTTATAACGCTTGTTAAACACCTGTCTAAGGCTACAGGGGAGTTTCGGAAGACGTTATGTGTGAACAAGCCCTAAAACAGGAAGTGTGTTAAGCCAGCCATACATGAGTCGAATTCTGAAAGACGTTCGAATTTCGCACCATTAGTGGGCCACAGCAACAGCCAATTTTCATGCGACCATCGAATTTGAGTGATCGGGTATGTTGGAAATGTTTTGAAAAACAAACTAATTTCTGACCAATGATGGGAGAATCATGTGAGAAATATAATCCAAAAATAATTGAGTATGAGCTGGACCTGAAGAAAAGAAAATTCTTGGCCACGAAAATTCTTTTCTGTAGCAGCATGAGATGAAATTAAAGGCTTGGTTGGTCAAATTTCAAAATCAATGGTGGTACCATCGGGTTACAAAATGCACAAAATTTCAGATTTTCTAAAGAAAATTCATTTAGAATTCGACCCCTGTATGGCCTGTATTACTGGCCAGTTGAAAATACAGGATAAATGCCTTAAAAAAAAAACGAAAAAAAAAAACTTTGTAGTCACCACAACTAGGGAGTTGTAAGCTGCACAATATTACATGTTTTGGGGTTTAAAAACCACTTTAATATTGCTGTTCCATTTTGCTATATCTGTTTGCTAAGTGAGAAATATTCCTGCCGGGAATCTTGTAGGGCTGAGCCCCTCCAGCATAATTGCTGGTGTATTGCCTCTGTCCAGGCATCCCTGGTGTAGCGTACGGCCTGCCATTAACAAGAACGGCTGTGCACTGCTGTACATGTATATGGCGATGCTATTGTAAACAAAGGAACGACATTATACCAAGGGGAGGTGAGCCCAAAAGAGCACAGGAAGTGATCAGTTTATGGGCTCTTGCACATACGTTGGTTGAACCCATTCATCATAATTGCTGGTGTATTTCCTCTGTCCAGGCATCCCTGGTGTAGCGTATGGCCTGCCATTAACAAGAATGGCTGTGCACTGCTGTACATGTATATGGCGGTGCTATTGTAAACACAGGAACTACATTATACCAAGGGGAGGTTAGCCCAGAAGAGCACAGGAAGTGATCAGCTTACGGGCTCTTGCACATACATTGGTTGAACCCATTCATCATATTTTGCTGGTGTATTTCCTTGCATAGCAGTGCTATCATAAACACAGCATAGTATAACATATTTGTGTATTTGTGCAGTGTACAGGCATATGCAAAAAATTGATTTTTAAAAAAAAGTTTGCATACACCTATAAATGTTTTTGCATATGCCTGTACACTGTATGAATAGGTCCATATGCTATACTATGCTCTGTTTATGACATGCAAGGAAATACACCAGCAATTAAGATGAATGGGCTCAGCTGGCCTCTGTGAAAGAGCCTGCAAGCTTTCTGGGCTCTCCTGTAACTACTTGTGTGATCAATATAAGACACCTTCCCTTGGTATAATATACTTTCTGTTCTAGGGTCACAATTTTCTTAGGATTTCTCCCATATGTTTACAAACAAAATAGTTTTATATGTATGGTCGAAATTTGCCTTTTTGTCCTGCCAGAGCATATATACAGTGGGGATCGAAAGTTTGGGCACCCCAGCTACAAATTTGCATTAATGTGCATAAAGAAGCCAAGGAAAGATGGAAAAATCTCCAAAAGGCATCAAATTACAGATTAGACATTCTTATGTCAACAAAAGTTAGATTTTATTTCCATCATTTACACTTTCAAAATAACATAAAACAAAAAAATGGCGTCTGCAAAAGTTTGGGCACCCTGCAGAATTTATAGCATGCACTGCCCCCTTTGCCAAGCTGAGACCTGCCAGTGTCATGGATTGTTCTCAATCATCGTCTGGGAAGACCAGGTGATGTCAATCTCAAAGGTTTTAAATGCCCAGACTCATCTGACCTTGCCCCAACAATCAGCACCATGGGTTCTTCTAAGCAGTTGTCTAGAAAACTGAAACTGAAAATAGTTGACGCTCACAAAGCTGGAGAAGGCTATAAGAAGATAGCAAAGCATTTTCAGATGTCAATATCCTCTGTTCGGAATGTAGTTAAGAAATGGCAGTCATCAGGAACAGTGGAAGTTAAAGCAAAATCTGGAAGACCAAGAAAAATATCAGACAGAACAGCTCGCAGGATTGTGAGGAAAAACAATTCAAAACCCACGTTTGACTGCACAATCCCTCCAGAAAGATCTGGCAGACACTGGAGTTGTGGTACACTATTCCACTATAAAGAGATACTTCTACAAATATGGTCTTCATGGAAGAGTCATCAGAAGAAAACCTCTTCTACGTCCTCACCACAAAAATCATCGTTTGAACTTTGCAAATGAACATATAGACAAGCCTGATGCATTTTGGAAACAAGTTCTGTGGACCGATGAGGTTAAAATTGAACTTTTTGGCCGGAATGAGCAAAGGTACGTTTGGAGAAGAAGGGGCACAGAATTTAATGAAAAGAACCTCTGTCCAACTGTTAAGCATGGGGTTGGATCAATCATGCTTTGGGGTTGTGTTGCAGCCAGTGGCACAGGGAACATCTCACGAGTAGAAGGAAAAATGGATTCAATAAAATTTCAGCAAATTTTGGATGGTAACTTGATGCCATCTGTGAAAAAGCTGAAGTTAAAGAGAGGATGGCTTCTACAAATGGATAATGATCCTAAACACACCTCGAAATCCACGGGGGATTACATCAAGAGGCGTAGACTGAAGGTTTTGCCATGGCCTCAACATAATTGAAAATCTATGGATAGACCTTAAAAGAGCAGTGCGTGACAGACAGCCCAGAAATCTCAAAGAACTGGAAGACTTTTGTAAGGAAGAATGGGCAAAGATACCTCAAACAAGAATTGAAAGACTCTTGGCTGGCTACAAAAAGCGTTTACAAGCTGTGATACTTGCCAAAGGGGGCAGTACAAGATATTAACTCTGCAGGGTGCCCAAACTTTTGCAGACGCCATTTTTTTTTTTCTGTTATTTTGAAAGTGTAAATGATGGAAATAAAATCTAACTTTTGTTGACATATTATAAGAATGTCTAATCTGTAATTTGATGCCTTTTGGAGATTTTTCCATCTTTCCTTGGCTTCTTTATGCACATTAATACAAATTTTTAGCTGGGGTGCCCAAACTTTCGATCCCCACTGTATACAGTGGGGCAAAAAAGTATTTAGTCAGCCACCAATTGTGCAAGTTCTCCCACTTAAAAAGATGAGAGAGGCCTGTAATTGGCATCATAGGTAGACCTCAACTATGAGAGACAAAATGAGAAAAAAAATCTAGACAATCACATTGGCTGATTTGGAAAGAATTTATTTGCAAATTATGGTGGAAAATAAGTATTTGGTCAATATCAAAAGTTCATCTCAGTACTTTGACCTCTGTCATTGCCAACAAAGGATATATACCAAACGTTTCCTGTAAGTCTTCACAAGGTTGGCACACACTGTTGCTGGTATGTTGGCCCATTCCTCCATGTAGATCTCCTCTAGAGCAGTGATGTTTTGGGGCTGCCGCTGGGCAACACGGACTTTCAACTCCCTCCAAAGGTTTTCTATGGGGTTGAGATCTGGAGACTGGCTAGGCCACTCCAGGACCTTAAAATGCTTTTTACGAAGCCACTCATTCGTTGCCCAGGCGTTATGTTTGGGATCATTGTCATGTTGGAAGACCCAGCCACGTTTCATCTTCAATGCCCTTGCTGATGGAAGGAGGTTTGCACTCAAAATCTCACGATACATGGCCCCATTCATTCTGTCCTGTACATGGATCAGTCGTCCTGGTTCCTTTGCGGAGAAACAGCCCCAAAGCATGATGTTGCCACCCCCATGCTTCACAGTAGGTATGGTGTTCTTTGGATGCAACTCAGCATTCTCTCTCCTCCAAACACAACGAGTTGTGTTTCTACCAAACAGTTCTATTTTGGTTTCATCTGACCATATGACATTCTCCCAATCCTCTTCTGGATCATCCAAATGCTGTCTAGCAAACTTCAGATGGGCCTGGACATGTACTGGCTTAAGCAAGGGGACACGTCTGGCACTGCAGGATCTGGGTCCCTGGTGGCGTAGTGTGTTACTGATGGTAGCCTTTGTTATGTTGGTCCCAGCTCTCTGCAGGTCATTCACTAGGTCCCCCCCCATGTGGTCCTGGGATTTTTGCTCACCGTTCTTGTGATCATTTTGACCCCACGGGGTGAAATCTTGCGTGGAGCCCCAGATGGAGGGAGATTATCAGTGGTCTTGTATGTCTTCCATTTTCTAATTATTGCTCCCACAGTGATTTGTTCACACCAAGCTGCTTGCCTATTGCAGATTCAGTCTTCTCAGCCTGGTGCAGGTCTACAGTTTTGTTTCTGGTGTCCTTCGACAGCTCTTTGGTCTTCACCATAGTGGAGTTTGGAGTGTGACTGTTTGAGGTTGTGGACAGGTGTCTTTTATACTGATAACAAGTTCAAACAGGTGCCATTGATACAGGTAATGAGTGCAGGACAGAGGAGCCTCTTAAAGAAGAAGGTACAGGTCTGTGAGAGCCAGAAATCTTGCTTGTTTGTAGGTGACCAAATACTTATTTTCCACCATAATTTGCAAATAAATTCTTTTCAAATCAGCCAATGTGATTGTCTGGATTTCTTTTCTCCTTTTGTCTCTCATAGTTGAGGTCTATCTATGATGCCAATTACAGGCCTCTCTCATCTTTTTAAGTGGGAGAACTTGCACAATTGGTGGCTGACTAAATACTTTTTTGCCCCACTGTATATATATATATATATATATATATATATATATATATATATATATAAAATATACCAAAATAAAATGTTTTAAATATACATGTTTGTGTATATGTGGGTATTTTTGAGGTGTTGCAGGACAATATACTGAGCAAAAACAAGACACCACGGAACCACAACAACACACAGAAACCCTAGGAGATACAAGGAAGGTAATAGCACAGATGATTCCAGATTTTTATTGGGCAAAAGAAAAATGCCTGAAGTTTGAAAAACACATAAAAAGCTATTCAGAAACGCGCCTGTATGCTAAAAAAAACCAACATGCTAGAAATGCTGGTATATCAGTTGAAATATGTATACATAGAAATAATGGTCTGGAGCACCCTATAGACATGTCTCCAGCCCTAAATGTATATATAAATGAAAAATGCATTGGTCATGGGACTTTACATGAGGCAGATCACATATAAAGCATGATAAGATAGGTACACATAATGACAAATTTTATTATTCAATATAATTAGACACAATATAGGCATTTTATACACAACACAATAAAAATCCAACTAAAAAAAAAAAAAAATGAGGATTCTGAGCCGATTCATGATGTACTACACAGACATTATATTATAGGTACTTATACATCGCCACCAATGTTCTCAGCGCTTTACATATATTGTACATTCAGTCCGTAACCCTTAAGGAGCATACAATCTAAGGTATTATATCAACATAAATGCATAGCTAACCACAGTTTTCTTAAAGACATGATTATATGACATATACATTTCATTGCATCTCAGAGCTCGATGCGTTTCGTGGATCAGTATCCACTTCCTCAGGAGCAGATGCAAGATAAGTGTCTATAAAAATAAATAAATAACATAATGATAATATTATATAAAATCAGTAAAAAAAAAAACTTCCAAGAAGGAGGGTCAGATCTCCTTATTACTTACAAAACAACTCAGAATAAAAACCCAGCAGCCAAAGGGGCCGGAGATGCTAGAGGATGTCTATCCCAGGGGTTGTGGCAGCACAACCCACACAGACCTGAGACACAGGCCTGGAGGGCAGGTCAAGGTTTCTTGGAGTAACAATCCATAGAGTGTATAGGCTCATGATGACCCATATGGCAAATGCCAATACTTGTCTGTGGGCAATATTAAATACAAAAAAATAAGGAATGTGTCAGTATTCATGTCTATAAGTGTGACAAGTGTGAGGTATATAGACGGGAATGATTAGAATGAAACAGAAAAAGAAAAAAAAAAGAGGTGAGCAGGATATACATAAAATTAAAGGCAAAGTAAAACCCAAAGTGAAAATAAAAGTAAGGGCACTGTGGAATAAACTTGAAATATGCTCTGCTCAGGTGTGAATGCAGTCTAAGTGAGGTTTTAGAAAGCTGTGACAACTCATACAGGACATGTGTAGACTTGTGACAGTAAACATAAGGCCTCATTCATAATTATGAATTAGACCATTTGTGATTACCCGTGGGAGCCTCAGCAGGGTTTCCTGCAATTAGCTACCTTGATTTGCTGCATTGAAAGCAATGGGAGCCCGACAGCTCCTGCAGCTGTTTGTGGCCGTTCGCATGTAATCACACAGCAATTACCTGCTGATGACTGGCCCTGGACGCAGATTGTTTGCATCCAAAGCCGATCATCCTCATATAATCGTTGCATGAGTGCTTACATGTTAACTGGACTAAATAGCTGTAGGCTCCGTCCCTCCCACCGCTAATTCCAGGGGTCCCCGCTGAGTCTCCTCCGGGTAATTGCAAGCGGCTCCATTTGCAAGTTTGATAGCAGCCTAATGCAGTTTCAGTCCAAGATCTGCTCCATATTTCAGTGACAGGTGTTAGCTGACACTTGAGAAGAAGTGGGATCACCAACTACGAGAATACTCATCAATTGCACAGATTATTTTTTAAACAGCAATTATGGAGAAACAGATTTTCCTTGTAATAAAAATAGTCTTCTCAAAATGACTTTGCCACAGGCGAGTTAATTATGCCACATAATTATGTGGAGGAGTGTGCAGAAGATGACACACAGTAAATTATTGAGTTTTTATTTATTTATTTAGACTTTGATGTGTGGTATTAGAACAATCATTGCATTATGACTCATGCAGGAGACAGAGCGGTGTGTTCAGTGTCATTTGTAATCTGGAACAAATATCCAGAGATACAGATATTTCTATACGGATTGTTAAACATCTTATATTCAGCCTGATTTCTGCAATCCTATTTGCTTTTCTGGTTTCAATATAAAATGCCTGGTTGGTATAGACAATGTGAAGAAAAATGCCGTTTTTTCTCGTTTTTTCTCGTTTTTTTTAATGGTCTTGATTTATTCTGGCATTCTGAAAAAGCCTAACTCACCGCTCTGTTTCAGTCATTATCATTACCTAGGTGCCTAAGTACAACTAAAGACAAAACTTTTTTGTAGTTTTGGATGAAGTGGAGATGGATTTGAGCATCTATTAGGTTTTTAATTGGTGCCTGTATCCCCATTAGGAAGAATCACCCCCTCAATTTGTTCTGTTTATCATTATCATTGAAAGCGATAGTAAAGGAAAATCACACATTTTACATTGTCCCCAGAAAATCAATAAGTGAAAATATTTCAATGGTTACATTAGTTCTGGAAACCTGGGAGGCCCCAATGGATTCCCTAAATTTGCAGGGATTTCCTTCCACTTCCTGATTTGGCTATGGGAAAGGAAAATCTCCCCAATGAGACACAGATGGCAAAAAAAAATCTGACAGGGGTTGTAACCCTCCCTTACTCTATCCAAAATGACAAAAAAAGTTTTGCCAATACAATCCAAAAGGGATTGGTCAAACTCCAACCAATGCTGGGCTTTCCCAGCTCAATAGAAGAGACATATTAGAAAAGTTTTTTTTTTGATCAGTGGCTGCAGCCAATCAGCTGTCCTGGTGGGGGGATTCCTCCACCCACTTCACTTCTGTGCATGGAGGAATTTCACATTAGAGTGTATGTGGGGCAACACAGTGGCTAAATGGTTAGCACTTCTGCCTGGCAGTACTAGGGTTGTTGGTTCAAATCTCAGCCACGACACCTCCTGCCTGGAGTTTGCATGTTCTCCCTGTGCCTGTGTGGGTTTCCTCCAGGTACTCTGGTTTCCTCCTACACTCCAAAGACACGCTGGTAGGTTAATTGGATCCTGTCTAAATTGGCCCTAGCATGTGTATGTATGAATGTAAGTTAGGGATCTTAGATTGTACACCCCTTGAGGGTTAGGGACTGATGTGAATCTACAATATATATGTAAAAGCACTGTGTAAAAATTGACAGCGCTATATAAGTACCTGAAATAAATAAATATCTAAACCCAAGAACGATAATGGAATAGAATACAGCATACTAGTACTTGGATGTGGTGACTGCATTTGTTAAACTTTTTTTTTCAGTCTTTGTTTTCCTTTTATTTTCACATGCTGATCTTGACTGTATCATGCTATATCTGTAGAAGAGCAGTGTTGTCACTCTAGAACAGGACTACAGACCTCCCCCCCCCATCTCCTTTTCTCTATAACAGGCAGGAAAGGCTCTGTAGTTTACAGAAAAGAATTGGGCAAATCTGATGACATTATTTGGGATTTCAGTGTAGCACAGATAGAGAGCACAAGGAGTTAGTAGCGCACTGGATTTCTGGCAGGATCAACAGATTTTACAAATGAAACATTTAAAATGACTTAACATGGGGAAATTTGCATATATTCACAGACCTATACTACATACACATTAAGGCAGAGGACACAAAGACAATTTCTGCTATCTACCAGTCTCCTCTGGACCGCATCTCCTGCTGCAAGTTCTCCTATCAACATCTGCTGGCACTCGTGTTCCTTCTGTCCCTCAGTACCCTCTGTTCCACTTCTAGTGGGGCCTGAGCTGGAAATATAAGTGAGGCTGACCTCATCATTTCAGTCTCCTATCAGGTACATGACAGAAACGCCTTGCACCTTAGCACACATACATACACTCTCCCCTAGTTCTCCCCTAGTTCATCTTCAATGTCTATACCAGGCTATGCTGCAGATAATGTTTGAGGAAGATATTGCTTTGTCCAGACTGACTACATAGGAAGAAGATCGTGATTTGGTACAGCTAATAGAGGAACTTTAATAAACCAATTGGAGGACCCTGAAGGGAACAGGAACCTGGCTGTACACACTAATGGATGATCTGGCTGACCTGATGTGACAGTTGTAACCTCAAATGCGTGATTATATCGCGCATCTGGTGAGTGCGTAATTTACTTATTACCAGTCACACCATCCATCACTCTGGAATAAGAGATTGGAACACTTATGCTAAGATCTTCTGTGATCCCCACGTTCAATAATTGGACTCTCACAAATCTATCACTTTAACCACTTTGTGTGGTTTTATATTTTTGCACTTTATATTCATTGAATTTTATACGTGCTTTATCATTAACACCTATATCACTGTTTTGATTTATTACTCGCACTATTGGCACTTTATATCTGATATGTGATTTTGAATGAGCTCCATCCTCATTAAGCACTTCGTATATGTTTATGTGTTATTAGCGCTGCACCCGTTTTTATTTCTATTTACTCCTAGGAGGTTTTATGGTTACCTTTTGGTGTCTCAGCAGCTTTGTTTTGTAGCATTTGCTTAGTCCTTTATATATATATATATATATATATATATATATATATAAATATATATATATATATATATATACACACACACATACACCATTAATCATACAGATACATTATCACAAAAACATAATAAACCTTAAAAAAAAAAACATTCTCCACAGACTCACATGCCAACATAAACGGTGATGAGGGGCAACAGCACCCACACAGAAGGTCAAAAAATGGTCTTGGGTAAGTGTCCACATCCACAGCTCCTCCCCCTCATTCCCAATCAAATGGAGCCCTGTAGAAAGAACAACAAAAACTGTCCCACTACAGAGAGAAAAAAAAAGGGTGCACGGTTCACTTCCACCCTGTGGTTTACCTGGGCGGAGGTGCTGTGCCTGGCTGATGACGCTATTTAAGCGCCCCACTGTATGCTGCTTTTGGCACCACTGGGGTAGCACACACAGTGGGCGGATGATGCTATATAGTGACTTAGAGGTATGAGATATGGTGTTTGATTTGATATGATAGATGGAGTAGTCATTAAGGGATTACTAAGCATAGCTATTTGTTGTATGTTTGCAGGAGCCACACTTAGAAGATTTTGTGTATTGACACATATGATACATTTGGTCATTGAAAGGAGCATATTTGCACTATATAATAATTATCCGGTCTTGGATTCTCCTTACACCTTTCCTTTGGATTGGAATTACCAGGTAGGGGTTTGGGAATGGTTTGCCGGATACTGTTATAATTTTCTAGTATGTGGATACTTCCATATTGATTTATATACAGTATATTGTTGTATCTACATTACTTCTTGGAACGCATCCATGGAATTTACTGCATATGGATAATATCCACATACGAATATATCTGCTACTTGTCTCATGAGTCAGAGAGTGACCTACTGTTAGTTATGCTTGGGATTCATTATCACCCCCTTTTTCCTCTTTCCTCTGCCCCTTTTTTTTCTCTCTGTAGTGGGACTGTTTTTGTTGTTCTTTCTACATGGCTTCATTTGACTGGGGATGAGGGGGGGGGGGGGCTGTGGATGTGGACGCTTACCCAAGACCATTTTTGACCTTCTGTGTGGGTGCTGTTGCCCCGCATCACTGTTTATGTTGGCATGTGAGTCTGCAGAGAATGGTTTTTTAAGGTTTATGATGTTTTTGTGATACTGCATCTGTATGATTAATGGTATATATATATATATATATATATATATATATATATATATATATATAGCACACCCTTGGGTGATGCTTGGCTAGATATATAGGTTCAGCTCCCACCTGAATCTGGTGACACCTCCGATTATACCCAGAACACTTTGACACTCTGAGAATATTTTTTATGGGTTTTATTGAAGAAGACAATCCCTGAAAAAGAACTAGCTGATTTAACACTGGTAATGTACATAAAATACAGATACCACTTTGCATAACACGGTTAGTAAGAAGTCACAATTCACTCACCACAGACTCCAAAAACTGACTAGTATCACACTGACTAGGGTTACATATGAGAGTGACATTGACACAAGAAACAATGACTGTTAATGAGGTCTAGTAGCTTATTGACATTTGCTATAGCGGTACTATCTAGAGCAGAAATGTCCTACCTAACCACTGGCCAGTGGGAAGAAACTTAAAGTCTCTCAACGTTGGGGCCCTTTAATCAATGGAAGAGTGCTCACTCTCTGCATGGGAGAGTATTTGTAATCCAGGGGTAGCAGGATAGCACAGTCTCCTTTAAGCAGAATCTTCCAGTGAACATTGCAATAGAAGAAAAACAACACTTCAACAAAATCTATACCATACAGGTAAAATCCTGATATACTGACACTTGCTCAGTATATTCAGAGCAGCAAGCTTCTGTGGGGACTTGGAACTAAACACACTCTTCAGCCACAGCACAAATCTTGAGGAGACAAACCAGTAATATACAGAGACAGAGTTCTCTCAACAATCAGCAGCAGGAATAGCTAATTCTGAGAAGCTTGGGCTTTCCAAGATCTGTGTCACTCTGAGAATTAGAGAGCAGGCTTTCTCATGACCATTTTCCAGAGATGAACAGCAAATGCAGCAATATCAAAATCCCCTTTCATCACAGAGTACTCACTGTTTCTGGATTGTCCTCTAGATAGCGTTAGACAGTAGTAGAAATCCCCTCTCTTTCAGCAGCTCCACAGTTAGAGAGACACATGCACTTGAGTGGCTGTAATCCTAAGTGTCAGGCAGGACAATCCTTGGTTTGCACACTGTCCTCCTGCAACAATTTCTATGCTACACACTCCCAGTCCAGTTTATGGGTTCCAGCAGCAAAGAGAGTGAGACTCTGTGACTTTACACCAGGAGCCCTTGCTCCATGAGCTCCCCTGAAAATGTCTGCTTCCCCACGTGTGTTTCTTCTTCCTTTTTCCTCTCTCCTTTCCTCCACAGCCAATCATAAGTTCAGCTGCAACAATGCTGCTATGGGTGGATCCTTCTCAGCTGTAGCAACAACCAATTAGAGCACAGTCCTGCTTTTCCTGTCTATCACTCACCAAGAGAGAAAAGAAAAAGAAAATGCTTTGCAACTGCTGTTTAAGATTTAAAGCAACCAGCACATCTCTACACTCTCCCCCCACCAAAAATCTTTGGTCCCCCAAAGATAAAATGTTAGCACACAGATTTTAACTGAACCATACATAACATTACAGTAAAACTAAGACTACAGTTTCACAAGTTTACCCTGTCTGGTAGGTGGGAGCAGACTTATTTTGTGACACCTTTGAACACAACATTCAGGAAGGGTAGCTTCCCCATCAAAACTCCTTTAATATAAGACTGAGTCTGGGATGAGGTGTCACCAGGTATACAGGGGCTGCATAGTTAATTGAAGGGTCATGTGCTTTAATAGAACAATGAGCAGTGATCACAGATCCTCTGGTACTTGTTCAGGGTCCGCAGTGCTGAGCTGTGTAGATCCAGAATCAGAAATCTTGCTAACACAATCTCCTGAATCCATTTCCATCATGTAATGGGAACTACTGGGTTTCCCACACATTTTAACGTTAGCCCTCAAGCAGGTGACCCTCCTTGGAGGAATCACCTGTTCCTTCCGCTTTAGTAACCACACATGTCCAACCTCTTCTTTAGGGTTAGTCTTCTCTCGTTATAATGCACGGAATACAGATTTTAATACAGGGTGTTTTTGACTCAGCTGTGGCTGCAACATCCTTCAGATAAAATCTGTATTAGTCCCTACTAAAATAGCAGCGCCTGTATCTTCTTTTGGTCTACGACATACAACTGCCAGGGTCTCAAAGGTTTCGGCAGACCCCACAGCAATAGCAGGGAACTCTAATTTGAGAGAAACATATCCATCATAAGGAACTTTGGTATTGCTCAGGCCCCAGATCTCCAAATCTTCCAATCTGTTTATAGGCAAATGTGTCAGGTACTTCTGAGAAAAATCCCTGTAGAGGATAGTGATTTGTGCACCAGTATCCAACACAGCTCGGCCATACACTCCCTCTATTTTCACTGATACTCCAGGTGAAGGTCCAACTAATCCCTTGGGTAACCCTCTTGATCTGGGTCGACCAGTAGTTCCACAGTCAGTGATTCCATGTCGCACAAATGACTGTCCTCTCGACTTGTCTGGGGTTTGTCTTGAAAAAGGAGACTCTCTCTGAATTACTCTCCTTTGGTCTCCAATCCATTTAGTTGGACTTGCACATCTGCTTCTATAGTGGCCTGCACCACCACAATTGTAACAGATTACAGGGTTTTTGTTGTTTCCAGCTAGAGTGGGGTTTTTCTTGATTTGAGGCTGTCCCGCTTCACCCCCTTTGGAGGACATCAGCATGACAATCATTTCCCTCAGCTCGGACACCTCAGCCCTCAATGAGGTTATTTCAGAGTGAGTATTTGTCGTACTTACTAACCCAACCCCAACAGCTGAATATGGTCCAGAGTATTTCTTTTTTCTTCTAACCTTGCTTCCTCCTCTCTTACAATTCTGATCAGCTCAGGATATTTTAAGTTTTCATTGTCTGTCTGTGTCCTCAACTGGATCATAATAGGGTCTAAGGGCTGTGCTCCTTGTAGAACCTGCTGAACTCTGATCTTGTCTACTGTGTTGGGGTTGATACCTTTCTTTGTTAACAGCTGATGTATAATCTCATCCAGGCGCATTATATACTCAGACAATTTCTCTCCTTTTGCCTGATAGGTGTGTTCAAGTTTGTACATAAGATCTGAGATCTTATCAGTCTTCCCAAAAACATCTTGTAAAACACTGAGGTAGTCCTGGCCAGTACAGTCTGGTTGGCTGAGCTTTAGGTTTCGCACTGCCCTTGAAGCTGCTCCCCTTAAACTTTCAGAGATTCACTGTTTCTTTTGTGTCTCAGAGACATCCCATTCATCTAACGCCTGTATGGCCTGTTCCATCCATTTCTCAAAATCATCTTCTCCCACTGGTGTAGGTTGCTTTCCAGAGAAGAATCGCAATTTGCGATATTCAGATCTATTATTGAATGAAATAGATGTCAAACACTTCTCCACTAGATTCCCGAGTGTATTCAAAACCTCTAAGTCAACAGTAGCTGGTAAAGATTCAGATTCAGCCTGAGCAGTATTTGCACTAGGAGGTATAGTTGACCCTTTGGCAGGCTCCATTCTCACATCTTTGGGGTGAGCTAGGTATAGCTAAATCAGGTAGGTGGAGCTAAATATCCCAGACGAGCCCCCAAATGTAGCACACCCTTGGGTGATGCTTGGCTAGATATATAGGTTCAACTCCCACCTGAATCTGGTGACACCTCTGATTATACCCAGAACACTTCGACACTCTGAGAATATTTTTTATGAGTTTTATTGAAAAAGACAAACCCTGAAAAAGAACTAGCTGATTAACACAGGTAATGTACATAAAACACAGATACCACTTTGCATAACACGGTTAGTAATAAGTCACAATTCACTCACCACAGACTCCAAAAACTGACTAGTATCACACTGACTAGGGTGACATACGAGAGTGACATTGACACAAGAAACAATGACTGTTAATGAGGTCTAGCAGCTTACTGACATTTGCTATAGCCGTACTATCTAGAGCAGAAATGTCCTACCTAACCACTGGCCAGTGGGAAGAAACTTAAAGTCTCTCAACATTGGGGCCCTTTAATCAATGGAAGAGCGCTCACTCTCTGCATGGGAGAGTATTTGTAATCCAGGGGTAGCAGGATAGCACAGTCTCCTTTAAGCAGAATCTTCCAGTGAACATTGCAATAGGAAACAACACTTCAACAAAATCTTTACCATACAGGTGAAATCCTGATATACTGACACTTGCTCAGTATATTCAGAGCAGCAAGCTTCTGTGGGGACTTGGAACTAAACACACTCTTCAGCCACAGCACAAATCTTGAGGAGACAAACCAGTAATATACAGAGACAGAGTTCTCTCAACAATCAGCAGCAGGAATAGCTAATTCTGAGCAGCTTGGGCTTTCCAAGATTTGTGTCACTCTGAGAATTAGAGAGCAGGCTCTCTCATGACCATTCTCCAGAGATGAACAGCAAATGCAGCAATATCAAAATCCCCTTTCATCACAGAGTACTCACTGTTTCTGGATTGTCCTCTAGATAGCATTAGACAGTAGTAGAAATCCTCGCTCTTTCAGCAGCTCCCCAGTTTGAGAGACACATGCACTTGAGTGGCTGTAATCCTGAGTGTCAGGCAGGACAATCCTTGGTTTTCACACTGTCCTCCTGCAACAATTTCTCTGCTACACACTCCCAGCCCAGTTTATGGGTTCCAGCAGCACAGAGAGTGAGACTCTGTGACTTTACACCAGGAGCCCTTGCTCCATGAGCTCCCCTGAAAATGTCTGCTTCCCCACATTTGCTTCTTCTTCCTTTTTCTTCTCTTCTTTCCTCCACAGCCAAACATAAGTTCAGCTGCAACAATGCTGCTATGGGTGGATCCTTCTCAGCAGTAGCAAAAACCAATTAGAGCACAGTCCTGCTTTTCCTGTCTGTCACTCACAAAGAGAGGAAAGAAAAAAAAATTGCTTTGCAACTGCTGTTTAACCACTTGCCTACAGGGCACTTATACCCCCTTCCTGCCCAGGCCAATTTCCAGCTTTCAGCACTGTCACACTTTGAATGACAATTGCACGGTCATGCAACACTGTACCTATATGAAATTTTTATAATTTTTTTTTGAGACAGATAGAGCTTTCTTTTGGTGGTATTTAATCACCTCTGGGATTTTTATTTTTTCTTAAACAAACCAAAAACCACTGAAAATAAAAATTTTTTTTCTTAGTTTTTGTTATACAACTTTGTAAATAAGTGATTTTTCTCCTTCACTGATGTGCGCTAATGAGGCTGCAGTGATGGGCACTGATAGGTTGCACTGATGGACACTAATAGGTGGCACTGATGGACACTGATGAGGAGGCACTGGTAGGTTACACTGATGGGCATTGACAGGCATCACTGATGGGCACTGAAAGGCAGCACTGGTACATGACACTGATATATGGCACTAATAGGTGGCACTGATAGGCGTCACTGACTGGCACTGATAGGCGGCACTGATAGGCGGCACTGACTGGCAGTGTTAGGCAGCACTGACTGGCACTGATAGGCGGCACTGATGCGCACTGATAGGCGACACTGACTGGCACTGATAGGTGGCACTGATTGGCAGCACTGATTGACATTGATAGGTGGCACTGACTGGCACTGATGGGTGACATTGAAAGGCAGCTCAGATGGGCACTGATATGTGGCATTGATGTGCACTGGTATGCACTGATATGTGGCATTGATGTGGCACTGATGGGCACTGGCACGTGGCACTGATGAGCACTGACTGCTGGCACTGATGGAAACTGACAGGTGGCACTTCTGGGGCCACACTGATCATCAGTGTTCTGATGATCAGTGTATATGTCCCCTCCGTGGAAAGCCGATTACCGGCTCTCCTCTCCTCTTGAGCTGTCAGCGTCACAGCTCGAGAGGAGAAAAATGCTGATAACCGGCATTTCCCTGTTTACATGTGATCAGCTGTGATTGGACACAGCTGATCACATGACTGAGCCGACATCTTCAGCTCTTTCCGTGATCCGCTGTGTCCGAGGGACACAGCGCACCGGTGATCGCCGCGCATGCGCGGTGAGAATGGAAGGACGTCATATGACGTCCTATCAGAACGAGAGAACCACCTTGCGCTCGTCATTGTACTATAGGGCGGGTGGAAGGTGGTTAAGATTTAAAGCAACCAGCACATCTCTACACACATATATATATATAGATAGATATACACACACACACATCTGCTAGGTAAGGCATTTGATTTTTTCGCCACTAGTTTTGGGGTCGTGAAGAAGCTAACAAGCAAAACGCGTCAACCTTTAGAGGACACTGATGCAATAGAACATTATGCTGTTATTTCTTGGGCTGCTTAGCCAAGTATTGTTTGGCTGAACACTGTAGGGCACTGGACACCGCAATGCACTGTACACTGTCACACACTGGACACCAAATGCACTGTACACTGTAACGCACTGGACACTTCAATGCACTGTACACTGTAACACACTGGACACCACAATGCACTGTACTCTGTAACACACTTGGCATTGCAATGCACTGTACACTGTAGCGCACTGGACTCCGCAATGCGCTGTACACTAATGCACTGGATACCGCAATGCACTGTACTCTGTAACACACTGGACACCGCAATGCATTGTACTCTGTAACGCACTGGACACTGCAATGCACTGTACTCTGCAATGCACTGAACACCGCAATGCATTGTACACTAACGCACTGGACACCGCAATGCACTGTACTCTGTAACGCACTGGACACTGCAATGCACTGTACTCTGTAACACACTGGACACCGCAATGCATTGCACACTGTAACACACTGGACACCAAATGCACTGTCCTCTGTAACGCACTGGAGACCACAATGCACTGTACACTGTAATGCACTGGACACCACAATGCACTGAACTCTCTAATGCACTTGGCAATACACTGTACTCTGTAATGCACTGGACACCTCAATGCACTGTACAATGTAACACACTGGACACCAAATGCACTGTACTCTGTAACGCACTGGACACCGCAATGCACTGTACTCTGTAACGCACTGGACACCACAATGCATTGCACACTAACACACTGGACACCAAATGCACTGTCCTCTGTAACGCACTGGAGACCACAATGCACTGTACACTGTAATGCACTGGACACCACAATGCACTGAACTCTCTAATGCACTTGGCAATACACTGTGCTCTGTAATGCACTGGACACCTCAATGCACTGTACAATGTAACACACTGGACACCAAATGCACTGTACTCTGTAACGCACTGGACACTGCAATGCACTGTACTCTGTAACGCACTGGACACCGCAATGCATTGCACACTAACACACTGGACACCAAATGCACTGTCCTCTGTAACGCATTGGAGACCACAATGCACTGTACACTGTAATGCACTGGACATCACAATGCACTGAACTCTCTAATGCACTTGGCAATACACTGTACTCTGTAATGCACTGGACACCTCAATGCACTGTACAATGTAACACACTGGACACCAAATGCACTGTACACTGTAACGCACTGGACACTGCAATGCACTGAACTCTCTAACGCACTTGGCACCGCAATTCACTGAACACTGTAACGCATTGGACACCGCAATGCACTGTACACTGTAACGCACTGGACACCGCAATGCACTGTACACTGTAACGCACTGGACACCAAATGCACTGTACACTGTAACGCACTGGACACCACAATGCACTGTACACTGTAACGCACTGAACACAACATTGCACTGTACACTGTAACGCATTGGACACCAAAAGCACTGTACTCTGTAACGCACTGGACACCACAATGCACTGTAACGCATTGGACACCAAAATGCACTGAACTCTCTAATGCACTGGACATCGCAATGCACTGTACTCTGTAACGCACTGAACACCACAATGCACTGTACTCTGTAATACACTGGACACCAAATGCACTGCACACTGTAACAAACTGGACACCGCAATGCACTGCACTCTCTAACGCACTTGGCAATGCAATGCACTGTACACTGTAACAAACTGGACACCAAATGCACTGTGCACGGTAACGCACTGGACACCGCAATGAACTGAACTCTGTAACGCACTGGACACCGCAATGCACTGTACACTGTAACGCACTGGACACCAAATGCACTGTACACTGTAACGCACTTGGCACTGCAATGCACTGTACTCTGTAATGCATTGGACACCTCAATGCACTGTACTCTGTAACACACTGGACCCCACAATGCACTGTACTCTGTAACGCACTTGGCATTGCAATGCACTATACACTGTAGCGCACTGGAGGTTGCAATGTGCTGTACACTAATGCACTGGACACCGCAATGCACTATACTCTGTAACGCACTGGACACCCCAATGCACTGTACTCTGTAACGCACTTGGCATTGCAATGCACTATACACTGTAGCGCACTGGAGGTTGCAATGTGCTGTACACTAATGCACTGGACACCGCAATGCACTATACTCTGTAACGCACTGGACAACGCAATGCACTGTACACTGGAAAGCACTGGACACCACAATGCGCTGTACACTGTAACGCATTTGACACTGAAATGCACTGTACTCTGTAACGCACTGGACACCACAATGCACTGTACTCTGTAACACACTGGACACCACAATGCACTGTACCTGGTGCCTGGTGTACTCTCCTCCTCTCCTGTTGCTCCTTTGGCTGCTGCAGGTGAAATCAGGGACTTCTAGGCTGCCACTCACTGGGTCCTCATTGTGGCAGGCGCAGCACCCTTTGGTGCCTAGTGTGCTGTGGCATTAGAAAAATTATGCAATTGCTGTTTCTTTGATTAGACTGACTTTACTCTTTAATTCCTCCAATGCCGCTCTATGGATGCAGTAGGTTTAAAGAGCACACCGAATACTTTAGTTAACTTCTTTAATAACTTCAATCTTCTTCATATAACTGCTTACAATGGCTTGTTTCATTTATCATACAATAGCTTATTTCTTTCATATTACAGTGATTTGATTCGATAGCTTATCTCAATAGGTTCAATAGATTCAATAAATTTGTTCTGTATATTTCGATAGATTGATAAATTCACTTGGATTTATAAATTTGTTCGATTATGATTACTCTACAGTGACTTGATTCGTTTAATTCGTAAGTTCGATAAGTTCGTAAATTCGATAAGTTCGTAAATTCGATAAGTTCGTAAGTTCGTAAATTCGGTGGAACTAAAGTAAACACATACAACATTTTTAGACACAGATCTACCTGCACTGTTAAACAATAGAGGAACACACAAGTGCATTAAATACCTATTTGGCCTTCTCTGCTTCCATAAAGCTTTTCTGATTGGAACTGTCTGTTTCCTCTTCTGTCTGGTGAGCATGTGTCTCTAGAAAATCCTACCAGGGAGTTTTACACAGGCATAAATGTGAAACTGGCTGGGATTGGTTAAGGCTCTGTACAGTGTAAGGCTGTCTGTGATTGGCTCATCTTTAACTAACTCTTAAAGGCATATTTTCCTTTTCTGCTTCTGCTAACACAATGAATATATAAATGTCATATAACAATCAAAGACAAATTACAGCAATGATTTTGCTTTTGGCTTTAAGATATGCACATATATACTATACTGAGGTTATTGGCAGGTTTGGTATACACATATGTGAACCATATTAACAACCTAGGACTGGTCTTAGCTGGCCAGCTACACTCATGGCCGAGGACACAGTGAGAAGCCTAGCTATTTGCCGGTTGGTTTATTTTTTCCTATATTTTTCTTTTTTCGGCGGGCTAGATAAATGGCTTTGGCAGGCTGTATCCGGTCCATGGGCCGTAGTTGGAGAACCCCTGTTCTAGAGCTTAGGGTAAGAGAATTCAAATCCCCTGCCTGAATAATTTGTAGAGCCTAGCCAATACATGGGGAGGTGTACCCAGATGATGGATGGGCCTAGAGTTACACAGGTTTTGAGGCTAATCTATTGCAGATAAGGCACTAGGTGAGTTTAATTACCACCGTAATCAGACACAGAACCTGTGTAATTAATATGTGTTCAGTTTTAAAGGGATGAGGTGGCAACCATAGCTGAACCCTCAGAGCTCTTGTCTTTCTCTCCCTGTGGGGATGGATCCACATGCTCAAGAGAAGGGAGACTGGTTGGTCCTGGACCCCCCTTCTTGGTCTGGAAGCTGGACTACTCAACTGGAGGCTATATCTCTGGACTGATCATTGCCCGTGAATAGAGCCATAACATTTTACAAGTGTATTTCATATAGGAATAAAACAGCGTGAAGGAAATTCTGAGACCAGAATAGATTACTTTATGAATAAAACTACAGGTAAAATATACACAGACATGCATGCTCTGGCCATTGTGAGCACATATACAAGATTGCTGCCTAATAAAATAGATTTCTATTAATACTGTATATACCCATACATACACTGTCTAATGCAATCCCGCATTGTAAGTGTACCTTAGCGATTGATTTTCCCCTGGCTAATCAGGCCCATTCAGTATGCCATGAATTGGGTTCTTATTCTCTGCTTCTACTATATTCTTTACTATATATTTTGTATATATTTTTAACTTCACATCATTTATACACAGCAAATGTCAACCGTACTGGGAACTTAGCAACTGTTCACATAATTAGTAATTTTATCTTTCACCTCAAATTTGCAGCTCACACATGAATGTTTTATTATTACTGGCACTCCATCGAGTGCTCCTAGCAGATTTAGAGACCAAATTACTGCCACTTGTACTGAAGACAACAGAGTTACTCACAGAATAAGTTTAAAGCAGCACTCCAGTCTGCAGCAGTCTATATTTTTAAAGTGAAAACACTTTGCACTATCAATATAAACCCAAATTATTCTACAAATAGTAAATAAAGTGATAAATATATAAATAATCAAGGAAGCAGCTATTTATCACCCAAATAATGCAGAGTTTCCATTGAAATTCAAATCAATAATATTAAATGCAAATAAATACAGTGAATAGCTCTGAAGAAATGTATACTAGTGCATAGTGACACTCAATCACCAAAAATGTAAATTCAAATGGTAAACATAAAGTCCATATAAAAGTCCCATGCTCCATTCAATAGTTGTGCAATCCTAGACGAATAAGCGAACCTCTTCCCAGAAGATGATCTTCACCTTAAACACACAACAGTGCCCTTTACCACATCTTATGGGTGTCCTCTCAACTTCTCTGCAGGATCTCATTGTGCTATTGGAGGTCAAGTGTACTTTCTTAACACAGGGACACAGCTCCTCTTGATATCTCCACACACCCCGATTATCTATTCCTTAGCTCCAGAAGTAACATAAGGGAAGCTATTTCTTCAATTTCTTCCAAAAAAAATCATTGTATTCTCTCGGAGATAGAAAGTCTTCTTCACATTTATTATACATACTGTATTTGGGATCCAACCAGATCTATGATATGTCCTTGTGTGGACATACTCTCTACAGATGCTGCAATCCCTCCCAAGGAAGCTCATCCTGCTCTGCGAAGGTCCATACCTGGAAGCTGACTTTGAATTACATTTCTATATGTATATGCCTGATATCTCTACATTGTCTTGTGTGAAAGTTGTGTTGATTGACTTTTTGTTTGAGGTTCTGGTACTTGCCAGGAATGCAACACTCCCCTCGGGAAAATTAAATTTAGAGTATAGCTCTTTGAAGACCACACAATCAATAAAGAAGGGTCAAGCAAAAGGATCTTAAAAATTTATAATAAGCGTGAAGGAAACTTTCCATTTTTCAGAGAATACAATGATTTTTTGGAAGAAATTGAAGAAATAGCTTTCCTTATGTTACTTCTGGAGCTGAGGATTAGATGATCGGGGATGTGTGAAGATATTGAGAGGAGCAGTGTCCCTGTGTTAATAAATGGCAATTGACCTCCTATAGCACAGTGAGGTCCTGCATAGAAGGTGAGAAGACACCCATGAGGTGTGGTGAAGGTCACTGTGGTATGTTTAAGGTAAAGACCATCTTCTGGGAAGAGAATCGCTTATTCTTGATTATTGGATGGTGTACGGGGCTTTTATATGGACTTTATGTTTACCATTTGAATTGACATTTTTGGTGATTGAGTGTCACTATGCACTAGTATACATTACTTTGGAGCTGTTCACTATTTGTATTTATTTGCATATAATATTGTTGATTAAAATTTTAACAGTAGCACTGCACTATTTGGATGATAAATATGTTCTAGATTTTTACTCTCTTCTTCCCCCAATGCTGTACACCTTTCTGCCCTTATCTTAATATTTATCAGAGCTTTTCTACCTTAAAATTGGAGATCACCCATGCTTCTTTTTCATCCTCCTGTGCGAGGAGTGAGGTGGAGTCAGTACATCATTGCAGTAATACCGACAGCAACTGTGATTGTCATTTTGCAGACATTATGGGGGAGATTAACTAAAACTGGAGAGTGCAAAATTAGGTGCAGCTCTGCATAGAAAACAAACATCTTCCAGGTTTTTTGTTAAAGCTTAATTAAACAAACTGAAGTAGAAGCTGATTGGCTACCATGCACAGCTGCACTAAATGCCAAGTGCTCCAGTTTTAGTAAATCTCCCCCTGTGCCTATCTTAGCTAAAACACAAAGCTTTGTCTAATGTGAAGAGAACACGCCAGTAAACCAGAGACTGTGTTACATGTGTTTGCAATGTAGATCTCATTATTCTGAGCAACATAGCAACTGCTGCAGTGGAATTCCCAAGTCCAGAAATTCACAGTGCGCAGTGACATGATGAGCCCTGCATCTCTTTGTCATATAGATGAAACAGTTTTTTTGCTAATATGGGGTACCATGGGGGATTTAGCAGCTGTGATATATGCCACAGAAGCCCAGAGGGTGTCTCTACAACAATCTTTGGGTCTTATGGGAGACTGGCCAGCACAAAGAAACTGTGCTTGCAATGCCCCTCTGCAAACTTTAAAAGACACACAGTGGGGGAGTGAAAAGAAAAATTAAAAAGTAGCAATGTTCGACCAAGCACCATAAACAGAAGGAAAAGACGCAGGTGCTCCTTTACATGACTGGCCTGTTCACACTCTTAAGTCACCTTGGACCCCTTGGTTATCACAGGAGGATCTCTTAAAGTGGAAGTCCAGGCTATTACTAACTAAGCTCAAAACTGCTCCCATCCCCCTTCTAATTCTTATACTAACTACCCTATAGAAGGAAGATGCTTGTACTTGCCTGTTCTCAGGGCGCTCTGGTCCAGTCACAAAATTGGTTCCCAGCAGTGGTTTCAGGAGAGAGGAGGTTTACCCCATAGTAATAACTAAGAAGCAAAAACTGAGGGAATGATTTAGTAATTAACCGACTAATCGCTTGTTAAGCGTTGCTGTGTTAACCATAGTTTACTGTCAAACAAAAGTGAATCCCAGCCAGCAGGGTAAAGCCCCCTGGATGAGCCAAGCAGTTACTTAACCCCTTCGTTTTGGTGCCCCTCAGCCCTTTAAGGGGTTTTTGCCACCAGGAGGCCAGGTGGGGTTTAGGGTCACGTGACCGGTCACATGATCGGAAAAGGTCTCTTCTTGCGATCAGGACCTTTCCGTGGGACACTGATACATGTGCTGGGAGCATGCAGGGCACACATTCTCAGCTTGTTTGTTTAGAAACGGTACGCAAATATGCGACCACTCAGCATCAAGACCCAGCCGCCGAGAGGCCGCATATTTGTGTATGCTTGGTGTGAAGGGGTTAAACAGCAAACTAGGCTTCTATCAAAGGCAATATTTCTTTATCAAAAAGTATTTATTAGTATCAAAAGAAAAAAATTACAGTTCCATATATATTCATAAACACACAGTGCTTAATACCCACAGTGTGCATCACACAACAAATGCATTAAAAACAATGTTACTAATTGAACGTTCGGACGTCGCAGTGCGATTATATATGTTGCAAAATCCCAGTGCGGACAATTACCACTTGTCAACTATTAAGGATAATACAAGCCAGTGATGCTACATAAGCCCCAGGGCCCATGGACCAGCTATCTAGCTCATACTACCTAGATAAAAAAAAATTAATGAGGACTCTAGGACATCTCAATGAAATCAACCGTGGTAGTTACTAAATTCAATAGTCCCAAGATGGATGCACAGCCAGGTAAGTTGCAAGGCGACAGAAGAAGGAATTGTTATTCTAAAGTCATTCATTAATGAGTAAACTCTCAGAGGAAGCTCCAGGATTAGTTGCATCCAAATCATAGATACATTGTTGGAATCAATGGTATGGCCAAATTACTTATTCAGTGAATGGTTAATCATCACAGAATACACTAGTGAGAGACAGCCAGTATATAGGAGCAGATTAGCAAGCCACAGGGTAGAATGGGTGCAGAAAGAAAACAAGGTGTTCAATCGCAGTATGCAAGCATTATAGGCAATGTAGCATGCATTGTATCACCCAGGCTGAGCAGCTTAGCTTGAGACTGTTCAATTGTAATATGCAAGCTTTATAGGCAATATACCATACATTATGTTATGCAAACATAGCACCATAGCTCAACCCTCAATCATATTCCACCTGCAGAACAGTGTCTCAGATGTGTGACAACAGTAGATCTGTACAATGTAGCTATCTCCAGAGGTTGTTGCCTTAACCCACTCAAAGATATGCCATTGTGTCTGTGCAAGGCACTTATGACACTTGAGCACTCTTCAAACTATCCATCACTTGCCAAAAATTGCAGTGTTCCGGCTCCTAATTCTCAGGGCTGTTGCTTGGCTGCTGCTCTCAATCCTCGTGGTCTGCCACCATGGTATTTGGGCGTGGGGGCGTGGTAATGTGATGTCATGTGACGCACAGTGATGTCAATGCATTTCACTTACGTACAAGCGTAGCTTTATCAGGACAACGTGCGGTCCACATAACATCTCTTTATATAGAGTAACTTATCAAGGTTGGTTCCACACACTGCACTTATCCTAAAGGAGACATTGTCATATTTTATATTTTCTCCTGACAGAATCTTTATTCCCATTATCAGCTATACCAGGGCTTGAAAATTCCGCTGGCCCGCTCGCCAAATGTGAGGTAAAATCCCTTTGTGGCGAGCACAGATGGAGCGGGTGGCTTGCAATGGAGCAGGTGGCTTGCAATGTTATCCCCAGGCCCCGGGGATCGATTTGCGTTCCACTTGCACTCCAAGCCTCATTGTGAAGCCGACTGCTGGTTTCTGATTTCTGGTTTCCGACTTCTGGTTTCTTCTTTGCCGCTGCGGGGGACATGAGGCCCGCTCTCCACCACTTTGGGGGAAAATGACTTGTGTATGGCCAGCTTAAGATGAGCTGCTTGCATGCACACTACAGGTCGTTATTCATTATCACAGTTAGAATGGAGCACCACTCAATTGTTTGAAGTTTTGTATAGAGAGAAAGGGCTAGAACCTATGTATTTTACTGTTGTCTGTGTCTGGGCTGGTGAGATTACGAAGACTAGGAAATTGGGTACAATGCCCCACCATTTACACTGTTTTTGCCAACATCCCAAATATTGAAACAGACAACTATGGAAATATCCCCTGGGACTTTGAAAGGCAAAAAAAGTGTGTACACAGGTATAAAACAATAAATGTTTATTGCAACAAATTATTTTTTGATAAAAAGAATCAAAAGACTCAGTGAGGTTGAGCTGCAGTACAACAATGTATGACTTAAAAGTAGAAAACATACACGGTGTGCATATCCTAACAGTCTGTAATTTGTTACAGACTGTCCGGATATGCACACGTGTATGTTTTCTACTTTTAAGCTTTAAAGGGCATGGTTGGGGGCTGGGGTGGGGTTGGGGGATGGGCCGGGGGTGGGGGTGGGGGACGGGCCGTTGTGGGGTTGGAGGCGGACCTGGGCAAGGTTGGGTGGGGCAACTGGTGGAGACTAAGGTTTGTGCCTGGCTAGTAGGTCTAGACTCAAAAATTTAAGCCCTGAGCTATACGAATTTTAGCAAAATGGGACTTTATTTACCACAGTAATGGCTAAACTAAACAGTATTTACACTGTCCAAACTGTTATAATCTAACAGTATATACCAATTGCATATTTTAAATGGGTAGGTGGGAGAGCCGTAGAGCCATACCTATACTCTAATCCCTCCAAAAAGGAGGTCCATTTCAGTGTTTAGGCCCAAGGGGACCAGTGTCCTCAACTTATATACCCACCATTTCTCTTTCTTAAGCACAATATTAAAGTCCCCTTGTCACTGGGACAATTTAAGGGCATAAATATCTTTAATTATAATACCTTCCAAACTACCCCCATGAAATTTGCGGAAGTGTTTTGCTAATGGCTTTTCAAGACTTTTAGGGTCTTTTTCATTTATCTCTCTCATATGTTCACCTACACAGATTTTTAGTTGTTTTTAGTTTTACCAACGTAAATTTTATCACATGGACAGGTGATCATATAGATTACCCTAGTGGATGAGCAATTGATTAGATCTCTGATTTGAATCCTTTTTTCCTTAAGGGAATCCACAACTTCCACAAGGGAACATTCCCTTGGCTCTTGGAAAGTCTGAGAGCCAAACACTAGCCGGTTTTTTGACAAATTCAAAATTAATTAAGATATCCCCAAGATTCAGTGCCATCTGAGCTACCATTTGGGGGGACTCTCCCACAATTTTAGGGAGTCCTGGGCTATTAATAAGGTATTCCTCCTACATTATCCCATTGGGAACCAAAAGAAGTAATTAGCCTTACGGGGCCAGACAGAGTCATTACCCCCTTTGTGGTGTTTTTGACAATCATAGCTGGCAGCTCTTCGTTTGGCCCTACGTAACAGTCTATGTGAGTATCTCTGTTCCCAAAACCGAGAATAGAGATCTCTTTCCTCCTATTTGTAAACACTAACCTTAGTGCAGTTCCGCTTAATACAAAGGAACTGACCCACTGGTATTACATTTTTAAGCCATATTGGATAGTGGCTGTCAGCATGTAGTAGAGTGTTCACAGCAGTCTCCTTTCAAGAAGCAGGGGCCATTAAAGATTCTTGTTCCACCGAAATCAATAGATCCAAAAAGGAAATTTCTTTTCTATCAAAAATATAGGTCAAATGAATATTTCTGTAATTCTTATTCAGATGACCTATAAATTGATGAAGAGTTTCAATCTCACCCTTTCAAATGACAAATACATGAGGTGTAGATATCCTGTTCTTCCCACATACCCAAATGGAGGCACGCATAGGTCAGAGTCCTTGGTGCGCTCATAGAGGTTCTCCACTTTAACGTCCGGATGTTCAATTAGTGACATTGTTTTTAATGCATTTGTTGTGTGATGCACACTATGGGTATTGAGCACTGTGTGTTTATGAACTTACATGGAAATTAATTTTTTATCTTTTATACTAATGAATACTTTTTGATAATTAAATATTGCCTGTGATAGAAACCCACAGTAAGTCTATGGGTGACGTCATTGCTCAGTTATTGCATCCATTGTTGCTGCTCTCTCTCCTCTCCCCTGAATGAGACTGGACCAGAACATTCTAAGAATAGGTAAGTATAAGCATCTTCCTTTAACAGGGTAGTTAGTATATGACTTAGAAGGGGATAGGAGAAGATTTCGGCTTAGTTGGTACTAGCCTGGACCTCCACTTAAAATGGAAAATGCCACATGTATAGTACAAAACTCTTAATGCAGTGGAAAAAGTGGGACAGGGAGATCATATTGCTTGAGCAATGCTGTTTTAAGACATTGGTGTGTCCGGGACAGTCTTGAATGGGCTACCAGTAAAAACCAGTCATGGGTGGGTCCCATTCCCTGTGCTACCATTTCAGTGGAAAAATTTAAGTTTAAATTATGATGCCTGTCATATGTATTTTTTAGCAACGTAGACAGCAATGCTAGAAAGAGTTGCCATTTTATCAGAGGCATCTGCATTATGGATGAGAATGCCAAATAAACTCCTAAATCAAATGGCCATTCATCAGAATGTAGAACCTCACTGCATAAAGGAGGTCCATCCAAAAGGGGATGTTCCGATTTAAGGACTCTTCCACCATCCCCCATTAAAGATTGGCACCTTTGGGGAGCAGGGGGGGTGGGGGGGCAGGTACCCAATTTTAAAAGGTACTCGCTTCTACTTCTGCTCAGCCTGCCTAAGCGGTCTGAAGCAGAAGTTCTCCTCTGCCCTCCCTCTGCAGTCTTTTGGGACATGTGACAGGTCCCAGAAGATTACAGGACCATTCACAAAGCGCAGCACTGCTCAAACTTGCGCAGTGGGCACCTGACTGTGAAGCTGCAAGCTGTCCCACACTTAACCCCTTGACGCCGACGTAACACAAATATGCGGCCTCACGGACCTGGGCTTTTTTCCGTGGGGCCGCATATTTGCGTACCTGTCTTTGTGCTGGGAGCGTGCCGCTCGGCGCGCTCCCAGCACCAAGACCGCGGTGTCACTGAGAGCCCCGGGTCCCGTTCTAACGATCGGGACCCGGGACTCCCGATTCCGGGTCACGTGATCGCTGTGATAGCCTCTGATTGGCTATCACAGTGATCAATCACTGTGCAGCCCGGCCCCCTTGTTTTCTCTCTCTCTATGAATGGAGAAGAGAGATACATTGTATCTCTCGAACTCCTGACACAGAGAGAGAAAAAAAAGTTTGTAAAAAAAAAAAAAAGATAAATAAATATTAAAAAATAAAAGAAAAAATAAAGAAAAATACCTAGATCAAGGTTTGATCTAGTTCAGTACCAGGGTTAGTGTTTGGGTCAAGGTCAGGGTCAAAGGTCAGGGTCAAAGGTCAAGGGCAAAGGTCAGGGTCAAAGGTCAGGATTTAAAAAAAAAATTGGTATCAGTGTCAGTTAGTGTTAATGTCAATGTCAGTGACAGTGTGTTTTATATAAAAAAAAAAAGACAAAAACAAAATGCGCACTGTTGTTTCTGGACTGTACTACGGGTACAAACAACAAATAACATACACATATGTGGTATCGCTGCGATCGTCAAGAACTGGAGAATGTATTTTGAGTTGTTCTTTGGTGGTAGGTTATGGTCGTAACAAGAAACACACAGTTAAATTTAAAAAAATTATTTTTTTTACTATTTTGGCCCAGTTTTCCTTTAATAATAGAAAAAAAATTAGGAGCTATCCATGACCATTTACCACCAAATGAAAGCCCAATTTGTCCTGAAAAAAACAAGGTATAATCCACCTGGATGTACAAAGTAGTTGTGACGATATGTATGGTTTTACTAACACGTCAACGTTGCAGAATTGTGCTTAGGCATTTAGATTTGTTTTACCCTTAGGCGTAAAGGGGTTAAGATGCCGGTGCCAAGGACACAGGGTGGCCAGTGATCCCAGCTGCAGTGAGCACACATGGCTGGATCAAGGGACAGGGTGGCTGTTTTTTAAAAGTCCTCAACAGTTTTTGTATAGTTTATTTTATTTTTCAAAAGGAGACTGGAGCTCCGTTTTAACAAGCTAAAAGACATATTTCCTTCAAATGATGTGATTATAAAAATGCTCCAATAATGTAGCAACATATTTCATTAAAATCATACATCAAAGAATGAAACCTAAAAGTTGTCAAGGAAGGTTTGTGGGCAGGACCTACCCAGCCCTGTATGCGGAGATACCTTTTGCATGTGTGCACAATCATCAATGCCTGGGACCAGGTGGGGCTGCGTGTGGAAGTCAACATTATGGCGGTACCCTGCATTGTATGTTGCATTTAGGGGGGGGCACTGCTGAGCCTGTGCCAAGCTATAGAGCCTCTGCACCACGGGTTTTGTCCCAGACATTTTCAGGGGAACCAACCGCTAGGGAGGAAGCCAAAACACCAACCCCCTCGCTATCAGAGGACCCGTCACCACGACAGGTACCACACTCATAGATAGGCTGCTGTTCTCTCTCCACCAGTTCTTGGTTACCCACAACAACTGTCCTCTTTCTCTACTGTAGTGGCCTAGCTTCTGTACCCTATGTGTGCTTTATAGGCCCTATTCTTCCCATACAGCAGAGACCATCATGCACTATTTAGAGTAACTTCAGACTAGGATTAGGAACAGTTTAACAAACTTTACTGTAACTTTTTGTAACAGTACAGGATAAGGTATGACATAGTCCAGATCCCTAACTAACTACGTTGTGAGTGCTCGCATGGTACCTGAAAAGTCCATGCATGGTGTTGTCCAGTTCTGGTGATCTCCCTGCAGAACTTAAGATCTTTTTCAGCTTAAATGATGCAGCAGCCCTACTTCAGCAATCCCATGTGTCGGCTTCTCCCCCCTGGACCCCTGCCTTCCCCCTATTTATATCTGGACTGGGAAAGAAGGCAGGACCTGAAAAGCCCAGGAATCTGGCATTTAATACTTAACCCCTTTCCAACCTAGGCAGACTAATTAGCTGGTTTACACACAATCATCCCCCTTGTTGGCACCTGCCTACAGACTTACATAAAATGCTGTCACCTGAATAGAGCCCAACAGGTTGTGACTTCAGTATGCAAAGCTCTGTCCATCCAAATTATAGTGTTAGATCACCTTTACCAGAAACCTTCCTTTGCAGATAAGGGGTTCCTGTGGATAATAACAAACTGCGTGTCTCTGACTAAAGTTCAATAATACCCTTGCTATAGGTGTAGGCCAATTATGTACCCCATGAAGCCTGACTAGAATACTCCAAGGACGTTGCTAGGACATTGCTAAAGTGAAGCGTAGTCATTACTGCTCACCTCCACCATCACAGGAGTGAACATTTTCTTTGATTCAAACCCCTTCTCTCCCCTGATGCAGTAGCTCTTAACTCAGAGTCTGAGAGTTTTCCAGTCAGGCTTCAGGAGGTATGTAAATGTCCTACACCTATAGCAAGGGCATTATTCAAGTTTAGCCAGAGCTGCACAGTTTGTTTTTATCTACAGACACCTCTTATCTGCATAGGCAGCTTTCTGGTAAAGGTGAATAATCCCTTTAAGTCTCATTCCTAGCACATCAGCTTTGTTTTATATTAGTAGCATCCTCCTAGATATCTAGGATGAGATAGAGTTAATTGTTAGTTAGAAGGGCTGAGTAGCAGCCTGGGTGTGATAGCTAGCAGGGTAAAATTTGGGTCAGGACTGAGAGGCTCTGCAGACTGGCTCTCTGAGTCTTCCCTCTTACACTAGAATGTTGGAGAAAGTTCTAGAAGCAGTGGGAGGGGGGTAAGGAGTGGCTAGTCTGCAAGGGATACTGGCCAATCCCCAACATGAGGCTTGGCATGGGACCAGGACAACCCTTAAGAGTGTCAAAGCCTGCTCAGCAGCAGGAGAGTTCGGGTGGAGGATGGATACGAAGTGAGAGGCTGGACAGCAGGAGCCTGGGAGGGGGCCCAGATGGAAAGGGTCTCACCTACAGGCAGTGGATCTAGGTAAGAGGAAAGTTTGGGACCTCACTGGCCCTCAGAGCAAGGACCACCTATGCAGCATGGAAGGAGCGGCCCAGCAGAAGGCCTGAGAGCCACTGACCCAGCAGCAGCATAGGAGTAGGACTGAGTGAGTAGACCTGCACTCCCTGGGCCAGTAAAGGGAAGGAGCACTCTGATGGGAAACTAGATTAGCTGCTACACGAAACTGTTTCACACTGCAGTAGCAGGCACCAGAGTTCCTGCCCAGGGATTCACCCAGTACAGCTGGATGAGGAGGGGATTCATCTAGGGTCTGAGGTGGTACACCAGGACATACTGGCTAACTCTCCAAAAGAGAATGTTTGCTATATGAAGAGAGAAAATTCCAGGGAGGCTGTCCTCGGTTGCCATTCCCTTTGGGCATCCCATACACCCCTTACCCCATCAAAGTTGAAATAAAATAATAAATAAAAAAAGAAGGACTGGTTACTGTCTCCTGGATGCAAGTCTGTGTGGAAAATATGTGTTGCCTGGCTGTGCAGGACTATAGGGGGCCCCAAATATCTAATGACTCCTAAGGGAGTAGTGCTACATATTGTTCAACACAGGGTTACATATATCATTCCTTGTTGCAAGTAGCTTTTAAAACAAAGACTGAAATAATAGAGTGGCCACTGTTTGATTCATAAGAATCCCATTTCTATGGCAGAGAAAAAACAATTTTCCATCAAGCACTTCTATTAATGTACACCTAGAAACACCAGAATTCCTCCATTATCTCAGCAGTTAGTAAACATAACTTGTAATTAATATGATTGTATATATAGGTATAGCAAAGCCTTTTCTAATCTATGGAAACTGCCTAAAACTGACTTGTTTTGAAGTCCCAGGACTGCACTCTACCTTCTGAGTTTGCAGGTTACTAACAGATTTGAATACAACACATTCATATCTGATGTCTAGTGCAAGAAATGCCCATACTTACCAAGTCAGTGACTCACCAAGAGCATTTTCAAATCTATAGCAGCTCCCATATTTCTAATCAGACATGTTCTTTAGAAAATATGCCACTGGTAAAGAAAACCTGTCATACACCTAAAATGGTGCAGTCAACATAACAAGGTAAAAGCAGACAAGGTAGGTACCTGTGCATAACTTGTTTGTCCTATTAAGGGCCATGTCACATTTACAATTTATTTGGAGTATTCCTTTCCAATCCTTCTTCTTTTTTTTTTTTAAGCTGCACTCTGAGAAAGAAAACTTTACCCTTGCAGTGTGTTTCTCCCCATGCTGCAAGTACTTAGGGGATGATGAATAAGGAGATATGATTACCTTAGCTTTCACTCCCGCAGGCCTCCGTTGTGCTGTAAGACCGGTCCTTGGAAGCCACTTCTCGTTGCTACCTGACCAGTTGCATCTCTTTGGCATCATCCTGTGCAATGCAGGACCAGCAGTACCATATTGTATCTGAGGTTACCATGGATCCATTCACAAACCAGGACATTGGACAGCTGCTGGGGGAGTGAGGAATTATATAAGTATTTTACATTAGTCATCATCCCCTAAGCAAAATGAGCAGCTAGCAGTGTGGAGTGGGCTCACTGCATGGGTAAAGTTTTATATTCCCTAGAGTTAAATTTTAAACAATTTCTCAAATGGAAATCTTAGTTATTTTCTATGGAATGGCTAACTTGCTAGTTTCACAGCAATTCGTAGCTCAGTTGCTTAGCAATTGAGCTTGCACAGTTGTTCATGTCAGCGTCAAGCTTGCCTGCAGCTATCACTGTGCATTCACCTCTATGGCTTAAGCTGGCCATACACGAGAAGGTTTTGAAACAGTCAATGACTTAGTTCATTCGCTGACTTGAGGAATCTCGTTTTAAAACGTCTGTCTTTAACAATTGATTTTGGAGTGAATGGACTTTCCTGAACAAAAACCACGTAGACAGTCAAAAATTTGCTCATTCAAGAAAAATATTCCATCCTGCTCCTTCAAATGTTCTCATCACTACATTAAAAAGTGGACATTGATTTGACCACACTAACAATTAGAAACTTAAAGGAATATTCTCAAAATGGCAAATTTAGAATGAAATTCCACTAGTGTAGAGCAAGATTTAGCTACAAATCACTGAAGGAGAGCAATTTGTAGCAAAAACCACTAGTGTAATTATACAGCATGACTGTGACCCACAGCCATGATAAATCACTTCTTAGAGACATTTTACCAGCAACTTTCAGTATGTAAATTTGTGACTTTTATTTCCAAAGTCCAAGACCCTCCCTCAATGCATGGTTTTTCCATAAGTCAAGTAAGAATAGCTCATTAGAGATATGAGGGACAAGTCAGAGCTCTGGCTTTGGAGCTGAAAGTTACAGTTTGCACATTCAGGGCCAAGGTTTGGAGATTCAGGACTCGTTCACACCAGGTGCATTGAGCTGCGCTAATCAACATTGACCAATGCAGGCTCAACACACAACAATGTGTTACAATTCACCACAGCACACTGTTGTACATAGAATTAAGGCAGTAGTAAACTCTGCTGGTACACTTGTAATGAAGCTTACCTGTAGGTACAAGGAATATCTCCTAAACGTGCACTGTTGACATGTTCACTGTTTCTATAGCCTTGCGCATGCGTTCTGAGAACAGTATACTCATGCCATCTCTTCAGAGTTTTGTGCCTCAGCTATGACTTCTGTGCATATGTGCGGATGTGACGTCATCGCGACTTGCCCATTCAAACAGCTGGAGCCTGCAAACCCAAAAAAAAGACCAGGTGAAAATGGAAGCCCTGTCAGTGGTGACAGCGTAAAGCTGGATGGCTTCTTTTTAACCACTTGTCTACTGGGCACTATTACCCCCTTTGTGCCAGGTCAATTTTCAGCTCTCAGCGCTGTCACACTTTAAATGACAATTATGTGGTCCTGCAACATTGCACCCATATGAAGTTTTTATCATTTTTTTCACACAAATAGAGCTTTCTTTTGGTGGTATTTTATTCCCACTGGGAGTTTTATTTTTTGCACTATAAACAAAAAAAAAGCAAAACATTTAAAAATAAAAGGTTTTTCTTTGTTTCTATTATAAAATTTTGCAAACAGGTACTTTTTGTACTGATGTGCGTTGATGAGACTGCACTGATAGGCAGCACTGATGGGCACTGATAGGCTGCACTGATGAGGTGGCAATGATGAGGCTGCACTGGTGGGCATTGATGAGGAGGCACGATGCTGCACTGATATGCAGCAATGATGGGCACTGACTGGCAGCACTGACTGGCGGCACTGATGGGCACCAATGGGCGGCACTGCTGAGCACTGATGGGTGCAACTGCTGTGCGGCACTGATGGGTGGCACTGCTGTGCGGCACTGATGGGTGGCACTGCTGGGAGGCACTGCTCGGCACTGATCATCAATGCCATGATGATCGGTGCAGATATCCTTTGTGTCATTTGTCGGTTATTGGCAGTACTTTCCTCATGCTGTGACTAGCGTTTTAGTAGTGTTCAGAAACGTTTAGGAGCGTTTAGGAGAGTTAGAGTTTTATTAGTGTTTTTACAGTACATGTAGAAAAAAAACTAGAAAAAAAGCTGTTAGTAGCGTTTTAGGATCCATGCACACTAGCTCAGAACACACTGGAAAAAGCGGGATAAAAAACGCTGGTAATAGCGTTTTTTAGTAGAGTTTTAGTAGCATTTAAGAGCATTTAGGAGTGTTAGCATTTTATTAGCATTTTTACAGTACATGTAGGGGAAAAAAAAAGTTAGAAAAAATCTGTTAGGAGGGTTTTAGTAGCATTTAGGAGCATTTCGGAAAGTGTAGGAGCATTTTGTGTTTTTTTCTGCTCGAAAAACCTTCCAAAAAACTTTAGAAAAACAATTCTTTTTCTGCTAATAGACACTGAAGCTCAAAAAATGCTAATAGCCTAAAGTAGTGTGCATGAACACATGGGGTAACACTATTTAGCTTCCAAGAGCAAAAGCTTAAAAAAAACGTAGTGTGCATGGAGCCCTGATTTGCCTGGGTTCTTCCCCAGTGGATTTCCCTGCAGCCAGGCACACAAACACAGTCACTCTTTTCCCTAATAACCAGTCTAGAGGTGTTCTGTTTTTGTTGTATTTATTTTTGGGAAAACTTGGATAAAGTTGGGCATTGATTGGGATACCCCCAAAACAGAATCTATGTACAAATTGAGGACAGTGAGCTCCTTTCCATAAAGCTGAAGCCCTTGTACATAGAAATCTGTGAACTTGACTTGTAGTAGAAATAGTTGAATGCAGAGCTGAAGCAAACGTCTTTGCATGTAGCAAACTGTGGACTTGGCTTGTAATAGAAGCAGTAAACATATACCAAGCGTCTTCTTTTACAGCAAGGGTCTCCAAACTTTATAATCAAAGGGACAGTCTACTGTCTTTCAGACTTTAGGGGGGCTGGACTGAGGTCAGTAAAAGTAGAAAATGTCCCAGTGTCAGAAGGACTAAACTTTTTCTTCAGGCTTGGGGGTCAGTAGGAGTAAAAAAAAACCTACAATGCGCATGTGGTTTGTAGGAGGAGGGATAATGCTCCACCATTGAGAACGCCCTGTGGGAGGGGCGAAACGCGTTGTCGAACTTCCGGTCTGCCATCTATACGCCCTGCGTCACTTCCGGTGAGTGGAACGAACGCTGTCCAGTGCGTTCCAGGCGGCCATTTTTTGCTGTTTGAGTTGTGTCTGATATCCTCTGCAAACCAAAGGCTGTGAGGTTTCTGGTCTCTGGATTGGATTGAAGTAATACGGAGTTGTGTGAGCCAATGGAGGCAATAAACCAATGCTTTTATCTTTCTTTGAACATGTGAGTGGCCTGGTATTATTTAGTACTATAAATGATATTAGCAGTATTACACTATGGTATTTTTCTTTTATGCACCATTATGGAGCTTCTATTGGGAGTAAGTGGAAGGATTACATCAAGCCATACAAAGTGAAAAGGAGCTATGGAAGATTTAGAGGGGGTGTAGGATCCCTAAAATCTAAAGGCACAACACTCACTAACATCGGTTGATGCTGATTTCACACTGGTGATTGGTGGAAGCACATTTCTTTTGGGAGAAGATCATTTTTGATTTTTTATGGGAAGAAAGAATTTTTATTTATGTATACATAATTTCTTGAACAAATTTTTTCATATATTTTATATATATTTTTTGGACATTATTATCACTATTTAATTTATCACAATTTTTAGAATATAATTTTGATTATGTGGTAAGGAGGTTGATTTGCGCTGTTTATATATTATATATTTTATTAATGCTCCACCATTGGTATTAATAGGAGGAATAGTGCCCCATCATTGCTATCAATGGAAGGAATAGTGCCCCATCATAGGTGTCAGTTTGAGGAATAATGCCATATCATTGGTATCAGTAGGAGGAATAGTGCTCCATTATTGATGTCAGTGGGAAGAAAAGTGCTCCATCATTGGTGTCAGTGGGAGGAATAGTCTCATTATTGGTATCGGTGGGAGGAATAGTGCCCCATCATTGGTGTCTGTGGGAGAAATAGTGCTTCATCATTGGTTTTGGTGGGAGGAATAGTGCCCCATCATTGGTATTGGTGGAAGGAATAGTGTCCCATTTTTGGTATTGGTGGAAGGAATAGTGCCCCAGCATTGATATTGGGGGATGAATAGTGCCCCATCATTGATATTGGTAAGAAGAATAATGCCCTATCATTGTTATCAGTGGGAGGAATAGTGCCTCATCATTGGTATCAGTGGGAGGAATAGTGCCTCATCATTGGTATTAGTGGGAGGAATAATGCCCCATTGTTGGTGTCATTGGGAGGAATAGTACCCCATCCTTAGTGTCATTGGGAGGAATAGTGCCCCACTGTTGGTGTGCCTCATCATTGATGTCAGTGGAAGGAATAGTGCCCCATCATTGGTGTCAGTGGGAGGGATAGTGCCACATCGTTGATATTATTGGGAAGAAAAGTGCCCCATCATTGGTGTCAATGGAAAAAATAGTGCCCCATCATTGGTGTCAGTATGAGGAATAGTGCCCCATTGTTAGTGTCATTGGGAGGGATACTGCCCCATTGTTTTTTTCAGTGGAAGAAACAGTGCTGTATTGTTGGTGTCAGTGGGAGGAATTATGCCCCATTACTGGTATCAGTGGAAGGAATAGTGCCCATACCTTGTTGACAATGGGAGAAATAGCGTTTCCTATCATTGGGAGCAATAGTGACCCAAGGGCCAGATAAAGGCAAGCAAGGGGACACATCCAGCCCCCAGGCTGCAGTTTGGAGACCACAGCTTTAGAGCAACAAGAGCAGAGTCCCTTCACAAAGAACTAGGTAGAATAAGCTCTTCAGAACACCAGCTGATGTTCCCTTCAAAGAAACACGCAGCTGACTTTTGCACAAGAGGGGTGGCAGCAGCCCAAAAGTCTCTAAGATCTCTCACAGCAGTCTGTGCTCACAAATGCCCAGGGAAAGTTGGTTAGCCTCCTTCCAACCACCATGCAACACCTTTTTTCTGTGATACCGGACTAGATCTTCAACAGACAACCCCTCATCAGCTCTTTGTAGCTTCAGCATCCAGGCAAGCACATGGCAGCATTGCCCTGGAGGGCAGCAGCCCCCCTAGGTTGGACTGATCCTCAGCAGGAAGAGTCCCAGAAGCTCAGTCTCTCAGAGTATTTATGCAGTTAAGTAGATGTCTTCAGGGCCCTGCTCCCTGGGATTGGCCAGGGCTGCATAAATATTTACACTGCCGACTGCAAAGATACACATAGCTCTGAATTCTATCTCTCTATGGAAGCAGAGTGAGCAAACAGATTAGCAGCAGCTGAGAACACTGAACTGACCTAATTAATCAATTGCACTGTGTACAGTGAGCACAGCTAGATTTACCTAACACACTAATTACAGCCACACTGGTTACACACACAGCTTCACTGAACACAGAGAGCCAGCACTAAATTTACCGAATCCTAGCATGTATCTAGGAAGGTGCTACACACCCCTTTATAATTCCTTCTCAGCACCATATACACCACTACAAACAGCATATATGCTGATCTCCCTAGGGACATGACTATAAATCACAGGGCCCCATAGCAATATTTTGGTGGGGCCCTTATCCCTTGGTAAACTTCTTCTGTGGAATCCACAGTGGTCAGCAGCCTATACTGCAACTGAAATAAAAAAAAACCTTTTTCTATGGATTGTCAGTGGAACTGCCCC
Organism: Staurois parvus; assembly: GCF_062004578.1. NCBI lineage: Eukaryota > Metazoa > Chordata > Amphibia > Anura > Ranidae > Staurois > Staurois parvus. The sequence goes on from NW_028317819.1 coordinate 280,385, forward strand.
TCTGCATTGGCTTTTAGTATAATTTTCCCCTTTACAATAGTTTTTGGTGAAATTCCACGACCTGTAATAGGATTCCTACTTCTATCATCTGGGGATGGTTTTCATGAATTACATATATGTATAGCTGCTGCAGGTACTCAATCAACTAACCAGGTCTTTAAGATCTTGCCACTTATGAGAGGGTCGATTTGCCCTTCACCAATGGGCTGTTCACCTTAATGATTTGGACATCTTATTTAGGTGATTATCTCCAGTTCCTAGGGGGTCTTCTTCCCGCTGCACCACCATCCAGCTCATACTGTATGTTTGGCTCCTTCTGGGTGCCCACTGCACTCATCTAATTTTGTCTTCATCTGGCTCTTCTTTCCTTGGGTTGACCATGTAATGTGGATAACCATCAGTATAGTGCTTCCCCCTCTTTTTGAACCCCTGAAGAAGCCTATCCAGCGAATTGCATTTGGTTTACCACCTTCCCAAATTTCTACATGTCCACTAAGACTATAGTTTTTCTTTACCATTTCTTTGAATAAAGAAGGTGGATTGGGGTCTACTGTGCTGAAGGGATATATTATTGTTTTTATGGAAGGATGAATTACCTTTTGCTTTTATATATTTTTTGAATTTTTTTTTTTCTTTACATCTGTGTGTCTGAGTGTATCATCCTGAGGGAACTATTGCACCTTTAAAGCCCCACATATTTTCTCTTCTTTATTTTTGGAATACTCAGTCAGGGACGTGGTGCAGATGGATCAACTATACCTGTTAATAGGTTTTTGGTGGTAAAAGGGCTCCGCTCACATGAGCTGTTCAGTGGTTAAAAAGGATTCCTTACATGGGTCTTCTGTGGTTAAAAGGGCTGTCTTTACACAGTTGTTCAGTGGTTTAAAGGGTTCTCCTTACACGTGTTCAATGATGGAAGGGCCCTCTATTCAGGCAGTAAAAATGTCCTTTTTTCATTGGTGTCAAGGTGTCTACCCCAGCACTCCACAGTAGAGCTGCTTGTAGTGGGCACTCTGTTTGACAGAGCATTGTATATCATAGAATTTACTAGGAGTCTCATTTCTAATTTGGAGTAACAAAAAATGTAATTCCTTTAAATAGCCAGCAGATGGCACTATTTGCATTTAAACAAACGTAGAAGTCATTGGGTAACGTGATTGTGTCAGTGCACTGGAACAGGACTATATGTGATATTTTATATTTGGACAGTTCAACACAAGCTTTACACAGATATTATTATTATAGAGTATTTATAAAGCGCCAATGGTTCAATCAGCGCTGTACATTACAAAGGGGGACAGAACATGTGACAGAACAATACCAATACAATGCAAAACATGAGGGGATCGAGGGCCCTGCTCTTTCGAGCTTACAAGATATACTGTCTTTATTCACAATCAGTATTAATTCACAAAGCTTTTGTTTTTTTTTCAGGATTGACCCATGTATAGCTATATGTTTATTTAATGGACTAAAATAACTAGAAATTTAAATAATAGAAATATAAATGTTTGAATCCTAAATAATTACAAATTATCACCAGACCAGTGCAGCCAGCCACAGTGTCCAGATCACCACCACACCAGTACAGAGTATCACCAGACCAGTGCAGCCAGCCAGTGTCCCTAATTGCCGCCACACCAGTACACAGTATCACCAGACCAGTGCAGCCAGCCACAGTGTCCAGATCACCACCACACCAGTACACAGTATCACCAGACCAGTGCAGCCAGCCACAGTGTCCAGATCACCACCACACCAGTACACAGTATCACCAGACCAGTGCAGCCAGCCAGTGTCCCTAATTGTCGTCACACCAGTACACAGTATCACCAGACCAGTGCAGCCAGCCACAGTGTCCCTAATTGCCGTCACACCAGTGCACATTATCACCAGACCAGTGCAGCCAGCCACAGTGTCCCAGATCACCACCACACCAGTACACAGTATCACCAGACCAGTGCAGCCAGCCACAGTGTCCCATATCACCACCACACCAGTACACAGTATCACCAGACCAGTGTAGCCAGCCACAGTGTCTCTAATTGCCATCACACCAGTACACAGCGTTACCAATCATAGTCCAAAATATCCAAATATAAACGCTTAAGGGATAATCACATGAATTGAAGTGTCACTGTGCTGAATCCAGGATAGGAACTACCAAATGAGTCTCTGTGACACCAAACTTGTATTGCAAAGCTTAGCGCCTGAACATTGTGGTACACGACACAGTGCTACCAGACCAGTGCAGCCAGCCACTGAGGCTTACCTGACATATTAAAGGAATAGAATGCACAATGTAGAATTTTAAAATGGATTCCCCTCCAGTTCTCACTTAGGATAACTTGCTTGGTGCATAGCCAACTCTGTTGCATAGTTTGCAGAGTCACGTGAGATGTAAGAAGTTTACTGATTTGTTAACAATGTTGGGGCAATGGGGTGGGGGACTCAGAATATGTAGTTTTCCATAGGGTATAGGCAGGGCTTTTTTCAGAAGGAACATGGGGGAACACAGTTCTGGCACCCCCAGCACTGGATGTAATGGCAAGGGTTGCTGGGGTGTGCTGGAGAATCTATTGATGCTTGCTGCTAGAGGATCTGTTGTTGCTGGAGGAAATCTATTTTGAAAGGGGGGGGGTTCTAATGCTTCTGGGGGTTGTCATTTGTTGCTATGCGCATGGCTCTGTTTCCTCTTGTACCCAATTGTATTGTAACTGTAATGTCTACCTTCATTTTGTAAAGCACTGCACAAACGGCTGGCGCTATATAAATCCTGTATAATAATAATCTACCATTGAGGGAGGGGTCTATTATTGCTGGCTGCTGAAGGGTTTAGAGATCTGTTGTTGCTGTCGGGGGTCTATTGTTACTGGAGGATCTATAGTATTGTTGCTGGGGAGATCTAGTGTTGCCAGGGGGGTGTATTGTTGCTGACTGCAGGGGATCTACTTTACGGATTTTCTTGTTATCATTACCAAAATCGAAATTACTTTGCACAGCAATATGATACTTGGTTCTGTATTCTTCAAAGTGGGCAGTACTTTGAGGTGAGCAGGAGGTGGAACCAAGGGATGGTGCTCGGAGGTGGGTAAGGGGTGGAGACAAGGGTGACTCAGAAGGGGGGAGTTCCTGCACCTATTCTCTGATAAAACAAAGCCCTGGATATAGTAGAACCATAACAGGTTGCACTTCTCTTTTGGATCCTCAATGACTCAAAAGAGACCAGCCCAGATGTTAGGGTGAATTTTAGATCCCAGAAAATCTCCCTAACCTGGTCATTTTGAGAAATGTGCATATGGGAGATATCATATTTCTGTTGCAGGGAAGATTATGGCAAAATATTGCCATCATTAACAGCATTTTCCCTTTGAAGTGGAGATAAGCCTGGTGCCAAAGAAGGAGATACAGCTCACTCTCACCACAGATCTTTTTTCTTAGGGTGTAGGACTCAAAAGAAAAAAAATCTACAGTGCTCTCCATAAATTTATGAACACACGCTGACGTCACACCGTCATTTCCGGATTTGGAGCTGGCGGTCATCTTTGTAAGTGCACTTTGTATATGATCTGGTGTTCGCTACTTTCTTGGCAGCTGGATGCTTTTTATTTTTATGTGAAAATTGGGTCATTTTTAAATAAACAGGCTATATACAGTCCCCTAGTGTGGCTCCATGCAGTGAGAGCTTCTCTTCCATACAGGCAATTTGACTGTCTCCGGTGGTGGAAGGTGGTACTACCAGGCAACTTCAGTGTATAGGCGGAGCTGGATGACCATATGTGAGGGACTGGAAACTATTTGATATAAACACGCTGTTTGCTGCTCTCCTTTGGCAGCTTTGGAGCTGGTGAGTGCGGCAGTGGTGTTGGTCACAAGCGGTGGTTTGGATCCTAAAAAGGTGGAAATCACTGACACAAGTGGACACAATTGATACTAGTGGAATTTATTTACTTTGATTTAGTTTGTTTTCATTTATGTTATTTACACATTAATTTTGTGGTATAATATTATTATTTGTAGTTTAGGTACTGCACTATTATTTAATGTTGAATTTAGTCTGTAGTCAGCCAATGCCAATATAGGGTGTGGTTTGCTCAGCTTTCCTCTAAATTCAACCTGGCTGTCAGTTCTCCCTTCTGTCAGTAGGTGGCAATGTCACCTCAGGCATTAGTGTGAGATCACACAGTGGGTACAGATAGGGACAGAATGGGGACCCAGAGGAGGATCCCACTGGAGGTGTCTGGAGTGCTTTTACACTGAAACTTCACAAACCTAAACATGCACAATTTGGGAGATGTCTGTAGCAGCCAGTGATGTCACCGGCACACTCAAGTGTGCTGTCCATTCAGACCACTGTGCAGTGATTGCGGCTCCCATGCACATGTGATGGCATTGCGGCTTGGCCATTCAAATGGCCAGAGCGTGCAAACCCAAAAGAAAGACTGGGTAAAAATGGAAGCCCTCTCAGTGGTGATAGCATGCCACTGATGAGATCCGCTTTATAGGTATGTTTGCCATAATGTGCTAGTGTGCGGTGCATACTAGTACATTATGACATTAACCTACAGGGGGAACTTTTTTTTATACAGACGTATCTACTGCTTTAACCCTCAGGACAGTTGAGGGTAGCTAAAGATGGTATTAAGGGGGCCCACGACAGTAATAGGGGGGGCCCAGGACAGTAATGGAGGGGTTTCAGGACAGTTAAGGGGAGGAGCTCAGGATGGTTAGGCGGGTTCAGGACAGTAACGGGGAACTGACAACAGTAATTGGGGTCTCAGAACAGTAATGGGTGCTCAGAACAGTAGTGGGGGGACTGAGGACAGTAATGGGGGGGCAAAGTGTAGTAATATGGGGGCTCAGGACAATAATGCCGAGGGGCTTAGGACAGTAAGGAGGGGTTGAGGACATTAATGGGGTCACTGAGGACAGTAATGGGGAAGTTCAGGGCAGTAATGGGAGGCTCAGGACAGTTATGGGGGGCTTAGGACAGTTATGGGGGGGCCGAGGACAGTAATGGGGGAGCTCAAGGCAGTTAAGAGACAGGTTCAAGACAGTAATGGGGGGCCTGAGAACAGTAATGGGGGGCTCAGGATAGTAATGGAGGGCTCGGACAGTAATGGGGGCTCAGGACAGTAAAGGCGGGGCTTAATACATTAATGGGTCACTGGGGACAGTAATGGGAGGCTCAGGACAGTAAGGACGGGCTTAGAACATTAATGGGGTCACTGAGGATAGTAATGGGGGGCTAAGGACAATAATGGAGGGGCTCAGAACAGTTAATGGGGGCTGAGGACCGTAATGGGGGGACTAAGAACAGTAATTGGGGGCTCAGGACAGTAATGGAGGGGCTGAGGACAGTAATGGGGGCTCAGAGCAGTAATGAGGGGGCTCATCACAGTAATGGGGGGGGCTTAGGACAGTAATAAGAGACTGAAGACATTAATGGGGTCACTGAGGACAGTAATGAGGAGCTCAGAGCAGCAATGAAAGGCTCAGGACAGTAATGGCAGGGCTTAGGACAGTAATGAGGGGCTGAGGACATTAATGGGGTCACTGGGGGCAGTAATGGGGGGCACAGGATAGTAATGGGGAAGCTTAGAACAGTAATAAGGGGCTGATGACATTAATGGAATAACTGAGAACAGTAAATAATGGGGGGGTCCTAGATCAGTAATGGGGTCACTGAGGACATTAATGGGGTCACTGAGGACTGTAATGGGGGGAGCTGAGGGTAGTTGTCAGGGATCTCCTCGATCCCCGCCGCGATGGTACCGGCGCAGGTGCAGTGCACCGCCCTGTGCAGGGACACGGGCACTAGGTCCGGGCCGGCCACGGCGTTCAAGTTCGCGCATGCGCAGTAGAAGCCGCGGCCGCCCGCTGGGCACCAATGGCAGCGCACGGCGGGATATTTAAATCGCCCTGAGCTGTCATTCAGTGCCTTCTGGTCTTTCCTGCATCCTGTGATTCTGCGAACCTGTACCCTGTAAGTTATTGACCCGGACTGTACCTGACCTTGCTGTTTTCTCCTATTCTGACCCTTGCTTGCCTGACCTCTCTCCTGGATGCCCCCTATTGGATTTGACCTGCTGTTGCTGACCTGGCGTGTGACCCGACCATTCTATGCCCGCTGATTTACCTTACCTTACTGTCCTCTTTGTTACCGACCCGGCCCGTCTGACCATGCTCATCCATCCATCCATCCACCCATCCCTCACAGTGGGGTCTTCTGACCTCCTCATATCAGACTCTTTCCCGTGGGAGCCCTTGGCGCATACCACTACCACTGACGGACGCGCCCAGTAGCCACGACCTGGTCTCGGGGGGCTCCAAGTCCATCCCCACCATCAGGGGCCCTGGTGAACAAGTACCCTGGGACTTAGATTCCGTGCGCTGGGAACGCCTATTCAGTGGAGTGCTAGTGGTACCGCCAGGCGGTCCCTTACAGTACCAGAAGGCCATGACTGAGTCTAGAGGAGGGCCCTCTCTGCTTGAGGAGATCTGCAGGCACCTGTCTAATTTGACACAGGCCATATCGGCCCTGCAGGACGGATGTCTGCAGATTGAGAATCAGTTCCAGACCTGCACTATATTCGCTCCTGCCCCACAGGCCGCGGTCCCTGCACCCCCGGCCGTAGCAGCCCCTGTGCCAGCTTCTGGGGCTTCCGCACCACTCCCGGCGGCCGAACCCCGAGTATCCTTACCAGAACGTTTCCACGGGGACCGCACACGCTTCAGGTCGTTCCGTGAGACTTGCCTTCTCTATTTTGAGTTACAACCACGGACCTTTGTGACTGAATCCGTGAAGGTGGGGTTCGTCATCTCCCTTCTACAGGGTGAACCCCAAGACTGGGCCCACCGACTGCGGGGAAAAAATGACCCTCACCTTAGTTCGGTTGACAATTTCTTTGACGCAATGGCCATCCTATACGACGACCACAGCGGGCAGCTTCTGCCGAAGCTACCTTGTACACGCTCCGGCAAGGCCGTCGAGCGGTGGAGGAGTACGCGTCTGAGTTTAGGCGCTGGATGGGGGACACACGCTGGAACGAATTTGCACTTCTGCATCAGTTCCGTATAGGCCTATCAGAAGGCCTGAAAGATGAGCTCGCCCGGGTGGAGGTGCCTGAGACTTTAGAGGACTTAATTGCACTGACCATTAAGATCGACCATAGACTGCGGGAACGCAGGTTTGAGAGGTCCGGTCAGGGTCATGGAAATCCCTGGGGGTCATTTCAAGGTCCCAGCCAAACAACTAGGCCAAACATCCAGAACCGGCCACCTGGAGATATCCCTGAACCCATGCAACTCGGCCTGGCACGGCCTAAACTTTCTCCAGAGGAACACCAGCACAGACGATCCCAGAACCTGTGCCTCTATTGTGGTGAAGCTGGTCATATGGTACGATCCTGCCCGCAGAAACTGAGTAAGTGCACCTCTTCTTCCTTGTCCATTGGCAATGTTAGTACATCCCAATACTTAGTGGTGCCCCTTTCCTTTCAGCTTCCAGAAAGGACCGTGGAGGTGTCGGCCATAGTTGATTCGGGGGCATGCAGCTACTTCTTGGACATTAACTTTGCTCACCAGCAGGGTATTCCCCTCCAAGTAAAACAGAAAGGGTTCAATATTTATTTGGCCGATTGTTCCCGGATAAAATCGGGGGTAGTGAACCAGGAAACCCCCTCCATCGCCACTGTCATTGCCGGCCAGCACCAGGAACTCCTCCGCCTGGATGCTATAGCTTCACCCCTTTTCCCAGTCATTTTGGGGCTCCCATGGTTACGGGCCCATAACCCCCAAATTGACTGGGAGACCGGAGTAATCTCGTTCCCTTCCCCATACTGTCGGGTACACTGCCGCACTTCGGGCCCGGGGTCCCCCAAATCCTCCTGTGCTCTGAGGGGGATGCCGAATTAAAACAAGTAATCCCTGCAGCCTACCATGAGTTCCTGGATGTGTTCAGCAAATGGGGAGCCGATACTCTACCCCCCCCCCACCGTCCATATGATTGTCCCGTTGACCTGTTACCCGGCTCAGAGATTCCTTTTGGGCGAATCTTCCCCCTTTCGGAGCTCGAATTGGGGGCCCTGAAGGAATATATCGAGGACAGCCTCCAGAAGGGGTTCATCCGCCCTTCCACTTCACTGGCGGGGGCGGTAAATTTCCTTTGTTGAAAAGAAGGACAAAACCTTAAGGCCGTGTATCGATTACCGGGAGTTGAACAGGGTCACAATAAAAAAACGTTACCCACTGCCGTTAGTACCAGAATTATTCCAAAGTTTAAAAGCAGCAGTGGTTTTTACAAAGCTGGATCTGAGGGGAGCGTACAACTTGGTTCGCATAAGGGAGGGGGACGAGTGGAAGACGGCATTCCGCACCCGCTTCGGCCACTTTGAATATTTGGTCATGCCGTTCGGGTTGTGCAATGCTCCGGCCACTTTTCAACACTTTGTGAATGATATTTTTAGGGACTTCCTGGATGTCTTTGTTATTGTCTATTTAGACAACATTTTGATTTTCTCCCCTTCTTTGGAGGAACACAGAATTCATGTAGCAAGGGTATTGGGGTGATTGCGGCAGCATGGGTTGTACGCCAAGGCAGAGAAATGTTGCTTCGAACAATCCAGCATTGCTTTCTTGGGCCTGATTATCTCCACCGCGGGGGTCGCGATGGATCCTCAGAAAGTCGCTGCAATACTGGATTGGCCTGAACCCACGGACAGGAAAGGCGTCCAACGGTTTATCGGTTTTGCAAATTTTTACCGGAAGTTCATCAAGAACTTCTCGGGTCTGGTCTCCCCCATTACTCAGCTAACCAATCTTGGAACCCGGTTCAGATGGACACCAGAGGCTCGGGAAGCTTTTGAAGCCTTGAAGAAGCTGTTCACCTCGTCACCCATTTTGGGTCACCCAGACGCCGCCCTGCCCTACACCTTAGAGGTGGATGCATCGGAGAATGCAGTAGGTTCCATCCTTTCCCAGCGGAAAGGCACCAAGGAATTGCTCCATCCTGTAGCGTTCTTCTCACGAAAGCTTACCCCAGCGGAGAAGAATTATGATATCGGTGATCGAGAACTACTGGGGATCAAAACGGCGTTAGAGGAATGGAGGTACCTGCTGGAAGGCGCTGTGCACCCCATCTTAATATTCACTGACCACAAAAACCTGGAATATCTGAGGACCGCCAAGCGTTTACGCCCACGGCAGGCAAGATGGCCATTATTCTTTTCAAGATTTCACTTCCACATTACGTACCGGCCTGGATCGAAGAACACAAAGCCAGATGCGTTATCGCGTATGTACAAGGACGCCAAGGAGATCCCAGTGCCCGACACCATCCTGTCCTCGGGTAACTTCTTGGCCCTTCAGTCGGACCTTCGTTCCAAGATAATGGAGGCGTCCACAACCGTCTCTACCCCAGTTGGAGGGCCCCTCCAGAACAAGGGGGGACTCCTATGGAGGGAAGATCGGATTGTGGTGCCGAAGGAAGCCCAAACCCTGGTCTTGGGGCATTGCCATGACCACCCGATGGCGGGGCACTTTGGCTCAGAAAAGACCCTGGAACTTCTCCGACGCTCCTTCTGGTGGCTGGACATGGCCAAAGATTGTAAGGGCTATGTAAGATCCTGTATCACCTGCCAGAAGAACAAGCCATCAAGGAACAAAGTGTGGGGTCTGCTGCGACCCTTACCGATTCCTGAGCGACCTTGGCAAAAGATCTCGCTAGACTTCATAGTCGAACTTCCGCCATCGCTAGACCACACGGCAATCCTTGTGGTCGTGGACCGCTTATCCAAGATGGCCCACTTTATTCCGTTGAAGAAAACCCCCTCGGCAGCCGAGACGGCGCTAGTCTTCATTCGTGAGGTGGTAAGGCTGCATGGGGTCCCCGAAGACATTGTCTCGGACCGGGGGGTCCAGTTTACGTCAAGATTTTGGAGGGCACTGTGCAAAGCCCTGGACATCAAGTTGTCCCTCTCCTCTGCGTTCCACCCTCAAACTAACGGACAAACCAAAAGGACAAACCAGACCCTAGAGCAATACTTACGATGCTACACATCGTTTACTCAAGATGACTGGATGCCACTTCTACCCCTAGCGGAATTCGCGTACAACAACGCTTGCCATGCAGCGACGGGACAGTCCCCGTTCTTTGCCAACTATGGGTTTCACCCCTTCTTACTCCCGGATTTGATCTCGGAATGCCCAGTTCCAGCAACGCAAGATGTGGTAACATTTTTCTCCGCGAACAACAAGAAACTTCAAGAGGCCATCAGTCGGGCCCAAGAAGACTACAAGAAGGCATTCAACAGGAAACGGAGGGGAGATCTGGTGTTGCGGCCTGGGGAGAAGGTTTGGTTAGCAACATGCAATTTAAAGATGCTTTGCCCTTCAAAGAAATTGGGGCCCAAATTTATAGGCCCTTTTTGCATTAAGCGGATGGTCAACGAAGTAGCCTACGAACTCGTCCTTCCTGACACACTCAAGATCCACCCAGTCTTCCATGTGTCCCTGCTGAAGCCAGTGATCCCAGATGCCTTCCTTGAACGAGAATCTAGACCCCCGGAGGCCATAACGGTCGAGGGAGAAGAAGAATTTGAGGTAGAAACAATCCTGAAGTGCCAAAGGAGGGGGGGCCAGACCCAATTCCTTATCAAATGGAAGGGCTATGGCCCTGAGGACAATTCTTGGGAACCAGCCCATAATGTCCATGCACCCAGACTTGTCCGGAGGTTTTTTCGCGATCACCCGTGGTGGAGAGATCGGGTGGGCATCCGGAGGTTGCCCGTGGGGGGGGCAATGTCAGGGATCTCCTCGATCCCCGCCGCGATGGTCCCGGTGCAGGCGCAGTGCACCGCCCTGTGCAGGGACACGGGCACTAGGTCCGGGCCGGCCACGGCGTTCGAGTTCGCGCATGCGCAGTAGAAGCCGCGGCCGCCCGCTGGGCACCAATGGCAGCGCACGGCGGGATATTTAAATTGCCCTGAGCTGTCATTCAGTGCCTTCTGGTCTTTCCTGCATCCTGTGATTCTGCGAACCTGTACCCTGTAAGTTATTGACCCGGATTGTACCTGACCTTGCTGTTTTCTCCTATTCTGACCCTTGCTTGCCTGACCTCTCTCCTGGATGCCCCCTATTGGATTTGACCTGCTGTTGCTGACCTGGCGTGTGACCCGACCATTCTATGCCCGCTGCCTTGTACCTTACCGTCCTCTCTTTTACCGACCGGGCCCGTCTGACCTTGCTTATCCATCCATCCATTCGCCCATCCCTCACAGTGGGGTCTTCTGACCTCCTCATATCAGACTCTTTCCCGTGGGAGTCCTTGGCGCATACCACTACCACTGACGGACGCGCCCAGTAGCCACGACCTGGTCTCGGGGGGCTCCAAGTCCATCCACACCATCAGGGGCCCTGGTGAACAAGCACCCTGGGACTTAGATTCCGTGCGCTGGGAACGCCTATTCAGTGGAGTGCTAGTGGTACCACCAGGCGGTCCCTTACAGTAGTAATGTAAGGGGGAGTTGAAGGTAGTAATGTGGGGGGGGCTGAGGGTAGTAATGTTGGGGGGGGGAGCTGAGGGTAGTAATGTGAGGGGGAGCTCAGGACAGTAATGGGGGGCAACGGACAGTAATGTAAGAGGGGCTGAAGACAGTAATGTGAGGGTGGCTGAGAACAGTAATGTGGGGGAGGCTGAGGACAGTAATGTGGGGGAGGCTGAGGACAGTAATTTGAAGGGGGATTCTGATGTGAAGGGGAGTGACTGTGATGTGAAGGAGGGATTTAGGATGCTGATGTAAGAACAGGATTGTAAAATGAGGCTCAATTCAGATTTGTGCATGTATGTTGCAGATAGGGCAACTCATTCATTTTAATGGGCTGCCCTATTTGTGAGAGAAGCAGAGACCCAACCTTTTTTTTGATCACTGATAGATCCAGGGGCGGACTGACAACTCATGGGGCCCCCGGGCAATAGGGGATCATGGGGCCCCTGTGTCCTTGCCCAAACTCAAAAAAGCCTATGAAAAAGGTACCAGGGGCATCTCATGGGGCCCCCTACTGACCCCGGGCCCTCGGGCAGTGCCCAAGTTTCCAAATGGTCAGTCCGCCCCTGGATAGATCATATGGTACTGTATATACACACACACAGTATGATTACCACCCCCTATCTCTTCCAAGGGCAGCTGATCTCCGAACAGCAGGAAATGTGGGTAGGGGGTGGTAATCATAGTGCGTGTGTGTGTGTGTAGGCAGGCTCTCCTCCTGCTGTCTGGGCCCCCTACAGGAATACTGGTGGTATCCCTCTGATGGCGGCCCTGCATGGCTCAGTCCGCTGCTGCTCACCAGGTCCCTTCTTGGGGGGGTTTGTGCCACCCCCTTAAAATTGCCGCCCTTGGCAAATGCCTTGTTTGTCTCACGGTAAATACACCACTGGCTGTAGGTGCTGATGTGTGGGGATGCAAGTAAGAATTAATGGCACCCCCATGTATCTGCTAAAGTGCAGCTTCACACTTGTTCCCCAGTCACAGAGATGTGAACCTACCCTAAGAAGAGAGGGGAGCTGTGATGTGAAGGATCCCAATCATAGGATAAACATGCGATTTAGACCTCTGCTGGAAGAAAGTTTTACTGACTGGCCCCCTGATCTTCAGGTTCATGGCTAGGGACCATGAAGTAGCATGAGGACAGGTAAAAGGCAAATTGAAACAGTCTACAGGTAATTGGCTGTGGATCATGAACAGGGGCGGACTGACCATTTGGAAACTCGGGCACTGCCCGGGGTCAGTAGGGGGCCCTATGAGATGCCCCTGGTACCTTTTTCATATGCTTTTTTGAGTTTGGGCAAGGAAACAGGGGCCTATGATTCCCTATTGCCCGGGGGCCCCATGAGTTATCAGTCTGCCCCTGATCATGAAGTTGCTTGAGCAAATTTAACAGTGGTTCTACTCACAAGATCCTGGCACATAATTATTGCATAAGAGCACTCTCTTGTAAAACAGTTCAGCATCCAGTCCAAAGGGCTCCAAGGGTAAGCTCTCCCTCATCTCAACTCACTGCCAAACAGCACTGTCCAGGGGTTCTGCTCCTACAAGCTTTAACCAGTGCTCTACTGAACACTGATAGAAGTCACAAGACTGTACTAACTGCTGATGAAAAAAAGTATTTAGCAGTTTGTATTTACTAAAATAATTGCATTTTCATGTAGTGTGTACTGTGGGAGACCAGAGGGAGTGAATTCAGGGTCCTGGGTTTAGTAACACTTTAGAGCTAAAATATATTTTATATATTATTTTCGATATAGTAAGTAAGTAGCTCAGGGACAGGACTCAAAAGGGCAAGAAATTAGAATGGGCAGGCACACACACATGAAACTGACTCTCACGGTGACACTGATAGCAGTGTGCAGCAGCACAGTTAATATGACACCTCACTGATATGACGTGTCCGCTCCTGAGTCACAGTGACAGTCTCTCTCCACTCCAGGGGGTCCCTTCAGCCCAATCCAGTCCAAACAGCACAGACAGTCCTGCTTTCAGCTTGCCTTGCTCCCGTTCCTCTGACCCACACATGAGGCTCCAGCCGCTTCGCTCAGCTCCCATTCACCATGACATTACACGACATGCTCCGCCAGACCTGCCTCTCACTGGCACCACCCAAACACAATGTAGGAGTCACACGTGTGGTCTCGGATGGCTCCAGACCAGAACTGTGCATTTGCAGTTCTGAGCCATGCGTCACAGCCACATTTTTAACTGCCAACCTTTTCTGGTCACTCAGAGCCAGTTGAGCAGAGGCTAGCTGAGATTCGATTCATCTATGGGCAGGCTGATTGTACCCAAATCAATACATTGATTGACTAAGGTAAAAACAAGCATGTCTGACTTTTAGTGTGCCATTATTGCCATAGCAGCTAGCAATAATCACTGTGTTCTCCTGTGTTCTGTGAAGGAAACAAGCAATTTTCAGGGTCTCAGGAAAGAAAATCACTCTAATCATTACAGAACTATCTACAGTAAAAAGAAGAAAAATAAATGCTACAAGAGATAGTGTGGTCCCCGAACAGCCCTGATGTCATCCTTGAGCCACAATATGAATAACTGAAACAAACAAGAGGCAAGTAAAGCTAGCCATACACTGGTAGAGTTTTATTAAAATGTTTTTATTTTAAAAACGTTCCTTTGTTTTCTAAAAGCTAGTGGGGTCGAATTGATGTTCGTTTTTGACTGTAGTAACAAGAAAATTCAAAGGAGCAAGATGAAAAATGTTTCTCAAATGAGCGAATTTATAAAAGTGCATGTGGTTTCCATTCATTCCATTACATTAATTCCAAAACTGAATGTTAAAAAGAAACAAAAATTTGAAGTATTTTGGAATGATATTCGTCAAGCCATCAAATGTACTAAGAATTTTGTACAAATGTTTTTACAAATATTCATAGGAACAAACAAACAACAGGCTGGTTGTAATGAAGTCGATCAGTACAACCAGCTTGCCCTTCCCAGCTGTTGCTGAACTTGTTAAATTTCGATCTGTCTATGGGCAGCTTAAAAGAACTGCTGTTGTTTTTTAGGTTTTTTAGGGTTGTCACATAAAATATTGACTTAGTTTATGTTTCTGGACATTCTATGGAATTTATCAATTGATAAAACTATTCATGGCATAATTTTTAAAGCATTTCCACTTTAAAGCATGCCTTAAGTTGACTATACACTATACTACGTAATACAAGGACCTGCCAGAATTGATACAAATCGAATATGCTGTTTGGGTTGTTCTCTTATTACATAGTTATGGTAAATCAAATGCTTTTTTTTCTAAAGCAGGAACGCGGGGGCACCTTCAATACTGAATGTATAATATGTAATGTAAGGGAGGCTGGAGGGTCTATTGATGTAGCTGCTGGAGGATCTATTTTTGCATTGTGGTCTATTGTTGCTGTGGAGGTCTAATGTTGCTTGAGAGGGATCTAATGTTGCTGGGAGGTCAGTTGTTGCTGGAAGGGATCTACTGTTGAGGGAAGGGTATATTGTTGCTTTCTGGTGGGAGATCTGTTGTTGCTGCTGGGAGTCTATTGTTGCTGGAGTGAGATTTTGTTGTGGGGGTCCATTGTTGCTGGGGGAATCTATTGTTCCTGGTTGGGCTATTGTTGCTGGCTACAAGGGATCTATTTAACTGCTTTTCTTCTTATTATTAACAAATTCCAAACTAAATAATACTCTGTGTTTTCTTTTCCCAGTCATTTTGGGGCTCCCATGGTTACGGGCCCATAACCCCCAAATTGACTGGGAGACCGGAGTAATCTCGTTCCCTTCCCCATACTGTCGGGTACACTGCCGCACTTCGGGCCCGGGGTCCCCCAAATCCTCCTGTGCTCTGAGGGGGATGCCGAATTAAAACAAGTAATCCCTGCAGCCTACCATGAGTTCCTGGATGTGTTCAGCAAATGGGGAGCCGATACTCTACCCCCCCCCCACCGTCCATATGATTGTCCCGTTGACCTGTTACCCGGCTCAGAGATTCCTTTTGGGCGAATCTTCCCCCTTTCGGAGCTCGAATTGGGGGCCCTGAAGGAATATATCGAGGACAGCCTCCAGAAGGGGTTCATCCGCCCTTCCACTTCACTGGCGGGGGCGGTAAATTTCCTTTGTTGAAAAGAAGGACAAAACCTTAAGGCCGTGTATCGATTACCGGGAGTTGAACAGGGTCACAATAAAAAAACGTTACCCACTGCCGTTAGTACCAGAATTATTCCAAAGTTTAAAAGCAGCAGTGGTTTTTACAAAGCTGGATCTGAGGGGAGCGTACAACTTGGTTCGCATAAGGGAGGGGGACGAGTGGAAGACGGCATTCCGCACCCGCTTCGGCCACTTTGAATATTTGGTCATGCCGTTCGGGTTGTGCAATGCTCCGGCCACTTTTCAACACTTTGTGAATGATATTTTTAGGGACTTCCTGGATGTCTTTGTTATTGTCTATTTAGACAACATTTTGATTTTCTCCCCTTCTTTGGAGGAACACAGAATTCATGTAGCAAGGGTATTGGGGTGATTGCGGCAGCATGGGTTGTACGCCAAGGCAGAGAAATGTTGCTTCGAACAATCCAGCATTGCTTTCTTGGGCCTGATTATCTCCACCGCGGGGGTCGCGATGGATCCTCAGAAAGTCGCTGCAATACTGGATTGGCCTGAACCCACGGACAGGAAAGGCGTCCAACGGTTTATCGGTTTTGCAAATTTTTACCGGAAGTTCATCAAGAACTTCTCGGGTCTGGTCTCCCCCATTACTCAGCTAACCAATCTTGGAACCCGGTTCAGATGGACACCAGAGGCTCGGGAAGCTTTTGAAGCCTTGAAGAAGCTGTTCACCTCGTCACCCATTTTGGGTCACCCAGACGCCGCCCTGCCCTACACCTTAGAGGTGGATGCATCGGAGAATGCCGTAGGTTCCATCCTTTCCCAGCGGAAAGGCACCAAGGAATTGCTCCATCCTGTAGCGTTCTTCTCACGAAAGCTTACCCCAGCGGAGAAGAATTATGATATCGGTGATCGAGAACTACTGGGGATCAAAACGGCGTTAGAGGAATGGAGGTACCTGCTGGAAGGCGCTGTGCACCCCATCTTAATATTCACTGACCACAAAAACCTGGAATATCTGAGGACCGCCAAGCGTTTACGCCCACGGCAGGCAAGATGGCCATTATTCTTTTCAAGATTTCACTTCCACATTACGTACCGGCCTGGATCGAAGAACACAAAGCCAGATGCGTTATCGCGTATGTACAAGGACGCCAAGGAGATCCCAGTGCCCGACACCATCCTGTCCTCGGGTAACTTCTTGGCCCTTCAGTCGGACCTTCGTTCCAAGATAATGGAGGCGTCCACAACCGTCTCTACCCCAGTTGGAGGGCCCCTCCAGAACAAGGGGGGACTCCTATGGAGGGAAGATCGGATTGTGGTGCCGAAGGAAGCCCAAACCCTGGTCTTGGGGCATTGCCATGACCACCCGATGGCGGGGCACTTTGGCTCAGAAAAGACCCTGGAACTTCTCCGACGCTCCTTCTGGTGGCTGGACATGGCCAAAGATTGTAAGGGCTATGTAAGATCCTGTATCACCTGCCAGAAGAACAAGCCATCAAGGAACAAAGTGTGGGGTCTGCTGCGACCCTTACCGATTCCTGAGCGACCTTGGCAAAAGATCTCGCTAGACTTCATAGTCGAACTTCCGCCATCGCTAGACCACACGGCAATCCTTGTGGTCGTGGACCGCTTATCCAAGATGGCCCACTTTATTCCGTTGAAGAAAACCCCCTCGGCAGCCGAGACGGCGCTAGTCTTCATTCGTGAGGTGGTAAGGCTGCATGGGGTCCCCGAAGACATTGTCTCGGACCGGGGGGTCCAGTTTACGTCAAGATTTTGGAGGGCACTGTGCAAAGCCCTGGACATCAAGTTGTCCCTCTCCTCTGCGTTCCACCCTCAAACTAACGGACAAACCAAAAGGACAAACCAGACCCTAGAGCAATACTTACGATGCTACACATCGTTTACTCAAGATGACTGGATGCCACTTCTACCCCTAGCGGAATTCGCGTACAACAACGCTTGCCATGCAGCGACGGGACAGTCCCCGTTCTTTGCCAACTATGGGTTTCACCCCTTCTTACTCCCGGATTTGATCTCGGAATGCCCAGTTCCAGCAACGCAAGATGTGGTAACATTTTTCTCCGCGAACAACAAGAAACTTCAAGAGGCCATCAGTCGGGCCCAAGAAGACTACAAGAAGGCATTCAACAGGAAACGGAGGGGAGATCTGGTGTTGCGGCCTGGGGAGAAGGTTTGGTTAGCAACATGCAATTTAAAGATGCTTTGCCCTTCAAAGAAATTGGGGCCCAAATTTATAGGCCCTTTTTGCATTAAGCGGATGGTCAACGAAGTAGCCTACGAACTCGTCCTTCCTGACACACTCAAGATCCACCCAGTCTTCCATGTGTCCCTGCTGAAGCCAGTGATCCCAGATGCCTTCCTTGAACGAGAATCTAGACCCCCGGAGGCCATAACGGTCGAGGGAGAAGAAGAATTTGAGGTAGAAACAATCCTGAAGTGCCAAAGGAGGGGGGGCCAGACCCAATTCCTTATCAAATGGAAGGGCTATGGCCCTGAGGACAATTCTTGGGAACCAGCCCATAATGTCCATGCACCCAGACTTGTCCGGAGGTTTTTTCGCGATCACCCGTGGTGGAGAGATCGGGTGGGCATCCGGAGGTTGCCCGTGGGGGGGGCAATGTCAGGGATCTCCTCGATCCCCGCCGCGATGGTCCCGGTGCAGGCGCAGTGCACCGCCCTGTGCAGGGACACGGGCACTAGGTCCGGGCCGGCCACGGCGTTCGAGTTCGCGCATGCGCAGTAGAAGCCGCGGCCGCCCGCTGGGCACCAATGGCAGCGCACGGCGGGATATTTAAATTGCCCTGAGCTGTCATTCAGTGCCTTCTGGTCTTTCCTGCATCCTGTGATTCTGCGAACCTGTACCCTGTAAGTTATTGACCCGGATTGTACCTGACCTTGCTGTTTTCTCCTATTCTGACCCTTGCTTGCCTGACCTCTCTCCTGGATGCCCCCTATTGGATTTGACCTGCTGTTGCTGACCTGGCGTGTGACCCGACCATTCTATGCCCGCTGCCTTGTACCTTACCGTCCTCTCTTTTACCGACCGGGCCCGTCTGACCTTGCTTATCCATCCATCCATTCGCCCATCCCTCACAGTGGGGTCTTCTGACCTCCTCATATCAGACTCTTTCCCGTGGGAGTCCTTGGCGCATACCACTACCACTGACGGACGCGCCCAGTAGCCACGACCTGGTCTCGGGGGGCTCCAAGTCCATCCACACCATCAGGGGCCCTGGTGAACAAGCACCCTGGGACTTAGATTCCGTGCGCTGGGAACGCCTATTCAGTGGAGTGCTAGTGGTACCACCAGGCGGTCCCTTACAGTAGTAATGTAAGGGGGAGTTGAAGGTAGTAATGTGGGGGGGGCTGAGGGTAGTAATGTTGGGGGGGGGAGCTGAGGGTAGTAATGTGAGGGGGAGCTCAGGACAGTAATGGGGGGCAACGGACAGTAATGTAAGAGGGGCTGAAGACAGTAATGTGAGGGTGGCTGAGAACAGTAATGTGGGGGAGGCTGAGGACAGTAATGTGGGGGAGGCTGAGGACAGTAATTTGAAGGGGGATTCTGATGTGAAGGGGAGTGACTGTGATGTGAAGGAGGGATTTAGGATGCTGATGTAAGAACAGGATTGTAAAATGAGGCTCAATTCAGATTTGTGCATGTATGTTGCAGATAGGGCAACTCATTCATTTTAATGGGCTGCCCTATTTGTGAGAGAAGCAGAGACCCAACCTTTTTTTTGATCACTGATAGATCCAGGGGCGGACTGACAACTCATGGGGCCCCCGGGCAATAGGGGATCATGGGGCCCCTGTGTCCTTGCCCAAACTCAAAAAAGCCTATGAAAAAGGTACCAGGGGCATCTCATGGGGCCCCCTACTGACCCCGGGCCCTCGGGCAGTGCCCAAGTTTCCAAATGGTCAGTCCGCCCCTGGATAGATCATATGGTACTGTATATACACACACACAGTATGATTACCACCCCCTATCTCTTCCAAGGGCAGCTGATCTCCGAACAGCAGGAAATGTGGGTAGGGGGTGGTAATCATAGTGCGTGTGTGTGTGTGTAGGCAGGCTCTCCTCCTGCTGTCTGGGCCCCCTACAGGAATACTGGTGGTATCCCTCTGATGGCGGCCCTGCATGGCTCAGTCCGCTGCTGCTCACCAGGTCCCTTCTTGGGGGGGTTTGTGCCACCCCCTTAAAATTGCCGCCCTTGGCAAATGCCTTGTTTGTCTCACGGTAAATACACCACTGGCTGTAGGTGCTGATGTGTGGGGATGCAAGTAAGAATTAATGGCACCCCCATGTATCTGCTAAAGTGCAGCTTCACACTTGTTCCCCAGTCACAGAGATGTGAACCTACCCTAAGAAGAGAGGGGAGCTGTGATGTGAAGGATCCCAATCATAGGATAAACATGCGATTTAGACCTCTGCTGGAAGAAAGTTTTACTGACTGGCCCCCTGATCTTCAGGTTCATGGCTAGGGACCATGAAGTAGCATGAGGACAGGTAAAAGGCAAATTGAAACAGTCTACAGGTAATTGGCTGTGGATCATGAACAGGGGCGGACTGACCATTTGGAAACTCGGGCACTGCCCGGGGTCAGTAGGGGGCCCTATGAGATGCCCCTGGTACCTTTTTCATATGCTTTTTTGAGTTTGGGCAAGGAAACAGGGGCCTATGATTCCCTATTGCCCGGGGGCCCCATGAGTTATCAGTCTGCCCCTGATCATGAAGTTGCTTGAGCAAATTTAACAGTGGTTCTACTCACAAGATCCTGGCACATAATTATTGCATAAGAGCACTCTCTTGTAAAACAGTTCAGCATCCAGTCCAAAGGGCTCCAAGGGTAAGCTCTCCCTCATCTCAACTCACTGCCAAACAGCACTGTCCAGGGGTTCTGCTCCTACAAGCTTTAACCAGTGCTCTACTGAACACTGATAGAAGTCACAAGACTGTACTAACTGCTGATGAAAAAAAGTATTTAGCAGTTTGTATTTACTAAAATAATTGCATTTTCATGTAGTGTGTACTGTGGGAGACCAGAGGGAGTGAATTCAGGGTCCTGGGTTTAGTAACACTTTAGAGCTAAAATATATTTTATATATTATTTTCGATATAGTAAGTAAGTAGCTCAGGGACAGGACTCAAAAGGGCAAGAAATTAGAATGGGCAGGCACACACACATGAAACTGACTCTCACGGTGACACTGATAGCAGTGTGCAGCAGCACAGTTAATATGACACCTCACTGATATGACGTGTCCGCTCCTGAGTCACAGTGACAGTCTCTCTCCACTCCAGGGGGTCCCTTCAGCCCAATCCAGTCCAAACAGCACAGACAGTCCTGCTTTCAGCTTGCCTTGCTCCCGTTCCTCTGACCCACACATGAGGCTCCAGCCGCTTCGCTCAGCTCCCATTCACCATGACATTACACGACATGCTCCGCCAGACCTGCCTCTCACTGGCACCACCCAAACACAATGTAGGAGTCACACGTGTGGTCTCGGATGGCTCCAGACCAGAACTGTGCATTTGCAGTTCTGAGCCATGCGTCACAGCCACATTTTTAACTGCCAACCTTTTCTGGTCACTCAGAGCCAGTTGAGCAGAGGCTAGCTGAGATTCGATTCATCTATGGGCAGGCTGATTGTACCCAAATCAATACATTGATTGACTAAGGTAAAAACAAGCATGTCTGACTTTTAGTGTGCCATTATTGCCATAGCAGCTAGCAATAATCACTGTGTTCTCCTGTGTTCTGTGAAGGAAACAAGCAATTTTCAGGGTCTCAGGAAAGAAAATCACTCTAATCATTACAGAACTATCTACAGTAAAAAGAAGAAAAATAAATGCTACAAGAGATAGTGTGGTCCCCGAACAGCCCTGATGTCATCCTTGAGCCACAATATGAATAACTGAAACAAACAAGAGGCAAGTAAAGCTAGCCATACACTGGTAGAGTTTTATTAAAATGTTTTTATTTTAAAAACGTTCCTTTGTTTTCTAAAAGCTAGTGGGGTCGAATTGATGTTCGTTTTTGACTGTAGTAACAAGAAAATTCAAAGGAGCAAGATGAAAAATGTTTCTCAAATGAGCGAATTTATAAAAGTGCATGTGGTTTCCATTCATTCCATTACATTAATTCCAAAACTGAATGTTAAAAAGAAACAAAAATTTGAAGTATTTTGGAATGATATTCGTCAAGCCATCAAATGTACTAAGAATTTTGTACAAATGTTTTTACAAATATTCATAGGAACAAACAAACAACAGGCTGGTTGTAATGAAGTCGATCAGTACAACCAGCTTGCCCTTCCCAGCTGTTGCTGAACTTGTTAAATTTCGATCTGTCTATGGGCAGCTTAAAAGAACTGCTGTTGTTTTTTAGGTTTTTTAGGGTTGTCACATAAAATATTGACTTAGTTTATGTTTCTGGACATTCTATGGAATTTATCAATTGATAAAACTATTCATGGCATAATTTTTAAAGCATTTCCACTTTAAAGCATGCCTTAAGTTGACTATACACTATACTACGTAATACAAGGACCTGCCAGAATTGATACAAATCGAATATGCTGTTTGGGTTGTTCTCTTATTACATAGTTATGGTAAATCAAATGCTTTTTTTTCTAAAGCAGGAACGCGGGGGCACCTTCAATACTGAATGTATAATATGTAATGTAAGGGAGGCTGGAGGGTCTATTGATGTAGCTGCTGGAGGATCTATTTTTGCATTGTGGTCTATTGTTGCTGTGGAGGTCTAATGTTGCTTGAGAGGGATCTAATGTTGCTGGGAGGTCAGTTGTTGCTGGAAGGGATCTACTGTTGAGGGAAGGGTATATTGTTGCTTTCTGGTGGGAGATCTGTTGTTGCTGCTGGGAGTCTATTGTTGCTGGAGTGAGATTTTGTTGTGGGGGTCCATTGTTGCTGGGGGAATCTATTGTTCCTGGTTGGGCTATTGTTGCTGGCTACAAGGGATCTATTTAACTGCTTTTCTTCTTATTATTAACAAATTCCAAACTAAATAATACTCTGTGTTTTCTTAAAGGAGTGGTACTGGGAGGTGAACAGTGGGTGCAACCAAGGGACGTTGCTCGGAAGTGAGTAGTGGAAGTGGAAACAAGGGGTAGCTCAGGAGAGCGGGGGGGGGGGGGGGGGGGGTCCTGCACCTATTCTCTGAGAAAAAAAAAGCTCTGGGTAAATAAATTTCTAAATTTCTAAATGAAATTGTGTACAATCAGATTGTTTAATATATGGTCAGTTTAGGACCTTTTGCGCAGTACTATAAATACTATAATACAGGGTGGTCCTGACTCACAAAGGCAATGATCTAGGTGGACTATATATGTACAAGTTGTATATGTAGTGAGCAAGTAGCAAGGAACTGCTGAATAGTTATATACTGTACTGGGTTTAAATAAAATCAATGGAAAGACAGTTAGTTCAGGGTACCAAAAGATGGCTCTCACTGACCCATTCCACTTACTGATGCAGAAAATTTGTTGTGAACCCTAGCAAAGTGATATGCAATATTAATCTGATGACTGTTTTGGCATTGTCCAATTAGACAGTGATTCAAAGACCTTTTTGTCAGGGTGTCCAGTGTTGCATGGACAGTAAGCCTCTGGCAATCAAGTCCTTTTCAGTGATAATATGTGTAGGATTCCTCCCCAGCCTGTCAGGCTTGCATCTCATGTAAGGACCTGGAGTTGGATGACTCCTGGGCTGTGGAATTCGAGTTTAGGAGTAGGGAGTCAAATGATTTTTTCCTGGGGAAGAAAAACTCTGGCTTGGGCTATGTCTACACTCACATACTTCATTGTGATGTGTCAATTCCAGCACTGACTTCAGAAGTTTCAGGATCCAACCCAACCAAATCTAAATCTAACATTCTGGACTGCCCACGTAGTATCATCAATCAATATACGCACTGATTTATCCTTCAGTAGGAAATAATCCATGTAGCAAGGGTGCCAGTACCCTGGTAAATGCATGGGTGGGAAAGATAGACCAAATGGTAGGGCTACAAATTAGTAGTGTGCTCCCACAGCAAAACAGAGGTAGCATTGATGCATTGAAAATATGGGGGCATGAAAGTGCACACCTTTGGGGGTTTATTTACTAAAGCTGGAGAGTGCAAAATCAGGCTCACTTCTGCATAGAAACCAATCAGCTTCTAACTTCAGCTTGTTCAGTTAAGCTTTGGCAATAAAACCTGGAAGCTGATTGGTTCCTATGCAGAAGTCAACCTGATTTTTGCACTCTCTAGCTTTAGTAAATAAACTCCTTGGTGTCCACTGAAGCCAAAAAAGTCTCCTTGATAAATGGAGGCTATGACAGACCTGCTGGATTGCATGAAAAAATGTTGGTCTCAAATTAAGATATTTAAAGACTTCAGATTGTAATTGGGTTGAATGTCCCCTTTAGTTTTAGAACAGTGAAAAGGTTGGCGTGAAAGCCATAAAACCTTTCTGCTGTTGCAACAAGGACAAGAACGTCTTGATTTAGAAGATACAAGCAACATGGTGGCCTGCTAGTCTGTGACACAGGTTGGTTGAAGTGGGGATGGGGCAGAGAACAGAAATTTAGTTTGTAGCCCCTGGAGACCACATCTCTCACCCAGACATCTAAGATGCATTCTGATCAGGTGTCTGCAAAGGCCAGGGGTGTCCCTTCATGTTGAAGAGGACTTGTCTGAAGGGAGATTTAGGGGCTCCTGGTTTGGGTCTGGTCTTGGATGTTGAGCCTAGGAGTAACAAAAGTCTTACCAGTTTGTGGATTAGGTTTCTTCAGCTGGGGTAAATGAACAATGCTTAGGATCAAACGTGTTTCACTGAAGGGACCCCTGTGCTAGGGATCCAACTTTTTTCACTGATTAACATAGGCAGGTGAAAATGAGTTACTCACAAACATGCTCCTGAGAGCAGAAGGTCAAAAAGATATAAGCAGGACACTGATGGCAGCAGCAAGCACAAGTTAAGGTGAAACTGCATGCCTTTTGCAAATAGGAGCAATGGCGGAAAGACAATACCTTATACTGCAAAGGGAGGAGCAGAGTACACACTAGTGCCACAGCACTTACTAGCATGTTAATCATTTTGGCGGAGACTAAGGGAAAATGAAGAAATTGATGGCACTCAATGTATAAAATAATTAATTGTGAAATGGAAAAATGCCTAAGAAAAATTGATAACCTTTTCTTAAGAAAAGACATCCATCCTCCTAAGACACTAGCAAACAGAAGCATGCTAATAGTGGGAGGAATCTGGCTGGATGACAGATTTTTTGGTTGATCGGTGTCCTGTTCTTCCTGTTGGTGTCAGTATAACCCAAACATCTAAGAATAAATTAATCTTGTGTCCTTTACCGAACAAGAAAGCATCACATTCACTTTAATATCTAAAACACTGAACAAAAACTATACATTGTCTTTTAAATATATTTCTTCTTTGATAAAAAAAAACAACAAATAAAATGATAGGTGAATATTGAAGTGCCAGACACTAATATAGTTATGATGAAACACGGTAGAAGTTACCTTTCACTGTTAGCAGATATATTTTCTGGACCTTATTTAGTGAGGTAAGGATTAATATTGAATGTACAGTAATCTATGAAAGTCAGTCACCTCTTTTTGTTCAATTTTTACCTGATGAAAATGAATTCTCATTGGCTTTTAGTTTGTTTTTTCATTTAGCACATTATGATTGGTCTTTGATCTGCCTTCCTTTAAAAGCATGAGACATCTTCCCATAGGACATGACTTTTATTATTTTACACACCTCTATAATTTCTTTCTTTGTTCTTGCTTTGTCTTCTCAATTTCTTTCACTGAAAACAGGAAGCTTCTAGCTACAGCTCTAAAAAAAACGCATGAATATGTATTTTTTACTTCTTGTGTAGCACTACCCTCTTGAGGGCTACTAGATTTGTTTTGGTCTCCCTAAGCTCTGCATGGCCAAGCTACATGCATTTTCCGCACTTGCACATTCAGAGTCAGTGAACAGTCCTTGGGCTGTTTTTTTTAGTTGTTTTTCTTAAGGGGTTAACAACTTGGATGGGATCTAGGAACTGTAAACTTGAGGACAAACTTCTTAGCAACAATACTGTACAAGAGAAAGTAGATCAAAAATAGCAACTAACTCTGTTAAGGAGCACTGAAGTCCCCTTGGTGTACCTCTTCAGACCCCAGACGAATCCTTCTCTGCACCCAGCTGCACTGAGGGTTTCCCTGGGAAAGGGATTCCAAGATCTAACAATGAAGTAGTCCCGGATGAGAACTAGCTGGGTCTCACACATGACCGCCCTCTCCCTTTATCTGGGCCCAGGGGGTGTATAAGTACTCACACTGTCCTGTTAGCTTGGTGGGTTGGTGGCTGCCTTCAGGCCTTACGCTGAGCTGGCTCCTTCCCTGATGCACAGGATGTCGTCCTTCGGAGACTTTGGGCAGTGGAGACACTCCTTTTTATCATCCTGCCTGTAGGTAGGCTCCCCTGCCTCGGCCACCCTCTCAGGCTCAACATTCCAGCCTTCTCTCAATCATCTTTCACCCGACTCACCTGATGTTCAGGCTCTTACATATTTAAGGGTTGTCCTTGGTTACCATGCCCAACGTCCTGCCTGGGGATTGGCCAAGTTCCATTAAGCATGCAGATCTAAGCTTTCTTCCCTCCTCCGCTGCTCTTCCAGAAAGTTCAATGAGTTTTTGGAAGGGTGAGAGGGCTCCAGAAGCCCTGACATGTAGAGCCTCCCAGTCTGTACTGAGGTGAACTCCTGTCTCACTCCCAGGCTGACTCATCCCAGGCTGCTACCCAGCCTCTAACTACAAAACAATAAACCTAGCTACCTAGAGGGCGCTACACTTGCACTAATAATTAATAATACAAAATTGTTATTGTTGTAAGTAAAATAAATATCAATACTAATAAAAAGGATACATATTAGGAATATATGGGGTACAGGTCTGGGAAATTGACTGTAATAAGGACATTAAAAGAATCAATGATGTAGATGCAAGTAACACTAATGCCAAAACTTTTTTGTGGCTATATAGAAAATATCTATCTAATATCAACTTTAAAGAGCATCTGTAGAGAAAAACAAACAGTGCAGTTTTGACCAAAATTGAATAATGCCCTTGCTATAGGTGTAGACCAGGAGTCCTCAAACTACGGCCCGCCAAAGACATTAACCTAGACCACCGGGCCAGACAAAGAAAAAAAAATTTTTTAAAAAACTAGACGGCGCCAGCAAATAGGTAGGCTGCTCACTGGGTTATCAGCCGCAAGGACCCAGGGAGCAGCAGCCTGGAAGCTCCGGATTACACCTGCTGCAGCCAGAGGAGAAACAGGAGAGGAGGAGAGGACACCAGGCTCCAGGTACAGTGCATTGCGGTGTCCAGTGTATCAGTGTACAGTGCATTGCGGTGTCCAGTGTATCAATGTACAGTGCATTGCGGTGTCCAGTGTATCAGAGCACAGTGCATTGCGGTGTCCAGTGCATCAGAGTACAGTATATTGCGGTGTCCAGTGTATCAGAGCACAGTGCATTGCGGTGTCCAGTGCATCAGAGTACAGTATATTGCGGTGTCCAGTGTATCAGAGCACAGTGCATTGCGGTGTCCAGTGTATCAGTGTACAGTGCATTGCGTTCTCAAGTGAGTTACAGTGTACTGCGGTGTCCAGTGCATTACAGTGTACTGCAGTGTCCAGTGTGTTACAGTGTACAGTGCACTGCATTCTCAAGTGCGTTACAGTGTACTGCGGTGTCCAGTGTGTTACAGTGTATTGCGGTGTCCAGTGTATTACAGTGTACAGTGCATATTGGTGTCCAGTGCATTACAGTGTACAGTGCATTGCGGTGTCCAGTGTGTTACAGAGTACAGTGCATCGCGGTGTCCAGTGCGTTACAGTGTACAGTGCATCGCAGTGTCCAGTACGTTACAGTGTACAGTGCATCGCGGTGTCCAGTGCGCTACAGAGCACAGTGCATTGCGGTGTCCAGTGCGTTACAGAGTACAGTGCATTGCGGTGTCCAGTGCGTTACAGTGTACAGTGCATTGCGGTGTCCAGTGCGTTACAGTGTACAGTGCATTGTGGTGTCCAGTGCGTTACAGTGTACAGTGTGTTACAGTGTACAGTGCATTGCGGTGTCCAGTGCGTTACAGTGTACAGTGTGTTACAGTGTACAGCGCATTGCGGTGTCCAGTGCGTTACAGTGTACAGTGCATTTTAAATATTGTATTGTTTTTTCCTTTTTTTTGCACTACAAATAAGATATGTGCGGTGTGCACAAGAATTTGTTCATACATTTTTCAAACTATAGTCCGGCCCCCCAACAGTGTGAAGGTCCGTGAACTGGCCCCCCGTTTAAAAAGTTTGAGGACCCCTGGTGTAGACCATTTACATACCTCACGAAGCCTGACCTGAAAACTCCCAGGACATTGCTCAGCAACACCCAGCTCTTACTGTTCACCTTTACTATCACTGAAGTGAGCTCTTTCTCTGACACAAGCCCCCTTACATGCTCTTTCTCTGACACAAGCCCCCTTACATGCTCTTTCTCTGAGACAAGCCCCCTTACATGCTCTTTCTCTGAGACAAGCCCCCTTACATGCTCTTTCTCTGAGACAAGCCCCCTTACATGCTCTTTCTCTGAGACAAGCCCCCTTACATGCTCTTTCTCTGAGACAAGCCCCCTTACATGCTCTTTCTCTGACACAAGCCCCCTTACATGCTCTTTCTCTGAGACAAGCCCCCTTACATGCTCTTTCTCTGACACAAGCCCCCTTACATGCTCTTTCTCTGAGACAAGCCCCCTTACATGCTCTTTCTCTGACACAAGCCCCCTTACATGCTCTTTCTCTGACACAAGCCCCCTTACATGCTCTTTCTCTGACACAAGCCCCCTTACATGCTTTTTCTCTGACGCAAGCCCCCTTACATGCTCTTTCTCTGACGCAAGCCCCCTTACATGCTCTTTCTCTGACGCAAGCCCCCTTACATGCTTTTTCTCTGACGCAAGCCCCCTTACATGCTTTTTCTCTGACACAAGCCCCCTTACATGCTCTTTCTCTGACACAAGCCCCCTTACATGCTCTTTCTCTGACACAAGCCCCCTTACATGCTCTTTCTCTGACACAAGCCCCCTTACATGCTTTTTTTCTCTCCCCTGATGCAGTAGCTTTGAGCTCAGAGCTGATTTCTGTGCTGATGAAGATGAGCAGTAATAGCTAGAGCTGAGCAACCTATTAGCAATGTCCTGGGAGCTTTCAGGCTAGGCTTCATGAGGTACATAAATGGCCTACAACTATGGCAAAGGCATGATTCAATTTTTGTCAAAGCTGCACAACTTGTTTTTATCTACAGACATCCCCTATCTGCATAGGCAGTTTTTGGTAAAGGCGATCTAACCCTTTAAAATATTAATAAACTTTGTATATTTTTTTTTCAAACTGTGTCCCAATGTGGATATTTGCCTTTACTTCCTGTCTGATAAACACAAAAGAAAGAGAGAGTAAATCTCTCTTAGACAGCTGCACACTACCGCCATTCTAGTGACAACTCTAGCTTTTGGATTTTCCTCATTTTCAGTTGATACCCAGTACAGATAGAGAGAGTTATGCAGGCCATAGACGGGTCGAAAATCGGCCGATTTTTGCAGCGTTAGTGGGTTAATTGGTCGGCTGTTTTTCGGGGTTTTGGCACATTTTTTTTATCGGTAAAGTTGGAAAATTTGCGGCCCATTTTGACAATTGGCCGATTTTCCCGGCAATAATGGGCAAATCGGCCGATTGTTTTACCGATAAAAAATCTGTGCATGAGCCGTGACCTGCAAGAAGAAGAAAAAGAAGAATAAAAAGAAAAAGAAGAAAAGAAAAAGAAGAAGAAGAAAAAGAAGAGGAAGAAGAAAAAGAAAAAGAAGAAGAAAAAGGAGAAGAAAAAAGAAGAGGAAAAAAAGAAGAGGAAAAAACGAAGAAAAAAAAGAAGAAAAACAGCAGAAAAAGAGAAGAAGAAAAAGAAGAAGAAGAAGGAGAAGAAGAATTCCAGTCCACTATTATATTTTATATGAAAAGTCTAGCGGTTGCAACAATGTATCTATTTGTATCCGAATAAAAACATCTGTATCCGAAATGGATACATTGTTGCAACCGCAAGACTTTTTCATGTAAAGTATAATAGCTGAGCTCTCTGCAATGGACAGAAGTAAAAATGCCGATTGTAGATGGGACGAAAATCGGCCGATTTTTTTACCGTTGGTGGTAACATCGGCCAATTGAACGACCGATTTTCTGGTTTTGTTTTTAAAAAATGGACAATTTTCGACCCGTCTATGGCCTGCATTAGGGTGCATTCACACCTGCGAATGCACCTTACACTGATTACATGTGAGGACCCCAGTGGGGGTACTCTGTGATTAGCTGCAGAGAGCAGATTCATTAAAGCAATTGGAGGCTAATCATGGCCACTCACATGTAATTGCTCATACAGTGATTGCATGCAAATGATCGGCCCTGGATGCAGGCAGTCTGTGTCCAGGGTTGATCATTCGCATGTGATCTCTGCATGAGCAATTACATGCGAGTGGCTATGATTAACTGTGGGAGCTGGCAGCCTCCTATTGATTACAATGAGGATGCCTCCTGCAGCTAATTGCCAGGAACCCCCCTGAGGGTTCTTCTATGTAATCAGTGCCTTTGTAGTTGTGAATGCACCCTTAAATTCCCAGACCATGCAAACAATAAAAACAGAGGTTCTAATCACTCCCCACTCTGTTCAAAATGGAAAAATAAAAGATTTGACTATAAACTTGAAAGTGTTACTAAACCCAGGACCCTGCATTCACTCTATCTGGTCTCCCACAGTACACACAACATGGAAATGCAATTATTTAGTAAATATAAACTGCTAAATATCTTTTCTCATCAGCAGTTAAAGCAGTCTTGTGACTTCAGCATAGCACTGGTTAAAGCTTGTAGGAGGAGTTTTTTTTCTGCTCTAGGAGGATGTGAAACCCCTGACCTCTGTCTGGACAGTGCTGATTGGCCCTGTGCTGATCACATGCACTCTCCAAAGAAAAAAAAAATCTCTCTAGCAATATACAGCAAACCGAGCATGTGCACGTGACTACGGATTCAGTCTGTATCAGGTGGTCATTTCAACAAGAGGAGGGACAGAGAAGAAAGGATCAAACAGCCATTTTACACAATGCAGAGGATTAACCCCTTAGGTTCCACAGTGAGTATAGCAAGCATGCTTTAATGCATATACAGACTGATTTTACTGTTGTGGGTTTAGTAACACTTTACCTACTAGGATGATTAAATCCATAAAAAGTTACATTTGAAAATCACATAATTTTAATCTTTGGAATGGAACAATGAATGACCCCAGTGCGTCCCTAGGGTTGGTGTCACCCGGTGCGATAACACTTGGTGACACCCCCTCCGACTATCCCTGCAGAATGGATCGGATCTGCGGATTGAGCATAATGGATTGGAGTCCAATCCATTATGCTTCCCAATCCACATATCAGATCCATCCTGCGGGGATCGTCGGCTTGCAACCTATACGGGGTGACACCGGACCCGCTCCACGAAAAGGTAAGTTGTAAAGCAAGCCGACAATCCCCGCGGGATGGATCGGATCCATCCTGCGGGGATTGTCAGCTTGCTTTACAGCTTACCTTTTCATGGAGCGGGTCCGGTGTCACCCCGTGTGGTAGGTGTCACCCAGTGCGGTGCGCACCCCCCGCACCTGCCTCGGGATGCCACTGAATGACCCATTAGTATAAAACTCATGAAATTAATCTAAGTGAAACAACTGATGTTCCAACTAAATTTTTGAACAACCATCAAGTTAATACATGATAGACAAAAGAATTGACAAAAGTATGACAACTAAATAAATAAATATTAAAATTTGTTAAAACACTTTTTAATGCACAACATAAAATACATGGTAGCTGAAAATCGAAAAAACTATTTTACAATGATGCAATAGCATAGTAAAAAAAAGCGACCCCATTTGGCCTCATGCGACAGAACATTGTTATTGTTACTGGAGTAAATTCAGCGAGTCAATACTGCAGGACAACCAAACACTGTAATAAAAAAACATATCGGATATGAAGCAGTGAAAATTATATTCTGCAAAATAACAGGCCTCTTTGTGATGATATAAATATTTATATTCATGAATTTACATTAAACAGACATGTCTGCTCAAAGGTCACAGAGAGTTGTTGGTTTAGGGAAGAACCAGCAGGTGGTCTTCTTAAACCTCTGAAGCTGAAGATGATGAGGACTGGAAACGGTATAAAGACACTTGAACACAGGCAGAGCAGGTGTTTTCTTTTTTTTGGAGTTTTGCCCCCTGGAATAAAAAATAAGATTTTTAAAATGTTTCAGTTTTTTTAAGAAAAATCTTCTTAGAATGTTAAATATTTTTTAGAGAGTCAGAAGGAGAGAGTTGTCTGCCTAGTCTCATTCATACTGATTTTGCATATGCCCAATAAAACTACCTAATTATTTGTAGAAGGGAAACATCCAATGCTTGCTTAAATGATAACTAAGCAATTACATAACTAAGAACAAAAATGTAATATTTTTCCAACACTGCCCCATAACCAATCCTATTAGGCTTTTATCACCTTACCTTGTGAAGCCAGATATGCTCACCTATGTCCCGCCTCCAGAACCCTTGCTGCCAGGTGTGGAAAATGTAAATCCAGAAATGGTCCCCTACCATGCCCATGTGATGAAGACAATTCTCTTCTGCATCCTGAGAGAACTCTGCCCATGTGATGATGACAGTCTCTTCTGCATCCTGAGAAGACTCTGCCCATGTGATGAAAACAGTTTTCTTCTGCATCCTGAGAGGATTCCGCCTGTGTGATAATGACAGTTCTCCTCTGCATCCCAAGAGGACTCTGCCCATGTGATAATTACAGTTCTCTTCTACATCCTGATAGGATTCTGCCCATGTGACGATGACAGGTTTCTTCTGGATCCTGAGAGAACTCTGCCCATGTGATGATGATAGTTCTCCCTTGCATCCTGAGGGAACTCTGCTCATGTGATGAAGACAGTTCTCCTCTACATCCTGACAGAACTCTGCCCATGTGATGAAACCAGTTCTCATCTGCTTCCTGAGAGGATTATGCGCATGTGATGATGACATTTCTCTTCTTTATCCTGAGAGGATTATGCCCATGTGATGATGACAGTTTTCTTCTTAATCCTGAGAGGACTCTGCCCATGTGATGATGACAGTCTCTTCTGCATCCTGAGAAGACTCTGCCCATGTGATGAAAACAGTTCTCTTCTGCATCCTGAGAGGATTCCGCCTGTGTAATGATGACAGTTCTCCTCTGCATCCCAAGAGGACTCTGCCCATGTGCTAATCGCAGTTCTCTTCTCCATATTGAGAGGATTCTGCCCATGTGATGATGACAGGTTTCTTCTGGTTCCTGAGAGGACTCTGCCCATGTGATGATGACAGTTCTCCCTTGGATCCTGAGGGAACTCTGCTCATGTGATGAAGACAGTTCTCTTCTGCATTCTGAGAGGATTCTGCCCATGTGATGATGAGTTCTCTCCTGCATCCAGAGAGGACTCTGCTCATGTAATGATGACAGTCCTCTTTTGCATCCTGAGGGAACTGTGCTCATGTGATGAAGACAGTTCTCCTCTGCATCCTGACAGGACTCTGCCCAAGTGATGAAAACAGTTCTCTTCTGCTTCCTGAGAGGATTATGCCCATGTGACGATGACAGTTCTCTTCTGCTTCCTGAGAGGATTATGCCCATGTGACGATGACAGTTCTCTTCTGCTTCCTGAGAAGATTATGCCCATGTGACGATGACAGTTCTCTTCTTCATCCTGAGAGGACTCTGCCCATGTGATGATGGCAGGTCTCTTCTGCATCCTGACAGGACTCTGCCCA
This sequence comes from Staurois parvus, assembly GCF_062004578.1. NCBI lineage: Eukaryota > Metazoa > Chordata > Amphibia > Anura > Ranidae > Staurois > Staurois parvus. The sequence goes on from NW_028317819.1 coordinate 313,996, forward strand.
TGTGATGATGACAGGTATCTTCTGCATCCTGATAGGACTCTGCCCATATGACGATGACAGGTCTCTTCTTCATCCTGAGAGGACTCTGCCCATGTGATGATGACAGTTCTCTTCTGCATCCTGACAGGACTCCACCACTGAACATCCAAATGGAGGTGTCTACATCATGTACACACCCGATGAAGAATTCATGCAGGAAGTAAAGAGAAGCATATAAGACCTGAGGCTGCGGCCTCATGTGACCATGGGTTAAGATAAATAAAAAAGGGCGTTTAGATAGGGATATTTATTTGATCCAGCTAGAAGGGAGGTGGGAGGGGTGTGTGTGGGGGGCAGGGATTTATCCCAGAGAGGGGCTTTCATTTTTTTTTTTTCAGGCTAAGAATGTTTTCAGCAAGTAAAGGGAATACCTGGCGATCTTGTCAGAGATGCAATGTCCTTGTCAGTTCCTAGGAGCTGACCTAGAAGCATACAATGTTATCTTATTATTATTATGTATTATTATTATTATTGTCCCATTATCCCCTCATACTGGATATGTACAAATGCAGATGTGTTTGAAGCTCAGCCTGAATGGCAACTATGGCTCCCTGCACAGTTACTGATTTGTGCAATGTATTTATGTCTGACACCATCATTACAAGGATACCATCAATACTCCCATTGACACCATGGACACAGGGGCATTTTTTCTTCATACTGCCACCACCTACACATTATAGACTCAAGAATTTTTTTTCCTTTACCACTGTTGACCTTATTTTTTTCCAGGAGACAATATGTACACCACTATTTAAACTTTGACTGTGGGACCCAAAGCATAACACAACCCCTACCATCGCATTGGTACTGTGCAAACCACAGCATTCATTCTTCCAGCACAATGCACTCCTGCCCCCTGCCCTGCCACCAGTCTCAAGCAGTGTGAATTAAATGTTTTTGATTGCACCACTTCATGTTACATGACCCTTTCAAGGGTACAGAAGTTTAAGAAAATGCATGTAATATGTGCATTTCCTTAAGGCTGGCATTTTTTTTCTTACCAAAAAAGAATTTTTATTGGAAGGAAAACAACATGGCACATACAATAAAGCCATACACATAGCATACCAATGACATCATTGGATGGTCAAAAGACAGATATAACACATCCACACAGGGGTGGATAAGAACATATGTGCATTTTTTTATTCACAGCAGGAGCCAAAATACATTATTTTTATTTAATAATGTGTGCTGCAGTTCACTGTGATGCACTGTAACATGTTGCAGTGATTTGTGTTGTGTTTAAACGCAGCATGTTCCATTTTCACAAAGCACATACTAGCTCAACACATTGGTTGAAGCTTGTAATTTCAATGGGCCTGTGTTGAGCAACACAACCAAAGGCTCATAGTGGAAATGAGCCCAGGTGATTTTACATGCTTCAACAAATTCAACATACATTTACATTATTACAATTTTGTATTTTGTATTTTGAATAGACCATCATCCACAAAATAGGCTCTAACGCACCTGCAGCATTTTTGGCAACACAGTGCACCACAACAGTGGAGTCTCTTTATAAAAGGAATTCTGTGTTAATGTATCAGCATTTGCACAAAAGTCACAAATAATACCTTTGTGAATGTTTGTGAATGTATGTTCAAAAGGTCATTTTCTGACATTTAAGTTGTCTCTTGAAGGGCGAATGTAAGTTTCATTTGGCGAACCCTGTTTGTTCCATTATTGTCAAAATCAAATGTATCTAGAATATGACAGCTATTATACATGTTATTGTATAGATTTGTCTGTTGCATGTAAACAGTACTGGATGCAACATATTCTAGGAATATTTAATCCTACGAGAATTAGATCAAAAGAGAAAATAGCCTATGAGCTTTCAATCAGAAGAGCTAATTCCCTTAAGAATATTTATTTTCCCTTTCATACAACAGCCACAACTTACACATTGTGCAAAAATCCATTAAAACTAATGAGTGAACACTGGGTATTTCATATTGGGCAAATGTGAATGTAAATGCAATTTCACTGGATGAATAGCTATGCATTTTTTTTATAAATAGTCCCCTATGGGATGCATTGTACTGTAAGTGTAGTGTCACTGTGGTCAGTGGGGGCAAAAATATCCAGCATTTATGTCAATGGGAAGAAAAAATATCTGGTATTGATGCTCACTGAGAGGAAGACAATGTTTGGTGTCAGTTGAAAAAAAAAATGTCCTCTAATGGTGGTTGGAGGAAGGATACATTTCCCAGACTTGGTGCCAGTGGTAAAAAACCATTGAAATCTGGTGGAAAAAAGCATAGTTGTCCAGTGGCCATACTCTTCCTGTCTCAACATTGGAACTATGCAGATTGTTGGGCAGGAGCTCGCTGGTATAGATTGGCAATGGGACATATCCTGGATTTTGTTGAAATCTTGAACAATCTTGTGGGATTTATGGAGTGGGGGTATGTTATGGTGCCTTCTATGGGAACATGCTATATCTAGTGTAGCACTACCCCCTTAGGGGTTGCTGATGAATTGGGTTCCCTTATAGTCTTGCGCAGCCAGGGAATCTGCATTCTACACAGAAGCTTGCAGAAATCAGTCCTTGAGCTTTTGTTTTGTATTTCATTGAGGGGATTTAACTGGGATAGGGTAAGGGGGGGTATAGGATGCCCAAGGGAACCAATAACCGAGGACAAACTTCCTGGAACTACTAACAAGCTTCTTGTTCTGCAACACAGTCTCTGTTGGAGAGCTAGCCAGCATCTCCTAGTTGTACCACCTCAGACCCTAGATAAAATTCTCCTCTTTACCCAGCAATCTGGAGACTTTTCATGAGCAGGGGATCTGGCCCCTGTCTCTTTAAATGAGGTGAACAGTCACTAGAAGGGGGCTAATCTGGTTTCTGCTTCTACCCTTATCCGCCCAGGGGGTGCAGGTGTACTCACTCAGATCCTTTCCTGTACAGCTTGTGGAATGGCTGATGCTTCCAGGCCTATTAGCTGGGCTGCTCCATCCCTGCCATACAGGTGGTCCTTGCTCAGGAGGTCAGGGAGCGCCAAGTATTCTGCATTTGTAGCTCCAGGCTTGCAGGCAGGCCCCATCCCACTGGGCCTCCTGGCAGCCTTCCTCCTCCAGTCTCACATCTTCCTACTCCTTCTTCCAACGACTCTCCACAATCCTGCTATTGAGCAGGCTCCTATACTTTTAAGGGAGTCCCAGCCCCTTGCCAAGCCTTCTGCTGGGGATTGGCTGAGGTCACTCAAGAGTGCAGCCAACCACTCCTCAGATCCACCCACTGCCTCCAAGGCCCTCCTCCGAAAGCCTTAGAGCAGGGAGAAATTCCAGAGGTCTCTCAGCTCTGACCACAATTTGACCCCTCTGGCTATTACACCTGAACTCTTAACCAGCTCCTGTCTAACCATTAGGATCTAGCTCTCCTAGCTGAACTAGGAGGGTGCTACACTAGTAGGGGCAAACTACTGTCTCTCTTTAAGCTGAGGTATGTCTGTGTATTGGTTAAAGCAGAACTAGATTCACATTCAGTGATGTGACATCACTCCCACACATGCATGGGAGTTCAGTCAGATTCGGCATTGCAGCTCACTGTACGGGGGTAGACAGGCAGGTAAGTAACTTTAGGCCTTTGCTAGCCTTTATCTGGCCCTTAGGGCAATATACCTCTGAAAGATACAAGACATGATTCCTCCTACTGATACCAATGATGGGGCATTATTCCTCCCACTAATACCAATGATAGGGCATTATTCCTCCCACTGACACCAATGATGGGGCACTCTTCCTCCCACTAATACCAATGATGGGGCACTATTCCTCCCACTAATATCAATGATGGGGCACTATTCCTCTCACTAATACCAATGATGGGGCACTATTCCTCCCACTAATACCAATGATGGGGCACTATTCCTCCCACTGATACCAATGATGGGGCACTATTCCTCCGACTGATACCAATGATGGGGCACTATTCCTCCCACTGATACCAATGATGGGGCACTATTCCTCCCACTGATACCAATGATGGGGCACTATTCCTCCCACTGATACCAATGATGGGGCACTATTCCTCCCACTGATACCAATGATGGGGCACTATTCCTCCCACTGATGCCAATAATGGGGCACTATTCCTCCCACTGATACCAATTATGGGGCATTATTCCTCCCACTGATACCAATGATGGGGCACTATTCCTCCCACTAATACCAATGATAGGGCACTATTCCTCCCACTGACACCAATGATGGGACACTATTCCTCGCACTGATACCAATGATGGGGCACTATTCCTCCCACTGATACCAATGATGGGGCACTATTCCTCCCACTAATACCAATGATAGGGCACTAATCCTCCCACTGATACCAATGATGGGGCACTATTCCTCCCACTGATATCAATGATGGGGCACTATTCTTCCCACTAATACCAATGATGGGGCACTATTCCTCCCACTGATACCAATGATGGGGCACTATTCCTCCCACTAATACCAATGATAGGGCACTATTCCTCCCAATGACACCAATGATGGGACACTATTCCTCCCACTGATACCAATGATGGGGCACTATTCCTCCCACTGATACCAATGATGGGGCACTATTCCTCCCACTAATATCAATGATGGGACACTATTCCTCTCACTGATACCAATGATGGGACACTATTCCTCTCACTGACACCAATGATGGGGCACTATTCCTCCCACTGATACCAATGATGGGGCACTATAACTCCCATTGATACCAATAATGGGGCACTATTCCTCCCACTAATAACAATGTTAGGGCACTATTCCTCCCACTAATACCAATGATGGGGCACTAATCCTCCCACTGATACCAATGATGGGGCACTATTCCTCCCACTGATATCAATGATGGGGCACTATTCTTCCCACTAATACCAATGATGGGGCACTATTCCTCCCACTGATATCAATGATGGGGCGCTATTCCTCCCACTGATATCAATGATGGGGCACTATTCTTCCCACTAATACCAATGATGGGGCACTATTCCTCCCACTGACACCAATGATGGGGCACTATTCCTCCCACTAATACCAATGATAGGGCACTATTCCTCCCACTGACACCAATGATGGGACACTATTCCTCCCACTGATACCAATGATGGGGCACTATTCCTCCCACTGATACCAATGATGGGGCACTATTCCTCCCACTAATATCAATGATGGGACACTATTCCTCTCACTGATACCAATGATGGGACACTATTCCTCTCACTGACACCAATGATGGGGCACTATTCCTCCCACTGATACCAATGATGGGGCACTATAACTCCCATTGATACCAATAATGGGGCACTATTCCTCCCACTAATAACAATGTTGGGGCACTATTCCTCCCACTAATATCAATGATGGGGCACTATTCCTCCCGCTAATACCAATGATGGGGCACTACTCATCGTTCTAATGACCACCAACCCTGAGGTGATGTTTATTCTAACTGATCCGGGACATTTTCTACCTTCACTGTCCACAATCTGGCCCCCCTCAAGTCTGAAGTACAGTGAACTGGCCCTTTGACTGAGAAGTTTGGAGACCCCTGGTTTAACCTAAAGTTCCACTTTAAGATAACTCATAATGTGACATAAATAGTAACCCATATCCACAGGAAAACCATCTTCCAGCTTTCATCTGACTAATAAACCGTCAAAATACGCCAATTGATTGGTCGCTATTATTATCACTGTTTGCATTGCCTTTTTATATAAACCCAATGATCAGAAGAGAAATTTCAAGGCAGGTTTTGTCAACTTTCATCTAGTTGTGTTCCTTATCATGTGACAGCCGAAAGCTTGCTACCAAAATAAACACAAGGCCAGAAGATTGTTTTGTAAAGTAATGGTACTCTAGTGGATGGCTGGAGAGTTATCTACTCAGTGGGCCAGACTCCAATATCATCTTCATCAGAAGAGGCTCCGTAAGGCAGCTCGGACATTGCACTAATACATCAGTGTTTATCTGTTAACACAAATTCCAAATATACAGAGGGATTCCCTGGATGTGGACTAAATATTGTGTAACCCATCCATCACTTTTTTTTAAAGGGTAAGTGACAGCATTGATGGTGAGAGAGAGGCCTTAGTGCAGACATTCCTGGCAGTAAAAGTGTTAAGCATCTGCTCCTAATCCCAGCTGTTTCTTGGGATGTTACGGTAACTTACACCAAACATATGGCTGCCTTCCACAACAGAGCAATGAGGCCAGTGAGGCTTGCAGAGGGGAGTTGGTGAAAGGGACTGGCCTTCTAGCTATTGCTGAATTTATCACTGTTTAGCTTGCTGTGCTCAGTGCCTCTCCCAGCCTCTCAGCAGTCTGCTCTTCTATCACAGGCAGCGCTCACACACTCTACAGGCTCTGCTAGGTGACTCTTTAACCTGTCTTCTCCACAACTTTCCAGATTAGACTGCTGCTGACTGCCACTTCAATGGCTGCAGCCCCTGCCTTTGGCTGAGACTGGATCTACTGGACTACAGAACAACAAAGGAACACCTAAAGGACTTGGATGTATAACATGAAGACCCCTCAGCGACATGTTGCCCGGACGGATCAGATGCTTGGAGCTATGGCAGATATCCTGGGATCCTTAGTACTTCCAAGCCACCAATGGGTAAGTTATATATTACCATTTCTCATCTTTATAGGCATTCTGGAAAAACACACAGCAAAGAAAGTCTTACCCACATACTTGCCTATAATAGAACAGTGCCAAAAAGTAAAAAGTACTTAAAAAGCTTTTAGGAAAAATGTGACATTCAAATATAAAATGTGGGGGCTTATTCGTGGAAACCAGAAAAAGACAGAGCACAAAATTGGAGTTATTGCTAATAGCAATCAAAAGTTAAACAGAAAATTCTGATTGATGGTTGTGATCAACAACGTTTCCTTTCCCCAGGTTTCATGGATCTGGCCCATAAAGTTTTACTTAATAGCAGACAGCAATGATGTAGGGCTGTTCATAGAAACCAAACTGATACCAGCGCTAGAAGTTTAGGGTAGTCATGGCATATTATAGCTGTTGTTTGGTTGCTCTCAGTTACCGCACATTTTGCAAATTCAGAATACTCAGATTCAGAATACTTTATTAACCCCAAAGGAAAATTATTGCTAAACAGAAATTATTACATCAGTCTTGAAGATTTGATTACTCTACAGATTGCAAACTAGGGTTCTCTTAATTTCTTTTTTACTTATTGCATTGTTATCCACAACTATTTACACTGTCTCAAAGATAGTGCAGCATAGATGCAAAATAATGATGAAATTAAGATCATTTTTAACCATTGCATTGTTTATAAATTAAAATATCATGTTGAATTTAACAGAAGAGCAGATGATTGTTATAGCAAAGTATTTTTGCTATTTATTTATTCATTTTTGTGTAATTCCTAATTTCATTGTTATATGAGCAGATTTGAGAGAGTTAATTTTTTAAGGTACTTTTTTTTGTGTTTATTTATTTTATTGATTGATTTTATTTATTTATTATGTGTATTGGTATAAGAATAGTATGAAGGAAAAAAAGGCCTTTTTTATTATAAGAAAATACATTTTATATAAGTGTTTAAAAGTCACATTGGTAAATTAGTCACAGACACAAGGATTGTTATGATTTTGTAGAAGTCTTATATAAGCCCACTAATACAGGCTCAATGGTGGAATCATCTGCAAAATAAGATACACACAAGTACAGTTTTTCTTTTAATCTAATTTTTAATATTGTTTTGCTTATTATACATGTACCCCTACATGCACTAATTTTAGAGCTTGCTTGCAATAGAATTAATGTTTATTCACTAATGAATGTGTGCTTAAGCCAAAAACAGAAAAAATAACATTTTACAATACAAAGAGCTCTTAAGATTTTGGCTACTTGGAAAAAAACAGAAAGCAGAAATCCAAACATAGAGCAATGCATGCTAACAGACTTGAATTTAAAGCGACATCACTGAGAACTTGATAGGACATTTTCATAAAGTCTCCTGTATGTGTGCTAGCTATGTGGGAACATATAGGGTACCTTGTGAACAGAGAAAGGTATGCTGCCACCTCTGCATGTTTTTTTCAAGGTGGAGCCCCTGGCATTTAAAAAAAAAACACAATTTAAGGCAGTATTATTAATACATTAGTAAATGCATTTTAAGTGCAAGCAGTGTAAGTAGATTTCACCTGGTAGCCACCAGCCTTTTGCAGTCTCTGTACAGCAAAGCTCTGACTGGAAGAGGAAGAAGCTGCAAAGTGATCCAATCAGTTGTGCTGCAATGCTCATGTGCTAAGAAGGGTCATGCTGATGGGAGAAAACTGCAGCATGACAGAGACGTTAGCTCATCATTCTGCTGCTTCTACTTTCACTGTTCAGACACAGGCTGGGGAAAGAACAATACATGTAAGGGTTAAGTAAAGTGTATGCCAGAAAAAAATAGAAAGCAGCATTCAGTACATTTCTCCAATACATGCGCATTTCCCAATTCCATTAAAAAAAGCTGCAAATAGAGAGAAATACCTGTTACATAGTTACATAGCTAATCTGGCTAAAAAAAAGACAAAAGTCCATCCAGTTCAACCATTAAAAAAAAGTTATAATCCTACACCCACAGTTTATCCAGAGGAAGGCAAAAACCCAGGAAAGCATGATACAGTTTGCTCCTGCAGGGGAAAAAATTCCTTCCTGATCCCCTGAGAGGCAATCGGATATTCCCTGGATCAACTTTACCTATTATTATTATTATACAGTATTTATAAAGCCCCAATAGTTCGCTCAGTGCTGTACATTACAAATAAATGTTAGTATCCAGTTATATTCTGTGTATCCAAGAAAGAATCCAGGACTGAGCTGGCCAGAACTAACTCTTCAGGGAGTCTATTCCACATTTTCACAGCTCTTACTGTGAAGAAACCTTTCCGTGTTTGGAGGTTAAATTCCTTTTCCTCCAGATGTAAAGAGTGTCCCCCTTGTCCTCTGTGATGACCTCAGGGTGAATAACTCTACACCAAATTCACTATATGAACCACTGATGTATTTATACATGTTGATCATATCCCCCCTTAATCTCCTCTTCTCAAGAGAGAATAAATTCATTTCCTCTAATCTTGTTGATCTGCCTGAAATTCAGCAAGCTGTTTCTTCCCACAGAAACAACCTAAAAGATATGCTCTAGGGTCTAGAGAGACAGGGAGGTTTGCAGACAAATATGGGTAAGGCTTGGACATACACCTTAACCCCTTGCCTACCGTGTACTTTTACCCCCTTCCTGCCCAGGTCAATTTTTAGCTTTCAGTGCTGTCGCACTTTGAATGACAATTGCGGGTCATGCAACACTGTACCCAAACAAAATGTTTTATCTTTTTTTTGAGACATATAGAGCTTTCTTTTGGTGGTATTTAATCACTACTGTTTTTTTTATTTTTTGCTAAACAAACTACAAAAGACTGAAAATTAAAAAAAAATAAAGTTTTTTCTTAGTTTCTGTTATAAAATTTTGTAAATAAATAATTTTTCTCTTTCACTGATGTGCGCTAAAGAGGCTGCAGTGATGGGCACTGATAGGCTGCAGTGATGGGCACTGATAGTCAGCACTGATGAGGAGGCACTGATAGGCGGCACTGATGGGCATTGACAGGCATCACTGGTGGGCATTGACAGGCATCACTGATGGGCACTGAAAGGCAGCACTCATAGATGGCACTGATAAGTGGCACTGACTGGCACTGATAGGCGGCACTGATTGGAACTGTTAGGCGGCACTGATGGGCACTGATAGGCGGAACTGATGAACACTGATAGGTGGCACTGACTGGCACTGATAGGCGGCACTGACTGGCACTGATAGGCAGCACTGAGTGGCACTGATAGGCAGCACTGAAAGGCAGCTCTGATGGGCACTGATATGTGGTATTGATGTGCACTGATGGGCACTGGTATGTGGCATTGATGGGCACTGACAGGTGGCACTAATGGGGCTACTCAGATTATCAGGCACTGATGATCAGTGTACATGTCCCCTCTTAGGAATGCCGTTACCCTGGGACACAGCGCACCACTGATTGCTGCGCCCCTGGGGGAGCGCATGCGCAGTTAGAGTGGGAGCACATCATATGTCATCCCCCGAGGAACGAGAGAGCCGCTGCTCTCCTGTCATTTCTTTGTATGGTGGGCGGTTAAAGCGATTCTAAAGGTTCTTTTTTTTTAAATAACAAACATGCTATAATTACCTGCTGTGTGCAGTAGTTTTGCACATAGCAGCCTGGATCCTCCTCTTCTCGGGTCCCCCACAGGCTCTCCTGGCTCCTCCTTTCTGTTGGTTGCCCCCACAGCAAGCAGCTTGCTATGGGGGCACCAGATGCTCTGTGTGTCCATTGGCTGGCTGGCTGTGATTGACAGCAGCGGGATCCAATGGCTTTTTCTTGCTGATCGCAGCCAATGAGGAGGCAGAGACCCGGGACAGCTGAGGCTGTTGTTCACATCGCTGGATCGCAATGAGGCTCAGGTAAGTATTGGGGGGGCTGGGGGGCACTGCTGCACGCAGGTTTTTTACCTTCATGCGTAGAATGCATGAAAGTAAAAACCTTGAGCCTTTATAACCACTTTACCTTCAGCAGAGAAAAATCAGGTCTGTCCCTCCAGACAGGTCTATGCTGTCTGGGAGGGTTGTGGAAATCCCAGGACTGGATGGAAAGAAAAATAATCTCTTGGCAGGTAAAGAAACCCTCATATCCATCTTTTCTGTGAGTTTAGCTGCTTGTCTGGCGTTCAGCTTTAAAGCTCACAAAATCTTTCAGTTAAATATATCCCTAAAGCGGAGTTTCAGCCATTTTTGTGTTTATTAAAAGTCAGCAGTTACAAAAACTGTATCTGTTGACTTTTAATAAACACACACTTACCTGTCCAAGGGTCCAGCAATGTCTTCACCCGTGCTGTCTCTTCTCTCCATAGCGCCGGCATCTCAACTGTGGGCACCAGGATGTGACAGCTTATGGCTTCACAGCCTGGTACTCATAGCGCATGCATGGGTTGCGCTGCGCATCCTGATTGGTCCAGCAGTCTTCTGGGACCTGTGAAAGTTCCCAGGAGACTGCGGGAGGAAGGAGAGGGCAGAATTTCCATCTCACTTTGCCGCGGCGAACTGAGCCAGGAGTGGGAGAGGGTACCTGTCAAAACTAGGTACCCGCTCCCTCCCAAAAGGTGCCAAAGATGACAGTGGAGGGGGGAGTTGGGCAAACAAGTGGAGCTTCCACATTTTGGTGGAACTCCGCTTTAAATAGATATAAATCCACTTTGTGTGCATCAAATGCCTTTGCAGTCAAATGTTAATTGGAAAAGTAGCAGTGGCATCATTACTGTACTGAACAATGAGCAGAGCTGTGGGAGGGGCCCAACAGGCTCCACCTACTGCAGGTTGGCTGCAGAAAACTACAGAAGGGGCGGAGACAGGACCAGTCATCGTGCACAAAAAGGGAGAGCAGCTGTGACTGGATTTTATTACAGGAAGATCTGGAAGAAATACACAAACACTCTAATATTTAGGTAAGAACACACATGCCTCTTGTATGTTGAGAATATTTGTTCAGTTTTAAGGCTGCACACTCAGTGCTGTCATCCTAGTCCTGGCATCTCTACTTTGTAAATTGCTGACCTGGCAGATTTACTGGTTGTCTGACTGGTTCAATGTTTGTTGATTAACCACTTGCCCTCCAGAGGATTTACCCACCTTCCTGACCAGGCCATTTTTTGCACTCGCTGCATCTGACAGGTCTGACAGTTGCCGGTCAGATGTAAACAATTGGGCGGAGCTAGTGGTGATGTCCAGGGGCGGACTGACAACTCATGAGGCCCCCGGGCAATAGGGGATCATGGGGCCCCTGTGTCCTTGCCCAAACTCAAAAAAGCCTATGAAAAAGGTACCAGGGGCATCTCACGGGGCCCCCTACTGACCCCGGGCCCTTGGGCAGTGCCCAAGTTTCCAAATGGTCAGTCCGCCCCTGGTGATGTCACAGACAACTCCACGCTATTGTGCTGTGATTGGCCAAAGCATTGTACCTTGCTTGTGGTGACCTTACCATTCATGTGTTCCCTGAACACATTAATGGACGATGTTCAAGTCGAACTTACGTCCGACTCAAAGATCAAGCCCATCTCTAGTGCTGGGTGACCGAGGTGTGTCATCTTCAGGTGTGCAGAGAAACTGTAAAACAATTCAGCGGTTTCTCTGGAGGGTAGAGTTACAGATGCAAAAAAACACCACTGATCTTGTAGAAAGCTTGTGATCTGATAACTTTCTCTGCTCTCTACCTCTGCTGACGTTTATGAGTTAACATTGTTTCCAGCTCTTTCTGCGGACTACAGAACACCTCCCCATATCATAACGAGAATGGAGGTGTTCTGTAGTCCTAAACCTTTTTCTGTCCTAGGGTGACAATGCTACATCTCCAGAGACACAGTATGGAGAATAAGTGGTCACCCTAGGACAGGAATTGTGTTACTAGTAGGATCACCAGGTGCAAATAAGGAAAAAAAGTCTGAAAAAATCTAATGCAGTCACCACATCTAAGGACTGGTAAGCTACATTACATAATGTTTTTGTTTTTTGGGTCAGATATGCTTTAATGACTTGCCCTCAGGGGCGTATTTGCCGTGAGGCAAACAAGGCGTTTGCCTAGGGCGGCACTTTGTAGAGCAATACAAAACAGCATGCTGGTGCTGACAGGGGAGAGATCTGTGTTGTTTACGCACAGACCTCTTCCCTGTCACTGTTCCTCAGCGATCACTGGGTGCTGGCAGGGAATCTCCGGCCGGGACCTGGTGATCGACAGCTGATGGTGGTACAGGTAGGGCGGCACATGCAAGCCCCCTACCTGGAAATGCAAACTCACATATATACATATACCTGATTTTGTGCAGCCCTAAATATATTGCTATATGGCTGCGGGGAACCAGTTAAAATAACTGATATACAATAAATAAAAGGGGGATTCCCAGAGAGTAAGGTTGGGGAGGAAAGGGCTAGATGAAGCTGAATGTCTTCCAGCCAGGAAATGAGGTGGGCTCCATCTGACATGCTGCACAGTGTGCAATTTAATGCGCACAGTGTGCAATTTCAGTACAGGAGGAGTACAGTACAACTGTGCAAGTCTGAAGGTAAAGCTGGAGTTGTTGGCTGTCCCTCCTCTACACTGAAGCCAGTGCTGAGACCCGATTATGTGACTGGACCAGAACGACTTTACAATAGGTAAGTATAGACATCTTTTCTTTCACAGGGTAGATAGAATTGCTTAGAATGGAGGTGGGAGTGTTACTAAACCCAGGACCCTGCATTCACTATATCCGTTCTCCCACAGTACAGCCAACATGGAAGTGCAATTATTGTAGTAAATATAAACTGCTAAATACCTTTTCTCATCAGCAGTTAGAGCAGTCTTGTGACTTCTATCAGTGTCCAGTAGAGCTTGTAGGAGGAGTTTCCATTCTGCTCTAGGAGGATGCAGAATCCCTGACCTCTGTCTGGACAATACTGATTGGCCCTGTGCTGATCACATGCACTCTCCCAAGAAAAAAAAAACCTCTCTGGCAATACACACCAAACTGAGCATGTGCAGAGTGTCTCTACATGATATGTCTAATTAAGAGAGAAGAGGAGGACACTGGAAGAAGTGGGGATGAGAGAAGGCAGGATCAAACAGCATTTCTAAACAATGCAGAGGATTAACCCCTTAGGTTCCACAGTGAGTATAACAGGCATGCTTTACTGCATATACAGACTGATTTTACTGTTGTAGGTTTAGTAACACTTTAAGCTTAGTTAGGTTTGGACTTGCCTTCTAATTTAATGCAGCCACCACATCTAAGGACTAGTAAAATGAAATGTATTACACTTTTGTCCTTGGATTTAAGCTGAGATTACATCAAAGGGAATATTTAAATGGATAGAATGTGCCCCTGCTTTTAGAGTCATCTAGGTAAATTGACTTCTGTATTTCAGCTTCATATTGTTAGGCAGGTGTCTACGCAGTACCTTTTAAATTTCTTCTTCAAGGCTGTACTATTTTTCATTTATATTTTATTAGCTTTCTTCTGTGTACAGTCACAAAGCAGACAGCAACATGCAGTGTGGAGGAGTGATGTAAATGAGTATGCATTATGTACATTATCTTCTTGTAGACTTCCTCCAAGATACAATATACAGACTTAACTATTACCAGCTGTACCGTCCCCGCAGTTCCAAAACAGAAACAGTCATATGTGGAAATCTTGGAGGCAGTTGCATCACCCAAAAAAAAAGTTTATTTATTTTTTTGACTAAGTAGTTGGCTGTCTTCAGAGCTAAGACACTGAGACAAAACAGAGAATTAGATCAGGGGGAGGGGAATGGAGATCCAGATAAGCACTTGCTGTTCTTGCAAATTAACAACTTCGGTGCTGGCTGAGACACTGGCAGATCTTACAGGGCTGTTGCTGCAATGCATCCATAGATTTCCCATTATAGGGGGATCAAGCACCCAGAGGACTTTTCTCCAACTAAGACAACATTTTGATGTGACTTAGTCAAGGGATTAGTTCTTGTAATGCAGAAATGAGAATTGTTGGAATACAGTTTTTATTTATTCAGTAGAGATATATTCTTCAATCAGTAGATGGCAGTGTTTATAATTTTGTAGCTGCGTCTATGGTAAACTAAATGTCTTTTCTCTGAGTAAGGTCTCCTGTTTCCTTGTTGCAGTGAAGCAGAAAAGCACATGTGGACTGCGCACTGTCTGTCCTGCAGGGCTATATACAGAACAAGAATAAACATTGAGAAATGGCAAAGATTTTGCAGCATATCAGGACACCTTTCTGTGAGATGAGCATAGGTAGGATGAATGCCTTTTAAGTTCAGAACTGGTTTTTACCACCTGGTAGGCAACCCCTTATGTAGCTGTGTTGTTAAGGTGGCCACACACTCTGGGCTAAACAGGAGAAATATGTACAGTGCCTTGAAAAAGTATTCATACCCCTTGAAATTCTCCACATTTTGTCATGTTACAACCAAAAACGTAAATGTATTTTATTGGGAAGTGCGACATGCATTTGTATTCAGCCCCCTTTACTCTGATACTCCTAACTAAAATCTAGTGGAACTAATTGCCTTCAGAAGTCACCTAATTAGTAATTAGAGTCCACCTGTGTGTAATTTAATCTCAGCATAAATACAGCTTTT
This sequence comes from Staurois parvus, assembly GCF_062004578.1. Taxonomy (NCBI): domain Eukaryota; kingdom Metazoa; phylum Chordata; class Amphibia; order Anura; family Ranidae; genus Staurois; species Staurois parvus. The sequence continues at coordinate 329,244 of NW_028317819.1, forward strand.
TTATGTATTCTTCATGCATTTTTATACTACTGCATATTTTGGTCAGAAGGACACTGTAAGCTGGTTGTTAAGGATCCTTAACCACTTCCCGACCGGCCGTTGTGTATAAACGGCCGGACGGTGGCAGTGCAGGGTCGGGTGGCCATTTATAAACGGCCTCCCTGCCCCCTGCTTGTGCGCGCTCCCTGGGAGCTCGCAGCACCGTGATCCGGTGCCCGCTGTGTCCTCCCGATCATGTGATCACTGATTGGCCAATCAGTGATCACATGCAAAGAAGTAAGCAAGATGTCACTTGTGACATCATTGCTTACTACGTGTGAAATCTGTGAATGATCACAGAGGTCACATGGTACAAGGCTATTCACAACAGCCTTGTACCATGTGACAAGCTGTGACCAATCACAGCTCACTCAGTACTTCTCAATGACTGCAAGAATGCAGACAGAGAGAAAGAGAAATGATTGCTTTTACATCCTATATGGGTGTAAAAGCAATCAGTGTAAAAAAAAAAAAATCTTCATCACACCCGACAAGTAGTACAGTGTCACCATGGTGACACTGTACTGCTGGGGCGACAGTATGTAAAAAATAAAAAATAATAATATAAAAAAATAAAATAAAAATGTAAAAAAAAATGTTTACAAATTATTTGTAATTTTTGGTTATAAACTAATTTGGATTTTTTTTTTATACTAAAAAGATAACAGAATAAATGTTGGCCAAGATTTATGATGAAATATTATTTATTTGCAAAATTTTATTTAAAAAAACACTTTTTTTCAAAATTTTTGGACATTTTCATTTACATAGCAAAAAAATAAAAAACCCAGCGGTGAATAAATACCACCAAAATAAAGCTTTATCTGTCTCAAAAAAATGGTAAAAAATTCATTTGGGTACAGTGTTGCATGACCGCGCAATTGTCATTCAAAGTGTGATAGCGCTGAAAGCTGAAAATTGCCCTGGTCAGGAAGGGGGTAAAAGTGTCCGGTCTGGAAGTGGTTAACAACCTGCAAAAATTCATGCACATTTTGTATTTTTGGTGCATTTCCATTGAAATCTGAAAGAACCAAAATTGAACTGCAATTGCACCAAAGTAGCACAGAGCCTTTTTCCAAAAATGCACAATGCTGTGCTGCATTGCTGTGAACAGGCATTGTCATACAATTCTTTGCAACTCACGTCGTATGTAAAATTGTACTAATATGAACCAGGCCTAAGACTGTCCTCTCCTTACCTTTCGGCAGCCTGCAGACATCCTTCTCCTTGCTTTGTATCGTCAGCCAATTGCCGCCAGGATCTATTCAGACTCAGCTAAAATGGCTGCCCCCTGCACTGGAGACACTTCACAGACGAGCATTGCAAAGTGGTCTTCTTGAAGATGACTGCTGCACTTCTGCATGAATTAATATTTGGTTAACCCTGTCCACATTGCAGAAGGATAATACAGCAGCAACAAAGGAAGAAGTTACACAGCAGTTAACAGCTGTAGTTATAGGTTACACACTTATCAAACAGATGTAACAAAGCACTTTCAATGTTATATGTAAAAGACTAAAAGTAAGCAAATAAGATCATTTTAAGAAATTTAACAAGCATACACTAAATTGCTGCTGTTTTTTAAATTTACACATGGATTCCCATCAGTTCCTATTTCCAAGTGCCAAGAGGGATATATCACATGAGCATCACATGAGCAGTCTCAGTATTGCATACTTGCCAACATCTTTGTCCCAACCTCCAGAACACTGTCACCCTTGGCCAAAGCCTGCACATATCAAGCGCTCATTACGGGTGATCCTGACCACTTTCTGTATGGTCCCAGCCAATCCATACCTACTTTCTCTGTAGTCCCAGAAAATTCATGCCCACTTTCTACATGGTTCCAGGCAATGAATGCCTTCTTTCTGGGTGATTTCAGCCAATTCATGCCTACTTTATCTTTAGTCCCAGAAAATTCATGCCTACTTTCTACATGGTTCCAGCCAATTAATGCCTTCTTTCTGGTTGATCTCAGCCAATTCATGCCTACTTTCTCTGTAGTCCCAGAAAATTCATGTCTACTTTCTAGCTGGTTCCAGCTATTTAAAGCCTTCTTTCTGGGTGATCTCAGCCAATTCATGCCTACTTTCTCTGTAGTCCCTGAAAATTCATGTCTACTTTCTAGCTGGTTCCTGCCAATTAATGCCTTCTTTGTGGGTGGTCTCAGCCAATTCATGCCTGCTTTCTCTGTAGTCCCCAAAAATTCATGCCTACTTTCTCTGTAGTCCCAGAAAATTCATGCCTACTTTCTAGATGGTTCCAGCCAATTAATGCCTTCTTTCTGTGTGGTCCCAGCCAATTCATGCCCTCTTTCTGGTTGGTCAAAGCAAATTCTTGCCAACTCTCTGGGTGGTCACAGCCACTTCATGCCTATTTTGTACAATCGCTAATTATGCAGAAACCACCCACTTGTGACCATGAACCACTCAGTAAAACCCTTTTTTGAGCAAATGCATGCTCAGTCACTCAAATAAGAGTGATGCTGTGATCTTGAGGCACGGCTCAATTGGACAGAGCACATAGCTGCAGGACTTTGCCAGAAAATAAGGGACGGTTGCCACCATTGAGTAGGAAATGTCCATTTTAGGGGAGTTTTATAAAAAAAAAGTTGTGTTTTTCTCTCATGGTTCAGGCATGATCTGACTTCTTTCAGCATAGAAAAGCAGATGACAGAGCTAGAGAGGGGGGAAGAGCCAGTAACAGGAGTGGTGCCATCTTATCAATGGTAAACAATAGCAATTAGTATAGGTTTCCTAACCTGCACAATAAATTGTTTCCCGCTGAACTTAGTACTCAGCCAGCTAAAAGGACACAGATACCTAAATAGAAATTGATGAATTGGATGATTGTCATACAATGCCTGTGAGTACCCTAATTTTTCTCTAGATGATTCAGCAGAAAAAAAAGCTTTTTGTTTAGTTTTGGATAAAACAGGGAAGGACTAGCACTAACTTTACATTTTGCCATTTGTGTCTAAGTTGAGGAGATGTCCCTACAATTTGTCGACAAGGAGAATCTCTTCTACAGGGACACATACAGGTTTTATCAATAGAGTGGGGATAGTTTAAAATCATGTGTCCCCTTGAAGGTAATCTACTTGTATCCTGTTGTGTCACTAAAGCGGAATGTGGTGGTAAATCTCTCCCAAAGGCACAGACAGCAGTAAAAACGTTTGAATGTTCTATCCCTTTCCACCCTATCCAACATTGGAAAAAATGTTTGCATACTGAAGTTCTACAATAAGCTTAGATCATCAGGATTCATTGGGGGGGGATTTACAAAAGCAATGAGACTGTGCTCTTTGCAAGTGCAGTTATGCTCGTTTTTCTTAGTAAATGTGGTAATGATTCACTTTGTAAAGAATACTCAATCAGGTACAAAAAAAATAAAAAACAAACAAAAAAAGCATTTTTGCTTGCATATGAATGGATGATGGAAATCAGCAGAGCTTTGCCACATTTACTAACGTCTGGGGAAAACCGCATTTGCAAAGTGCACAGTCTATTTGCCTTCAGTAATTTCGCCTCATTGTTTCCCAGTAGACAATTAGCACACATTCCCATAGGAGGCTGTTCTAAGGTGTTGTCTTCTCATGAACTTTCATACACACAGCCCTTGGGCAAAGTATTTTTACAAAGACTTACCAAAGCCAGCAAAGATGTTGGAAAGAGATATGCATACAAAAAAGGTGGTGAAGGAGGAATGCTTTTTATGGACTGCATCCAAGAGGAATTCTCACAAAATGGTCTTTTAAGGAAAATTGTGATTATAACAGGGATTCCTTCCATAGAGATGAAGGTGTTCTTGCTGCCTAATTAGTGTTTGCTTTCAGATGGACACAGATATGTACTAGGAGCTGTTCTAGCCTCACATGACTGCAACAACAGGAAATATATTTTCTTTTCCACATATGCATTTATATAGTATGTCTTTTTAAAGTGTTGTATGGGTAAGCACAGGCACTAATCCACAATATTTTCATGCTTATGGAAGGAGCAGTTCACTAATAAAGAATGTTGCATTGTAAGTAATTGATAACTGTTGTGGTGACTTCACGGCAGTAGCATGGTCATATCCCGTTAAAGTGCTTTTAAAGGCAGAAAGTCTTTTTTACCTTAATGCATTCTGTTCCTTAAGGTAAAAAATCTTTTGCATGCAGCTCCCCTTCCCCGATACTTACCTGAGCCCACTCTCGATCCAGCGATGTGCACGAGAGCAGAGGCTCTCTTGGCTCTCAACCTCCTCATTGGCTCAGACACAGCAGTGGAGCCATTGGCCAGTAGGGACCTGCCATAAATTGATCGTAATCTGCTGAACCTGTTGAATTTCGATCCATCTATGGCCGGTTTTAGGCAGGCTTTCTCAACCTTATTGCACAAGAAAAAAAATAACAGGTCCAGTTGTATGGCTCAGCTCCTCATCCCAAAGCCGTAAAAAGAATAAACCAAAAGAAGAGTAATCGGGATTTTAAACAGTGCTGAAAATATCCTCCCAGAAAACACTCAAAAAGACAATTTCATAAAAACAAGATTTTTATTGCAAAATATAATTAAAATATTTCAGGGGACACTCCCCTAAATTATCCTCTAAATATTTTATTACAAAATATAATTAAAATATTTTGGGGTACACTCCTGTAATGGAGGTCAGAAATATTGGATTTTTATTTTGTTATGAAATTGACAATCTCTAATACAAGATGCAGTGTGTAATGCATATCACCTATCTTCTGCTCCTGTGTCCCCAACAGGGTGCGGGGGGGGGCATGATTTTAATGATATTTTGTAATAAAAATCTTGGTTTCATGAAAATGTATTTTTGAGTGTTTTATGGGGGGGAGGTTTTCAACGTCATTTAAAATCCCGATTACTCTTGTTTTGGTTTATTTGTCAACCTTTTTAATACTGGAGAACCATGGAAATAACTTTTTGATCTTAGGAACCCCCTGTTAATAATTACTTTAACTACAGATCACTGTACATTAGCATGATGGTCGGTGGGAAGAGTGCTCTCTACATTTGTGGACAGTGAGAAGAATTCCCATCTTACAGATAACTAAAAAGATTATTTATGAGAATAGTTACTTAATGGTTACAGCAATCTCTAGAGCAGAATTAAAATTTACAGAGGTCCAGTCAGCAAAATTTCTTTCCAGGAGAGGTCCAGATCTCGCTAGCGCTATTGCACATCATGATCCCCCCGTACATTATCGTTGTAAGCGTACCTTGCACATTGTAGTCCCCTTTACATTACAGTCCCCCTTTACATTGCAGTGCACTTTACCTCGTAGTGCCCCTTAACACAACACAGCACCCCTTAACACAACACAGCACCCCTTAACACAACACAGCGCCCCTTAACACAACACAGCACCCCTTAACACAACACAGCACCCCTTAACACAACACAGCACCCCTTAACATAACACAGTACCCCTTTTAATGCAAGCCTCCCCCTGCTCATTCCTATAGTACATTTGGCAGGGTAGAGGCACTAATCCTCCTGGGGTGTTCTCTCCCAGGCCTCAGCCCACCACCGATGTCATCCTCACAGTAGGCAGGGGGTGGGAGGAACTGCAGATCAGGACTGAGGTGGGGGGCTGCCCAATTTATCATGTTAATAATCGGGTGATTACATTATCCCGATGTGCAGATAGTGGACGTCTTTTCATAATAACAAGCGGGGTAATCACCTGCTTTTTTTAACATTATAACTTTTGCAGCTCTTCCCCCTCAGTCCCGATCTGAAGCTCCTCACGCCCCCACTCACTGTGAGGATGACATCGGTGGTTGGGCAGGAGGCCACCCAGCCATGGCAGTGGCACAGTCGTGATCCGGACAGGACTGTCACTCAGACCGGTTCGGGACCGCGGTCCGACATTTAGTAACCGCTGCTCTAGAGGAGCACTAGGGTTCTATAGAAACCTTGCTGCTCTAAGGCCTCATCCACAGGGGCATAAACATCAGACATTTGCTTTGCATTAATAAAGCTTTCCAAACATTGAGCAAAGCAAAAACTTCTCCTTTACATGAATGTCAAACAACAATGTTTGCATTCATTCACAATGATTTTGAACTTGCCTACCACATTTGTCAGATGTTTAAACTTACATAGCTTGCCAAATGCCTCAATTCAAGTCAATGGAAGCACACTGCAAACAGAATCTAAATGTTCCTAAAACATTTTGTGTGCGTTTAAGGAGCCCTAAGACAGGGCTTTTCCCTTTTTCTCCCACACTCAAAAAAGGCATTGAAAACACAAACTAACACTTTAAGCTTTTCACAGGTGTTTTATTTTCAATGTCCATGGAAACTTTTAGTGGTTATAAAGGTAGAAGGTTGTTTTACCTTAAAGTGGTTGTAAAGACTCAAGGTTTTTTACCTTCATGCAAGCTATGCATGAAGGTAAAAAACCTTCTGTATGCAGCCCCTCCCCCAGCCCCCCCAATAGTCACCTAAGCCCCCTTTCAAACCAGTGATATGCACTGGAATCTCAGCTATCCCAGGACTCCCTCTCCTCATTGGCTAAGACAACAGAGGGAGCTATTTGCTCCCGCTAATGTCAATCACAGCCAGTGAGCCAATGTAAAGAGAGAGGGGACGAGACCGAGCCACAGCTCTGTGTGTGACTGGACACATGGAGCAGTGGGTGCCCCTGTAGCAAGCTGCTTGCTGTGGGGGCATCCGACAGGAGGGAGAGGCCAGAAGAGCCTGCGGGGGACCCAAGAAGAGGAGGATCCAGGCTGCTCTGTGCAAAACCACTGCACACAGCAGGTATATATAGGCATGTTTGTTATTTTTAGAAAAAAAAATTAAGCCTTTAGTATCCCTTTAATGTATTCTCTGCATTAAGGTAAAAACATTCCAATGTCTGTGTTCCCCTCCCCCCCAACACTTACCTGACACCACTCTTGATCCAGCACTGTCCCTGCCGGCAGCCTCGCTCTGCCCTCTTCTAATATTTACTGAAAGCAGCAGAAGCCATTGATTCCTGCTGATATCAGTCAAATCCTGTGAGGAGGGATTGGGGGGCAGGGCCAAGCCAAACTGTGTGCGTCTATGGACACAACAAAACCGAGCTTGCGAACGTGCCCACCTGAGTGTCTCCATAGAAAGTGGCATAGAAAGAAGGAGCATACAGTGCCAGTGGGGGACCCTAGCAGAGGACGTTTGGGGTCACTCTGTGCAATATGATTGCACAGAGCAGGTAAATATAACATGTTTGTTATTTTATTCTAAAAAATGTAAATTTTTTTTAGCCTAAGAAGTTAAGATACTAAAAGGAGTAGAGAATGTTTGCTTAACAAACTAAAGCTCTTTAATTATACAGTCGCATGCAATGCAAATTCTTGACTCTTTTCTAAATGCAGATTTTGTATATGACAGCTGAATGGTCAATTGATAAGTGTTCTGCTGTTGTGCAGAAAGGGTTAATTTATTACATGTAGCGCTCCAAGAAAGAACGAAGGTCTAGATTTGAGATAGTCCACACTTTGGATAACTAGGCTTGTACTGTATGATATTGAAGGGCAATAATATATAATACAAAAAAGCTGAGTACTAGTCACGCTGCTGATAATCAGGAAAAAAATAAAAATTTAATAATTAAATATACCACTTAAAAAACAACTAATGGGTTCTTAAAAACAGTCCCGTTGTTGTGTAAATTGAGAAAAGGTTATTCATTCTATTGATAAGAAAATAGTTCCACTAAGTATCACCATTTGAGAAAAGAAGTCATGTGTCTGAAGTGTATGAAAGTGATATCCTCATACACTGAATATTGCACAATGCCTCTGTCCACAACATTTAATAGAAACCATATGTTTCTGGTATCTCATAAGTTCATTGTATCAAGCTTTTTTCAAGAGATGTTTTTAATAATAAAATACGATCACACTTCTTGGCTGGTAATCCAGGTATGGACATAAATAGCATACTGTAACTTTCCAATAACTCCAGGGAACCAGTGGACGTTATCTGTTCCTTCTGTACTAGTACCACGCCTTATTGCAGCCATCTGACTAGAGAGCTAGGAACAACCAACGTTTGTCTTGGCTCCAAGCACTTTTCCAAGGAAAGCAGCGGCAAGAGGAATACATAGGGAGGCGTGTCAGTCTCCCATCTCTCTTGCCGCCGATTTTCTCGGGAAAGTGCTTGGTGCCGAGAAAAGCAGATGTTATGAAGAGGCCATCTCCTTCATAGCTATGTTGTTGGAGGGGCACCAAGTCCAATCTAATAGCTAGACTTAGGAAACATCTAGGAACATGTGATAAAGTACTATGTGCAGTTTGTCCCATCGGGGATAGAACAGTGAAAAATAATCTTATAGATGATTCTTTTTTAAGTTGTAAGTGGTAAAGAATTAGTATACTACTAGGAGCAGGGGCGGACTGACAACTCATGGGGCCCCCGGGCAATAGGGGATCATGGGGCCCCTGTGTCCTTGCCCAAACTCAAAAAAGCCTATGAAATAGGTACCAGGGGCATCTCATGGGGCCCCCTAGTGCCCGAGTTTCCAAATGGTCAGTCCGCCCCTGACTAGGAGTAATGCTCCAACCAAAAAATGACTTTCTCCATCAAGGCAGGTCAGTTGTCAGTTTATGTCCAAAACATTGTTCAGTTACCTTGCTGGAAAGATACATATAGCTGGGTAGATACTGACTGGACATGTTTTTAAGCTACCATAAACAAGAAGAGAAGGAAAACAGGCACAGACATTTCTAAGAAACAAGAAGCCTGCATTTTTAGCAGATAATCTTTTCATCACTGCGGATAAGACAAAGATGAATAGACATAATTTGGAATTCCTGATTACTTTCAAGGCAGTAATGTGGAGACCCTACCAACATGCACTGATTAGTGGATGTTCATGGTGGGTAAAAGAAAGATGAACTGAAGGTCTGATCGTTTATTGCTGTACCATCAAATTCTGTTGTGTATAGCCACTTTTATTCTGATTTTTTGAACATACACCCATCACTGTTTGTGTTTGAAAAGTTATACAAGCCCCTCTGAGGGTGCAAGGGCCACATGTTAGGTCAGCTTTAAGTTATCACGTTTCTCATCAGTGAGCTATGTGTGACTGACCTCCAAGCACTGATGTCTGGACTTGTTGTGTTAGGAATGGTTTGTTTAAAGTGACAACCAGCACAGATCTGTTTAACCACTTCAGTCCCAGAGCCTCTTACCTCTTATAGTCCAAGAGTGGGCACTTTGTTTACAGAGATGTCTCGCAATCACAAATACACTGTATATACACATGTTTGTATCCTAAGGTTTAAAAAGGAATAAATACAGTAAGATTAGAAGAAAAAAATGCTTTCCTTTCATTTTTCCACATGGACATTTCATGAGCTTCATGCATGTCCAGATATTTCCTAAAAAATGTAGTAAACACACTTGATATATATATATATATTTTTGCAATTTAGGAAACTATTTTAGCCCTGGTCAACATTATATTTGTTTAAATTGTACCACATAATTTTAAATTGGGTTAGTATGGACAAAATTTAGAACAAGGACAATATTTTTTATAGGTTTGCTAAAATTCCATATGACATTAATTAAAATGACATCCACAGTATGTGATATTTGTACTGGGACCTACTGTAGATAATAAAGGGGATTTTTAATATGTTTATTTATTCTTTGTTTACCTAGGGATCCTGCCAGTAACACATTTCCTGTCCTAGCCACTTAAAACGATAGTAAAGCTGAAAAAAAAGGTTTTCCCCTTGCAAGGCAATATCATAATGTGCTAGTATACATTGCCAAGATGAAGTCACTCCCGCACCAAGCCATGATGACGTTATTCCCGCGCATGAGTGTGAGAGCTTCCGGCATGGCACAGAGCTCTGAAGAAATGACACGGGTATGCTGTTCCTTCAGAGTGCCTCGCCAGTGACGAGCTGCTGCTCGCTGGATTATCTCCTAAGTGGTGCATGTTTAGGAAATATTCATTCTTTATTATAAGCTTACCTGTGGGTAAAAATAACAAAAATTAGTTGACTTTCACTTTAAGGACCAGGCCTATTCTAATACTTCTCACCTACATGTAAAAATCAGTGTTCTTTTGCTAGAAAATTACTCCCAAATATTATATATTATATTATATATTATATTTTTTTTTTTAGCAGAGGCTCCAGAAAATAAAGTGGCGGTCATTGCAATTGTTTTTTTTTTGTTATTATTTGCATAAAAGTTTTTCAATCGCAATTTAAAAAAAATACCCTTTAATGAATTAACAAAAAAAACCCAATATGTAATCAAATCTTTTTGCAAAATATGAAAGATGATGTCACGCCAAGTAAATAGATACTTAACGAGTCATGCTTTAAAATTGAACACACTCGTGGAATGGCTTAAAACTACGATACATAAAAATCTCTATACGCAACGCTTTAAACATTTCCAGAGGTTACCAGTTTAGAGTTATAAAGTAGGTCTAGTGCTAAAATTATTGCCCCTCGCTCTGACGCTCACGGCGATACATCACATGTGTGGTGCGAACAACGTTTACATATGTGGGTGTTACCTACGTATGCGTTCACCACTTGCGCAACAGCACAGGGGGGACAGGGAAGCTTTAAAATTAAAAAAACCTTTTTTACACTGTTACTTTGATCACTTTTATTCCTATCACAAGGGATGTTTACATCCCTGTGACAGGTCCTCTTCATGGAGAGATGTGGGGTCTTATAGACCTCACATCTCTCCTCTGCAATGAAAAGCATTAGATAAAAAAAAAAACATTGATCTAATGCTTTAAAAAAATATGGCATTGTTTACTATGGGCCGGAACTGGAAGTAATGTGATGACGTTGCTTTGGTCCTCCTAGCTCACAGAGATGAGTGGAGGCTGTCTTTCCTCCGCTCTCCTCTGTGGCGAGCCACTGCCAGTGCCGAATCGGTTCCCTGGCTCACCAACCATCCAGGTGAACCCAAGAACCGCCAGAAAGAGGCGGGGGGGGGACCCCTCTTATGTCTATTAAACATGACACAGTGGCTAATTGGCTGCTGGGATCACTTTTGTCAGAAAGACCAGCGCCTGAGGAAAACTTTTATATTGTGGTTATGGCATCTAGCTGCAGCCATAACCCTGGGATTAAATGTCAAAATCATGACGGATTATCCCAGTTAGGTTGTCGGCAAGTGGCTAGGGTGACAACGCTTGCTCACTCATTGTAATGTATACATGACGGAGCAACATTTTAATCATAGGACAGAAGGTATACTAGGGTTCCTATCCCCCTCCTCCTCTCTATAACATAGTGGGAGGTGTTCTGTAGTCTTAATATACTTCTTGATAACTTTGTTTATGATACCACATCAGAGGGCACAGGACAGCACTTAATTTTTGGCAATTACGTATTTCTTTGCACTTCTTGAACAAATATAACAAAAATGTAATGGTATATTTAGCAGACCAAAAGAGAGCAAATAGGAGAAATTAGGGTTTACACCCTAATAGTGGTTTATTGTTCGTTATTATCAGCAGGGCAGGCGAAGGGAGGGCAGGGCTGTACTTATATCTTTATATAAGTTAAGACTGGTACACACAGGTAGTTTTTTTTTCATTGAACCCAACGAGTTGAAAAAAAAAACTGAGGAGCTTGAGAGGAGCTCACTGTAATAACAGCTGTTGTGTTCTGACAGGGGGACAGTGCTCACAGTCATTGGTTGTTGGTTTTCTAGCATGCCCGTTCCACAGAGGCTGGCATCTGTCAGAACAGGCTGCTATACACACTGGCCGAATGTCGAACTGGCCGAATGTCGAACTGGCCGAATGTTGAACTGGCCGATATTCGGCCTGTGTGTACCAGCCTTTAGGAGATTTATTTGCAAATATTACATTAAAAAAGCCAAGGTACAATGAACATAATTCATTGTTTTGAACCTGGAAATGACATTATGTCCACAATATAGTTTGTAATGCCATGCAACCTGCCCACAACAGCTTCTGGGCACTGGAGCAGCACAAACATACACATCAAACCTCAGTGGAGAATTTCAGGAAGGATCTTTGTCTCTGTTTTATCTGAAAACACCACATGAATTTGTTGTTATCAAAATATGCATTTAATGTGGCTTTTGATTTATTGGAACTGTCCATTTAAACTAACATATGATTCATCCCCCAGCTTCTTGTGTCATTCAGGGATCACATTAACAAATCTCTGAAAGTCCATCAACCCCGTCTGTTGAAGTAGAATTACCTCTCCACACTCCACGCTTTAATGCCTGTTCTCTTGTATCAGTATAACTAGACAATTCCTGAAGTGCCAGTTTCCATTCTCTGTATGTAGTTGTAAAGTCCAGCTGTTGGAGCATCATAACAGTAATGCTAAAAATGCAGAAGGACTGAAACTGCCTCACATGGGCCCAAAGCAACAGAATCTTACTGCAGATGTCTCCAGGTTGTGGAGGACAGTTCTCCAGCCCACTTCTCCAGCATCCCCCCGAAAAGAGATTTGTTTAGGGTACACTGACAATTTGAATGCGGTCTAATACTTTTTGCTGTGATGATTAATGTGGGCAAATTCTTTCTAGTTGTGCATCCTGAGGTGGTCCAGATGTATTCCTATATCTCTGTTCAGGTCACACATCTAATGAAGATGCTTTTCGGGTTTATAGGGTTTCCAGAGTTACTGTTGTAGGTTTGATTCATGCATTAATATTATACAGGACTTACAGTCAGGTCCATAAATATTGGGACATCGACACAATTCTAACATTTGTGGCTCTATACACCACCACAATGGATTTGAAATGAAACAAACAAGATGTGCTTTAACTGCTGACTGTCAGCTTTAATTTGAGGGTATTTACATCCAAATCAGGTGAACGGTGTAGGAATTACAACAGTTTGCATATGTGCCTCCCACTTGTTAAGGGACCAAAAGTAATGTGACAATTGGCTTCTCAGCTGTTCCATAGCCAGGTGTGTGTTATTCCCTCATTATCCCAATTACAATGAGCAGATAAAAGGTCCAGAGTTCATTTCAAGTGTGCTGTTTGCATTTGGAATCTGTTGCTGTCAACTCTCAGGATGAGATCCAAAGAGCTGTCACTATCAGTGAAGCAAGCCATCATTAGGCTGAAAAAACAAAACAAACCCATCAGAGAGATAGCAAAAACATTAGGCGTGGCCAAAACAACTGTTTGGAACATTCTTAAAAAGAAGGAACGCACCGGTGAGCTCAGCAACACCAAAAGACCCGGAAGACCACGGAAAACAACTGTGGTGTTTGACTGAAGAATTCTTTCCCTGGTGAAGAAAACACCCTTCACAACAGTTGGCAAGATCAAGAACACTCTCCAGGAGGTAGGTGTATGTGTGTCAAAGTCAACAATCAAGAGAAGACTTCACCAGAGTGAATACAGAGGGTTCACCACAAGATGCAAACCATTGGTGAGCCTCAAAAACAGGAAGACCAGATTAGAGTTTGCCAAACGACATCTAAAAAAGCCTTCACAGTTCTGGAACAACATCCTATGGACAGATGAGACCAAGATCAACTTGTACCAGAGTGATGGGAAGAGAAGAGTATGGAGAAGGAAAGGAACTGCTCATGATCCTAAGCATACCACCTCATCAGTGAAGCATGGTGGTGGTAGTGTCATGGCGTGGGCATGTATGGCTGCCAATGGAACTGGTTCTCTTGTATTTATTGATGATGTGACTGCTGACAAAAGCAGCAGGATGAATTCTGAAGTGTTTCTGGCAATATTATCTGCTCATTTTCAGCCAAATGCTTCAGAACTCATTGGACGCCACTTCACAGTGCAGATGGACAATGACCCAAAGCATACTGCAAAAGCAACCAAAGAGTTTTTTAAGGGAAAGAAGTGGAATGTTATGCAATGGCCAAGTCAATCACCTGACCTGAATCCGATTGAGCATGCATTTCACTTGCTGAAGACAAAACTGAAGGGAAAATGCCCCAAGAACAAGCAGGAACTGAATACAGTTGCAGTAGAGGCCTGGCAGAGCATCACCAGGGATGAAACCTAGCGTCTGGTGATGTCTATGCGTTCCAGACTGCAGGCTGTAATTGACTGCAAAGGATTTGCAACTACAGTAAGTATTAAAAAGTGAAAGTTTGATTTATGATTATTATTCTGTCCCATTACTTTTGGTCCCTTAACAAGTGGGAGGCACATATGCAAACTTGTTATTCCTACACCGTTCACCTGATTTGGATATAAATACCCTCAAATTAAAGCTGACAGTCTGCAGTTAAAGCACATCTTGTTTGTTTCATTTCAAATCCATTGTGGTGGTGTATAGAGCCAAAAATGTTAGAATTGTGTCCATGTCCCAATATTTATGGACCTGACTGTATAAAGCGCCAACAGTTTGCTCAGCGCTGCGCTTTACATTATCCTAGCAAAAAAATTTTATATAAGTTTACAGAGTATATGAAATATTATGGAAATATAATCTATTTCATTTAGCATTACCAGGTGCCCTTTGCTTGGGACACATTGAGAATATGTAACACAGCGTTAAACAATAGGGTGTTTCCCACGCCTGTCTGACATGGATATATTTGGTCTAGGATAAACAAGGGGCTGTTAGCTGTCACAGCTGTCATAACATGTCACCATCAACAAGGCTGTCATGAAGGAAACATTAAAAATTTGCCCTTTCATAGGTAGAGACGTCCCTACAGGCAAAATATAATTGTCAATTTTCTTTGTGTGAAACAATGGAAGACTTACAAGTGTGATGGTATAGGAAGAGTGTTGTTTGGAATCACCACCTCTAGAGTAAATGTATTAAGTTCTACCATGATTTATGTTTCATATTCTTTCTCAGGGGGAGTTGGTAGCTGTTCTAGTAGAATTATGACCTCTATATTTCCAGCTTTTCTTTGATTGCTTTCTCAAGGACAGGAAGTATTTGTGCTAAGAGATTGGCAATAAAACCCAACACTGACTGCTGCAGTTGAGAGGGTGGCCACACACAGCTCAATGGTTGTAAGAGATATGCTTGAATCTTTCCAGCCTATTTACTTCATCACACATTTCCAAGCTGGGGAGAATACAACTGGCCAAACACGTGGAAATTTGAAAAGCCGACTAAAATATTCAGCTCCATTTTTTGGCAACATTGCAAGCTTGTCAAAGATATTAAATGGTGGTTTTGATCAACTGCAAGGAGATGTGATGAAAATGTCCTCAATTGAACACCTGGGAAAAACCTGATAGCTTTTAACAAAATTGCTCTCCTTTGTTCCCATTTCAACTGCATTTCAGTTCGATCTCTCACTAAACTGAATTGAAGATGTCCATTTATTGCTCAGTTTTGACTTCACCATCAAACAAATTGTGTAGTCAGTCGAAATTCATGAGTGGTTTGCATCGTTCTTTGGCAAATACTTGCACTTCCCAGTGGCTTGAAGGTTGTAAAATTGAAAGCTATCCCCTTGTTTAGCTTGCGTAAATCAGAACAAAGGCTATCAATTAACTGTTTCCCAGAACAGTCATATTTAGGGTCCATGCACACTCGGCATAAAAAATCTAGGCGTTTTGCATTGTTTTTTCTTCAGCCTGTAGAAGCTCTATGTTAGCCTATGTCTCCATGCACATTAGGGAGTTTACAGGCATATTTTCAAAGGAGTGTTTAACCACTTGCCTACAGGGCACTTATACCCCTCCTTGTCCAGGCCAATTTTCAGCTTTCAGCGCTATCACACTTTGAATGACAATTGCGCGGTCATGCAACACTGTACGCATTTGAAATTTTTATCATTTTTTTGAGACATATAGAGCTTTCTTTTGGTAGTATTGAATCACCTCTGGGTTTTTTATTTTGTGCTAAACAATCCAAAAACAACTGAAAATCTTTAAAAAAAAAGTTTTTGCTTAGTTTTTGTTATAAAATTTTGTAAATAAGTGATTTTTCTCCTTCACTGATGTGCGCTAATGAGGCTCCAGTGATGGGCACTGATAGGCTGCACTGATGGGCACTGATAGGCACTGATGAGGCACTGGTAGGTGGCACTCATGGGCACTGAAAGGCAGCACTCATATATGGCACTGATAGGTGGCACTGGTAGGCCGCACTGACTGGCACTAATAGGCGGCACTGACTGGCACTGATAGGTGGCACTGATAGGTGGCACTGGCTGGCACTGTTAGGCGGCACTGATAGGCAGCACTGATAGGCGGCACTAATGCGCACTGATAGGCAGCACTGACTGGCACTGATAGGTGGCACTGATTGGCAGTACTGATAGGTGGCACTGACTGGCATTGATAGGTGGCACTGAAAAGCAACTCAGATGGGCACTGATATGTGGCATTGATGTGCACTGGTAGGCACTGATATGTGGCATTAATGTGGCACTGATGAGCACTGGCACCTGGCATTGATGGACACTGAGAGGTGGCACTGCTAGGGCTACACTGATCATCAGGGCACACCACACGGATCATCAGGGCACACTGATCATCAGTGCCCTGATGATCAGTGTAGATGTCCCCTCTGAGGAATGCCGATTACTGGCTCTCCTCTCCTCACGAGCTGCCAGTGTGACAGCTCGTGAGGAGAGAAATGCCGATAATCAGCATTTCCTTATTTACATGCGATCAGCTGTGATTGGACACAGCTGATCACATGACCGAACCGATGTTTTCGGCTCTTCCGTTGACCAGTGATCCACTGTGTCTGAGGGACACAGCACACCACCGATCGCCGCGCTGTGTGCCCCCGCAGCCGCACACGCGTGGTTAGACTGGGAGGACGTCATATGATGTCCTCCCAGAACAAGAGAACCGCCTTGTGCCCGTCATTTCCTCATATGGTGGGCGGGAGGCGGTTAAGGGCAGAAAAAAAACCTAGCAGAATCACATCTTTGGGAGGAGATTTCAAAACAGAAAAAATGCTTAATGCTCATAAAAGCGCATAAATTCAGCGTTCAGAAATGTTCGGTGGTTTCAAGTGCATATTAAATAGGGAAGGGAATGTTTTGGAAAAAAAATGTATGTAAAAGCAATTGCCTATAAACACTCTTGTGCAATATGAGCCATCATATGCTACTTTTTCTGCCAGAGATTCTGGCATTATTTCTGCCCCTAGTGTGCATGGACCCTTAAGGTATGCTGTGAATGGTAATTGTTCAGTTACTTGTGTGCTCAAATGAACTGTTAAACCATCAAATGGCTGGTGTCATAACTTATCACATGTGCAGTACCATGGCAACGCAGATCAAACAGGCCAAGATGTCAGCTTCCTTGGTTGTAAAGGAAGGGAAGTTTAGTTCCGCTTTAAATGCTCATAAAGACAGATGTTGCTTTCCTGCATTTGACATACATTTGAAAACGATTGTCAAATGCTAGTCAGCATATTCCCTTTTACTTCAATGGTGTAGTTTGATGACAGTTTTGAGGTTTTTTTTTACCTGATTTGCTTAAGCTGGTCATATTTGTATTCAATTTCCAAAGATGGCAACACACAGATTGATAATGTTGATTTATCAATTGACTTCTGTCAAAGATGCCAAGTGGAAAATTGTTGGCTGAACAGTGCCTGCATCCAGAATATGATAGCCAGTGGCAGGAGATCAGTTTGTCCATGCTGTTTAGTATGAATGGAGGAACCTTCTAGAACTCCCCATGTGTTTGGCTAACCTTAAGGTCACATTTGTTTGTACACAGTAGGTCTTATTGAAAGGTTTGCATTGCAGGCAAATCAGGTCATATGCAGAGGTTTGCTGCATCTTGCCTTCCAGCAAGTGGGTATAAGTAGTGACACGTTTGCATGCAATACAACACCATCATTCTACATGGGCTCTTACAAGAGACATCTCAGTGTTCCAGAGATTTAAGTGAAGACAGACATATGGTCATTCACAGTGAGAAATATTCTGATATATGGTTAACAATATAAAACAGTTAGGAAGTAAACTCTATAGTTAATCCAAATTTTTCTTCTGTTCCAACTTTAGTCTGGTTAGTGTCAAGGTACCTCACAGTGACCTTTGTAGCTGCAGGCACAGTGGAGCGATTCACTCTAAAAGTTCACCATAGAAGCAGTGAAGTCCTTCAAGTCTTGTGTAAGCACATTCCTTTCTCACCTCTTCTCTCTGCTCCTTTTCTGTGTTTACAATAAAATGTAGAAGTCTGGCAGGTTTCCAACTCACTGCTGACGGGGAAGCCAGCTGCTACAAGAAAGTGAAAGTAAACTTGGCTGCAACTACAGAGGTCAGTGAAGGCTTGCTTACAATTTATTCTACTGCCTGATAATAAATATGTAAATACCTGAATGTGCATAGCCTGGCCACAGTTACACTTTAAATTTTCCTTGCAGCGTTCAAGGCTTTCGGACTCGGTGGATGCCTTTCTGCCCCAGTTATCTTTTGTAATGACTCCATCCAGTTTCACATACAGTATAGCATACAGAACAACCCCTCCTGCTATCATTACAAGGAGGGTGTCAGGGCTCCCAGGTATGACCAGAGATGTGTGACTGACGCTGGGAAACGCAGACTTCAGATATGGGATAAACAATATAATTTATTAACACTAACAATACAAACATAAACGCAGTGCAATACTAAACATAATACAGTGCAAACAAACCAAACCAACCACCCACAGATAACAGTACATACAAGCAAGCGTCGTCAGGCAGGCCGGGTCAATATCAATTGGGCAGGTAGGTACAGGGGGAGCAAGCGGAGAATGGTCGGGGTCACAGGCCAGGTTCAGCAGGTAGCAAGCAGCGTAGTACAGAGGGTCAAGCAGAGGGATGGTCAGGGTCACAAGCCAGGGATCAGAACAGGTAGCAAGCAGCGTAGTACAGAGGGTCAGGCAGAGGGATGGTCAGGGTCACAAGCCAGGGATCAGGACAGGTAGCAAGCAGCGTAGTACAGAGGGTCAGCAAAGGAACAGAAACAGGATGCAGGACAGATACAGGGCCCAGGACAAACACACATCAAGGCAGAGTCTGTGGGTCTGGCCATCCCTTAAATACCCCAGCATAATCAGTTCCAGGTGTTAGCTGGCTGCAAAGTTGAGTCTCTGATTGCTGGGAGCACCCGCTGGCCAGCCCTGGTACTGCAGATCAAAAGGCAGGTGAGTCCCACCATTGCTGGCCAGTCCATTCCTGACAGAGGGAACTTATAAGGTTTTAACATCATTTATTAAAAACAATGGTCTGTGTACCAGTTATTTATGTTTTATCAAGGAACATTACTACCAAAAGGATGGAAAATACAACATTTTATATTTAGGTAGTATTGGATTGCATGTCAATAAAAACTGTGTCAAATGACTTGTTAATCATACAACATAAAATTCACTTTCTGCCTTTCTCAAACTTTTAACCCCAAAGGAAAACCATTTTCAGGTCTTGGGGAACCCTTACTAAATCAATTCATCTATAAAACACAAAATATATGAGCGCTGGGTTAAGGTAAGAGTGAAGAGCTGCCAGCATAAAGAGGGAAACCTCAAAATCTTCCAAAGAAAATATGTAAACAAGTAAAAATATGCAGCGCTAGAATAGCATTGATGAGTAAATAAATGTACATGTAGAAAAGTAGGCAAAAGAGATGCTCAAAACTGGCATATAACACTGTTAACAGATAAGAAGACCAGTTTGAGGTATAATCTCACAGGAGCAGATAATGATAATCATACTTTAGTCCTTATATATGCACATATATGAGAGTAGACACAAATGCAGTAATAATCAGAGAAATGGCGTTTAGCAATGCTACGAGGTGAAAAAGACCAGTCTAGGATATCATCTCTTAGGTGCAAATGGTGACAATAGTGCTCTAGTCCCTATAGTAGATAAAGCAAATAACCGTGATTGCTGTGGCTGTGAGAATAGGTGTACAATGCACTAACCAGATAGCACAAATGATTGTGCATTGGAGTATATAAGACCTACCCGGTACTCCTTGGTACTCAGGGAATGGAACCTTTAACACGGATGAAGGCATCAAGGCTGGATCAGCCACCAGGGGTCATCCATCCAGGACAGGTTACCAGTAGCCAGCAGTATGAATCACAGCCATCAGGACATGTCAGCAGTCTCCAGCAATACCGGTCTCAACCATCGGCGGGGATCATGCAAATATGCATAGGTCAGATATGAAGAAGCACCTTAAGAGAGGGGGGGGGGGGCCCGCCAGTGGAAATAACTAGCCTGAGAGAAAAAAGCTCCAATAGTGTAGTAGTTTTAATGCTTGAGATAAAAATGACATCAGAAAACAAAAAATTCCAAACACTTACATCAATCAATAAAAACGTTGTCAGCCATATGGGAGGCCGTGTGGTGTAATGGTACAGGTTAGGGGCACCTCCCTAAGGCGTTTCGTGTAACACACACTTTGTCAAAGGGAGAGTGCCCTGTAAAATTGCCCCATATAAGTACTAATCGGCGCGCAAGCGCCCTAATCTGTTGCCGCGTTATCGCGGTATTTTCGCGCAGTACAAGTGAGCGGTGGCCATTTTGTTGACTCCGGTCACTAGATACCGATCACCATTCGCGCATGTGCGGTGAGCGCCGGTGGCGTCCATTTTGTTGTAGTTAAAGTATATACATCCTAAGAAGGGAGCACACTGAGTGTGCTATGATGGAGCAACATTCTAAACTGTATAAATACATGGCCAAAAGGAGTCTATACGTCTAACTGGCAATATTGGGTAATAGGGGGGACATTAAAGTAGTAATAAGTGTTAAATATCACATAGTCATGATAATTAAAAAAAAAAAATTAGAAAGAAAAGTGCAATAACAATCCACAGACAACATAGTAATCGCCCCCTATTGACCAAAAACGGTCAGGAAGATATGTGGTTGCTCCATTCACTATAATATATGTACAGTGGGGATCGAAAGTTTGGGCACCCCAGCTAAAAATGTACATAAAGAAGCCAAGGAAAGATGGAAAAATCTCCAAAGGGCATCAAATTACAGATTAGACATTCTTATAATATGTCAACAAAAGTTAGATTTTATTTCCATCATTTACACTTTCAAAATAACAGAAAACAAAAAAATGGCGTCTGCAAAAGTTTGGGCACCCTGCAGAATTTATAGCATGCACTGCCCCCTTTGCCAAGCTGAGACCTGCCAGTGTCATGGATTGTTCTCAATCATCGTCTGGGAAGACCAGGTGATGTCAATCTCAAAGGTTTTAAATGCCCAGACTCATCTGACCTTGCCCCAACAATCAGCACCATGGGTTCTTCTAAGCAGTTGTCTAGAAAACTGAAACTGAAAATAGTTGACACTCACAAAGCTGGAGAAGGCTATAAGAAGATAGCAAAGCGTTTTCAGATGTCAATATCCTCTGTTCGGAATGTAATTAAGAAATGGCAGTCATCAGGAACAGTGGAAGTTAAAGCAAGATCTGGAAGACCAAGAAAAATATCAGACAGAACAGCTCGCAGGATTGTGAGAAAAACAATTCAAAACCCACGTTTGACTGCACGATCCCTCCAGAAAGATCTGGCGGACACTGGAGTTGTGGTACACTATTCCACTATAAAGAGATACTTGTACAAATATGGTCTTCATGGAAGAGTCATCAGAAGAAAACCTCTTCTACGTCCTCACCACAAAAATCATCGTTTGAACTTTGCAAATGAACATATAGACAAGCCTGATGCATTTTGGAAACAAGTTCTGTGGACCGATGAGGTTAAAATTGAACTTTTTGGCCGGAATGAGCAAAGGTACGTTTGGAGAAGAAGGGGCACAGAATTGAATGAAAATAACCTCTGTCCAACTGTAAGTATGGGGTTGGATCAATCATGATTTGGGGTTGTGTTGCAGCCAGTGGCACGGGGAACATCTCACGAGTAGAAGGACAAATGGATTCAATAAAATTTCAGCAAATTTTGGATGGTAACTTGATGCCATCTGTGAAAAAGCTGAAGTTAAAGAGAGGATGGCTTCTACAAATGGATAATGATCCTAAACACACCTCGAAATCCACGGGGGATTACATCAAGAGGCGTAAACTGAAGGTTTTGCCATGGCCTTCACAATCTCCTGACCTCCACATAATTGAAAATCTATGGATAGACCTTAAAAGAGCAGTGCGTGACAGACAGCCCAGAAATCTCAAAGAACTGGAAGACTTTTGTAAGGAAGAATGGGCAAAGATACCTCAAACAAGAATTGAAAGACTCTTTGCTGGCTACAAAAAGCGTTTACAAGCTGTGATACTTGCCAAAGGGGGCAGTACAAGGTATTAACTCTGCAGGGTGCCCAAACTTTTGCAGACACCATTTTTTTGTTTTCTGTTATTTTGAAAGTGTAAATGATGGAAATAAAATCTAACTTTTGTTGACATATAAGAATGTCTAATCTGTAATTTGATGCCTTTTGGAGATTTTTCCATCTTTCCTTGGCTTCTTTATGCACATTAATACAAATTTTTAGCTGGGGTGCCCAAACTTTCGATCCCCACTGTATATTAAACATAGACATATGTATAAATAAAACGGTAAATTAATAAAAATGGATAACAAACACATGGAAAATATATAATAAAATCAAATCCAGAAAGTGAGATCCCCTTGATTATATAAAAATGTATATAATATATTCGATAGATAGAATAAAATTACATTGTAAAGGGTTATGGTGTATCATGATGATGTGGCCTAGTTGTCACAAATTGGAAATGGAGAATGTATATCCATACTAAAATGTATCAATAAAATTAATATAATTGATAAAAATTATTAAATTAAATATATGAACCTCACTCTATTCCTATAGAAATATAATAAATAATTACATTAGTATGGATAGTATGGATAATGATAAAATTGCATAAAAAATTCTCCGTATAAACTATAATATGGCTAAAATCCCGGAGTTATATTAAAAGCCTCACTCGAGTATATGATAGTTCTATAGTAAAATTGAGCCTCACAAAAATAAAACCATAAAGTAACATAGAACATAGGTGGGAAATTGGTCTAGCTGGTGTCAATAAAACAATTGATTGTCTAAATCAATGTTGAGGCTTTGTGAGGAGAGCGTTTGCAATAAAAAAAATCCACTTTGTTTCCAGCATGGAAACTGCCCTCCTTTTAAAAAGACCTCTCCAATGATTATTAATAACATCAATAACTGTGAATTTTAAAGAGTGGGGGTTTCTGTGATGTTGTTGTCTAAAATGCATAGACAAGGAGTGCTCCTTAAAGCCTTTTTTGATGTTGGACAAATGCTCACGTAGTCTGTCCCTAAGTCTCCTAGTCGTTCTACCCACATATTGCTTGCCACATGTGCATTCCAGTAAGTAGACGACATGTGAGGTATTGCATGTGATCGTGGTTTGGATATCAAAAGTTCTACCTGTTATGTTAGATCTGAAGGATTTCACTGGGTTTTTATGTATACCGTTGTGTACGCACAGCATGCACCTATTGCAAGGGTGAAAACCTTTGCGATTGAAAAGGAAGGACAATTGTTTAGGAGGGTTAACTATATTTGGTGCAAGCTTATTCCTTAGTGTGGGTGCTCTGCGGTAAGTGATTTCTGGATAATTAGGTAGTGCACCCCCCAATATGGGGTCGTTTTTCAAAATGATCCAATTTTTCTTGATAATTCTGGCTATGTCCTTGTATTGTGTAGAAAAATTGGTCACAAAAGGACAAAATCTTTCAGTCTGGATCTTGCCTATAGAAGTGAGAAGGTGGTTTTGATCTAGGTCTCCAATCTTTTTTATCTCTGTTTCTAGTATTGTAGCGTCATATCCTTTTTCAATAAATCTATTCTTGTGAATACTAGATTGAATAGCAAAGTCTTCCCTTTTTGCACATTTCTTATGAATGCGTAAAAATTGCCCTCTTGGGATGTTGTCCAGCCATCTTGGTAGGTGGCAATTCATCAGGGATGAATGGAAAACAGCTGCTTACATTAGTGGTCAATTTGAAGAATGCAGCACTTAAAATTATATTAATCCCTCATTTTTAAGCACTTTCAGCATCTGAATTAATCACTTACTAAATATTCAGCTTCTTTATCTTTTAATCCCCGTCTATGTTCCAGTTTAAGCTGGTGTCATGGCTACTGCACTAGGTTTCCTGTTTCAGGGTGACTTCTTTCTCTTGCAGCATCCTATAGAGATACCCTACATGCAGAGCCTAAACTTGTGTCTCACTACACTGTGTACATCAATAGAAACACACAGCCATGTAGCCTAGCATTGCAAGGCACTCCCCTGCCCCCTACTTTGTCCACTGTTAACTCTTTCCTCTAAAGACTGAAAGATCAGGGAAGCAGCACTAAGAAAGCAGGAGCCAGTGGGATTAAAAGCCGCAAGGCCAAGTACCGGGGTAAGCATTTCAACAGTTTCCTGGGGAATGTTTAATTTATTTTGTTCAATGTTTCAAGTTAAAAAGTGTTCAGGGTTTAATACTACTTTAAGTAAGCCATGCTACTGTTGGATTTAATTTAGCAGATTCCCCCATTAATGACATACAGTGCAGATTGAAGAAATTTCTGGATAATCAGGTAGTGCCAGCAGACACCGCTGCTTCTGATTGGATGCAGCTGCTTTTCAGCTGACTATTCTCTGTCCGACAACTGCAATTTTTCAGTTGAAGGATGTTGAGCAAGAGGGTGGTGAAAATGCTACCCATGAACAGTTCATCAGGAACTGGATGAAATTTGCATAGTGGATGGACAGCTTAACAGTGGCAGTCAGAATATCATTCATACTGGAAATTGGAAAGATAATAGCTGTCATGCTACTGACTTTGCCAAGTGCCTTTGGCCCTGGAACTGTGCAAGTACCATCAAATGGGAGTCGCAGCTCAAGTAACCCCTAGCAACCTCTAGAGCAGTCATTCTCAACCAGGGTTCCTCCAGAGGTTGCTAGGGGTTCCTTGAGCTGTGGTTGATTATCTTCCCATCTGATAGCTCCTGCATAGGTTTTTGGACCAGAACCACTAGACAAAGTCAAAAGCATGACACCAGTTCATCTTTTCAGCTATCAGTAATGGTGACATTCTTACCACCACTGTAAGGGTTGTATTCTTCCTATTGACCACCAATGTGGGGGGCATGTTTCCCATTAACCCCCAATAAATTGGTTTTAGTAAGGGTTCCTCAAACTGAAATTTTAGAGGTTCCTCTGGGGGAAAAAAGGTTGAGAAAGACTGCTGTAGGAGAAGGGAATTGGCAGACGTAAATACAAAGAAACTGTAAATTTTTTTTAAAAATGTTCAAAAATGGTTTTACAAATGTTAAATGAAGATGGGGCATAGTTTGTTTTTATCTATGCTGCTTAGTAGAAAAGTACTATGATTTTTTCACTGAAATCAAGTAGGTGTGGCCCTTTGTAAACATAATAATAAACACTTAAATATTTATTGCAGTCAATTGAGTATGACATGCCTGGTCTAGTGTTTTTGAAGAGTCCAATTTTGTAGCACTGATCACAGAATTCTGTCAGCATGTTTGAAAAAATTCTGTAAATCAAGAGCTAGAGGTAAATAAAACTGGAGATGCTTTGTTGAGCAGCACCATGGATAGATAGAGAGGGTAAACAGCAAGTAGAACCTATTACAAACTGCATATAGATGAGCTGTTCAAAATATAGTGTAGACATTTGTGAGCAGGGCCAGGACAAGGGGTGGGCAGAAGGAATACCTGCCCTGGGCATGACTTTATTATGTGGGGGCACTGGGAGCTTTCTGCACAGGACCCGCCATCTTGCTTACAGGTCAGTTTGTGCCTTACACTTCACCCCCCACAATACCGATCCCTTGTGGCTCCCCTACAGCTGCTGGTTACTCTTCACACCAATTTCAGGGCATTGCTCCCTTCACCTCTGTTAGCCAATATATTTCTGCAAGACAGAATGTGCATCACTATTAAGTTCTTGAGTTCCCTGTGTGTGCCGCAACCATTGCATACTTTTCAGCTTGGCACTGCACACAGTTTTTAGTCCATCCACTACTCCGCCCAGGGGTGCAAGTTGACATCTTTGCCCTGGGTACTGGATGAACTTGTCCCGCCACTGTTAATGAGTATACAAAATAATTACATGGTAAAATGGTTAGCACTTCTGCCTGGCAGCACTAGGGTCATCGTTTCAAATGTCAATCACGCCACCAACTGCCTGGAGTTTGCATGTTCTCCCTGTGCCTGCATGGGTTTCCTCCGGGTACTCTGGTTTCCTGCCACACTCCAAAGATATGCTGGTAGATTAATTGGCTCCTGTCCAAATTGACCCTAGTACATGAATGTGAGTACCTTAGATTGTACGCTTCTTGAGGACAGGAACTGATGTGAATGTACAATATATATGTAAAGTGCTATAAAAGTATCTGTAATAAATAAATACATAATATTTAACCACATGTATGCCATGCTATAGCCGAATGAT
This sequence comes from Staurois parvus, assembly GCF_062004578.1. Classification (NCBI taxonomy): domain Eukaryota; kingdom Metazoa; phylum Chordata; class Amphibia; order Anura; family Ranidae; genus Staurois; species Staurois parvus. Next base: position 355,666 of record NW_028317819.1, read on the forward strand.
GGCTACAGCGCGGTTGTCCAGTTCTGGGAGGGTGTCATATGACCATCAGTGCCCATCCGTACCGCCTATTAGTTCCTATCAGTGCCACCGATCAGTGCAGCATCATCAGAGCCTCCTCATCAATGCCCACAAGTGCTGTCTCATCAGTGCCACCTCAGCTGTCTCATCAGTGCAGCTTATCAGTGCCCATCAGTGCTGCCTATCAGTGCCCATCAGTGCAGCCTCTTCAACGCACATCAGTGAAGGAGAAAAATTACCTGTTTGCAAAATTTTATAATAGAAACAAAGAAAACTTTTTTGTCCAATTTTTTGCTCTTTTTTTGTTTATAGTGCAAAAAATAAAACACCCAATGGCGATTAAATGCCACCAAAATAAAGCTCTATTTGTGTTAAAAACTGATAAAAATTTCATATGGGTACAGTGTTGAATAATTGTGTGATTTTCATTCAAAGTGCGACAGTAGTGACAGCTGAAAACTGGCCTGGGCACAAAGGGGGTACAAGTGCCCGGTAGGCAAGTGGTTAAAGCTGAACTCTAGGCAAACAGCAAAATACATAAATAGCTATTTTTTCTGCCTGAAAATTTTCAAGACAGAAGACTTGATTACCCAATAGTTTTTAAGACAGAGGACTTGATTACCCAATAGTTTTTAAGACAGAGGACTTGATTACCCAATAGTTTTTAAGACAGAGGACTTGATTACCCAATAGGTTTTAAGAAAGAGGACTTGATTACCCAATAGGTTTTAAGACAGAGGACTTGATTACCCAATAGATTTTAAGACAGAGGACTTGATTACCCAATAGTTTTTAAGACAGAGGACTTGATTACCCAATAGTTTTTAAGACAGAGGACTTGATTACCCAATAGGTTTTAAGAAAGAGGGCTTGATTACCCAATAGATTTTAAGACAGAGGACTTGATTACCCAATAGTTTTTAAGACAGAGGACTTGATTACCCAATAGATTTTAAGACAGGGGACTTGATTACCCAATAGTTTTTAAGACAGGGGACTTGATTACCCAATAGTTTTTAAGACAGGGGACTTGATTACCCAATAGTTTTTAAGACAGGGGACTTGATTACCCAATAGTTTTTAAGACAGGGGACTTGATTACCCAATAGTTTTCAAAACAGAAGACTTGATTTTAATCTTCTGCAGCTAAGTGAAACTAAATTCGGCATCATGGTGGTGTCCTGCTGGGGGTACTGTAATGAGGTTTGGAGACACTGCTTTAATGCATTCTCTGCATTAAGATAAAAAAGGCCCCAACACCATTCTATGAGTCCAGTCAGTCAAATTGTTGGTAGGAGGACTGTGGCTTGCCAGGCGCTGTGTATGTCTATGGACCTACATAGCACCAGCTGGGAGTGTGCACACACAGGAGTATCTTTAGCAGCTGGAAGCTAAGGAAATGGTACAAAGAAATAAAAAAGTTATTTAAAAAAGAAGAAGCCTCATTTACAATAAGCCAAGACCTCTTCATTTAAAAAAATAAAAATTAAGGGTTTGTTATCACTTTAAGTAATTATTACAGATCTCACTCTTATCCCTTGATCATCCTATGACAGGACAGGAAAAGAAGAAACAGCAGAATGATATGCTCATCCATCTGTAATTCTGCTTTCTCCTCTTATCAGCATGTCAGCACAGCTGAATGGCTCCGTGTGCTGGTTCTCCTCCTCGCAATCTGTGCTCTGCTGTACAAGGGATTGCAAGAGACTGTGCTGCCAGCTACTAAGTGCCAGATCAGATCTTTTTGAACTGCCCCAAAAGACCCCAATGTACATGACTGGCATATCATTCTAACAAAGGCTTTTAAAGGCTGACTTTCTCATACGGTGAAAAGTACCATCACATCCTTTAAGCGCCTAAATATGCTACAACTTACAATGCCAGCCAGTAAATGATAACTGTCAAAACTGAGGCAACATGAGCTGTGAAAATAATACATAATTCACTATACAGTATAGGGAACTAGTGATCAGGGAGATGGCAACATAACTGTGCAGGCAGGCATCTGTAGAACATGCTTCTTTACAATGGTTCCATGGAACGCACCAGTTGGCTCTCTCAGTAGAGAATCTATACTCAACATCTGCAGATCATTAAGATGACATCCAGGATTGGAGTATAATTTTGTGATTGTGGTGTGCCAGGTGCTGGTTAGAATCCAATTATGGCTCTCTAAATTCACTAGAGCTTCCTGAGCCTGGACACCAACATTGTCACTGCAACCAGTGTTGTGTTTAGGTTCTGTGCTGCCCTAGACAACACAAAACACCTGTCACACCCCGGCCACCCAAACCTTCACTGCCCCCCCTTCCCGGGAAAAAAGGAGAGAGACTCACCATCAAAGCTCTCCAGAATCCTGGCTCTCTTCCCGGAGTGTCACGGACGTTCCCCTGGCTCCAATCACTCCACTCTTCTGAAGACAAACAAATGAAACCAGCGCTCAAATCTCCATGCAGACCAAGAGGAATTCACAATGGCAAACGAAGAGGTGCAGCCCTTCAAAGATCGGGAAATCCGGGTACTGATGAACAAAAACGAAAAAAGGGCGCACTCTCATCGTGCATTACCGTGGTAAACCACATATAGTCCACAATGGACTATTCTGAGCTCTGAGGAAGGGGGTTCGTCTCCCGAAACGCGTCAGATATCCCCAATTGGGGCACAGCATTGCATTGATCAACAATGCGGACTATTCATACTGCTTATATTATCCTTTGGTGTGTGAGTATATATCTATTTGATTATACAATAAATACATGGTTTATCACGGTAATGCACGATGAGAGTGCGCCCTTTTTTCGTTTTTGTTACTCCGCTCTTCTGCCTGCCGCCGAGCCCCTGTTTCCCCCGGAGCCTCCTCGGCACGACATCACCACACAAGAACTGGATCAGCACAACCAGCGTCCCTTCCTCCAGGGGGCAGGGGTGCCCCTCTGCAAAATGCCGCCCAAGGCAAATGCCTTGTTTGCCTTGCGGTAAATACACCCCCTGACTGCAATTCCAAGGGATGCACAATCATAAAAGTACAATACTGACTGCAAGTTTAGTAAGAAATAATCACATTCAACTGGACTTATTCTGTAATATTGAAGATATTTTGCAGTTGTCCAAGCCACGTTTTTGATTCTAAAGATTATCAGAAAAATACTTTGACTATTAGGCTCCATCCACACTAGCTTAAAAAATGCTCCTAGCAGCAGATTATGAGCATTTTGTTCTGCTTCTAGAAGCAAACAGTGTTATCTTATGTGTCCATGCGCACTATTTTAGTCTAGAAGTGTTTTTGAAGCTTAAGCTTCTAGAAGCAGAAAAAAAAACTTTTTTTTGTCATTTTTGGGAGTGATTTGCCAGCAGAAAAAAAAGCTGAATGCTCCTATGTGCTGCTAACTTCTGATAAAGCTGGCATAAAAATGCTATTATGAGCTTTTTTTATCCAGTGCTTTTCTGGCATTTTTTTGGTTTATAATGTACATGGAGCCTTTAGAATAATTGGCTCAACCGAGTGCACCCAAGAAAGCTGCCTTATCTCCTAAGGCTTGAGTGTCCAGGGAGAAAAATTCTAATGAAATACATACTGTATTGAAAACAAAGTCAAAATGTACAAATCACACCACGACTTCATCAAATGGCTGCAACATTATGCATCATCATTGGCCTTTGCACCATCATGTTGCATATCTATCTATCTATCTATCTATCTATCTATCTATCTATCTATCTATCTATCTATCTATCTATCTATCTATCTATCCATGTGTTTAAATTATATATCTAAAATCCTTTTTTTTTTGGTTTTGGATAAAGTAGTAAAGGTCTTGTTTATACTTGTGGTTGAGAGGTGTAAAGACAAATGGTTGAGCTGCATTTTTAGCAGGCAGTACCGCTGTTGAATGCGACCCATTCAGGTGAATGGGGCTGCCACAATTGCCCTGCAATTGTGTGAAATGTCCATGGTACTACATTTACAGCTTTAAAAAAGGCTGCCCTTTTGCAGATCGCTTTTCAGAAGTGTGGTAATGTTAACCATATGTCTAACATAGCCAAAGGGTTAAATGCCTAAATATCCTGTCTTTTTTGTTTGTTTGTTTTTATTGTCATTGTATCCCATGGAAAAGTTTTCACTTAATTTCCTTTCCTTCAAGTTCGGTTCTTACGACAATGACCATGACCCCCAAAACATAAAAACCTAGCAGGGGTTCTAGTCCTTCCCTACTCTATCGGTTTTCAATAAGTTTTATGTTCTGTTTTGTACAGGAAACAGATCCTCTTCAACCTTAACATATGAAATAATTCCTTACTCTTATAGTATGTGTATCTCACTTAAAGATGCTATTTTATAATTATTTTCATTAGCGTTGGAAGACTTGTTTTCCAAAATGCCACCTGAAGGAAATGAAGAAGAAAATAACAGGAACATTAAACTCATGCTCGACCGTCTGTAGACACTGAGTAGTAATAGAAACAGAGATAGAGGGACCAATGAATTGTGGAGGAGAAAGTATACTTACAGTAGATATATCTAAAAGTAGTCACTGAGGAATTATCTGGAAGAAATTTATTCTCCTTTCATGTGCAATTCAGAGGTGGGACCTAATTACATGTATGGTTTCATGTTTGACACTAGAACGCTGAGTATATCCCTTGTTTAGGAAACACACTGACAGCAGTGTTGTCGGCCAATACAGTGCGTCACTCTTCAGTGTTTACACACAGCTCTGAGCTTCATGAACCATCTTCTCTTTAAATGAGGTTATTGTACTGATTTTCATTTTTTTGGTAATTGGGAGATGCCGATCTAAAAATTACTGGAGGAGGAGAAACTTTGCAGTACAGGTCATTTTCCAATTCCCCTTTAGCTTCTCATCTTCCAAACATTAGAAAACTATGTATTTAGGCAGTTAGGGACTGTATTTGCCAATACAGTGCGTCACTCTTCAGTGTTTACACACAGCTCTGAGCTTCATGAACCATCTTAGCTTTAAATGAGGTTATGTTACTGATTTACATTTTTTTGGTAATTGGGAGATGCCAATCTAAAAATTACTGGAGGAGGAGAAACTTTGCAGTAAAGGTAATTTTCCTATTTCCCTTTAGCCTCTCATCTTCCAAACATTAGACAACTATGTCAATAAATCTGCAGCGCTATAAGATGATAAAAATGAGGAAAAAACCATACAATATGACAAATGAAATGTTAAAATAATAATAATAAAATGGTAAATTTGTAGATTGTACGCCCCTTGAGGGTTAGGGACTGATGTGAATGTACAATATATATGTAAAGCGCTGCATAAACTGACAGTGCTATATAAGTACATGAAATAAATAAATAATAAATAAATAAATGCATAAAAAGAGGCGCTAGGGGGCGCCAAAAATGACAATAGCATGATTTACGTAAGACGGTAATCACGGTGTCAGTGGGAGGAATAGTGCTCCATCATTGGTGTCAGTGGGAGGAATAGTGCCCCATCATTGGTATCAGTGGGAGGAATAGTGCTCCATCATTGGTGTCAGTGGGAGGAATAGTGCCCCATCATTGGTATCAGTGGGAGGAATAGTGCCCCATCATTGGTATCAGTGGGAGGAATAGTGCCCCATCCTTGGTGACAGTGGGAGGAATAGTGCCCCATCATTGGTATCAGTGGGAGGAATAGTGCCCCATCCTTGGTGTCAGTGGGAGGAATAGTGCCCCGTCATTGGTATCAGTGGGAGGAATAGTGCCCCATCATTGGTATCAGTGGGAGGAATAGTGCCCCATCATTGGTGTCAGTGGGAGGAATAGTGCCCCATCATTGGTGTCAGTGGGAGGAATAGTGCCCCGTCATTGGTATCAGTGGGAGGAATAGTGCCCCGTCATTGTTATCAGTGGGAGGAATAGTGCCCCGTCATTGGTATCAGTGGGAGGAATAGTGCCCCATCATTGCGTAAGACATTAATCATGCTATTGTAATTTTTGGTGCCCCCTAGCGCCTCTTTTTATGCATTTACCATTTTATTATTATTTTAACATTTCATTTGTCATATTGTATGTTTTTTCCTCATTTTAATGATCTTATAGCGCTGCATATTTATTGATTTATTTATGTGAAGGATTTGAGCTTTACCTTTATGCTGGCTTCTTGAACTTTACCTTGCACTCGTTTGCTTGCTGTTTTTGAATGAGAAAACTATGTAATTAGGCAGTTAGGGACTTTGGTGTTTTCTCATTAAGCTAATTTTACAGATATTTGTTATGTAAGAGGTGGTTGGGGTTAATTATTCTGTTGTGGCAACATATAGCTATAATCGGGGGTGTTCTGGAGGGTGGAGGGTGGAAAAATGTGTGAATGGCATTTCTATATTTGCTATATAGGAAGTGGTCAGCATACTGTGAAAGGTTGGTCATGTCAGAATGTCCCAAAGACTAGGTGGTGATGAAGGGATTCAAGCCTTAAAAGAAAGACCTGTATGGTGAACAACAGGGCAGCTGACCATGGCTGGCCTTTTTTAAAAGTAGCCAGATTCATTCTGTTTTTACCAGGTCTACCCCCACATGAAGAGCAGAGAGATCATAACAGAGATGTTATTTGTGCAGCCAACTCAACCTGCCAACACACATTAGGGCAGAGAAGACATCTGTCACAGTTTTATCCACGTGTCCGGCAGAGGACTGCAATTTGTATTGGTATTTGAGCAGCAACTTTAAAACCATGTCTGTTGGAGATCTTCTGGAAAGTTTTTTGATAATAGTAGTCACACTTCTGCATAAAAGGGTCCATTCAGGTGAATTGAACTCAGCCAATTAACGCATTTCACTCACAATGAGCTTAAATGTTGAGTATATATATAGTATATTAAAGTAGAAAGTAGAGTTTATTCATAGAGTATATACAGTCATGGCCAGAAATATTGGCACCCCTGCATTTCTGTCAGATAATCAGCTGCACAAACTGTTGGTGCCATATAAATCCTGTATAATTATAATAATAATAATAATAATGCACTACCTTAGCTCAAAACTGTCGCAATTACAAATGTTTAGGCATTCTCCTGTTTATTTCTTTTGTTTGTATTGGTATGACACAAAAAAATTGGAGAAACAAAAAGCCAAATTTGACACATTCCACGCAAAACCCCAAAAATGGAGTGGACAAAATTATTGGGATCCTCAATGTAATCATTGCTAGCACATCCCTTGGAAAATAACTGAAATCAATCGCTTCCTGTAACCATCAATGAGTTTCTTACACCTCTACTGGAATTTTGGCCCACTCTTCTTTCGCCAACTGCTGCAGGTCTCTCAGATTGGAAGGGTTATTTTTCCCAACTGCTGTTTTGAGATCTCTCCACAGGTGCTCTATGGGATTGAGATCTAGACTCATATCTGGTCAGTTCAGTACTCTCCAGCATTTTGTCTGAAACCATTTCTGGGTGCTTTTTGACGTGTGCTTTGGGTCATTGTCCTGCTGTAAGACCCATCACCTCTGATGGAGACCCAACTTTCTGACACTGGGCCCTACATTGCACCCCAGAATTCTTTGGCAGTCTTCAGATTTCATAATGCCATGCACACGGTCAAAACGTCCAGTGCCTGAAGCAGCAAAGCAACCCCAAAACATCAGTGAATGTCCACCATGTTTGACTGTAGGGACTGTATTATTTTCTTTAAAGGCCTCATTTCTTTTTCTGAAAACAGTAGAATGATGGGCTTTGCTAAAAACTGTAATGTTGTTATGTCTGTCCACAGCAAATTCTTGCAAAAGGATTTTGGCTTCCTCCAGGTAAGTTTTGGCAAACTCCAATCTGGCTTTTTTTTATGTTTCTGTGTCAGCAGTGGGGTCCTCCTGGGTCTCCTACCATAGTGTTCCTTTTCATTCAGATGGTGATGTATAGTGAGAGCTGACACCATTGTACCCTGTGCCTGAAGGTCAGCTTGAATTTGTCTGGAAGTTGATTGAGGTACTTTATCCACCATTCGAATAATCCTGCCTTGTAATCTTTGATTATTATTATACAGGATTTATATAGCACCAACAGTTTGCGCAGCGCTTTAAAAAATGAAGGTAGACATTACAGTTGCAATACAATTTGGTACAAGAGGAAACAGAGGGCCCTGCTTGTTGGAGCTTACAATCTAGGAGTCAATTTTTCTCTTTTGTCCGTGTCCAGGGAGATTAGCTACAGTGCCACAGGCTGTAAACCTCTTGACAATGTTGCACACAGTGGACACAAGAACATTAAGATCTCTGTAGATGAACTTGTAACCTTGAGATTGTTTATGCTTTTCTACAATTTTTGTTCTCAAATCCTCAGACAATTCTTTGCTGATCTTTCTCTTCTCTATGCTCCATGTGGCACACAAAGGCACAAAACAGAAAGGTTGAGATATTTTTCACCATTTTAACTGGTTGCCAGTGTGATTTCTATATTGTCAGTGCCTGTTAATTGATACAGGTGAGATTAATTACAAATTGCAGCAGCATCACAAACTTGGAATGCAGTTATTTCTTACAATTTTGAGAAGGTGCCAATAACTTTGTCCAGTCCATTTTTGGAGCTTTGCGTGGAATGTGTCAGATTTGGCTTTTTGTTGCTTCACTTTTTTGTGTCATACCAATACAAACAAAATAAATAAACTTGAGAATGCCTAAACATTTGTATTTGCATCAATTTTCTGGGTGAAGTGGTGCATTATCTGATAGAAATGCAGGGGTGCCAATATTTTTGGTCATGACTGTATTATAATAGAATATGTCTGTAGTAGAGCCTCACCTCTTTTGTATTGTGTCTGTATGAGACCTTGGCATCACCAATCCTAGCTACATAGTTGGCAGGGCAGAGCTCAGTCAAAATGCCTAAACTCTATGGTCATTACATGTACACATACTTATTTTTTTTCTTATTCTCAACCAGGAATTCTAACTAAAGAACATTAGTTTCTTGATTGATCGATTACCATATCTCCAATTGGAATGAAGCTCCAACTTACCTGCAAGTTAGCTGATCCTTTATTAATCTTCAGCATGCTTTCTTCAAAATGTACCATGTCAGCCAGGTCCCTTCACCAAAAGAAAATACGTTATCTTTGTGCTTGTGTTCCAAACCATCTGTTTTCTCATACATAGTCTTACATAATTGTACTTTCAAGTATATTTGCAAAAGCAAAGTACCCCAGCAGGGGACCTCACTCTTTCTTTTTACGCCTGACACTCCATAGTGGTGGTGGAGCCAAGAATTTCAGAAAGAGGATTTTGCTTGCAGAATCCCTCAAAGATATTAGAAAGCAGAAGGCAAGCCTGTCCCTCCGAGCATATTTCATATAAACTCTGAGATCGTAAGGTGTCTTCTTTAAAGTATATGTAAAGTCAACACCTATATGGTATAATTTGGGTAGAATAGGGAATGGTTAAGATTAATAGTATTAATTAACTTCTGTTAGTGTCTGTTTAGTATGTAAAATCAATGATTTTGTTATTGTATTTAATGACACAATTAAATAATATGTGGATAATGTTTTGGGTCACTCGCTAAAGAAAATTTGAATGACCTTGCCTTGAATATGGCATCTTTGATGTGTTATGATATACAGGCAGCAGGTTGGTGCCTGCAGGCAAAGCTGACAGGGTGTATCTATAACTGATGTCATGGGTGTGGAAGATGCACACTTGTTAGTAGGGAATATTAGAGGCATCCTAAGCTCCCACTAGCCAGGCTGTACATCTGTGAAGGGAGTGGCTCTGCTTTATGGGGATTTCAGATTAGGTGGGATGCTGTTAATTCACTGGTGAGAGCATTAGGGTATTTCAGAACTCCCTTATAAACTAATACATTTCTGTGCATTGTCTAGCTGAATCTTCTGGTAATTAAAGTGGTATTAAACCCCAAAAAAACTAAAATTTAATATATTTTAGGGATAAAGGTTTTACATAAATAAGTAAAAGCATATTCATTTTAAGCACCCCTTACGGTGTTACATGGTTTGTTTAATCTCTGTAACTGATATATTCTGCTGGAGAGTTTTTTCTTTTGACAAACAACAGACTTACTGGCTGGATTACCAGATGAAAGCCTAAAAAACGAGAATGAACACAGTCGTCATCACATATAATGGTCAATAAGCTGCAATATATTACATTTTTAGTTTTGGGTTTAATACCACTTTAACCTCCCTAGCGGTCTGATTATGTCTATATTTCTGTGCTCAAAGCAGTACTTTTTTGCATGGAAATATGTATTTTTTTTACTGTAGGCCTGTAATTTTTAGGAATAACTCACTGAAATCTGTCCGAACAAGAGTCTAGTAAACATCCCGGGTATGATAAAATTTGAAACACAAAATTATAAATTATAATTTAATAAATAATCATAAAAAATAATAATATAATAATAAATTTAATTCAATAATATAATCAAACCAAAAACACTGAAATTTGAAATATAGCGCCAAGTTCGCACATCACTGAGCAAAGTCGCAAAATTTTTTTCAGTGTCTGATGATGAATTTCCCCACAAATCATTATCACTCAATTCTGCAAGTGGTTGTAATTTACTATCGCTGTTCTCTAGCTGGTCTAAAACCGCTTTTGACCTAAAGGGACGCTTTTTGGACGCCATGGACATTTCTTAGTTTCCAGGCAGAGAGAACAGTAAAAATGCAGGCAGGGCACAGGACAAAGCACTCGGGACAAAATGTATGTGAAATGGTTTGATACAGTAATGTTTCACTATGTGATTTTATTGTATTTAGTGAATGTCACTTTTTGTCATTTTCAAATTTCCCACCGTTCCGTCCCCGTACGTCCCGTCGTTGCAGGGGACGGAACCCAGAAGACAGATGCCGGCATCCGCCGGAGGACATTACAGGGGACACTGCAGGAGGGACATCGCGGGAGCGCAGGACAAGGTAAGAGAAGAACAGATCCCGGAGCAGCGCCGCATGGTAAGCCCGAGTGTAGCTCGGGGTTACCGCTTGTGGTACTGAAACTTTACCCCGAGCTACACTCGGGAATACCGCCAGGGAGGTTAATAACATGTATGGTACTGAAGATGGCAATGTGTGCTCTTATAGAATTCCAGCCTAAATCCAAAACTCGTCAGGTGGATATGCCACTAGGTTTTCATGAAGATATCATACATTAAACAATACCTGACTGAAGGGGTGTTATGTGGTCAAAATAATGCTCAAAAGCATTCCTTTTTAAATCATTTTCAGAACCCTGGGATACCCCACTCACATCTCCAGACCATTCAGAAAATATTCAATTAATCACTGTGCTCTGGATGCACCCCTGCAACCAGTTTCCTGTCCAGGTATGTACCATGCCATCAATGCCAAAAGACCCCAATTTATAGGTTGTTTGTCGGGTACTGTATCAAATGCCTTAGCGAAATCTAGATACACTATGTCCACAGGACTTCCTCTATTCAAATTACAGCTCATCTCCTCATAGAATGTTAAAAGGTTGATCTGGCAAGAATTTTTCTTCATAAATCCATGTTGGCTACTACTAATGATACCATTTCATCAGACAATTCTTGGATAGGGTCCCTTATCTTTCCTTCTAATAGTTTACATACAATTGACAATAGGCTGACTGTAGTTACCAGGTATACAGTATATCTCGGCCCTTTCTTTAAATATTGTTACCACGTTTGTGTTTTGCCAATCACCTGGTATCATTTAATTTAGTAAGCCGTCCTTAAAGATTACAAGTAATGATCTAGCTATAACAAGTCATGAGTACTTGTGAAAATGCTCCCGATACCTGAAATCGATACTCTGTGGTGTTATTTGCGTAAATGGACGCAAATTGCCCCCCAAAGAATAGCATGCGATTTGAACAGGAATGCGGTACTATTCCTGTCCAAATCCCATGCCGTTTCCCCATTGCTCCTGTATGAACCCAGGCTTGTCATAGCCTGAGTTCACACAGGAGCGGTGCGGGAAGCTGCCCTGCACCAGACCCATGCTGTTACAGCACAGATACAGTGATCAGCATGGGAGGCTGCAACCTCCCCTCCATGTATTCTCTGGTGGAGATCTCTTTGTGAAGGGAAGGGGCAGGGGGATGGAGCACAAGCCTGCAGTGTCCTTTCCAAGTATCATCTCTACAAGTCTGGGGATTTGAAATCCCCCCCAGCTTTCTCTCCTCTCAGTGCAGGGATGACAATATGGGCTAGATGGCTTTTGAGTGGTTAGCACAGTCACAGTGTTGACCAGTCAGAAGCTGTCTAGCCCCTACTGTCATCCCTGCAAGGATAGGCAAGCTTCACTTTACAAAGAATACCCAATCACATGCAAGGAAAAAAAAAAACTGCATTTTTGCTTGCACATGATTAAATGATGGTAGTCAATAGAGCTCCCCCCTCATTTATTAAGCTCTGGAGCAACTTCACTTGCAAAGTGCCTTTAGTAAATCAACCCCATTCATTTAGTATATCCACCCCATTTACATGATGTAAAATGTTCGTATTTTCTCCTGTCATTTTGCCAGATTTTTTAGAGACTTTTTTGTGAATATACAAGAATATACAGTGGATATAAAAAGTCTACACACCCCTGTTAAAATGTCAGGTTTCTGTGATGTAAAATAAGGAGACAAAAATAAATAATTTCAGAACCCATTCCACCTTTAATGTGACCTATAAACTGTACAACTCAGTTGAACAACAAACTGAAATATTTTAGGTGGAGGGAAGAATAAATAAAAAAATAAAATAATATAGTTGCATAAGTGTGCACACCTTTAAACTAATACTTTGTTGAAGCACCTTTTGATTTTATTCCAGCACTCAGTCTTTTTGGGTATGAGTCTATCAGCATGGCACATCTTGACTTGGCAATATTTGCCCACTCTTTCTTGCAAAAACACTTCAAATCTGTCAGATTGCAAGGGCATCTCCTGTGCACAACCCTCATCAGATCACCCCACAGATTTTCGATCAGATTCAGGTCTGGGCTCTGGCTGGGCCATTCCAAAACTTTAATCTTCTTCTGGTGAAGCCATTCCTTTGTTGATTTGGATGTATGCTTTTGGTCGTTGTCATGCTGAAAGATGACATTTTACTTCATGTTCACCTTTCTAGTATAATCCTGAAGGTTTTGTGCCAATATTGACTGGTATTTGGAGTTTTTCATAATTCCCTCTCACTTGACTAAGGCCCCAGTTCCAGCTGAAGAAAAACAGCCCCAAAGCATGATGCTGCCACCACCATGCTTCACTGTGGGTATGGTGTACTTTTGGTGATGTGTAATTTTGTTTTTGTGCCAAACATAACTTTTGGAATTATGACCAAAAAGTTCAACATTGGTTTCATTAGACCATAACACATTTTCCCACATGCTTTCGGGAGACTTCAGATGTGTTTTTGCAAAATTTAGCTGGGCTTGGATGTTTATCTTTGTAAGAAAAGGTTTCCATCTTGCCACTCTACCCCATAGCCCAGACATATGAAGAATACAGGAGATTGTTGTCACATGTACCAACACAGTCAGTACTTGCCAGATATTCCTGCAGCTCCTTTAATGTTGCTGGAGGCCTCTTGGCAGCTTCCCAGACTAGATTTCTTCTGATCTTTTCACCAATTTTGTAGGGACATTCAGTTCTTGGTAATGTCACTGTTGCGCCATATTTTCTCCACTTGATGATAACTGTCTTCTCTGTGTTCCATGGTATATCTAATGCCTTGGAATTCTTTTGTACCCTTCTGCTGACCGATACCTTTTAACAATGAGATCCCTCTAATGCTTTGGAAGCTCTCTCCAGACCATGGCTTTTGCTGTAGGATGCGACTAAGAAAAGGTCAGGAAAGACCTATTAGAACAGCTAAACTTTACCTAGATTGTATGCTCCAAGGAGCAGGACCCTCGAACCCCTCGTGTATCGCATTGTATTGTTTTTGTACTCTCTCATGCATTGTCTCCCATTTTAATGTACAGCGCTGAGCGAACTATTGGCGCTATATAAATACTGTATAATAATAATAATTTGGGGTTAATCAGCGGCACTTTAAATGATGGCAGGTGTGTACTGACTCCTATTTAACATGATTTTGAATGTGATTGCCTAATTCTGAATACAGCTACATCCCCAGTTATAATAATGCAACCACATTATTTTAGTTTTTTATGTTTACTTTTCCCCCTAAACATCACTCTAACCATAATACAATGTACATTGTATCACAATGTGTATCACAATGGTCTAATCCCTTGGTACAACATATGTAGTGAGGATACTTTACTTTTTCACATTTATTTTTAGAGATTTCTTTCTACAGACATGTTCCCACTGACATCATTGATCTTTTTAGATATCTATAAGGGGGTAATTATTCCCACTGACCATCACACGAATGTATCGTGAATTGTAGATATAGTCATTTTTATCAGGGTTTTCCTGAGACTGGAAAGTTACTTCAAGGCTTCTTCTGTGTTGAAAAGGTTGAGAAAGACGGCTTGAAAGTGTAACTATGTGCAATTCTTTTTTTTCATTTTGGATAGAGTAAGGGAGGGTTATAACCCCTGTCGGTTTTTTTTTATGTTTTTGCCATCTGTGTCCCCATTGGAAGATGTACCCTCTAATTTGTTTCTAGGGATAAACCCAAATTTAGGATTTTCTTTTCATTTCACTTTCAATAATAATGACAGGACAAATAGAGGGGTTGAATGTCCCTAATGGGAACAGACAGAAATAAAAAAAACCCTAAAAGGTGTTCTAATACCTCTCCACACTATCCGAAACAAAAAAAAAAGTTTTTTTTCTTCAATTATACTGTGAGTAAATACAAGATATATTTCTAAATGTCAAATATTGAAAGAAAATAGTATAAAAAAATCACACACATACTGTATATAAATACCCTTCTTCCACCAATAAAAAAGACAACAAGACAGCATTGTAGAAAAAAAAGGGTATTTACGATATGTGTGTGATTTTTTTATACTATATTTACTCATTTGACATTTATAAAGATATTTTGTATTTACCTAATTTAACTTAGTTGTTTTTGATACACCACGGGTGTCCTATGGAAGCAGCTTCCCTTTTATTACTATTCTAGTCACCTTTTTTCTTTTGTACTAATACATACTCAGCAGGGACCGACTTGAATCAACTTCAGTACAAGCAACGTGCCCATGGATGGATCAAATTTTAGTATTTAATCCCTCTATGGCCAGCTGAAGTCACAGCAATAGCCACACACAATGTACTTAAACTGTTAACACACAAACAATTCTAATTTCTTGTCTTTATTGAACACACCCATTAAACATTCACAGTGCTGGTTTGGCAGTGGGGTTTGATTGATAAAAGACGCTCAAATATTTTAAGACTGCTGTTCATAAGAAGCATCAGATGATATGAACCCTGACTCACAAAAATAAGCTTGTTGAGGACATATGATCAAGAGTAGTTGATATGCATAAGGCTGGAAAGGGGTACAAAGCAATTTCAGAGTGCTTATGCTTCCATCAGTAAACAAATTGTCTATAAATGAAGACAGCACTGGTCTCTTCCAGGTGCTGGTCATGCATCTTTTCATATGTATACTGGACAGTGTTTTTTTTTCAAGCATTACATAGTGGTCTCTGATTGGATGAGGTGGAGAGGAGAGACAGATAATGCCATGTTCTCTACCTTGTTTAATCAAATAGCACCTTGTATTGCTTCAAGATGGTGGCATAATAAAGTAATTTCCGGAGAATGGAATAACACATGGAAGATAGTTCAGATATTCTGACTCATTACTTTAAGGGGACTTTTACTGGGGTGTGGGGGAGGAGGGTGTAGGTAAGGAATGTTGAAAAAGAAATGAGGCTCTCAACCAGGCTTCGCTTCAAGTCTTTTTTTTCTTTAGTCTGTCATTTATTTCAGTATTGCCTTGTGTTGTTGATCTTGTCTTTTTTATACCCTTCCAATTTCCCTGCATTTCAATCAAGTAGTATGCTTTGTCTGTTCTGTTAACCATCTAAACTTCTGGTTTGTGTTAAATGTTGTGTGATCTCTACTTTCATGACCTACTGTCCCACCTAATTCGGTTTACCATTTTATCTTGCCTATCGGG
Source organism: Staurois parvus (assembly GCF_062004578.1). Taxonomy (NCBI): domain Eukaryota; kingdom Metazoa; phylum Chordata; class Amphibia; order Anura; family Ranidae; genus Staurois; species Staurois parvus. The sequence goes on from NW_028317819.1 coordinate 371,734, forward strand.
TCTCTGTTATCTTAACAATATCTCATTCCATATCTCCATCTCTCTCTTTTATGTATCTATTAATCTTCACATCTGCTCAGTGTTCATGACATTTGTTTACTTTTTTTACGGATCACTTTTCAATCGGTCATACATAATATGTACATGCTTCATATTATAAATATTTCATCTAAAAGCTTTCCCATTAACTTGATCATGAAGTCACCTTGTCCAGTCTTAGTATCTATCATCTTTTAGCACAATTTCCATCTTTACTTTCAATAGATTTTTATTAAGGTTTTAACAGAATATAATGAATAGCCTTCAATAATTCCAGTAATGTATAACATAGGATAACAAAAGACAAGGAGCACATAATGAATGCAAAGGAGTACATACAATCCACAAATGTCTGGTTATAACTTATAATTTCAAGATAAAAGCTAATGGAACCATGGTCAACATCCCCTAAGCATCACGTAATAATCTCCCTAAAAGGGAATCTCCTGTACCAGACACCTCAAGCACTCCTTGTAACTGGTAACAGTCTACCAGAAAGAAGGGAGAAAAAGAAAAGAAGAGGAGAAGAAAAGGAGTCACATAGATAGGAAGAAATGCCCGGAGCAAGACAATCAAATGACATACAAACGCTGGCCCCATCAGTCAGTTATAAAGTAATTTTCATAAAATCAGCCCAGGGTTCCCATGTACTTTCAAATCTAGCAACGGTATCATTAAGTATACTAACAGTGTTTTCCTGAATCATATTCCAAGTGATCTTCTTCGCCTGGGCTACTGAAACAGAGGGTTGCTTCCATGCCCTAGCAATAGTTATCTTTGCTCCCAGTAGAACAAAGAAAATCTAGCATTGTAGATGTTGAAGGGCATCCTTCACTCCTGCATTAGGCAAGGCTACTGATGGAATAGATAGCGCTGTGACTCTACGTAAAATAGCAAATATGCCATTTCAAAAGCCTGTGAACCGTGGACATTCCCATCATATATGAAACATGGATTCAGTCATGTCCCATCCTCTAAAACAGAGAGGAGAAGCCAAGGGATACATTTTAGCTAGCCGTATGGCAACCAAGTACCAATGGGTAATTAGTTGAACATTAGCTTCTATCAAAGATACATTCATAATACCAGAGTATGATCTTAAAAAATGTTTGTGCCAAACCTCAATCTCGGTCTCCTCCCCAAGATCTTGTTCCCATGCAAACATATAAGAAAATTCAGAAGGAGAAGTCAGTAGCAGTCCATATATGACAGAAATACCATCTCTATGGCCAGTGTCTTGTGTCTACCATTTTTCATAAGCAGAGACCTTGTATTGTTCCGACTGATTGGGTATGAGTGACTGCAAAAAATGTGAGATTTGAAAAAAATGAAACCGGTCGGTTTGGAGCATTTTTAAAACCTCGATATAACGTAAAGGGTCCTGTATGGGTAAAAAATTGCCCAATCCGATATAGCCCTTTATCAAGCCACCATTTAAATCCCTTAATATCCTATCCCAGCAGAAAGTTTGGATTATTGAAAATATGGGCTAGTGGAGAAAATGGGGAGACCAATGCAGAGTTATCCTTGAGCCTGTCCCAAAGTGAAACCGACTGGGAAGGGGTCGGAGCAGGGGCGGACTGACAACTCATGGGGCCCCTGGGCAATAGGGGATCATGGGGCCCCTGTGTCCTTGCCCAAACTCAAAAAAGCCTATGAAAAAGGTACCAGGGGCATCTCATGGTGCCTTCTACTGACCCCGGGCCCTCGGGCAGTTCCCGAGTTTCCAAATGGTCAGTCCGCCCCTGGGTCGGAGCGAATATTGGTGGACGGCTCCAAAGGGGACACCATTGTAAATAGTCTAGCATAAACCCTAGGACTGCCATTCTTTCCATATAGACCCAATCTGGTTTATCCCTTCTCCTGTTGACCACTGAAACAATTTTCAGCTTTAACCCTCAGATCAGACTCTTCCATACACTAATCTCCTTTGGGCTTCAGCTCCTACTTGATATATTTCAGGCACAGTGACAATGTCTCACGGTCTTTCTACTCACAACTCATATGTAGTACATATCAATGCCAACTTCTTAGTTCCCACATGCTACCTATATATTGTCTTTCAAGTATAACCTCAAAGCTAATTTTATTCTCATTGAAGAGTTATCTATTGATCATTTTTATTTGTACTAACTTTATTGTTCAATTATGAATTTGCCACACAGAGGTGTTCAAGTTTTCCCTGTCTTTACTCTTTAGACTAGCCCTCTCTAGGCTGGAACTCAGTTCTATATAGTTATATGTATATATCCTGATACAACCCTCCCACCTATTTAAACTGACATGCACCATTTTATTTTACCCTTACTATTTTTCCCTTTTCTTGGTCTGCCTTTTTGAAGTTAGGTCAGTCAGTGATTGAATATGTCCCACAGACAACTTTAAACAAGTCACATTTATTTGTATATCTAGTAAACCATTAGAAAAGAAGTTAAAATATGTTTAACCCTCCCGCTCAAATTAAAAAATGAGATCCAAACCAATTACTAAAATCTCATCTAAGATTTAACATTATAAATGTGCGTGTCTATGGAGTGCGGCTCTGTGCGCACACAGCTTGAGAGTGAGCAGACACTCTGTGCCCCCATAGCAAAAGGCTTTCTATGGGAACACACGAAGAAGAGAAGAAGCCAAGATTGCTGGCGAGGGATTAGAGAAGAGGAGGATCAGGGTTGATCTGTGCAATATCACTGCACAGAGCAGGAGAGTATTACATGTTTGATATTTTAATTAAATAATTAGACTTTAGTAACCCTATAAGTCTGCAGCTTTTATTAAAAGAATACCTGGAGATCCTGACATGAAGATCCTAGTTAGAGCACTTTCTCTCAACTTTTAGGCAACAGCATTCTCTCCTTTATGATCCTGATGGAGCTCATGCATTTTTTCCCCCTCTTACTTTGTCTGCTGGCTTATCCTCAAAAAACATATGTATGGAAATAAAAAAGAAATGTAACTGTCTGATTATGTTATGGGAAAGAGTGTGTTAGGTATTGGAGGGGGTGATGGGCAAGAGGAAAGTTATGGAAAATCATTGAAGAGGGTAAAGGTCCACTTTAATATTAATATATGGAAAGGACCTCTACACAGTACCTTGACTGCTGTGTGGGTTTTCCTCTAATAGACCAAATAATAATAATAATAATAAACTTTATTTTATAGAGTGCCTAAAAAGGTAGCTCCTCATAGCACTTTTCAAAGAACCACAAGAAATACACAGGATAAAACAAAAGAAAAAAGGGACCATTAAGTGAAAGCTTTTCTAAAGAAAAAAAACGTTTTTAGGTTTGATCTAAATGAGTTTAGAGAAGATGACTCTCTGATGTTCCTTGGAAGTGAATTCAGAGTTTTGAAGCATAGCAGGAGAAGGCTCTGTCTCCCATCGACTGTAGTAGGGAGGATACACAGAAGACCAGAATTTGAGGAGAGGAGGTTACGAGGGAGGGAGTAAGTTGAAAAATGTTCAGACAGATAATGGGGTGTCAAGACATGAAGGGTGAGCAAAAGGATCATAAAGTCTATGTGAAACCTGACCTGTAGCCAGTGCAAAGACTCCAGGATAGGGTAATATGGTCGCTTGTACTAGACCTAGTGAGGATTCTGGCTGCAGAATTTTGTACATATTTTAGTCAATTAATAGTGGATTTAGGTACATGAGCTGCTGAAGAGTTTCAACAGAAAGAATATTGATTTTAGGTCGGCTTGTACCTAGTCACCAATATTAGTAGACTCTTAGAAATTGGTGATTTGGTGTATAGAATTAGACAACAAATTAGCAACATTTTGTCTTTTCTTTAGACACTTGCAGGATTCTCTGCTCAAACAAGTGATTTTGAATGTCATGTACTGTATCATAAAACAAGAATGTTATGAATGCTCGGAGCTAAAATAACCATCTATGATTTGTGGCATAGTGAACTTATAAGGGCAAAGAATAAAGAGCATAATGATCTTTTAATAAATGAATCCTTTACCGGATGTTGAGGAATTCTGTTGTTTCCATCTGTATTAAAAAAGTAACAACAGAGCATTAAAATTTCATTTAATCTGCCATTAAGAGAGTGAAATAATTTTCCAATGTATTTAAACATACAACAGAAATATTTAATTCAATAATCAGTTCTTATATCACCCCCTACCTGGAAATGCAAATCACGTATATATATATACACGTGATTTTGCGCAGCCCTGCCGCCCTGTAGCAGTACTTCTGCTATAGAGCGGCAGGCAAGTGGTTAATCATGTATGCTCATTCGCACAATATTACATGGATGCCATGTCCTAGTTTCCAAAAATCAAATGGAGTATGTGTGATATTTAGGTGCACTCTGCTTGTATTGGAATTTACTCAACTTGAATAATTAACCTACCTACTTCTTTACAGTTTTAAACAGATGTAGCACCCTCCAAGATAGGTGCTAGTTGTAGATAGATTTAGTTTGTATTTTGATAGGTAAATTTAGTTGTCCCATTGTAAGCAGTATGGATGTAATTGTTGCTAGGTAAAAGCATAACTTGCATGCTGTAATCATTATTTCTGTGTTCTGCTAGTTACGTCTGCTGAGTTTTCTTATGCTGCTGCCAGCCTGATAGTTCACTCTGTGTCCAGACAGCTTGAGATGTTTCTGTATAATAGGTGTGGAGCAATGCAGGTGGCAGTATGAATATTGATACAGCCTCAGCCTATCCCAGAGAGATTGGTTCTGAAGGCATGCTGGGTAACTGTATATATTCAAGGAGCAGACTGAGTTCTGAGTCTTTCTTGCGTAGACTTGTTCCAGCCTGGAAGAGGTAACTTTGCCCTCCCAGGCAACTGTGACCTGAGGGCCTGAATTCTGGGACCAAGCTTCTACTGAATCTGACTGAGGGCCGTCTACTTAAGATGTGGTCTGTTATCATGGAGGAAAGCATCCATATGCTCTTGTGGGTACAGACACCCCTAAAGGATCTTAGAGACTGCGTGCTCCTTAACCCCCTCTGATGCTATGAAGTCAACTGTGGGTCTGGGCTAATGCTGACTGGCTGGTGTTCTGAAGAACTTTGTCCATTTAACCTCTTGCTACAAAAGGAATGTACTCAAGCTTGCTACTACTTTTACTACTACTGCCTTAAAGCTGAAGGCCACTGTTTGCTTCAAGCATGGACTTCGTCATAGCTCATTCAAGAGACTACTTAAAATTCTCAACTGTACATAGTTCTTATTTCTGGAGTATCCCACCTAATTTTCCATCCATATCCAAGTTCTGCAAAATAAAAAAAACAAAAACCCCTTTCCTAGACAGGTTATTTGAGAAACATGTGAATGAGCCTATGTGCTTGGCTGTGGGGCAAAGTATTTGGGAAAGATGTGGACAGTATGTATGTGGCTCCTACGGTAGTAGTGCTACATAGACATCCCCCAATTCACAAGATCAAAGGCTTAGGAATTTTTAAAGTTTGTATGTAGTGTTTATCTAGGCATTATCCAAAGTTACCCCAAAAATTCCCTCTCCTGTCTACAGTATGTCTTAGTATTATTTATGTTTTTATTTTACTCTGTCCCTCTAAGGAGAAACCACTCTTATTTCTCCTTGTGATGTCATCACCAGGCTTGTAAATTCTTTCAGCAGTAGCTGCTGGGAGTTTATTTCCTATCGACATAGAGACATCCCCAAATATATTGGTACCCTTTCATTTCTGTCAGGTCATGCACCACTTTGCCAGAAAATTGTTGCAGGTACAAATGTTTAGGCATTCACATGTTTATTTCTTTTGTTTGTATTGGTATGACACAAAAAAGTGGAGGAAAAAAAAGGCAAATCTGACTCATTCCAAACAAAACCCCAAAAACTTTGTATAATGCCATATCCCCCAGAACTGTATCTTCCAATGGCCTTCTTTCCATACACAGTGGGGTTGATTTAGTAAAGTAAATAAGCTTTTTACTTTGTAAAGGAAATTGCACTTTGTAAGGTAATTTAATCTTAGCTTAGATAATGTATTGAAGCTCTGCTGACTTCTATCATCCAATCATATGCAGGCAAAAATACTCTTTTTTCATATTTTCCGTGCACGTGATTAGGTAATTTGTGCAAAGTAAATTTTCCCCGCTTTCACTAAGCTAAGGTAAAATTCCATTGCAAAGTGAACAGCCTGTTTACTTTTAGTAAATCAATCTCGATGTGTGGACAGGCTCTTGGGAGTATTGGCAGCACAATTTTTTTGCTAGGAAAGAAGTTAAAGTGATTCTAAATCTTTGTTTTATTTTTTTTTAATAATAAATATGTAATACATAATATTAATACTTCTATGCAATGGTTATGCACTTTCCTATGGATCCTTTCTTATTAGCGAGTGCCCTCAGAGCAAGCTGCTTGCTATGGGGGTGCTCATGTGGGCTCAATCCCAAACCACACTGCCTGCGTCCATAGACACAGACAGCGCATCTCAGCCTTGCCCCCCACTCCCACATCACATGATTTGATTGACATCAGCATGCTCCCCCTGCTGCCTCTCTGTAATGTAAGGCAGAAGAGAGACTCTGCTCTAGGGCACAGCACTGGATTGAGATCAGGCTCAGGTAAGAGTTTTGGGCTCTGAGGAAGAGGCAAGTCCTCGAAACACGTCAGCCTTTTGGATGTCTATACTCCCTATTGCGGACTGTTACTCAGCACGTTGTTGACCCTGCTGTTCTTTATGATGTGCCTTGACTATATTGTCGTTTGTGAGTACAACACATACTTTATTTTTTATTAAACATTTTTTATGGTAATGCACTAGGCCTGTGCGCCCTCTCTTTGTTCTTTCCTCAAGAGTTTAGGGGGTGCTGGGGGGATCTGGATCACAGAAGGTTTTTCACCTTAATATAGAGAATGCATTAAAGTAAACAAAAAACCCTTAAAGCAGAGTTCCACCCAAAAGTGGCCTTCTCCCCCCCCCTCAGGTGCCACATTTGGCACCTTTTGGGAGGGAGGGGGGAGCGGGTACCTGATTTTGACAGTGCAAACTGAGCCGGAAGATTGGACTCCCCTCCTACCCCCCACAGCCCTCAACTTTTGATAGTTTTACGCTATAAAGTTCCCTCTTCTCTTCCTTTCATATGGTATATACATGTATGAGGATTCATCCATAAAGGTTGACAAGCTATCAGCATTCCTGCAGATCGTTGCTCCTAGAGTCACTGCTCATTAGCTGGATTATAACATTACCAGCATAGAGCTCTGGTGAGTTCATTTAATTTGGCTAGTGGTGGATTTGTCACTGTGTGTTGGTGTTTTGATAAGAAGCATGAATATTTATGAAGATATCAAAACTGAAAAGGAGATATTTTGCACATTTATATATGGACGTTTTAAAAAAAGGATTGATAATATTGTATGGACACATTGTTATTCACATATAATAGCGATCACGGATATATGACACGTATGTGATAATATTGAAGATTTTTGTTTTTCATTTGTTATAGGATATTATTTCGTAAGTTTCTTTTTGGCACAGTGAGAATATAGTAAGGGGATATGGTCTGTTTATTGATATGATATCATTCATACTCCGAGGGGCACTTGTCTAAATACATTTTTACATTGCTTTTTTCTTGGTTTCAAAGAAATTAGATAGCTGCTCCGCTCCCCTATTTTTTAAATTTTGCTTTTTATTTTATATTCAGGTTCATTGGTGCAGTCCGTTAATAAGGAAACATAGTGTAAACAAAGACAATTTTTAAGCATTAGACCAATGATTTTTTTTTTTTTTTTAGCTAATGCTTTACATTGTAAAGGAGAGACGTTGGGTCATATTGGCCCCAGATCTCTCCATAAAGAGGACTTGTCACTGTTTACATCCCTTGTGATAGGAATAAAAGTGATTAAAAAATGTAATAACATACATTTTAAAAACATTTAAATAGTCTCTGATGACACACAAGTAATTTCCGTGCTCTGTCAAAATAGAAAATGACAGTAGACACAAAAAAAATACATTCCCAAATGAAAAATGTTGATTGCCTAATGGATCTATTGGCAATATATGACTCAGATTTAGAAAATACATATTGTTCCCATCTACACTGAGTGAATGCTGTCATCAGCTGAGTAAGTCGGCTCACCATTCTGGAATGCTGATGAATGTCTTCTAGGCTCCAAATATCTGTTCCAAGTGAATAATACATTCAAAGAACATGTTGTTTTAATAAAAAGATTATCCATTGTTTATGAAATCACCTTTAAAGAGCTACTTATGTTTGAACTTGAGTGAGCTGCTTCTGATTTTGCAGTTCTGATGTAAATGTTGCATTCTTTTTCAGCAAGCCTTTAATTTGTAAAAATACGACTACCATTTGGATCACCTGGACGCTAATTCATATTCAGTATATGAGATTTGTGAGATATATATACTATATATATATTCAAATTCATTACGGCTTATCTCCATTGTGTCTCTATTGTGCTTTTTTCCCTGGTTTTGCATTTTCTCCTCTTGGATGTGCCTGTTTTTCTCTTAGTATTTACAGTTACTTAGCCGGGTTGAAAAAAGAAAAAGTCCATTTAGTCCAACCATCAAGTTTCATTTATATTTTGCTATTTGTGTTGTCCCTCCTTCTCATTTTGCTTTTACTCATTTGCTTTTAACAGATGTGCACAACGTTTGGATTTTAGGGGCCCTTTAAATGATCCCCACATTTAATTTTTAGCTTTTCTCACAAAAAATTGCATTCAGATTTAAAGTGTAACTACTAGCAAAATGTTTATTTTAATTTTCTCGTTTTTTTCACTCATGTTTTGTTTCTGAGGCTTTGTTGGGAGAATTCTCCTTTCTTCCTGTCTTATGAACAGTCATCCAGATAGGAACTGTGGGAAACAAACAGCAATGAGATTATCAGTGACTGCAGACAATGAAATAGAGATTGCCAGAGACTGCGGATATAATACAGGAGAGTGTCAGAGACCGCAGACATAATACAAGAGATTGTCAGAGACTGCAGACAATGAAAAAGAGATGGCCAGAGACTGCGGACATAATACAGGAGATTGTCAGAGACTGCGGACATATTACAGGAGATTGTCAGAGACTGCAGACATAATACAAGAGATTGTCAGAGACTGCGGACACAGTACAGGAGATGACCAGAGACTGCGGACATAATACAGGAGATTGTCAGAGACTGCGGACACAGCACAGGAGATGACCAGAGACTGCGGACACAGCACAGGAGATTGTCAAAGACTGCAGACATAATACAAGAGATTGTCAGAGACTGCAGACAATGAAAAAGAAATGGCCAGAGACTGCAGACATAATACAGTAGATTGTCAGAGACTGCAGACATAACACAGATTGTCAGAGACTGTGGACAATGAAAAAGAGATGGCCAAAGACTGCGGATATAATACAGGAGATTGTCAGAAACTGTGGACATGATAAAAAGAGATGGTCAGACACAGCAAAAATGATATAGGAGATGGTCCAAGACTTTGGATACAGTACAGAACATGGTCAGAGACTGCAAACATGACACAGGAGATGGCCAGAAACTGTGGACATAATACAAGAGATGGTCAAAGACTGCGGACATGATACAGGAACTGGTCAGAGACTGTGGCCCTGCAGGAGACTTTCAATGACTGTGAACATGCAGCAGGAGACTCTCAGAAACTGTGAGCCTGCTATAGGAGTTGTTGACTAAGGACATGCTTCATGAGGCAGTCATAGACATATTACATGGGACTACTAGAAATTGTTGCTATAATAGGGCAATAGGGAAACACGGATCAGTGTTTGCAGGGGCCAAGAGGGTCACACAAAAGGTGGCAAATGCACTGGGGGACGGGGGACGTAAGCCTCTGTCATGTTTTCACTGTTGTCTGTGTCCTAACTAGGAAAACTCACTCTAATTGGCCTTGTGCTTATTGCTCTGGGACAAAAAGTGCTAAAAAAAAAAATCAAAATTTTTGAGTCATCTTTGTTACTAGAATAGACAATGTAGACACTTGTTTGCCTGACAACTGACTAAGACTGGAACCTCCCACTTATTTTGCAGAGATGTCCTTTTTACTTCCTGTTGTGTCTGTAGAACAGGAAGTGAAAGTAATTCTCAATTTGAAACAAATGACAAGAAAAAAACAAACAAACTAGCAATGGTTTTAACAATTACTATCATTTAAAGCTGAATTCCAGGGACCAATGTAACTATGTATATACCATTTCTGGCCGTTGCCCCTGGAAGCTGGGAGAACTATTATTTTTCATTCAATGGTCAGTACTGCTGCCTAATACTACCCATTAGGTAAATGGAGCCACACCGCTATTGCCCTGCAACTGTGTGCAATGACACATTGGTGCAGCATTTACAGGATTAAAACAGGTACAGAGGCAGTGATAAATTGAATCCTCACCACCTTTCAATTGCGACTGAAAAGCGTTCCACTGTAGATCGATTTTCAAAAGGGATGTCAAAGTCTGCTACATGTGTAAACTAAAACTGATAATACATGGATCAAATATTGGTTGGTTCAGCAGGAACTGGCCAGATGTTGATCCATGTATGGGCTAGCTGGTTGTACACAAGTTGATCTGTCGCTAAACTTGTATAGAACCAGCCTGTTAGGTTTTTCCCAAATGATCAGGGCCACCAGCTATTGCTGGCAACACTGATCATTGTATTTTGCCAGCGTGAAGGATCCCCGCCAGTCGATTACAATAGCTCAGCGGAAGCGATTCCTCCATCCACACTAAATAAGGGTCATATATGTGCTGTTTTAGCCTTTCTCTTCCCTACAAGAAGATGTTGTTATTCATTTATGTGTCCCCAAGGGGTGATTTTCCTTACTTCCTGTCTCAGGTGACACAAATCTTCAAAATTGATGGACACACACAGCAATAACAGCTTGTGAAAAGTTTCTAACCTTTACTATCCCTATTTCCATGACATTCCTTTTGAATAAAGTAGCGTGCAAATGAAAGAAAAAAAAAAGATTTCTGGACTACAGTGCAGACTGGGAGAGTTACTTGAATAGGCCATAAGGAGCTCTAAATAGACATTGATACGATGTCTTTTCTTTTTTTTTTTTTAATCCAGCCTTCAACAACGGTTTCTAGATTATCACCTCTCATCAATGGAAAATACGGAACAATGGATGGAGTAGATTAGAATTTACACAGCTGCCTATGGAAAATGAAACCCCTATGTATAGCTGTGTCTTGTCATCGTTCTGTTGATTCATATTCAGGGACGGACTGACCATTTGGAAACTCGGGCACTGCCCGAGGGCCCAGGGTCAGTAGGGGGCCCCATGAGATGCCCCTGGTACCTTTTTTCATAGGCTTTTTTGAGTTTGGGCAAGGACACAGGGGCCCCATGATCCCCTATTGCCCGGGGGGCCCCATAAGTTGTCCCTGTTCCTATTTAATATCCTTACCTTTTCTCTATCTCTTCCTATTTGTTTTATTCTGTCATTAACAGTGTATTGCTTATTTAAGAGGTCTGTGGGTTACTCAGTGTTATATTAAATTAGATTGTGTTTCATTCAATTACAAGGCAATAACCTGTGTAATAGGAGTGCTGGAACTGTAATTGATGCAAATAATACAAAGCTAACATTTTGCACTAACTGATCGTCAGATTTTATTTGATATCTTTTAACTCTTTAAAGCTGTTTAAAATATTTTAGGGTGAACCAAAAATAAAAAGTGTAATGCTCCAGTGTACACTTCAGTGTTTTTTCAGATAAATATTTTATTTACAGTAACTTGCAATGTTCACATGGTTTTCTAATATCGCATAAAAGTGGACCTGGACTTACATCTCCACCAGAAGGCAAACTCTGGTATTGCAGCCTGACCCAGTCTGTCTGAATTTTACCAGAACTATAGTGGAAAAACACATGGAAGACATGGGCCGTTCATACACTCCTAATGAACAGATTTATAAGCTGGCGCAGGCAATTCTGTAAGGGTGAAGATCTACCTGAACAACATGGAAGAAATAAAAGGATCACAAGAGTGCAATGCGCTTTTTTTGTTTCAAGATATCCTATCTAGTTCCTATCCCTATCCCTATTAAAAATTAAAAGACTAACCCGCGTTGAGCCCACCCCACTCATGCCACCCCACAGCTCATTGCTGTGGTACACACAGGCCCAAAACATCTCCCATTCTGCCATCTATTTCACTATACAGTTTGTTATGCTCACCCAAGAAGAACATTTGCCATGTTTTCTATCCACTTTAAGACCAGGCCTATTCTAACACTTTTGTTACATGTAAAAATCAGCATTTTTTCTAGAATTTATTTTTAACCCCCCATTATTATATATTTTTTAAGCAGAGGCCCTAGAGAATAAAATGGTGGTTGTTGCAATTTTATTTATATGTCATACGTTATTTGCACTTTAATTTTAATGCACAAAAAACACAATATAATACCCAGTTGTTTGGAAAAATATAAAAGATTATGTTACGTCATGTAAATAGATACCTAACATGTCAAGCTTTAAAATTGTACACTCTTGTGGAATGGCGCCACACTACAGTACTTAAAAATCTCCATAGGCAATGCTTTAAAAGCCTTTAGAGGCCACCAGGAGGTCTGATGCTAGAATTATTGCTCTTACTATAACGTTCCCAGTGACACCTCACATGCGTGTTGTGTTTTCCATTTACATATGCATGTGCAACCTACATATGTGTTCACCTTTGGGAGCAAGCATGGGGAGACAGGGGCGCTTTACATTTTTTTTATTACACAATACCAAAATCAGAATTGACTAAGTACTTTTCGCTTTAGGTTTCAAACACCATAGAGATTATCGGGAATGTTCTGGTCCCCGTTCACCTCTATGGTAAGCCAGCAGAACTGCCATCTTCAGTGAGGGGAGGGGAAAATCTGGAGAGGCATTGGGGGCAATGTGGGGGGACCCCCTTCTACTGCCTGTAAAAGCAATTCAGTACTGAGTCAGATCTAGAGTTCTCTAATCAGTGGGGAAATTGGCATTTGCTGAAACCTCTACTTTCCCACACAAAGTAAGGCTTCCACTCTGAAACTGTTGACAGGGACAGGCGTTTCTACTCAGGTTATGGCTGCCTTAGAAAAAAGACAGTGAACATCTTTTGTTTTGATGCACCTGTAGTTTATTTAGCTTATTTCACCTGTAATGTATTTACTTGATTTAAACTAAAGGTTCAGTTGGGCTTTAACCACTAGCCGCCAACCCACAATTATTGTACTGCGGGGGGGGGGGGGGGGCAGCACAACCAGGCTAGGCAATGTACCTGTATGTCTCCTAGCACATGTGCACTAGTACCCCTTGGGCTCCTGTGTCCAGGGTATCATGTGATCGCAATCATAGCAATCACATGATATTTATGTAGGCAAACTGTTATTAATATCTTTCATTCATGAACAGCTTGCTTACTGTTGTGATGCTGTGATTGGCGACAGCTATCATATGGTACCTGGCACCCTGTACCATGTGATTAGCTGTAGCCAATCACAGTATGTCAACAGTACGCAGCTGTCCTAAATGGAAAGCCATTTATGACAGTTAACTATAGCTTATAAAAGTGATAATAACTGTTATAAGTAAAAATCCCTAATCACCCTCCCAGCACAAATCCTCAGGCAAGCATTGCACAACCCAGGCTTTATGTTTTTTACTCTTGCCTTGTGGTGAAAGGGTCTTCGTTTTGAAGGGAGAGTGTATGGCATGTGTATATTTTTCAGGTTTCCCAAAAACCAAAAACACGTTTATTGGTTTCTATCCAATTAAGTGTGTAGGTTTGTCTATATGACTTTAGAAGGTACATTAGAATGTAAGCTTTATTATATGTACTATGAAAGCACCATATAAATAAGCAACATTGTAATAGCTGATATACTAAAGGAGTTGAGAATCTCCATGCAATAAATGGTGGATGATGGGTGCAATCTCAGGTTCCTCCAGACTTTTCCTCTAGTTTTCCGCTCATACCTCTATACAGGCTTTAGGCTGGAGAGCTGTCAATGGACTATGAGTGCAGTAATCAATGAGAACTACAAGTCGGTCTGCCGTGGTGGCAGAGCCCTGCAGAGGTACATCAACTTCAAATTTGATAGCTGCTGTGGAGGGAGGATTGCTTAGCAACATGTTACATGTTACACCCTAAATACATAAATACAACCATATGACATGTTGCTAAAAGTGGAGTGAGCCTTTAATATTCACTACAGCTTTTGAAGATTATTATTGTGAAGATTTGGTACCCCTTTAGTAAATCAACCTCTGAGTGCCTAAGTGGAGTAGTAGTCATTTTCTCAGACTCTTCAAGGTTTCAGTGGAGTTCTGCTTTAAATTGACTTGTATTTTTTTTCCGTAATGTTTCATATGTGTAAATTGTGGTACTTTTGGTCTGTTTTATATACTCAGATTCATTATTCAAAGCTTTACTCTTCCTATGTTAACTAATAAGCGCTGAATTGCTTTTCTTATAAAATAGGTAGTAGTGGGGCCAGTAAAATGCATTAGGTAGTGATGAGAGAAATCCATGTAAATGGCCAAAACCTAGACTCTTGATTTCCTCTTGAAGTATTCTGTAATGATGTGTATGATACATTCCAGCTTCTGTTTGACTGGTATATGCTTTTGCATTATGACAATGTATGCGTAATTAGTATTAATACCACTGTAAGCTGTGTGGGAAAATGAAAGGTCTCCAGGTTGCCACCAATGTGATTGCAGAGTCCTGGAACTCCCCAGCTTCCGGTCTTTCTCCTTCTCGTAGAACATTTTCTTTTTTAGGTCTGTTTTATACACTGTCCCCTCCCACATGAAGCTTTTTCCCATGAAAACCCAGACTGCAGAGATGTACTCAGCCAGGCCTGTACGCTTTGGGTTGCTGTTCACAGAGCAATGATCAGATACATTTAACCCTTTCTTTAAGCATAAGTATTTAAACTAAACACATGAATTAGGATATTGGAGAAAAGGTTATGGATAATTGGTGTGATTGCATACTGGATCTATGAATAGGTCGACAGTTTTAACCTTTCTGTTTTAAAAAGTAACCACCACATGCAATTACAAACTAGAATTTGCTATTTTGAGACATCTGAAATAGATTATACACAGAACTTTTAGACTAATGGGTATATTGATACTCTATTCAATAAATGATGTGAAAGCAAAAATCCTGTTTTATTTTTGTATTTTTTTCTTGAACATGATTGGCTATTCAACATGAATCCAGCTTTACTTTATTCACTAACCTAAGTAAACATCCACTTTGAAAGTGAACATTTGTTCCCTCTTTAGTAAATAAACCTAAGTGAGTATTTAGTACATTCACATTCCAAACAAATGCGCAATGTAAGAACTAGTTATTATTGTTATGCACATTTACAATCTGACTGGCTTCAGGTGCCTTTGACAGCTGGCTGAGTGTTCATGTTTATACCCATGGAAAGGGTTAAGTGGAACGATGGCAGACACTTCCAGCGAAGGCATATCTCAGGGTACATTCATGGCCTAAAAAGCTTTTCTTTCGTATGGTAGTAGGTGAACTTATTTATGATGTCCCTGGGAGGACCCTCAGACCTCTTCGAACCCAGGGCCCGATGAATGCAATCGAACTCCATGCGGTCTATCGGTATCGCCAGATCCAACTCTTGAAAAAGCGCATTAGCAGTGGACGTGAGGTCAACGATGGCTTCAGGCAGGCCACGCAGGCAAAGATTACCCCGACGGGACTTATTCTCAAAGTCTTCCAGATGCAAGAAAGCCGTTTCAATCTCTTTTCTCAGATCTGAAAGGTCCTGCTCATGATTTTCTATCACCATAGCCGTGGCGTCCATCTTATTTTCAAGAACATCAGTGCGGCTTTCCAATTCTCAAATCTCCTTAGTGAGATGAGTCGCTAGTCTGGAGGTGGCGGTATGAAGCTCCTGCTGAAGCATGGTCTTAAACCTGGCCAGGAGGTCTGCGTCCCGCAAAGGAGGCTGTGGGAGGTCTGCAGGGATGTCAGGCAGACTCTCCAGGTCCGAGGGTGCATCCGGGTTGCCCGAGGGAAGCTGCCGAAATCGAGGCTGAGGCTTCTGGAGGCCGGTAGGCCACATCACTGGACCAGTGATGCAATCGAGCGCTGGAGGCATGGGAGGCTGCTGATCACTTCCTCATAGGTGGCGGGGGGGGGGGTCAGCGGAGGAGGAGGGCGAGGTGGAGGACAAAATGGGCTGATGTGCCTGGCGGTGGAGGATCGCGGTCACCAAGCGGCCATCCTCATGCGCTGCTCACGAGCGCCCCTCCTAAAAAGCTTTTCTAACTTGTATGATGACCTTGTCACACTGTTTACCTCTTATATTTAGTTGGATCTGTCAGCTGAAACGACGCCCCTCAGTTATCAAAACAGAATCGCTGTGCCGAAGTCTGGCAGCCAATTAGAGTTCATTGTAGGACAATAACCTGCACAGCTAGTGATGAGAATTATTTGAAGAATAAAAAGGAACAAAAAGGATAGAAACAAATTGCTCATTCCATTCTCTGTGGTCTAGAAATCCTAAATGGTTTCCTTTTTTTTTTAAATTGAAAAATAGTTTAAAAAGAGCATTTAAAAAAAAAAAAAATATATATATATATAGAAATGCTTCCATAATAATAGCATCATAATGGGCCCGAAGAATGAAAAATGTGCTACAGGAAAACATTCCTGCTTGCCAACTGTTATTTCTACATGCCAGAATTGCACATGAAACAAAGGATGCTTTCTAGATAAAGTGCATTTTTCCTACAGCATACTTCTCATACATCAATATAAATATATAAATAGTATACAGTTCTATAGAATTTGTTGTCATTACATGGTATCCATCAAGCCTTTTCCTAAAGTACACCTGATTAATGCAGCCCCATAGATTAATAAGTTTTTTTTTCATTCACCCAGCAGGTTGAACTGAAAAAACTGACGCAATTCTTCCATCCACACATTGTGAGTGGATTAGGGAAAACTACCCTGCCTTCAGAATACACAGATCAGTGCTGCAGTCTATAGCCTGCAGCGCTCAATGAGTGGGGGAAATCCAGCAGGGTAGTTGTACATAAGTAGCTTGACTATTGTACAACCATAGGGCCCATGCATGGATCAAAATTTGGCTGGTCCCTGCTGAACCATCTACATTTTAGTCTTGCTGTGGGCTAAAAACACTGCTTTTTTTGTGGACTTGTGGTGTCAGCCCTGTATAGTGGTCTTTTGCTAAATTACTCAATACTATTCTATTGTTTACAATAGACAGGCTTAATCTGTAGTCTAAAATACGAGCAAGAAGGGCTAAATAGGACACTTGGGATAATGCAGGGAATGTGTACAGGACATTTTCATGATATGATCCACGGGTATTTTGTGCACTTATTGAACAGATACAACAGCATGCTTTCATTGGTATACATATTTAACAGACTAAAAGAAAGCTAATGAGGGATTGGGGCGGACTGACCATTTGGAAACTCAGACACTGCCCGAGGGCCCGGGGTCAGTAGGGGGCCCCCATGAGATGCCCCTGGTACCTTTTTCATAGGCTTTGAGTTTGGGCAAGGACACAGGGGCCCCATGATCCCCCATTGCCCAGGGGCCCCATGAGTTGTCAGTCCGCCCCTGTGAGGGAAGTTAATTGGTAGGGTTTACATGGACTTCACATAAAATGCTAATGCTAGTCTGGAGTGTACATGTTTTATTGCTTATTGGACAATGTAGAGGCTGATTTACTGCAGATTTTTTTTTATAGTCCAATCTGTGCTCACTTCTAATGCACATTGAGGTATAACAATAGAGATTACTGCTGATCCCGAGCTGATATTTGATGTGAACACAAGGTGAGGTGAACTTTCTTCCTTTCGTAAATCAGCAGCTTGCTTGGCTTTGTATTATTTGTGACAGGCTGTAAGTATGATTGAGATACCCCCTGCTAGTCATAATGTCTGAATTCAGCACTGTACTGAGATTTGCTATTGGGAGATTATATTATAGGAAGCAATCATCTGCATGTCACCTTGCATCAGCAATCCTTGTGAGAGATTGCATTCAGCGCCACAGCTTTTGAAAGAAATGTAAATTATCTTCACTGTGTAGTTTAAACCAAAGCAGCCAACAGAATTCTGGTCCACTGTTAGATTTTTTTTCCCCTAAAAATACATTTTAAGGGGTAGTTGCACTATACTTACTTTGCCATGGGTCCAGGGGTATAACGTTGTGAGTACAAATTAAAGGCTCTGGTGGTGTGAAAACAAAACACATTGTAGTCATAGTAAAGTGATATCTATATGCTCCATAGAGTCATTTGGTGTCATTCACTCATATTACAGGTAATTTTATAGTGTATGTTGGGGCAATATAAAAATAAAAACATATTTGGTACGTTGATGGTCAAGGGAGGAAAAATGTCTGTCGTCAGTGATCAGAGGGAGTTAAAAAATCCCAGTGTTGGTGGTCAGAAGGAAGTGAAATACCCAGCATTGGTGGTTAATAGGAGTAAAAATGTCTGCCATCAGTGGTTGGGGAAGAAAATAATTCCCAGTTTTGGGGATCAGGGGAAGGAAAAATACTTGAATGTGAAAACCTTCTGAGCTGCTATGCAATCATTTCTAATTTGAAAGCTGCTAGCACCAAACACAATCCCATGTATTAATGTGCATAAAATACCAATAATGTGCAGCACTATTACTATTCTGAAAACACAAAAGTGGATACTCTGCCTTAAAACCAATATTGTAAGGGAAGAGTGACTGAATCTTTGCAGCATATAGAATAGAGGAGAGATTGGAGATTATTCTGGAAGTATCGTCCCTGTGGGAAAAAAGTGCTTACTGATCATGCTATTACAGTGAGATCAGATGCATCCAGGTGAGAGCACACCCAGCGGGGGAAATCACAGTTCTAACACAGTAGAAGAGGACTGCTTGGTGATTTTCACTTATATGAAAAAGAAGAAACTCTATGATTTGAAGCACTGAAGATTTACTTGGGACTTTACCACAAGGACGTGTTCTTTGAGGAATTTTGTATTTGTGCATGCATATATTTTTTGAGTGATGTATTTTGATTTTTGGACTTTCATTTTATTTATTTTAATTCATTTGGTAATAATATTACATTGTAGAATAGTAGGAGCGCGGCACATTATTGGTATCAATTGAGGAAAAATACTTGCTTTCAGTAGACTGCGGGAGAAAAAAAAAGACAGGTGTAAGTAGTCAGTGGGAGAGAAAATGCCTGGCATTTGTGGTTAATGGGAAGAAAGAATACTTGGAGTTGGTGATCAGCAGTAGGAAGTAAAGACTGAGTGTTGATGGTCAATGGAGGAAAATGCCACAGTGGTGGGAAAAGAGGGCACTGGTGCTCAGTGGGGGGTACTGGTCCTTAATGGAGGAAAATGCCCCAGTGGTGGGAAAGAGGGGGAACTGGTGCTCAGCAGGGGTTATTGGTGCTCGGTGGGGAGGGGCATTAGTGCTCATTAAGGGGTCATTGATGCTCTATGGAGGGAAGTGAGGGCCAATATTATGTAGGGGGAAAAGTGGTGCACTTGTATTCTGTGGAGGAAGGGAGGGGCACTGGTACTCTATGGAGGGAGAGGGGGCAGTGATGATCTGTGAAAGGAAAGGGGCACTGGTACTCTATTGGGGAATGGGGAGCCCTGGGTCCCTGTGGAGACAGAGGGGGCACTGACATTCGGTGGTGGAAAAGGGGCACTGGTACTCTGTGGTGGCAAAGGGGAACTGGTACTCTGGGAGAGAGCGGGCACTGATGCTCTGTGGAGGGAAAAGGGGCATGATGCTGTGCAGAGGGAGAGGGGGCATTGATGCTGTGTGGAGGGAGACACGGACACTGATGCTTTGAAGAGGGAGATACTGGTGCTCTGCAAAGGGTGAGGGAAACTGCACAGCAACTAGCAGTTGTTTAGACAATGTACATTTTGGTCAAATATATGTCATGTATGATATAGTGTATATAGTGCAGGCGTCTGTAAGACACAGAGAGCAGGGGTCAGGGATGTGTAATCCCAAGGCTGCAAGGGTCAGGAATGTGTAATGTACTGAGTACAGGGGTCAGAAATAAGTAACACACAGAGTGCAGGGGACAGTACTATGTAATGCACAGAGTGCAGGGTTCAGTAATACATAATACTCAGAGTACAGGGGTCAAGAGTATGTAATGCACAAAATGTAGGGGGCAGGTGTGTGTAAGGTACCATGTGCAGGGGCAGGAGTGTGTAAAACACAAGCCGCAGGGGTCAGGAGTGTGTAATGTGCAGAAGTCAGGAATATGCAATGCACAGAGTGCAGGAGTCAAGAGTACAAAATAAAGAGCATGCATGAGTAGGGGTCAGGAGAGAGCAACCCAGATCTGCAGAATGTTGGGATATTATTATTATTATTATAATACAGGATTTATATAGCACCAACAGTTTGCTCAGCACTTTATAATATTAAAATCCTTGGACAGTCCCGTGTAATCCAGAACTGTAGGAGGTATACTAAGTGTCTACCACGAACCAGACAGCACCTGTTTTGCAAGTATGCCAACACTAATACCTAGAGATATGTCCACATCAACACCATTTGCGCTTTTTTAAATTTTATTCTAATAAATCACAGCAGTCTGTGAGAGAAGAATGAGATTAAAATATATTTTAAATAATGGTTATTTCTTTACTGGTGTCAGAAGGGGGTGCCAAAATAGTACTGAAAGTGGTGGAGAACTATGCGTCTCCCAGTGATGTGCCTTTATATGCATCTTTGATCCTGAAGTGCACAATTGTTCCTTTTCCAAGGATTATGTGTAATTATCACCTCCCTTCCCAAACACTATAAGATGTGTGGCCACAGACCTTTAATGTAAAGCCTGATACTGCTCAAATGTAAAACCATCCTTAGCAGTAGGGAGAGCTCCATGGAAAAGAGAGAGAAGAAGTTGTCATGGCAGCCACAATTACAGTATTGATACATGTCATACGAAGGGCATAAACATACAGCTCACACAGTGACAACAAATGAGAAACGCCACTGACTACTTTCAAACAGAAAAAACCAATGTGTGTGACACAAGTACAAATATTGATTTTAAAAATAATCTTCTAGACTCTTTAGACTATATTTTGAAAAATTACTAATATAACAACATGAAAAATATTTATTTATTGCAGGTATTTATATAGTGCCAACAATTTATGTGGTGCTTTACATATACAGTATCTTCAGATATATACAGTATACATACACACTGATCAGCCGAAACTTTATGTTCACTAACAGGTTAAAATTATATTAAAGCATAATTTTTTATTTTACATACAGTGAGGAACAGAAGTATTTGAACACCCTGCGATTTTGCAAGTTCTCCCACTTAGAAATCATGGAGGGGTCTGAAATTCACATTGTAGGTGCATTCCCACTCTGAGAGACAGAATTTAAGAAAAAAATTCAGGAAATCACATTGTATGATTTTTAAAGAATTTATTTGTCTTGCACTGCTGAACATAAGTATTTGAACACCTAAGAAACAGCAAGAATTCTGTCTCTCAAAGACCTGTTACTGTGCCTTTAAAAAGTCCACCTCTACTCCACTCATTAATCTAACTTAGTAGCACCTGTCTGAGCTCTTTAAAGACACCTGTCCACCCCACAGTCAGTCAGACGCCAACTACTACCATGGGCAAGACCAAAGAGCTGTCAAAAGACACCAGAGACAAAATTGTGGACCTCCACAAGGCTGGAAAGGGCTACGGGGCAATTTACAAGCAGCTTAGTGAAAATAGATCAACTGTTGGAGCAATTGTTAGAAAATGGAAGAGGCTAAAAATGACTGTCAGTCTCCCTTAGACTGGGGCTCCATGCAAGATCTCACCTCGTGGGGTATCACTGATGATAAGAAAGGTGAGGAATCAGCCCAGAACTACAAGGGAGGAGCTGGTCAATGGCATGAAGAGAGCTGGGACCACAGTTTCAAAGGTCACTGTCGGTAGAACACTACGCCGTCATGGTTTCAAATCATGCATTGCACGGAAGGTTCCTCTGCTCAAGTCATCACATGTCCAGGTCCCTCTGAAGTTTGCCAATGACCATCTGGATGATCCAGAGGAGGCATGGGAGAAAGTCATGTGGTCAAATGAGACCAAAGTAGAACTTTTTGGTCTAAACTTCACTCGTCGTGTTTGGAGGAAAAAGAAGGATGAGTTGCATCCCAAGAACACCATCCCTACTGTGAAGAATGGGGGTAGTAACATCATGCTTTGGGGTGCTTTTCTGCAAAGGGGACAGGACGACTGCACTGTATTAAGGAGAGGATGAATGGGGCCATTTATTGTGAGATTTTGAGCAACAACCTCCTTCCCTCAGTCAGAGAATTGAAGATGGGTCGTGGCTGGGTCTTCCAACATGACAGCGACCCGAAGCACACAGCCAGGATAACCAAGGAGTGGCTCCGTAAGAAGCATATCAAGGTTCTGGAGTGGCCTAGCCAGTCTCCAGACCTAAATCCAATAGAACATCTTTGGAGGGAGCTGAAACTCCGTGTTGCTCAGTGACAGCCCCGAATCCTGACAGATCTAGAGGAGATCTGTGTGGAGGAGTGGGCCAAAATTCCTGTTGCAGTGTGTGCAAACCTGGTCAAGAACTACAGGAAACGTTTGACCTCTGTAATTGCAAACAAAGGCTTCTGTACCAAATATTAACACTGATTTTCTCAGGTGTTCAAATACTTATGTTCAGCAGTGCAAGGCAAATAAATTCTTTAAAAATCATACAATGTGATTTCCTGAATTTTTTTTTAATTCTGTCTCTCAGAGTGGGAATGCACCTACAATGTGAATTTCAGACCCCTCCATGATTTCTAAGTGGGAGAACTTGCAAAATCGAAGGGTGTATAAATACTTCTGTTCCTCACTGTATATGTTCCATAAAAATACATCAAAGTAATAAGCCTAACCTTTGGTTGTAAAGCTGTGTCTTTATAGTATTTTTTTGGCTGCTTTTTATTAACTTCCATCAGTGTTCTTTACTAAGTGCCCCCTTTCCTGTGCCGATCCAATGGGGGCACCTGTGCGTGCACACTTCCAGGCATAGGACTACTATCTAGTGTCCTAATGATGCCTGTGCCCAGGCTTTCTGAAATCGGAGGACACCGCAGGATCTGTCTACATTACAACAGAAGCCCCACCTACTGTATGTACCACTTGCTGTGTTGCGACCCACAGTTCTGGCTGCATCAGAAGCACAGAGAAGGGGGGGGGGGGTTGGAAATGGGTGTATCTGGAAGGTGGTGAATGGGCATACCTGGGAAGTGAAGCATAAAAGTTGATTTCTTCTGCTGAGTGAACAGGATGGGTAACTGCGCTCAAGTCAGCTTGTTTAAATAAACCGCAAAGGCTGCTGGGGCATGTAGTCCCGAAAGCAGGCTAAAGTAGTACCTGGGAGCACACTACTCCAAGCAGAAGTTGTGTGAGTTTTGATATAAGTTTGAAGAGGATGCAGACTAAATAGTATGGAATAAATGATGTTTAGAAGATCATTTAAAAAAACTAGTGTAGCAACCGCTAGTGCACTACTAGAATAGTGTATGTTATAGGCAAAATCATTGTGGTTGACTCATGGTAGTTGTGTGAGTCATGTGATTAAGGTCAGGTTATTGCAGGTCAGCTTGATGACTCAACAGGTTATGGCTCTATTGCCTCCTTCTGACTCTGGAGGACCATAGAACCTTCCAGAAGTTGGTAAGAAGGAAGGGGGGTCCGGTCAATCCCAGGTTTGGAGGCCCTGGTAGAGTGGTGGACTGGCCGATAAATATGGGAGAGTCAGGCTGACAGGGGAGTCAGGTGGAAAATGGAGTGCTGCGGAGACTGTCGGTGCCTAGGAGGGGTCCCCTCGTTCTGGGGGGGAGACCGACCTCTAGGTTGGGCTTGGGCTGGCTTAGGAGGATACATTTTGCAGAGAGGCGCTTATGGGATCAAGGCCTGGAGCAGCAGGGAGCAACAAGGACAGTGTGAGTACAGCAGCACACTTTGGGATCTACAAAGGTAAAAACTGCCAATTGTAGCAAGCTTTCTAAGAACAGCACTGGGCTCAATCCTTGATCCTTGTCCCAAAGATCTTCCGAGAAGCCAGGAGCTCTGGTAGTGCATGCAGGCTATTAAGCTGGTAGCAGCTCTATAAGAGGAGAGATGTCTCTGCATGTAGCTACAATTATTATTATTATTATTATACAGTATTTATAAAGCGCCAACAGTTCGCTCAGCGCTGTACATTACAATTGGAGACAGAACATGGGACAGTACAATAAAAATACAATGCAATACATGAGGGGTTCGAGGGCCTACAGAAGTAAAGTGATTTTTGTGGGGCTGCTAGTACCTTGCCTGTAAAGGGAAGCTGCTACTGATCTGCAATGACTGATAGCTTTCTGGAAAAGAACAGTCCAGGATCTGCTTTTGTACATAGGAGGGAAGTATCCCCCTTTTCATTGATTCAAGCCAAATTGGGCATCCCATAATCCTTATTTCCCTATCCAAGTTGAATTCCCCTAATAAAACAACCAAACCAACCACATGGACTGGTCTTTGTCTCTGGATGTAAGTCTGTGTGAGAAATACGCGTTGCCTGGTTGTGCGGAGAGAGGCTTAGGGATACCCACAACACAGCGGCCCTTATGAGGGTAGCGCTACACTATACTTACCAGATATACAGTCATGGCCGAAATTGTTGGCACCCTTGATATTTCTCCAGGAAATCATGTATTTCTCACGAAACGTATTGCATTAACACATGTTTTGCTATACACATGTTTATTCCCTTTGTGTGTATTGGGACAAAACAAAAAAAGGGAGGAAAGAAAGCAAATTCGACATAATGTCACACAAACCTCCAAAAATGGGCTGGACAAAAGTATTGGCACCCTTTCACAACTGCGGATAAATAAGAATGTTACAAGCATGTGATGCTCCTGTAAACTCACCTGGGGCAAGTAACAGGTGTGGGCAATATAGAAATCACACCTGAAAGCAGATAAAAAGGAGAGACGTTCACTTAACCTTTGCATTGTGTGTCTGTCTGTGCCACACTAAGCATGGACAACAGAAAGAGGAGACGAGAACTGTCTGAGGACCTGAGAACCAAAATTGTGGCAAAATATCAACAATCTCAAGGTTACAAGTCCATCTCCAGAGAACTAGATTTGCCTTTGTCCACAGTGCGCAACATTATCAAGAAGTTTGCAACCCATGGCACTGTAGCTAATCTCCCTGGTCGTGGACGGATGAGGAAAATTGATGAAAGATTGCAACGCAGAATAGTCCGGATGGTGGATAAGCAGCCCCAAACATGTTCCAAAGACATTCAAGCTGTCCTGCAGGCTCAGGGAGCATCAGTGTCAGCGCGAACTATCCGTCGACATTTAAATGAAATGAAACGCTATGGCAGGAGACCCAGGAGGACCCCACTGCTGACACAGAGACATAAAAAAGCAAGACTACAGTTTGCCAAAATGTACTTGAGTAAGCCAAAAGCCTTCTGGGAAAACGTCTTGTGGACAGATGAGACCAAGATAGAGCTTTTCGGTAAAGCACATCATTCTACTGTTTACCGAAAACGGAATGAGGCCTACAAAGAACAAAACACAGTACCTACGGTAAAATATGGTGGAGGTTCAATGATGTTTTGGGGTTGTTTTGCTGCCTCTGGCACTGGGTGCCTTGACTGTGTGCAAGGCATCATGAAATCTGAGGATTACCAAAGGATTTTTGGTCGCACTGTAGGGCCCAGTGTCAGAAAGCTGGGTTTGCGTCCAAGATCCTGGGTCTTCCAGCAGGACAATGACCCCAAACATACGTCAAAAAGCACTCAGAAATGGATGGCAAAGAAGCGCTGGAGAGTTCTGAAGTGGCCAGCAATGAGCCCAGATCTAAATCCCATTGAACACCTGTGGAGAGATCTTAAAATTGCTGTTGGGAAAAGGTGTCCTTCCAATAAGAGAGACCTGGAGCTGTTTGCAAAGGAAGAGTGGTCCAAAATTCCGGGTGAGAGGTGTCAGAAGCTTATTGATGGTTATAGGAAGCGACTGATTTCAGTTATGTTTTCCAAAGGGTGTGCAACCAAATATTAAGTTAAGGGTGCCAATACTTTTGTCCAGCCCATTTTTGGGGTTTTGTGTGACATTATGTCATATTTGCTTTTCTGCCTCTGTTTTATATTTGTTCCAATACATACAAAGGGAATAAACATGTGTATAGCAAAACATGTGTTAATGCAATACCTTTTTTGTGTGAAATACTTGATTTTCAGGAAAAATATCAAGGGTGCCAACAATTTCGGCCATGACTGTATTAACTGTAAAAGATGTAAGGCTATATACTGTAATCACTTGAAGTGAATAACATTGATGATCTAATAACAATGGCATCTGAAAGACTTTGAATATATTAAGCAGCAAGAACATGTTGTCCCTAAAGTTGATGTATCAAAAGCAGAAACAATGAGCATTGCATTTTTTTTGCATGTGGTGCTGTGTAGCCGCAGGCCATGTCCACTACTAAAAGCTACTACAGTAAGCACAGGAGCAGCATAAATGGACCACAGAGCAATGGAAGCAGGTGGTCTGGTCTGGTTAATCGCATTTTCTTTTACATCATTTGGATGGCCAGGTGTGTGTGCATCACTTACCTGGAGAAGAGATAGCACCAGGATGCAGTATGGGAAGAAGGCAAGCCGATGGAGGTGGTGTGATGCTTTGGGCAATGTTGTGCTGGGAAACCTTGGGTCCTGCCATTTCTGTGGATGTTACTTGACACGTAACCCCTACTTAAACATTGTTTCTGACCAAGTACACCTCTTCATGGAAACAGTATTCCTTTATGGCAGTAGCCTCTTTCTGCAGGATAATTGCGCCCTGACACACTGCAAATATAGTTCAAGAATGGTTTGAGTGAAGAACACAACAATGAGTTTTTCATATATACACGCGTACATACCCTGCTAGCATCCCTGAGTCTTCAGACTGCTATCTATCTGCTGTACAGTTGTAAGTGGCTCCGGATGGGTAAGCCTCTCCGCCGGACCTGTTTGTACTGTTGACCTACTGTTTCAATACATTGTTCCTCTTTGCAAATTGTGATTTACTAAAGGCTGGAGAGAGGAAAATCAGGTTCACTTCTGCATAGAATCCAACTTCCAGGTTTTATTGCCAAAGCTTAAGTGAACAAGCTAAGGGTAGAAGCACAGGTGCACCAGATTCTGAGTGAACCAGCTTTAGTAAATCTCCCCCAGTGTGCTTGCTGCTCACCACACCATGCCGCAGCTATCCAACGAGTGCATTAAGGTAAAAAAAAAAAACCTCCTGCCTTTACAACCACTTTAAGCATGTACCTGAATGGGAAGGGGGGGGGGGGGTTGATTAGCTTAGTTTATGCAGCTAGGGAGAGGGGCTGAACAATTTTCTTCCAAAAGTGTAGCTGTTTTTTAAGGCACTGGTGACACAAGGAGGTGCACAACTGCTCTGTTGTTTAGTGTTGTCACTCTTCAGGCTATACAGCATGGTTTAGGTGTGTGAAGCATTAGTGCAGATGAACAGATTTACTAAGTACAGGTGAAACTCGAAACATTAGAATATCGTGCAAAAGTTCATTTATTTCAGTAATGCAACTTAAAAGGTAAAACTAATATATGAGATAGACTCATTACATGCAAAGCGAGATAGTTCAAGCCGTGATTTGTCATAATTGTGATGATTATGGCTTACTGCTCATGAAAAACCCCAAATCCACTATTTCCGAAAATTAGAATATTACATGCAATCAATAAAACAAGGATTGTACATAGAACAATATCGGACCTCTGAAAAGTATAAGCATGCATATGTACTCAGTACTTGGTTTGGGCCCCTTTTGCAGCAATTACTGCCTCAATGTGGCGTGGCATGGAAGCTATCAGCCTGTGGAACTGCTGAGGTGTTATGGAAGACCAGGAAGCTTTAATAGCGGCCTTCAGCTCTTCTGCATTGTACATTCTCATGTCTCTCATCTTTCTCTTGGAAATGCCCCATAGATTCTCTATGGGGTTCAGGTCAGGCGGGTTTGCTGTCCAATCAAGCACAGTAATCTCACGGTCATTGAACCAGGTTTTGGTGCTTTTGTCAGTGTGGGCAGGTGCCAAGTCCTGCAGGAAAATGAAGTCAGCATCCCCATAAAGCTGGTCTGCGGAAGGAAGCATGAAGTGCTCCAAAATCTCCTGGTAGACAGCTGCGTTGACCCTGGACTTAATGAAGCACAGTGGACCAACACCAGCAGATGACACGGCTCCCCAAATCAACACAGACTGTGGAAACTTCACACTGGACTTCAAGCATCTTGCAGTGTGTGCCTCTCCATTCTTCCTCCATACTCTGGGTCCTTGGTTTGCAAATGAGATGCAAAAGTTGCTCTCATCAGAAAAGAGGACTTTGGACCACTGAGAAACAGGCCAGGTCTGTTTTTCTTTAGCCCAGGTAAGACGCTTCTGACGTTGTTTGTTGTTCAGGAGTGGCTTGACAAGAGGAATACGGCATTTGAAGCCCATGTCCAGGATCCGTCTGTGTGTGGTGGCTGTTGATGCACTGACTCCAGCCTCAGTCCACTCCTTGTGAAGTCCCCAACACTTTTGAATGGCCTTTTCCTGACAGTCCTCTCCAGGCTTCTTTCATCCTTGCTTCTTGTGCACCTTTTTCTTCCACACTTTTCCCTTCCACATAACTTTCTATTAATGTGCTTTGATACAGCACTTTGGGAACATCCAACTTCTTTTACAATTACCTTTTGAGGCTTTCCCTCCTTATAGAGGGTGTCAATGATGGTTTTCTGCACAACTGTCAGGTCAGCAGTCTTTCACATGATTGTGATTCCTACTGAACCAGACTGAGAGACCATTTAAAAGCTCAGGAACCCTTTGCAGGTTTTTATGGCTTAATTAG
Organism: Staurois parvus; assembly: GCF_062004578.1. NCBI lineage: Eukaryota > Metazoa > Chordata > Amphibia > Anura > Ranidae > Staurois > Staurois parvus. The sequence goes on from NW_028317819.1 coordinate 400,702, forward strand.
CTGATTAGAGTGGGACACTTTGAGCCTAGAATTTTGCACCTTTTCACAATATTCTAATTTTCTGAGATTGTGGATTTGGGGTTTTCATGAGCTGTAAGCCATAATCATCACAATTGTGACAAATCAAAGCTTGAACTATCTTGCTTTGTGTGTAATGAGTCTATCTCATATATTAGTTTCACCTTTTAAGTTGCATTACTGAAATAAATGAACTTTTGCACGATATTCTAATTTTTTGAGTTTAACCTGTATATGGTAAATAAACAGTTCACAAGCAAGTCTCCGACCTATAACAACATAAAGGCAAAGAACCCCAACTTCACCAGCTGTATACTGTGTTCCTGGCAAGTGAACCTAGAGAATCCAACAGCCAAGCAGATAGCATTTTCAGAAGTGGATCAGTCTAAACCCTTTTTGTCACTGGAAAAACACACAAAAGAGCACACACTCCTTGTGCATTACTGTGATAAATACATTTTATTCCTTCAGAGCAGAGAGGAAGGGAGTACAGCTCCGGAAACGCGTCAACATCTACAACCAGTGGGTTCTAGGACAGGACCCCATGATTCCAAACTGAAGCACTTTTGATATATGCCTGTTTATATGTTTAGCTTGTAAGTACCCATATGTCATCTATTTGTAATAAAACATATTTATCACAGTAATGCATGAGACGTGTGTGTTTTTTTAGTGGTTTGAGGATTCCCCAATCTGAGGAGGGCTGCACCAACACGAGTGATTCATTCCGTGAAACTGTATCCAGCATCCTTATGCAAGTGCTGATGTGATTTGCATGGATAAACCCTTTTTGTAATATAGGGGTACATTTTGTTAAAGAGATTTTAGAGTCCCCTTTTCTATAAATATTTCTATAAAAACAGAATACTTTATAAAATAGAGTACTGCTTGGACCTTGAAGAAGGGGACACACCCCAAAAGCCTGTCCTGAAAATCTGGATGTTAGTGCAAATACAAAAAGTATCATGGGCAGTACTCAGTTGTTCTTGTTGAAAGTGCACTAATACGGCTAAATCACCTCAAGTATAAAAGTGTGTGAAAGAACTGTCTGTTTCCATCATCATCTTGGTGAGATCACACATTCAGTTATTAATATCATTAAGTGTCATCTACATGGATAGTATTTCTCCAGAATAATGTCAATGGCATATTCATAATTTCTGTGACTGTATTCATTAATACACCTTTATTGCTGGTCATCTTCTTTTCCCTTTGACTTTTCCAAGCATTATTGGCTTTTCAGTTGGGTCAAGTTGTTTTTCCTTTATTACATGTCCAAATAAGACAGCTTTACTTTAATACTGGGCTTCTAAGGCCCCTTTCACACATAGGGTCCGATCGGGTCCACCTGTTAGTTTTTCAGGAGCACCTGACCAGACGGTCGGTCCATTCACCTCTACGTCTTGGACTTAGAGGTAGGCAGGTGTAAACATACACCGAGTCTGATCCATTCCACTAAAAAAAAAAAAATGGAAGAGGTTCCACTCCCCTATGTCTAGGTGGTTCAGACTGGAGGACAGTCTGGTTTAAACAGAATGCAGAGTCTGTTTACTCCTGGCCACCCATAGAACACTGCGGGCTCTGTCTGTTTCCGCTCTGCATAAATTGAATGGATACAGACTTGTCATCCACCCACTCTGCTCCAATCAGCAGGGGATTAGTGGACAGATCTCCTGCTGATCTTATCAGTGCCCATACCATTGGAAAGGAGCCTAATGAAAAAATGGGCTTGATTTGTATGTTAAAACATACGAAAACAGTCCTATGCATATTGTAAAGCATTGCATTAAATGTCTACACTATAAACCTATCAGAAACAAATAATAAAAATAAGTAAATACAAAAAAGGAAAAGTAGTAATTGTTTACAAGGTTGAATAGTGAAGCTTAGGCTGATGTCAGACAAAAGAAATGATGGCTAAGAACTGAATTGTGACACTGCAATACTACTATTATTTTTTGTGTCTGTGTTTTTAGATATATTTAATTCCTGCACTGTTCAGTATTTACTTGTATACCTTGTGCTTTATTGCTTCAGGAAACTCATATGTTTGGTCTGTTTGTACTTTGTTACAGTTTTGCTTTTAAAAATCTGCATGACAACTATCTCTATAGTTTAACATTTTAACAGGCAGTGTGTTTTTTACTAAGTAGAATTGTTTTCTTTATGCTATTGAGGAGTATGTTTTTTTATGTTTAGGGTGTTTGCAACATTAGGCCACCCCTTTACTCTCTCTTACTTAGTAGGGATGAACAAATCTCTCCACCTAATGTTGGGAGTCCATCCATGTGCTACTGGCTGCCAGGGCCTGATTTATACTTTTTTTTCTAGGCCACCTGTGTTGTTCTCCCTCTCATTAACACACAGATTGCAGAACCAAAACTTATTCACCAGCACACAATATTATAACCAAATGAACACAATCACAAGCTGAAACACGTCCATGGAGACACAAAAACATGATCAGTATCGTACTGACACAACCAGAAATACATACACAGAAACATAAGTGGTACCATACTGACAAAACTATAAACATGTCTGGTATTCATTCATTTGCTTACTGACATAGCTATAAAATTATCTGCCAGTATAATCAGTACCATATTAATATAACTAAAATAATGTCCACAAAAAACCTATACAGTGGTGCTCAAAAGTTTGCATACAAAGGATTATTTGTGATACAAAGAAAAACACACAGGTAACCTCAAGAGAGATAAAGGTTGCTCTGAAAAAAGACGTCTGCTTGTTACACAATACAACGATAGTTGAACAAAAGTGAGCTGTTTAGTCAGCTTGCCAGAAATAAGCCTTTACTGTGCCAATGCCACAAAAAAGCCAGACAACACCTGGACACACCTAATAGCTTCTGGCACACTGCAATCTGGAGTGAGGAGACCAAAATAGAGCTTTATGGTCACAACCATAAGCACTATGTTTGGAGAGGGGTCAACAAGGCCTATAGTGAAGAATTTCCACTGTGAAGTATGGTGGTGGCTCACTTATGTTTTTTTTTTTTTGGGGGGAGGGGGGGGGGGGTTGGGAGCTCTAAAGGTACAGGGAATCTTGTGAAAATTGAATGTCAAGGTGAATGCAGCATGTTATCAGAAAATACTGGCAGATAATTTGCATGCTTCTGCACAAAAACTGCGCATTCGACATTCTTGGACTTTCCAGCACAACAATAATCCTAAGCACAAGGCCAAGTTGACCCTCCAGTGGTTAGAGCAGAAAAAGGTGAAGGTTCTGGAGTGGCTATCACAGTCTCCTATTCTTAATATCATCGAGCCACTTGGGGGAGATCTCAAACATGCAGTTCATGCAAGACGACCAAAGACTTTGCATGACCTGGAGACATTTTGCCAAGATGAATGGGCAGCTATACCACCTGCAAGAATTCGGGGGCCTCATAGACAACTATTACAAAAGACTGCACAATGTCATTGAAGCTAAAGGGGGCAATACACAATATTAAGTACTAAGAGTATGCAGACTTTTGAACAGGGGTCATTTCATTTGTTTGCTTGTTGCCATGTTTTGTTTTAGGATTGTGACATTCTGTTATGACCTACAGTTGAATATGAATCCCATAAGAAGTAAACGAAATGAGTTTTGCCTGCTTACTCATGTTTTCATTAAAAATGGTACATACTGTATACAATTCCCAAGGGAGTGCAAACCTTTGAGCACAACTGTAAGTATTCTACTGACACAAGCAGAACGATGTCCATTGACCTCACTGTAATGTGCAGTCAGCATCATAATGACAGTAGCAATGTCCAGTCAATACCATATTTACAACAGAAATGGATGCAATCCATGTGGTACCTATGCTACAAAAATCCATCTGCGGGCTATGCTGAGCATGTGGGACATGTATCGATGTTGAATAGGTGACACATGGATTGTTGAAGCATGCACTATGAATTTTTAATTTATGCCAATACATGAATTTATGGTAACATTTGTTTTAAATGGCACTGGTTTAAATCTTTGGGCTACATTGACAGACAATGGCTGTTTTATTTATTTACATGCTGTCACCTGTGAAGCTCAAGATCATTAGGCAACCACGTTGGTAAAAGCAATCAATCCATGTTTATTACAAACAAACAGGCACACAGAAAACACTACTTGTCTTCAGCAAACAAAAATAGTCCATACTCAGGTTCAAAATTGCAAAACAAGCTAAAGGCACACCGCCACCACCATACCAGTCCCACTCTGGGGCTTTGGGGTTTCTTATTGGCTTCAATAAGGAGGAGATTATCTCAGTTTAGCAACCGAGACCCAATCTTAAACTCAGTCCACCCTATGCACACAGAAGTCCTGCTTACCCCCCTACAACCAGTGGCCAACTGTTTCCTCTTCCTGCTCTGGACTATGAGGCAATTAGGTTAACCCCTTCCAGACCTAAGGGCCTGTAATCAGTGTTTGGATGTTCTTCCCACCCAAAATTCTTCCAACCTCCAAAATTCTGGGTCCCTAAAAAGGACTATGCAATCCAGAGAATACTCAAAACCACTCCTTTCCTCTCCTGCCAGACTACCCTGGAACCCTTGACCCTGAATGGGTGAGAACCCTGAGTTTATAACATTACCTTCAAATCATCCCCCTCAAAGGGACCACAACCCAAATAATGAGAAAACATGCCTGCCATTCAGGACCCAACCCTGACATCCTGTACAATGCATTATAGGGCCTATAAAAAACAATTGCAGCACATGAAATCATGATCGTTAATAATGCGCATACAAATGCATTAAAGTGCACACAGAGAGATGTAAATCCAGCCTTAGGGAGATTCATGCCTGTAGGAAACATAGAGGGAGATTCAATAAAACTGGAGAACTCAGATTCTGGTGCTGCTGTGCATATTAACATCCAGCTTCTAACTTCAGCTTGTTCAGTGAAGTTTTAACAATAAAACTTGTGCGGGGTCTAAGCCCCAGTCTGCTTGTTCACCAGAGTCCTTGATGGTGGGGATGGACTTGGAGCAGGCTGAGACCAGGTCGCGGCCCCCGGGTACACCCAACCGCGGTAGAGAGGACCGCTGGTGGAACGTAGCTTGGTAAGAGCCTGATGTGAAGAGGCAGGGAAGACCTGAGTGGTAAACGGATAGATCCGTGCAGGATGGATGGATGCGGACACACCGTGAAGCAAGTAGCGGAGACAGACACGCCGGGTTAGTAACCGTGGAGGCAGAACGGATCAGAGCAGCAGGCAAAGGATAGTCGGGTCACAAGCCAAGTTCAGCAACAGGAGGTCAAAAAATCAGGAGCAGGCAGAAGAGTGGTCCAGAGGCAAGCCAGGGGTAGGGCAGGAGACGGTCAGCAGTAATCAGGAGCAGGCTGGGTTCGACAACAAAAGCACACACAGGATCAGAAACACAATCAGAGGATTAGGACCATACAGCAACTTGGATATTGTAATGCCCAGTTTAAATAGCCCGCTCTGCGCCGTCATTGGTGCCAGGCGCGCACCCGTGTGCACGAGTGCGCATGCACGGACGCGAGTGTTGCTGTGGGCGCCTATGTCCTAGCGCCCACATGCTTGTCCATATCGGGATTCCGCGCATGCGCAGATTCGTGCGCCACGGTGATGCTCTCGTTCCCTGACAACTGCATTAGGGTTTCTCTAAGGGGACATTTTGGATGTAAACACAGCTTCCTGAAGCTCTTTTATAAAGCCATATATTTTTACGTGGTAATAGATGTTCCCAGGTGAAGGGATGCTTGATATTAGGGTAGCTGAGCAAGGGGAATACAGTAAACACTGGCTTGCAGAAGGAGATATATACCAATAAATGTAAAAGGACAAGTTCACTTCTCACAGTACTGCACAGCGGAGATTGCCGGAATGTACTCCTTTGCAGCAGCACCCCCTCTCTAAGGGAGGTAAGTATTCTACAGGTCATGCTACATTCAGGGGTGGGATTTAAAAGTAAACTTGTCCTTGAAGAAAAACTGCTGTACACTATAGTCACCAGTCTGTTGTTGCTCCCTGTATGTATTGTACATTTTGTTCTGGTTACACTGTCCTTGGAAAGTCCACACTTTTTGCTACTGTATGATTGCTTGGCTAATTTCTCCCTCCAGGTCACTGGTTACATTGGCAAAAATCAACCCATGGCCAAAACAGGCACACATTTGCTACTATTTTTTATTTAATAGTGATGTATCACTACAGCTACTCTATTGTAACATTTTATATTTACATTTTATCCACTCTACTTAGATTTCAGAAGCCTGTTCAGAGGATTCTGTGGCACCTGAACACAGCAGTAATGAGGAGAACATGGAGGAGCCAGAAACCACAGATGTGGAGGAAGAACACAGTGTGGAGCTCTCAGACACAGCAGCCAGCCAGCTCACCCCTCCCGAAAACACATGCCAAGGAATTGGCAGGACCCGACGCCTCTCAGATTTTCGAGCATGGTTTGCAGAAAGTTTTCGCCACTGCTCAGAATCAGAAGAAGGTAAGCCACTAACATTTCTAGATATGAATTTTGTAAATTTCATTATATGACTTGATAGGCACAAGGTATCAGGGTCTATTTAGATCGAGACTGAGGTAGCCTATTGGTTAGTGAAGCCAGTTATGACACTAGCAAACCAACTGGGAGCCAAGGGTGAGGCCAAGCTTGACTTTAACAGGAAAATTCAAAATGTTCCTACAACTTCAGCTACTTATACCCTTAGATCTAGTGATTGTTTTAAAATGTAGTTTTCTTCTAAAGTAAACCAAATCCTCCTCCTTGGAAACAGGGAACCATAAGGGGCCAGAGATACCTTTACATAATCTGGGAACCTCTTTGAAAAACCCTCCGGGGTATGAGGAAAGTAGGCACACCTCCCTCCCTCACGTGACCAGCAGCAGGTAATGCCTAACCCTATGCACATACCCACACTCAATATATGCATGGAGTATTTGAGAGGTACAGCATAGTTCGACTGTGAGGGACAAATTATCTAAAGATACCTAATCATTCCTTGTATCTGTGGGATATTGGGGCGGTCAAATGAACAGTTTAATTGCCTAGCACAAGTTTATTTTTGAGTGACCTTACACATTTTTGTTCATTATTCTTAGTATGAATTGGCAAGGATGTGATAAATATTATTTTATCTTTTATCTTCTTCACACCTCCCTTTTTATGCTTTAGTAATAGGAATCCTAGCCCAGGTCCCTCTCCATTTACTTTATTAATCATTGGTGTGGGATCTCTTTGTTTTTAGTGTTTTAGAGTTGAAAATAACTTTAAAAAAAAAATTTGCATGGGTGTATCATCTCAAAGCACATAGTATGGTGTGTTTCAGGGAGTCAACAGATCACAAATCACATTTGGAATATATCATTTTTAAATGCATCTCAGTAAAATTATGTGCAAACTTATATGCTTTTCATAAACCCCCACTTTTTCTTGTATAAAACATACACATGCTAACCATATAATAAAGTGCCAGTTATACTGCCTCCATATTTATCCATCCAATATACTTGTCCCCCATTTCGTTTTATCAATCAGGTCATCACAATTTCACTTAGAGGATAGCTGATGGAAAGATATGCAATCAAAAGTGATTCATGATCCCTCTTTTTTGTTCACCTTTTTTCAGTGGAAAGTATACTTTTATCATAGTTAGGCCCCTTTCACATGGGCAAACCAACTGGGTTCACCTGTCCATTTTATTGGTGGATCTAATTGGACCATCCATTACCCTCTATGGAGCTGCGGATGTCAACGGACACTTGCATGCATCTGATCCAATATGATTTGATAAAAACAGATGGATGGGGGATCCGTTACCTATCTGTCCAGCAGATCGGGTCAGATGACAGTTGAATGTAACTGGACAGGTGGGCACTGTCCACTCTGCATAAGCAGACCTGTCATCCACCTGCTCAATGGGGATCAGCGGACAGAGCCCCCCACTGAGCAGGCAAATCCACTTGCTAAGTCTACCTGTGTGAAAGGAGCCTTAGGCTAATTTACTAAAAGGTGTTTTAGAATTTTGCAATCAAAAAATGTGTGAATACTCACTTCAACTATTCATGTGAAAAGCAGATTTTCATTCACCCAATCATATACAGATGCTTTTCAAATGAATGGATAACTGAAGTCAATAATACCCAATTTTTTTTTAATGAAGATTCTTAACTCCTTTAATAAATCCATAAAAGAAGTCGTGGGATCACTGTTTTATTGTGCATGGTTTTCAGAAATTAGACATACATAATAAAGCTTTGAATTCTCCCCTGTACGTACACTTTGTATGGTATGTGGGTGCAGCAAGGGTGTGACATCAAGTAACACAACCAGTGTTATTCTGTAATACAAAAGGGAAAACAAAAGATTGTGCTTGTTCCTGTTTAAAGGATGTTTCACTTTTGGCTCTTAACCTGTAATTAGATGAAATTATAGCTCACTGGGGATTTTAAAGCCACCACATTAATGTCTGACCTGGAATATACCCTGGATTTTATAGCAATAGTAATTACACAGTTATTGTGGTGACAGTTCTTGCTTAGGTATCAATATACAGGCATTGATTTTGGTTTCATGCATGTTGTACTCATTTTGTACTGTATTCTCTGTAAAAAAAATATGTATGCACTACATTTTACTAAATAAGATAATGTTGTTCTGTCTGTATGGGACCTGTGGTGGTCACGTTGCAATTTGTTTCATTACAAATATGTGTAATATATATGTAAATTGGTAAAAATAATTTCTCCCTTGACCCATGAGTCCACCATGAAACTTGGTAGTAATGGGACTTGAATTATGAGGCTGTAAAATAGCTCATATAGTTACATAGTTAGTCTGTCTGAAAAAAAGACAAAAATCCATCCAGTTCAACCATTAAAGGTTATAATCCTATACTCACAGTTGATCAGAGGAAGGCAAAAAACCCAGCAAAGCATGATCCAATTTGCTCCTGCAGGGGAAAAAATTATTTCCTGATTCCCTGAGAGGCATTCAGATACTCCCTGGATCAGGGGTGGACTGACAACTCAAGAGGCCCTGGGCAATAGGGGATCATGGAGCCCCTGTGTCCTTGTCAAAACTCAAAAAAGCCTATGAAAAAGGTACCAGGGGCATCTCATGGGGCCCCCTACTGACCCTGGGCCCTCGGGCAGTGCCCGAGTTTCCAAATGGTCAGTCCACCCCTGCCCTGGATCAACTTTACCTATAAATGTTAGTATCCAGTTATATTCTGTGTATCTAGGAAAGAATCCAGGCCTTTTTTAAAGCAATCCACTGAGCTGGCCAGAACCAACTCTTGAGGGAGTCTATTCCACATTTTCACAGCTCTCACTGTGAAGAAACCTTTCCGTGTGTATATCTTAAAGGGTATGTAAAGCCAACATTTCATATTCCTGATATGTTCCTGCTGTACCATGTACTTGTATGAAAAAGTATCCTGTGCTCTTTGTATTTTTTTGTTCACTCTTTGTGTGAAATCCCTTTTGTTACTACCAGTCCTTCTACTTTCCTATTAAAAAAACGAGCACACTAGATGTGAGAACACAGCAAGGTCAGTTCTCTAGCTGTGCTGGAAACTCAGTGTGCTCTCCTTCAATGATCAGACTTCTGCTGACAACCCCCCTGTCCCTGCACAGTCATTCACTAAGAAGATCAGTGTACTGCTATTTCTCCTCCTTCAGCTTTCTGTTCTCAGCTGCATAAGGAGCTTAGAGTGTGATAAAACAGAAGAAACAAGTATTTATAATGGTTTATATATGTATACACAAATGTTTTGCCTTTCATTTATATTTTAAACTGAATTAGTTGTTTTACAAGGAGTGGTTTTACATATACTTTAACCCTCTGCTACACTAGAAAAGAATAATAGTGTATTTTCAGTGACCATATTTTTTTTGAATCATTACTGCACTATTTAACTTAAAGTAATTTTAAAGTACATTTGCATTTTTCCAAGCTTACTCTTTCATACTTTTGTGTTATAGTATAAATATAGAGAATTGTAGATTAGCCACTAAAGGGAGGATTGCAATTGTTCTTTCTCTTTCCTAACTCTTTCTCTTTCTCTAACTGTCGAGAAAATATATCAGCCACATAGGAAGGGTATTGTTTGTAATATGCCAGTTGACTCTGAGATTAGCATCATCAGAAAAACCATCAAAGTAAAACCATTGTGTTTCTCTGCACTGCAGGATGCAGAGCCTGCATATGTCATTGGCAAATGTGGCTGCCCCATGCACATATGCAGTACATTATAGAATTTTGTTAAAACAATAGCATATAATGGTAACAGTATTTAGATCAAGCTGATCTTTTTTACATACATATCTATACATTCCTTATATATAGGAAAAGCTGTCTTGTTCCATTTATAATCAAAGTAATCTTCAATTCCATTAGTCAAACAAAACACATACATTGATGCATGACTAATCCAACGTTTCCTGCTAGAGATCCTAAATCAGCAATAACATGTTTGCCTCTTTGCAGACACTTAGGGGGAGATTTACTAGGGAGTGAAAATCTGGTGCAGCTCTGCATAGAAACCAATCAGCTTCCATCTTTTATTGTCAAAGCTTAAGCACTTGACTACCGGGCACTTATACCCCCTTCCTGCCCAGGCCAATTTTCAGCTTTCAGCGCTGTCACACTTTGAATGAAAATTGCGCGGTCATGCAACACTGTACCCATACGAAATTTTCATCATTTTTTTTGAGACAGATAGAGCTTTATTTTGGTGGTATTTAATCACCTCTGGGTTTTTTATTTGTTGCTAAACAAACCAAAAACATCTGAAAATTTAGAAAAAAATTTTTTTTTCTTAGTTTTTGTTATAAAATTTTGTAAATAAGTGATTTTTCTCCTTTACTGATGTGTGCTAATGAGGCTTCAGAGATGGGGACTGATAGGCTGCACAAATGGGCACTGATAGGTGGCACTGATGGGCACTGATGAGGAGGCACTGATAGGTGGCACTGATTGGCATTGACAGGCTTCACTGGTGGGCACTGATAGGCGGCACTGATAGGTGGCTTTTTCCATTGATCGGTGATCCGCTCTGTCCGAAGGACACAGCGCACCACCGATCGCCGTGCTGCGCACCCCTGGAGCTGCACAAACGCGGTTAGAGTGGGAGGACGTCATATGATGATGAGAGAATCGCTTTGTGTTCGTCATTACCTTATATGGTGGGCGGGAGGCGGTTAATCAAAAAAGCTGAAGTTAATAGCTGATTGGTTTCTATGCAAAAGTGAGCCTGATTTTGCACTCTCCAGCTTTAGTGAATAAACCCCTTACTGTCTACATGGCTTCATGGAAATTCTCAGGGAGGTTTCCTGAGGGTGACAACATTGGACCATGTCTAAATATTGTGTGTTGTAATGGCCATTTGCAGTCTACATCGGAAGCACGGGTTATAGGGTGATAATGCAGGAGCACAATTGAGAGATAGGGACAGAGTGCTGTAACCCTATGACAGAAATTGTCCTGAAAAGGCCCTCCATGGCAGGGTCACTGGGTACTATTTTAGAGAGTTGCAGTTTTTAAAATACAGGCAGTCCCCGAGTTACAAACATCTGACTTACATACGACTCATACTTAAGATCGGAGGCAGCGTGATGTCACACTGGTCCTCTAAACCACCAGCCATCTTGCTGCTCACTGCATGCTGCCACCTACTGTCTGATGGACCTGTCAGCAATCCCACATCACTGCATGGTCAGTTAACCCTTAGCTATGCTATCAAAAATGTAAAAATAATTAAAGGCCATATGCATATGTTTATGTCCTCTCCTTGTTTGTTTTTCCTTCAATAAAGTTTGTTTTTCAATAAAAAAAAAATTAATTAAAGGCCTACAGGACCTATCTTGTTCGTAACCCAAGGACTTTCAAGGTGATTATAAGCCCCGGTTCACAAATATGCGGCCGTGAGGGCCGCGTTTTGCGTGGGCACGAGAGCCCATTCATTTGAATGGACTCCCGTGCCCCGTGACACGCAGAGAAGAAGTCCCTGCACTTCTTCCGAAAACGCAGCCTGCACGGGAACCTTGGTTCCCGCTATGGTTGTGTTTTCCAGTGCGGGCGGCATGCCATTAGAACTAATGGCACCCGCCCGTGGGTCCACATTCCTCTGTGTGGGTGAACAGATGTGAACCTAGCCTTAGTAGCCCAGTCCTCACCATTTGGGAATGTATCGGTTCATTTTGGTCTAAGTAATTGCAAGAACTTCCATTTGTTAAAAAAGGATGTTATTACTAATGGTAATTTTCCAACTTGTATTATCATGCATTCCTTCCCTCTTAGGGACAAGAGGAAAGGATGGTGTTAAAAGCATGTGGAATGGGCTGTAGGAGAAACATTGATGGCTCCTAGTTTGTGGGCTGTTGTCTCCCTGCCATTGTTTTCAGGTAGACAGTGGCCAGTCCATCATTATCCTTATGTCTTAACTGTATTTCCACATTTGCAGTCTCTGGGCAGACTCAGCTCTGAAAAATTTCACGCAGTGAGTCTATGCCCACACATATTGGGGACACACTGAACTCCCCCTCATTAACATATAGCACAGAGGACCATCTTCTTGCTCTTTAACACATTGTTAGGAAAGACAAGTGTTCAAAGCTAGTTTACAACTGATAATGAGACTTGCCAGTACAGTACAGATAGGGTTTATTTTGGTAAAGAATAACTCCCCCATAAACATTACAGAAAAAGAAAATGAAAGTGGCAAAGGCTAAGGTTTTTTTTTCCCTTAATGCACTCTCTGCAGTAAGGTAAAAAACTTTTATGTAAAACTCCGCCCCTTTCCCAGCCTCCCTAAATACTTAGCTGAGTTTAATCTCAATCCAGCAATATGCCTAAGAGCAGCGGTACTGCTCTTTCTCTTTCTGCCACTGGATTCACTGAGAGCCATTGGCTCCTGCTGCTGTCAATCCAATCCAGTGTTGAGGAAGCAGAGAGCGGGGCCAAAGACACACACAGCCTGGCTCGGGATCAAACACACACATGTGCCACCATAGGAAGCTGGTTCCTGTGGTGGCACACAGAGTAGAGGAGGAGCCAAGAGCACTGGCAGGGGACCCTCAGAAGAAGAGAATTGGGGCTGCTCTGTGCAAAACTATTGCACAGAGCAGGTTAGAATAACATGGTTTTTATTTTTATTTTGTTTTAAAGAACCTTTACAATCACTTTAACCTCTTGCCGACCGCGCATAGCCGAATGACGGCTTCACCGCGGCCGGCCAGTTCTGAGTGGACGTCATATGACGTCCTCCCAGAACGCGCTCTCCTGCGCGCCCCAGGGGGCGCGCACCCGGCGATCTCCGTGATCGCTGTGTCCTACGGACACAGCTGATCACGTGATGTGGTGAAAGGCCGATCCCACCGGCCTTTTACCACGTGATCAGAGGTGTCCAATGACACGCTGATCACAGGGAAATGCAAGTGCCGGTTCTCGGCTGCACTTTCCTCACGCTGTCAGATCGTGAGGAAAGTACTGCCGAGAACCGGCAGTTGTCAGAGCGGGGATCGGCACCGATCATCAGGGCACTGATGATCAGTGCCCTGATGATCGGTGCCCAGCAGTGACACCCGCAAGTTCCGCCCAGCAGTGCGCCCACTAGCCCCGCCCACCCGTTCCCAGCAGTGCCCCCACCTGTGCCCAGCAGTGCCCCCACCTGTGCCCAGCAGTGCACCCACCTGTGCCACTCTGCAGTGCCACCTACCTGTGCCCAGAAGTGCCACCTACATGTGCTCAGCAGTGCCACCCACCTGTGCCCACCCACCTGTGCCCACCAGTGCCACCCACCTGTGCCCACCAGTGCCACCCACCTGTGCCCACCCACCAGTGCTGCCCACCAGTGCCACCCACCAGTGCAGCCCAGCAGTGCTGCCAGTCAGTGCCACCAGTCAGTGCCCAGGGGTTGTGCCAGTCAGTGCCGCCAGTCAGTGCCCAGAAGTGATGCCAGTCAGTGCCGTCTATCAGTACCCATCATCAGTGTCACCTATCAGTGCCGCCTATCAGTGCTGCATATCAGTGCCGCCTATCCGTGACCCCTAATTAGTGCTGTCTATCAGTGCCGCCTATCCGTGCCACCTCATTAGTACTGCCTATCAGTGCCCTTTAGTGCTGCCTATCAGTGCCCATCAGTGCCGCCTATCAGTGCCCATCAGTGCCGCCTCATCAACGCAAATCAGTGAAGGAGAAAAAATACCTGTTTGAAAAATTTTATAAAAGAAACAAATAAACTTTTTTTTTTTTCAAATTTTTTGCACATTTTTTAATTTATAGCGCAAAAAGTAAAGCGCCCAGTGGCGATTAAATACCACCAAAAGAAAGCTCTATTTGTGAGAAAAAAATGATCAAAATTTCATATGGGTACAATGTTGCATGACCACGCAATTGTCAATCAAAGTGCGGCAGCGCTGAAAGCTGAAAATTGGCCTGGTAAGGAAGGGGGTATAAGTGCCTGGTAGGCAAGTGGTTAAGCAGGTTTTTTCAAAGACTAGAATTTTCAGAAAATAGAATTTAAAACTGTAAGAAGCCATTTTGAAATGCCTTTTTTAATGAATGGTATGTGAGGGGAACATGTAACAAATATATAGTAGGTATTATCCCAATTTGGCTACAAAACTGCATATACACTTTAAAGAAACAAATAGGGTTCAGCCTGGTGATCTGAAGGCCCTCTCTGTTCTCTGCAAATAATTAGAAACATACAGTCTCGTTCTTCCTTCCCTAGCATGGTTCCGCTCTGTCCTCCCTCCAGGATAATTCTCATGGTATTCCTTTCTCCTATCTGTACATCACTTCTCCTTTTCTTGGTCTCACCAGTGGGCCTCTGCCTTTTTTATCACATTCTACATCTGCCTCTGCCTATAAGGAACATTCCTAAATTTTGTATAGCCTGAAACCAAGCACTTTATGCACTTTGTTGGAAAGATGCATACTAATAAACCTTACATAAATTGTTTTTTTTTTTAAAGATGACAGTTTCTCTATAATATAGAACATGTGCTTCAATGTTTTTTGCATTTTGGAAAAAAATATATATCTAAGGGCAGTTGTTGTCTGGTTTCTTTAATGGTTTTCTCTTTCACACGCACATCACATCTCATTTACAATTCAACAAATCCCGATTTGCAGGGAGAGTTCCTGGAAACGTCCTGGTTTTCAAAAATGGCCACAGTTACCATACATTCCAACTTTTTTTGCATGTAACAATCAGATTGCATGCCATGTGTTCATTTAGAATGTATATCGACTAGAAGAGGCAGCTACCATTATGTAGACTGTAGTAAATCCTATTTTGTAAAATGTCTCTGTAGACCATTCATGGAGTGGTATTGTATTGTGTATGTTTGTGCACCTGCATGTTGAAGTTCAAGCAGTAGACGGTGTATAAGATTCTGTATGTTGGTGCTTGGAATAGAGAATCCGGTTATAAGAAATGAACATACACTGTCTTTTTTCCTATGACAGCAAAGTATTCGAGGCTTTGTTAGGCTCCATGTACACGGGACGTTTGGAAAACACCTCTGAACGATGGAAACTGACTGCTGGAAAACATAGGTTAAAAAACATCTGTTTAGCCGCGTTTGCATACAGTGTTTATGCGCATTTATGAGTGTTTGCATTTAGAAGCGTTTTTTTAAAGATAACCTCAGGAGACCTTCCAAAATGCCCAAAATGCTTTGAAAAACAGTAAAAAATTAACTATTTCAGACATTTTGAGATAAATAGAGAGAGCAGAAGCAGAGAGAGCAGTATGTGTTGAGATGCCCTGTCTTTTCTGGTTGTATTCACTATGGATCCCATCATGAGCATAATGTGGCGCTTTCTACCATTTTTTCCTTCACGTAAAACCTGGAACTGACTGCGCTGGTGTACCGGGTCCATTTGAATACATGGAAAACACTTTGCATGCATTTCTGTTGATGAAAAAAGGCTCTGGACAGCATCTGGATATGGAACAGTTAAAAAACGCTTCTAAACGCGGTTAGCTTCGTTTACAAGCGTTTGGCGTTTGAAACGCTGATAAAATCTACTCCTGAACGCAAGTTTGGTGCATTCAGAAAAACGACTGCAAACTTAACTGCCTGTAAATGACTGTAAACGACGATGGGGACATGGACACATAGGAAAACATTAGGGAGAGTTCAGGGGCTGCTAAAAAAAAAAAAAACTCAGAAAAGCGTTAGTTGTTAGTTAGTTTTTCAGCTGCAGTGTACAATAATGTGCATTTTCTTTAGTGAACCCTATAGGACTAGAAGGCATTTAAAGTGGTATCAAAACACAAATCCAAAACTGTTATACATTGATGCTTACCAATCATTAGATGTGGTGGCTGCATTAGCTTTCTTTTTTAGGATTTATTCCCTCTGTTTTCACCTGGTGATCTGGTCAGTAACAGTGTATTAGAATGCCCCTGCTGTGGATGAATGAGCATAGGGGGTACAGCAGACAGCAGCATAGCTAGTTTGGGGGGGTAGTGTTAAATGTACTAGCAGATTTAAATACACAAACAGAATGAAGCCAAACTCCAGCTTACACTTTATAATCAGCGGTTTGTTTCCCTATTGGGATAAAGGTTTCACATCAATAAATAAAAGCTGATCTTTGCCAGTGTTGAAGGGTTAGTCTTGTTCCTGTAAACTGATACATCTGGAAGACAGCTTGTTCTTTTGAAAAACAACAAACTTACTGGCCTTATTGCCAGTTGTAAATCGAAGACATAAAGCCCAAGGGTCCATGCGCATTGGCTTAAAAAAATGCTGTTCCTAGAGGGTTTTAGAGTATTGCATGAAGAAGCAGCTCGATGTTATCCTATGTATCATATACTTCAGGACATTTAGAGGCATATTTTAAGCGCAGCATTTAGAGACAGAAAAAAAACTTCTGTTTTGTATTTTTGAGAGCATTTTTTGGCAGAGAAAAAAAAAACGCTAAACACATCTAATCGCAAGTACAAAATTAGCTCTTTATGCTGCCAAGAGCACTGGCATTTTTTAAGCCAGTGTGCATGGATCCTAAAAAAGAAAACTAATGCAGCCATCACACCTGTGAG
Source organism: Staurois parvus (assembly GCF_062004578.1). NCBI lineage: Eukaryota > Metazoa > Chordata > Amphibia > Anura > Ranidae > Staurois > Staurois parvus. Next base: position 417,774 of record NW_028317819.1, read on the forward strand.
TTGGTATACTGCAGTATAATGCATTTGCTTTTTGGTTTAATACTGCTTTAAGCAGTATCCACACTGAATATCAGTGTATGATCAGCTAAATAAATTCACTGATATACATATCCATGTGCACATGCGTACCATAACAGTTTAACCCTGTTTTTGCTCATTTGTTTTAGTAAATGAGACCCATTCTCTGTTTCCTTTATATACCATAAACCAAGCCTAAGAATCCAATGGATCCCAGCGGTTCAGGATGCAGTGTTCAGCTTTATTACGTTATGTCCTTTTAAATGTACTATGCTACCTTTCGCAGCTGGATTATATTTTTTAATTTAAGGACAAGGCGGTTTTTTTTCTGTATTTCATTGACAGTATGCCCAGTCTGCCTCCTGGTGGTAGAATACATTTTTGTATTAATCTGTGTGATGAGGGATTACAGGATGCTTTTTGCTCATGTATGCAAGTTGAGTTTGTATGATCTTTAACATCATTTTTCTAAAAACTTGAACTAACTATAAACTGCGTAGTGAATATAACCATGTTTATGGTATGCACAGTACACATCACTTTTTAGTTAACAAAGAATAACAAGACTGTTCCTCTGTCCAGCATATAAGCAGTCTGAAATTTCTGCCCATCCTTCGAATGATAATAGTACACTAGAAAAAAAATAAATAAAAAAGATTTAGGATCTTCACCAGTTTTTACTGTTAAACTGAAACTCTAGAAAAAGAGAGGTTTAACCTTTACCTACTTATCCAAAATTAAAGAAAAAATGGTTGGCTTGGAGTTACACTTTCAGGGGAGTTCAAGGAAGGTGTAATGCATTGGTAAATGTACCATAGGTACAAGCAGACACTTCCAGGCCTACAAATGGGTTAAGGATAACCAGGGGACTCAATGTATTATTTCTGCATCTGATGAGCAGACATCATCCAATGACAACCAAATACTGAAATATTAGTGAAAATATAAGGGCCTTATGCACACTGGACTTTTTTGCTAGCATTCCTGGATGCAGTGGCGTCCCGAGGCAGGTGCGGGGGGAGCGGCCCGCACCGGGTGACACTGACCGCATGGGGAGACTCCGGACCCGCTCCATGAAAAGGTAAGTTGTAAAGCAAGCCGACGATCCCCGCAGGATGGATCGGATCTGCAGATTGAGCATAATGGATCGACACTAATAGGTGGCACTGATGAGCTGGCACTGATGATGGGTACTGATATTCGGCACTGATAGGCGGCACTGACTGGCACAACTGCTGGGCACTGACTGGCGGCACTGCTGGGAGGCACTGACTGGCGGCACTGCTGGGCTGCATTGATGGGCACTGGTGGATGGCACTGGTGGGCACTGTTGAGCACAGGTGGGTGGCACTGCTAGGCACAGGTGGGTGGCACTACTGGGCACAGGTGGGAGGCACTGCTGAGCACCGATCATCAGGGCACTGATCATCAGTGCCCTGATGATCAGTGCTGATCCCTCCTCTGATATTGCCAGTTATCGGCAGTACTTTCCTCATGCTCTGACAGCGTGAGGAAAGTGCAGCCGAGAACTGGCAGTTGCATTTCCTGGTGATCAGCGTGTCATTGGATACGGCTGATCACGTAGTAAAAGGCCGCTTTGATTGGCCTTTTACCACATCATGTGATCAGCTGTGTCTGGCGGACACAGGGATCACAGAGATTGCCGGGGGCTCGCCCCGGGGGTGTGCAGGAGAGTGCATTCTGGAAGGACGTCATATGACGCCTATGACGCCCACCCAGAACTGGCCGGCTGCAGTGCAGCCGTCATTCGGCAACTAGTTAAGTGAGTTAAGTTCTGCATTAATAATATAGATTCAAAGATATATTTTTAAAAAAATGCATTGGTATGGGAAAATATCATGAGCTGAGGACATACTTTATATTTATGAACAATGTTATCGGCCAAAAGATTTAAAAATTCTATTCAGCTAGTATTCCAGGCATCATTTCTACAAAATGAGTGCTGGTGAAGAGCTGGACCCAAATGTAAGCATAAGTTTGCTTGCCAGTTTCAAGAGAGAGCTTGTATCATGCAAGAGAATTGCTAAGAGACCCTGGAGTTGACAGTGATAGAAGCAAATACTGGAAAATGAAAGCAAATGGTTTAAGCTTAGAAGAAATGGGCACTGCAATACTTGTGCGCATTAGGCACATAGAAGGTGTAGGCGACATCTTGTTTAGGCCAAGTTTTTTTCATGAGTCCAGCGATCTTACCCCCTCCCTCCTTCTGCAATCTACAGAATCCATAGACTTAACTTTTAACACACTTCAGAAGAGCCTGTTATCTCAACTTAGAAACAGTAGACACCAGCACACAAGTCTTGGACAGAGCTGTAAACAGCTAATTGAGTCCTGGCAGGATGCCTGTTAGTTTCTAATGCCCATAAAACCTCTACAGATTAACACTTCCCTCTGACCTATCGTAAAACTATGACAAAAGTTGTCAGTTCTGTCATGCATGGTTTGTAGGGCAATTAAAGCACTAGGAACATCTAGCATTCCATAAAAACGTTTACCCAGAAAGCAACCAGGCGTGGGGGCGGCCTCTCCGAGACCTCTGCCCAGTTCACAACTTAACAAAATCCACACACAATTCATAAAATCTAACAGGACCAAGACACATTAATATTAAATACTGTATATATTTGAATGGGGAATATCATACTAAACAAATCAAGGTCATACATGACTAAGCTAGCACATATGAAAGGGGAGAAAGCATTCTCCAACCTCCTGGGTGACAAACCCATCTGAAATACTCCTTGTTTGGTATCCCTGGACACGAAATATAATGCTGAACAATAATCTAACAGTTTCCAGAATGCAACCTGTATGTAGTGGAAGATATTATTATTAGTATTAAACTGAGTGTAAGGGAGGGCCATGACACAGTTATAAACATGGAGACCTCCCAGCCACCACCCCTTAAACTGAGTAATTGGTCAGATGTCTCTGTCAACACCACTTTGATACCACAGAAAAAGGAAATGTCAGGACCCCCTGACAGCTCTCGTTTAACATCAACCAAGGAACACCTAACCGGACTTGAGAGCCACTGTACCATTTTTGCTTGAGCAACTGGACTCTGCTAAAACTAAGGATTTCACAATTCTTCATTTTGACTCCTTTTTAATTCTCTGTTGCTTTATTGTCTCTTTGTTTCCTTGTAACACCTTTTTTCTGTAAATATTTTATTTGCACCATTTTGTCCTTTTCATTATTTAACCCTAAAAAAGTGTTGAAAGTGTCTGTAACTGCGCTAATACAAACTAAAGAATCCCTGTCTCTTGAAGTGCTACTGTATATGACGAATCTCTGAACATACCTGTCTGTGGTGACAGACTGTGTTGCAGACATTTATTTTTCATATTTTTTCTTGCTAATATTGTGAAGGGTTGATAAGCCCAAAGCTGTCTGGTCTAGTGGTAGTTTGGAGTGTAAAGAGTTAATTGCTTAATTAACTTGACCCAGTGACAATTGCTCTCAGACTGCTGGCATCTAGATTGTGGTCCTGCAAGCTGGAAAATATTTGTGCAGGGTGAAGATGAGAGTGGCATTGTTATGTAAGTGACAGCGCAGTGTGAGATTGGCCAGTTCTTTGTCATTAATTGGTGAGAAGGACAGGGATCGGGTACCGCTTTTGTCACAGGCACCAGTGGTGTAAGGCCCTTTTCACACTGGAGATCAGTTTTCCAGGCAGACCTGATTGGATGGTCCATGCATCCCTATAGACAGGCGGGTCTAAATGGACTTGTGTCTGTTTAAACCCACCAACCTCTGGGTCTGATTGGGTCTGCTTAAAAAAAAAAGAAACAGAAGGGGATATGTCCACTTCCGTTTAGGTGTATCAGATCAGAGGGCAGTTGGTGTAAATGGACAGGTAGAGCCCCATAGAGCAGGGTGTGCTCTGTCCTTATCAGCTCTGCATAAACTGAGCAGACATGGATGTGCCATCCACCCATTCTGCTCCAATCAGCAAGGATCTGTGAACTGATCCCCTGCTGATAAGAATGGATTCCACCCAGAATCTGCCCTGTGCAAAAAGAGCCTTAAACTGACAGTACTATGCAATTAGGAAACTATCATAAAACTAGTTTCAGATATTTATATGAACCAGGGGTGGACTGGCAACTCATGGGACCCCCGGGCAATAGGGGATTATGGGGCCCCTGTGTCCTTGCCCTCACTCAAAGCACACCCAAAAAACCTATAAAAAAGATACCAGGGGCATTTCATGAGGCCCCCTACTGACCCTGGGCCCTCGGGCAGTGCCCGAGTGCTCAAATGGTCAGTCCACCCCTGATATGAACTTTACTTAAATTAGTTATTTTCTTCTTTTAATACATTCGTGGGTTACTTTTTTTTTATATCTTGCCAGCAAAACAAATGTTTTTAAGTGAATACAACTCAAGTTTAATGACTTAAATTCTTAAGATGCTTTCTTTAGCTTAATAATATACTATGTATGGCCAGGAATCTCTGACCTGAAAGCTAAACATTTGTCTAAACGAGGACAATAAAACTTCACCAAATACCTTGTTGTTTACTGAGTTGTTTGAATACAAAAAATGCTAGTGGACTTTGGAAAGTGATAAGGTTTTACGTAACGTCTTTAAGAACCCATTATTATTGTGTTCTCTCTACATTTTAGGACATGCTTTTTTCTTCTCTTTAAAGGTATTCAAAAAATGCTAAAAATGTGGTCTCTTATTCAGTGTCATTATTAGGTAAAGGCACATCATTCACAGTGTGACACTTATCTTGATAAACACATTATTTGTTGTCTTTCTTCTTTGTTATCTCCAATTCCTGCTATGTAATTAATTGATCTAAAGATGTGTGTAGTGCTAACTCCTCAGGGGTCACTTGATGATGCTTGTCCTCAGTGGTTGTCCTGACCTTGCAAGCCTTTTGACACTCTGGGTTCAAACATATTTCAACAGTATAGCATAATAATGCAAGAGGCAAAATTCTTTAGTAACACCTCTATATTAGACTTGTTCAAAAGAGTAGGCTACAGGAATAATGGGTTTAGGTTATATAACCCCAGTTAACACATAAAAGCAGAACACTGGTAAAATAGGAATAATCAGTTAGCAACGTTTAACAAATTATACAGTCATAAGTAGTAAGCTTTAACTATTTAATTGAAACACCAGCAGCATGAAGGAGAAGAAAAGGCTTGTTGACCTATCAGCTCCCTCTGTGCCACTGGTGCCGCAACGGGGCATACAGAGAATTATGTAAATGTATACACTGGCATAAATAGATACAAGTACCCTAAGTTGAATAACAACGGCCGTAGAAGAGAAAAGGTCCCTTTAACTAGAGATAGTGACTTGAGTCCTGTGATGTTTAAAGTTCCTGATATGGTGGTATCCACTGTCTTCTGCTAGCAATAGTGGGGCCCGTAAGCATTAGTATATACTGGTAATTCAATGAAGTTATATAGATAAGTCATGGTAATGCTCAAAGCAATGGTGTTCTGGTACTGAGGTGTAAAAGTGTCTGCATGCAGTGTCTCTAGAGTGATGGCAGAAAGAGGTTAGGCCTCTGCCTGCTCACCAATCCCAAGGATAGCATGGCCTCCTAGGAACAGAGTTTTTGCAAAAGCTCTTGGTTTTATGCATGGATGTACAGAGTTACCACCTGACAGCTTGTGAGCGCAGTGAGATGTCTGTGTTAAGACTGGATAGTGACAGTCCCGATGTAGAGAAGACTGATGCGATCCCATGTGTGGCGATCAGCGTCACTGATGTGCAGAGTCCCACAGCAGTTTGCCAGCACTCTGTCTCTGAAGAAGAACGACACACCCTGCGTTCAGTTCTGTGTCCCCCACCAAGAGAGTGTGTAACAATCTGTAATCCCAAAGAATGATAAATAGTGCCAATAATATTATAGAGTGCCAAAGACTTGTAAATGGATGCTGTGCTATACACTTAAAGGTTTTCCACATCACCTAAAATAAGAATAATCAATAAACATAAGGCAATCATATAAACAAAGTGTCCATCTTTTACCCATGTGTTAAAACAAATGGCTACATGTAAAAGAAACATCATGTGCTTGGAGAGGCTACCCAAAGAGGTATTAAGCCCAAAACTAAAAATGTAATATATTGCAGTTAACCAATCAATAGATGTGGTGGCTGCAAGGGTGGACTGACCATTTGGAAACTCAGGCACTGCCCGAGGGCCCAGGGTCAGTAGGGAGCCCCATGAGATGCCCCTGATACCTTTTTCATAGGCTTTTTTGAGTTTGGGCAAGGACACATGGGGCCCCATGATCCCCTATTGCCCGGGGGCTCCATGAGTTGTCAGTCCGCCCCTGGGTGGCTGCATTAGTTTTCTTTTTTAGGCTCCCCCTCTGTTTTCACCTGGTGATCCGGCCAGAAACACACTTTCTGTATTTGAGTCTCCCCAATGTGGATGGAGCACAGCAGACAGCAACAATGTCAGTCTTGGGGGAGGAGAGTATTAAACGTATTAGCAGATTTAAATACACAAACAAATTGAAGTCAAACTCAAGCTCACATGTTATCAGTTACGGCAAACTTTTTTTTTTCTAGTGGGATAAAGGTTTTACATGAATAATGAAAGCTGATCTTGTAAGTACCCCTGTCAGTGGTAAATGGTTTGGCTCAACCCTCTAACTGCTACATCTGCTGGACAGCTTGTTCTGTTGAAAAACAACATACTTACTGGCCAGATCACTAGGCAAAAATAAAGGAAAGAAAGCCAACAAAATTAATATTGCCATCCCACTGAAGAATTGGTAAGTAAAAATAAATTATTATTATTATAATACAGGATTTATATAGCGCCAACAGATTGTTCAGCGCTTTACAATATAACGGGAGACAATACAGCAGCAATACAGTTCAATACAAGAAGGTTAGCAGGGCCCTACCCCTTGGAGCTTACAATCAAATGTTTGCTTTTAAGCTTTATACCGCTTTAACGGCTTCCCGTCCGCCCATTGCCTATAGATGGTGGACGGGAAGCTTTGACAATGCAAGCTAACACACCTGTATGTAAGTCCGCATCGGTGGCTCCTGCGCAGCTCACAGAGCGTGCACCCGGGAGCCCGGCGATCACTATATCGCCTGGACTCAGCAGATCACATGGTGTTTTACCAATCACAGCACGCGCATTGTAAACATTGAAAGTGAAAGTAAAGATCACTTCTCTCTGCTCCCAGTGGGAGAGCAGAGGGAAGCGATCCTGCAGCTTGTGAATGTACAGCAGCCTGTCAGGCTACATGTACTCTTACAAACTGCAGTGCCAGCCACCCAAGTGTCCCAGTTTAGTGCCCCTCTGTCCCTGATCACTGCCCCAGTATATCCATAATAAATAATGTAGCCAGCCATTGTCACCTGTCTCAGTGTGCTCAAAAACACTGCCATACACCAAACCAAGATCCTGATCACTGCCATTATCAGTGTCCTGGTCACCACCATACCCCAGACCAATGCCCTGATCACCGCCATACCCCATACCAACACCCTGACCACCGCCAACCACCATACCAGCACCCTGATCACCGCCAACCACCATACCAGAACCCTGATCACCGCCATATGTCATGCCAGCGTCCAGCATTTTAGCATCTCAACTGATCAATTTTCAAATATATATTCCATAGTTTGTAGACTCTGTAGCTATCAAACAGACTAAATATATACCCCAAAAATATAGCAGAATACATTTTGGCCTAAATGTATGAAGAAAAATTATTTATTTACAAAATTTTATAACAAAAACTAAGCAAAAAATGATAAAGGGGAACTGGAGCTTCGGGATGATGTGACCAGAGCAGAGTAAAAGTAGGTAAGTACATACAACGTTTTAAATACAGGTTAGGCAGGATAGGTAGGAGAAAGGATGAAACATTTTTAAGAATAGTTATGGTTAGGTTTTTTTCCACTTTAAAGAGGAACTTCAGTCCTCTTTGTACTGGCTCAGAACCCCCCCTCCTCCTCCCTTAGCACCGCGAGGGTGCTGCCAGGATTTGTGGGACCTGGCATAGCCCTTCTGCACATTTGCACAAGCACAGGAGATGAACTGCTCATTAATAGCCCTTCTTTGTGCTTGTGCAGGAAACCCGTGCATGCGTAGATGCTCAGGGAAACCTATGCATGCACAGATGTGCTGCAAGGCTCACCCAGGACCTGGAACCTGTGGCACACTGAGCGGGGGGAGTGTGGCCAGGGACTCAAACATCATTCTCGCCTAAGTGTGGAAGTGCAGAAAAAATAACTGTCATACAACACAAAAGAATAATATATTTATATCCAATTGTGAAAGAGAGAGTGGGCAGGAGGCAGGGCAATATGACATGTACAGCATAGTGAAGGTCTGTTTTAATCTTCTACAATGGAATTACTTTAATTAATCAAAGTTCTGTCCCCACAACACTGGTATTCCAGAATTGGATGAGTACAGAGCTATTTTAAGCTGGCCATTGTCAAAAAGAATTTCGTTCAAACTTTGTTTCCAAGGGGATCCCACAGGTATGGCACATACTTACTTACAGTGGCCAAACTGTACCAATGGAACTACGGTATGTAAAAAGAGTAACTACATAAAACTGCCATACCTGAACTTCAGCTTTACAGTGATTCTAAGGCTTCATGTAAACTGCAGCTGATAAACTCGTTTAGGAGCTTTTCTGCATTTTTTTCAGCAGCCCCTGAACTCTCCCTAATGTTTTCCTATGTGTCCATGTACACATAGACATTTACAGTCATTTACAGGCAGTTGAGTTTGCAGTCGTTTATTTGAACGCACCAAACTTGCATTCAGTAGATTTTAGCAGCGTTTCAAACGCCAAACGCTTGTAAACGCGTGTAAACACAGCTAACCGCGTTTATAAGCGTTTGGAAATTTTTTTTAACTCTTCCATTTCCAGATGCTGTCCAGAGCAGCAGTCAGTTTCCATCGTTCAGAAGTGTCCCGTCTACATGGAGCCTAAAGGTTGCAATGCTCGATTTTTAATTTTAATTTATTTTAACCCAGTATAAGGCACAACACTGCCTCTCTACCTCAGCTGATATCTTCAATAAAATGGCGGCCGCACGACCCGCACATGCGCATTTGGGAGTGATCTTACAGGACTTTCTAACCAACAAAATGGCGGCCGGAACACTCGCGCACACGCAGTGTGACACGCGGTGGCCATTTTAGAATTAGGAAATCACCAAAAATATGGCGCTCGCGCATGCGCAGTACGCTGCACTTCGGCAAGATGGCGCTGGCGCAATTGGGTGCATTTTTACCCTATATATATGAGCAATGTGACGTCCGGCCTGCATGGCATCACCCCTACAGCAGACGTGTGTTTACACGAAACGCGTCTAGGAGGAGCCCTTGCACGCCTTGATGTTAGGAGCTCGGGCGGCCCCCCCATGATTTCTACTGGTCAGTGCTTTTCAGGTGCTTTTATCATTATCTACAAGCAGCTTTATACCACTACCTACAGTCATTGTCAGTGTGTATACTCTGCTTAACTCGATTTAATAAACCTTTTATTAACATTACTACACTATGAGCACCTTTATTCTCTATACCTGGCACTGAGCCTCCACACCTCAGCCCCAGTATTTCAGGCATTGGTGCAGACCTGAGGAGTACGTACGTTATGACCACACCAGTATCCTTCCTACACACCATTGAGTGACCATCAGAGGATTGCACCACCAGGCAGCACCCACCCAGGATCCCCAGCTACATGTGATCTTGATATGCGCATTGAGATTGCGCTTCTGGTGAGTAGGCAATCTACCTGTATCTCTACATCAGGATACCAGATCATACCCGCATTGATTGAAGTCGCCTATACATTTTTTGGAATATAATTTCTTTGGACTATCCATTTCACTTGCTATTATTGTATTGGACATTAGTTATTTAATTGCTGAAGATAGGTTCAACTTGTTCATGACTCTTTGTAGCGCTGCACTCCCCATTGATTGATGTTATACTTACCTGCTCTGTGCAATGTTTTCACAGACCAGCCCTGATGCTCTCCTTTTTGGGTCACCCACCTGCGGTCCTGACGCCCTCTCCTGCGGAGTACATCCAGTAGCAAGCCACTTAATCAGGCTTGCTCCCCAGCCAAGCTCCTTTGGATTCACACACAGTGTGGCTCAGCCCTGCCCCCCACTCTCTTCTCATTGGCTCACTGGCTGTGATTGACAGCACCAATGGCTCCTGCTGCCTGTGCAGGCCAATGAGGAGAGCAAGACCCAGGAGAGGCAAGGCTCTTAAGCATATCGCTGGACCGAGATGGGGCTCAGGTAGGGATATGGGGGTGTGAGGGGGGAGCTACACCCTGAAGGTTTTCTACCTTAATATATAGAATGAACTAACGTAAAAAAATTCTCTCTTTAGAACCACTTTAATCATAGATTGACACTTTAAAGAAGAACGGTATCTTAAAAATGGCATATCTCTCATGTAAACTATTTTCATTTTTACACAGCAGATTTTAGGAAAAATGTTTGCCAGGAGTTCTGCTTTAACATTTTGCCCTCTGTCTATATTACAGGACAATATGAGACAATTATCCCTAATAAGTTCTCTCCTTGGCCTGCGTGGAACTCGACTTGTTCCAAAACATAATTATTAGAAGTCGAACTCTAATCCATGATTAACGAACAAACAGTACAAATCACGTGGGCCTTTCCACTAATATGCAGATGGCAATGAATCATTCTTTACACTGCAGTGACTCTACTGAGATAAATTACTTGTCATTGTTGCTTTGATAGGTATGTGCATTTTGCTAAGTCCTCTCAAGACCGTAATACCATACTACCTATTTCAATAATTGTCAAATTACTGCTGGATAAATATTGTTTTGTTGCGGGTTGAAATACCTGTTAATGGACAGACATCATTTTCTACTGTATATTGACACACATCCTCAGTGTTCCTGCAGGCAGTACAATACAAACATGCAGCAATACACAAAGGTTTCATAGCTCATAACAAGCTGTTCCGGATGTCATGCTCATTGATTTGAATAGGATTTATATCTGCAGCAGCTGTGTTAAGGACCCTTGCTCTGCAGTAAATTACCCCCAAATGAGTTGGTTGCAGCTCTGAAACTATCTTTCAGGGGGTTTTATTAGTTTGCCACCTATTTAAAATGGGATTATCATTAAAATTCACAATTCCCATGAATTAATGGGACACATATCAGTATGATTAAATCTCATTATTGTTTTTAATTTAATATAATGTATATTATATTATTGGTCCTGCCCTGCTGTCATCCTGAGCAACCAAGTAGGGTTTCAACCTCATCCCTTTAAACCCGAACACATATTATTTAGAGGTTCTGAGGCTGATTTAATGCAGTTAAAGCACTAAGTGATTTTAATTACCACCTTAATCAGCCACAGAACCTGTGTAATTAATATGTGTTTGGGTTTAAAGGGATGAGGTTGCAACCCTACAACCAAGCCAATCAACTAGTCATTACTGTAGAAAGTCTGTTGTTTTCAGCAATGAGTTAATGCCTCCTTCATATGGTGATTAAAGGCCTACATCAGATTTGAGAGGCATGAATCAGCGAACAGTGGGGGCCGATCATCCTGTAAAAAGTAAATGCTGTTCCCATATATCTACACATGCAGTGGATACCTGTCATTAGCGAAGGATATCCTAGTCTGCATCTTGCTACATCCCGTGGTAATCATCCATCCCTAACAGTAGGCAATCCCTGCATGTGCGTTTTTTCCACAGACAGCCATGGCCAGTATCAGCTTGTTATTCATTCACATAGTCGACTGCAGCTAAACTTAAACACAGGTGATTCCGGCTGCAAGAATCCACTGATTCTTGGCGCCAGAATTTGAAGATTGGCCCTAGTCGCTCGTGTGAATGAGGCCTAAACGTCTGCACTTTGTACATAGATAACTATTCCCTATACATAAAAACGGGTTTTACATTTACAAACATTGATAGGAGTGTTTGTACTAAAAGTTATCTATTGCACACAAATATTTAAAAAAAATTAAACTATCTACAGTTCACTAAGAAGCTTTAATACCCAAATATAAAAATGTTTAAATAATGGGGGGCCACTGGTGATAGATGGTTCTTCCAAATTAGTGCAGAGGCTGCCCGTTCCCACAAGCACCAGTCCATGTCCACTGGCTCCAGTAACTCAGTCTAAGGGTTGTCTCTTCAATATTTAATGCTTAAAGAACTTTAACATCCTGGTCACATCGGGTGTGACTTGACATGCGTGTTACATGCCATGCGTCTGGCAAATTGTATGCCAAGTCGCACGCTATTGTCCGCAATTAGAGCAGTCAAATTGGTGCAATTCCGACTTGGTTGGAGCCGCCCTGATTTCTAAAGTAGTACATGTACTACTTTTGGTGCGATTTGCATAGACATCTGTGTCAGATGGCTTGCAAATCAAATCTGAAATCGGCATCTCACCTGACTTTGAAATAGTACAGCTTCAATGTAAGTCGCACGATTTCAAAGTCGGGCTTGATGTGATCGGGGGGTAAACAGGAGAGGGGTTAGGGCATAGGATACTCCAAAAATGTTCAACTAGTTCTCTTTTCACATCTGTGCAACTACCAATCCCCAGTAAGATCCTCACTCACCATATCCCTGGAGCTGTCTGCCACCCAGCCTCCATAAATAGATCCTTAATGAGGTGAATTAGTAAAAAAAAAGTCCAAGTATGTTTTCACACTGAGGCGTTGTGCTTAAGGTAAAAACTCCTGCTTGCAGCATGTTTGGGGCATGTTTGGTGAATTAAAAAAAAAGCCCCAAAAATGTCTCTTTTCATTGAAATCAATGGAAAGTGCCTGAAAAACACCTGAAAAGTGCCTAAAAAACGCCTCATAAACACCCCTTGGAAGCGTTTTTGGAGCAGTTTTTAAGTCACATGTCCTTTAAAAACGTTTAGAAAGCGTGTGAAAAACGCGGTAAAAACTCCTATGCATTTTTGCGGCAGATCAGTGTGAAAGTAGCCTAAGAGCTGCAAAGATCACTGATAACACTGCCTGGGATTTTAGAGCAGTGTAGTCACTGTATTGTTAGCTCCTTATAGAGCCGAGTACATTTCTGGGAGGGTCGACAAGTATTTTGGGGTATTTGCAGTGTTTTTAAAGGGATTAAAATGTAAAATACTTGCATGGCACATGGATGTACTGAATATGTTTTTTTACTTTAAGATAAATACTGCAGTAATATCCTTTGAAATTTGCTAATAGAAAATACAATGTACTTTCTATTTAACCTACCAGTTCCCAAAATTAATCTGAAATATTAGTTTTGGGTAGAGTTGCTACTTAAAGAGGAACTCCAGCAGTTTTTAGAAAAATGAACAGTTAACAGCTACAAATAATGTAGCTTCTGACTTCTAATAAACAGGTACTCACCAGCCCAGGGATCCAGCACTGTCATCACCCAGGCCACTTCTTCACGAGTCTAGAAAATCGTACGAAAAATTTGGTGGAACCACTGATCGAACAATTTTCTCTTTGTTGATGAGCAGGATGTTTTAACCAATAACAATATTGTGAATTAAAAAATCTAATTAAACAACAGTGAAAAATGTTGTTGTTTCACATACGAATGACCGATTTTCTATGCGGTGGTATGACGGTTGTACGAAAAAAATCTATCAAGCGCTATCATGCATGAGCGGAAACAGAAGATAACCCGGATTTTTATGACCAAGGAATCTTCGTAAACACAAATGAAAAATCCAAATGTTAAAAGTAGATTGGCCTAATTAGATAATGAAACCAGAATGATGCATATTATATTTTATGTATGACTATTTATGTACAGTTGTGTTCAAAATATTAGCAGTGTGTTGAAAAAAGTGAATAAAAGCTCAAAATCCTTCTAATAGCTTTTATTTCCATACACACAAATGCATTGGGAACACTACACATTCTATTCCAAATCAAAACATGAAGAAAAATATATCAAATTTGTGTTGTTCCTCTAAAAAAAATTGAAGAAAAGTGAATATTAGACTGTTCAAAAAAATAGCAGTGTTTGTATTCTTCTTTACAAACTCAAACATTCACTATATAAACTGAAAAATGTTTGAAGATTTTGCTTTCCTTTGAATCACTTAATTAATATTTAGTTGTATAAGCACTGTTTCTGAGAACTGCTGTACATCTGTGTTGCATGGAGTCAATCAACTTCTGGCACCTGTGAACAGGTATTCCAGCCCAGGATGATTGGACTACATTCCACAGTTCTTCTCTATTTCTTGGTTTTGCCTCAGAAACTGCATTTTTGATGTCACCCCACAAGTTTTCTATTGGATTAAGATCCGGGGATTGGGCTGGCCACTCCATAACGTCAATCTTGTTGGTCTGGAACCAAGATGTTGCACGTTTACTGGTGTGTTTGGGGTCGTTGTCTTGTTGGAACACCCATTTCAAGGGCATTTCCTCTTCAGCATAAGGCAGCATGACCTCTTCAAGTATTCTGATGTATTCAAACTGATCCATGATCCCTGGTATGCGATAAATAGGCCCAACACCGTAGTATGAGAAACATTCCCATATCATGATGCTTGCGCAACCATGCTTCACTGTCTTCACAGTGCACTGTGGCTTGAATTCAGTGTTTGGGGGTCATCTGACAAATTGTCTCCGGCCACTAGACCCAAAAAGAACAATCCTACTTTCATCAGTCCACAAAATGTTGCGCCATTTCTCTTTAGGCCAGTCAATGTGCTCTTTGGCAAATTGTAACCTCTTCAGCACGTCTTTTTTTCAACAGTGGGACTTTGCGCGGCTTCTTGCAGATAGCTTGGCTTCACATAGGCGTCTTCTAATTGTAACAGTATTCACAGGTAATTTTACACCTTCTTTGATCTTCCTGGAGCTGATTGTTGGCTGAGTCCTTGCCATTTTGACAATTCTTCTATCCATTCGAATGGTAGTTTTTCACTTTCTTCCACGTCTTTCAGGTTTTGGTTGCCATTTTAAAGCATTTGCGATCATTTTAGCTGAGCAGCCTATCATTTTCTGCACTTCTTTATATGTTTTCCCCTCTCCAATCAACTTTTTAATCAAGGTAAGCTGTTCTGAACAATGTCTGGAACGACCCATTTTCCTCAGAATTTCAAAGAGAAATGCACTGTAACCAGCATGTACAACATTTGCTGCCTTCCTTCCTTAAATAAGGGCAATAATTGCCACCTGTTTTTCAAAGAATGAATGACCTCACTAATAGAACTCCACACTGCTATTATTTTGAACATGCCCCTTTCAATTAATGATTCAATTACACCGAATCAGCAGCATGCATCTTATGACTGTTGGGTCTGTTGGATTTCTATTACTCTACTACACCTGCTAGTAAATTATTTGCCATGTAGAAATATCATTTCTACCAAAAACAGTGATTGACCAGGTTAGTGATGTCTGACTGTTATTATTTTGAACACAACTGTATATGTAATAAACTATAGGTAATGTAATAAACTATATTATACGCATTGTATTATACGCATTGCTGTTAATTGTTGTGTATATCGCTCGTTCTGGCTGGAAGGGCGTGACTACAACCGACGAACTATTTTTTCGTTAATGTGGGCCACGATTTGGACCAACAAACGAACGCCTCTCGGTTGTCGGATGACCGATCGGTCGATTTTATAATCGTGTATTCCCACTTTTAGGGTCCCCGGAACCACCATATTGAGTGTTGGATGCCTGCTGTGGCTTACAGCCAGCTCCCCACTGTGCATGTGGAAGACACACTGAACTTTCTGTGCCATGTCCCAGGAGGTTGTAGGCAGAGAGCAGCCCAGCGGCCCCCCTGCTATTTGAACATTTTATTTTGGGGTATTAAAACTTCTTAGTGAACTGTAGATAGTTTAATATTTTTTTAGATATTTGTGTGCAATAGATAACTTTTAGTACAAACGCGCCTATCAATGTTTGTAAATGTTAAACCCCTGTTTCTATGTATAGGGCATGGTTATCTATGTACATAGTGCAGAACCTCTGCTCAACTCGCCTAGGTGAGTCAAGCAGAAGTGCCTGCCAGAAAAAGGTGCCCACGTCCAAGAGAAAAAAAAACCCCTTTTTTCTACATTATTGGCAGAGGAGGGGAGAAGACTTTCACAAATGTATGTAAAGTTCCAGTTGAAAGCTTATTTTTTTTTATATTAGACTACATTCTTATTATCAACATTGCCTGACCATTGTAGAGAGTTTTCTAAAATACGTAAGGTATCTTTGTTCCAATTTTTTTACACGCCCCTGGTTAAAGTTTTTTTCATTAATGAGAATCTGCTGAATAACGAGAAATTATTTATTTATTTCAGGTACTTACATAGTGCTGTCAATTTACGCAGCGCTTTACATATATATTGTACATTCACATCAGTCCCTAACCCTCAAGGAGTCATTCACACCTGTACAATGTGTTGCACTTCAGCCATCGCTCAACAATGCACAACAGTGGTGCAGCAGATCAGCTTCTAACTTCAGCTTGTTCAATTAAAGGAGAAGTACAGCCATGTTCTTTTGACTGTACTTCTCCTGTGAAACATAGGAGTACAGTCAGTTCTGCACTCCTGTGACCCGTTTTCAACTGACAGTGGGCTGAAGCTCATTGTCAGCTGACGTCACTCAGCCGGTGCAGGCTGGGGAAGGATCCCAACTTTAATGTCGGGTTCCACTCCAGAGTCTGGAGCGACTCCTGGCTCTGCCTCTCAGTGATCCTCTGAGAGCATGAACCCGTTGCTTCCCCCCCCTCCACAGCCCAGGCTCCAGTGAGCGCAGGAAGGGAGGGGGGTAGGGTTGCCACCTCATCCCTTTAAAACCGAACACATATTAATTGCACAGGTTCTGTGGCTGATTTAATGCAGACAAGGCACAAAGTGAGTTTAATTACCACCTTAGTCAGCCAAAGAACCTCAGAAATGAATATGTGTTCAGTTTTAGAGGGATGAGGTGGCAACCCTAGAGAAGCGTGAGAAGTTAGTGGTCAATGGTCATGTAATTGCTATGTTATTTATTTATTTTAGCTACTTATATAGTGCCATCAATTCATGCAGTGCTTTACATATATATATTGGCATACAGTTTATATATATATATATATATATATATTCACATCAGTCCTTAACCCTCAAGGTGTGTACAATCTAAGGTCCCTGACTTACATTCATTCATACACATACTAGGGCCAATTTAGACAGGACCCAATTAACCTACCAGCATGCCTTTGGAGTGTGGAACTAAACCAGTGTACCCGAAGGAAATCCATGCAGGCACAGGGAGAACATGCAAACTCCAGGCAGGTGGTGCTGTGGTTGGGATTCGAACCAATGACCGTAGTACTGTCAGGCGGAAGTGCTAACCATTTAGCCACTGTGCTACCCACCCTTAGAG
This sequence comes from Staurois parvus, assembly GCF_062004578.1. NCBI lineage: Eukaryota > Metazoa > Chordata > Amphibia > Anura > Ranidae > Staurois > Staurois parvus. The sequence goes on from NW_028317819.1 coordinate 435,199, forward strand.
CTGGGGGACAGGAATGCAGCATCGCTGTGATGCTGCATCCACCTGAGTAAGTATGATTTTTTTAAAATTAAACCAAAGTGTTATATTTCTCTTTTAGGGTTCTTTCACATGGGGCTGACGTGTTTACCGGATTTGCTTGCTCGGTGGGGGACCTCTCCGCTGATCCCCGCTAAGCAAGCGGATGACAGCTCTGTATCTGCTGCAGAACGGACATCAAGTTGCTCCCTCTCCTCAATGGGTGTTTGGATGAAAACAGACTGCCTGTCCGTTTTCATCCGATCTGATCTGACGGACGGAAGGGAAATTGGATCCCCATCTGTCCCTTTTTGACAGATCGAATCAGATATTGGGAGTGTAAACAGACACATGTCCGTTTACACCCACCACTCCATAGTGGAGAATGGAGGTTCCAATCAGGTCCGCCTGAAAAACGGACAGGCGGACCCAGTCAGAACGTTCGTGTGAAAGAGCCCTTTGACAATAAAATCTGGAAACTAATTGGTTTTTATGCAGAGCTGCACCAGATTGCGCACTCTCCAGTTTTAGTAAGCCCCCCGCCACATTGGGTGCGATTTGGTACGCGATTTGCATGCCAGGCAACTTACAAATCGTATGCCAAGTCGCACCCTATTATCCGCTATTAGAGCGGTCATATCGGTGCAATTCAGATTTGGTCGGAGCCACACCAATTTCTAAAGTAGTACATGCACTACTTTTGTTGCGATTTGCATAGACGTCTGTGTCAGATGTCTTGCAAATCGCAAGGAAATCAGCAGGTCACCCGATTTTGAAATCGTGAGACTTCATTGTAAGTTGCACAATTTCAAAATCAGGTTTGATGTGACCGGGGTGTAAACTAACCCCATAGATTTCAATGGGAGTGCATAAAAAACACATAAAATGTACATAAAATGCTAGACACTTGTAAAAACACATGAAAATGCAGACGCATAAGGGTGAACCTAACCAAGATAATTTCAGTAATCAGCAAACTGTAGAGTGCAAAATCTGGTGCAGCTCTGCAGAAAAACCAATCAGCTTCCAGGTTTTATTGTCAAAGCTTAGTTGAAGGAGCTGAAGGTAGTAGCTAATTGGTTACTATGCACAGCTGAACCAGATTCTGAGAGCTCCAGTTTTAGTAAAGCTCCTCCAATGTGTCTGCGGAAATGATTTGAATATTTCATGTCTAGTTTCCTAGTGCAGTACAGCCTAATTTCCACAGAAAGCATTCTTGCTTTTACACCTGCTAATATCAATTTACACCAATTAGCAGCTGGTAGCACCCACTAATTGCAGGGAAGGGCAGTAGAATGATGAAAAGGATGAAAAGTGTCTTTGTAATTGATACTGAGAGCTAACCAGTGTGCCACCATCCCTGGTGCTTTCAAAGCTGCCATTATCTTAACTGACATGTGCTACTAATTAACTCATGGGTGTGTTCCAGTTTGATGTCATGCCACACATTTCCTCGAAGAAATATTTTTTTACACGATGTGATCCCGGCGAGGTTACATAACACAGTGGAAGCTGTGGACGTGTCAGTGACCACTTAGGCAGGCTATTGTATAAAGAGGGGGAGATCACTTTAGCTCTTCTTCCTCTTAAGATCGTGTTGTTAATATATACACAGACAAGCTATGTTTTTAATATTTTACTTGCCACTCTAAGCAGAGTTCATGGTAACAGGATCGATCCATAAACACTAGAGGAGGAAAAATATCTGTGTTTCTGTTAACAACTAATCAAGTGCAGTTCAAGTGCGGACCAGTTATCATAGGCAAGACAAAATATATTCTTTTTTACCCAGCACTTGTATATCAGTTGTGCTGTCAGCAAGTTGGAGGTAGGGGTTTATGGAAGATTATCTTCATGGGCATTGTTCTAAAACAGTGGTCTCCAAACTGTGGCCTGGGTGCTGGCTGTGGCTCTTTGCTTGCCTTTATCTGGCCCTTGTAGCATCATTCTACCAACTGACAAAAATTATGGGGCACCATTCCTCCTACTGACACCAGCAATGTGGTACTATTCACCTCGCTTATATCAACACTGGGACACTATTCCTCCCATTAAAACCAATGATGGGGCACTGATGCCAGCGCATTTTCTGCTCCCACTGGCCACAGTCCATCCCTCCTAAAGCCTGAAAGTCAGTAAACTGGCCCTTTGCTTGGAAACTTTGAAGACCCTTGTTCTAAAAGGTTGGCATCATAACAAAACCAATTTTGGGCCATTTGAAGATTGCCATACACGTTACAATCTGTACAGTTTTCTCTAGATATTCCAAAAATTCCACAGTGTTAGACCTCGCATAAACCTCACAAAGTTTTACCTTGTAATATACAGTATCTCACAGAAGTGAGCACATCCCTCACATTTTTGTAAATATTGTATTATATCTTTTCATGTGACAACACTGAAGAAATGACACTTTGCTACAGTATTAAGTAGTGAGTGTACAGCTTGTATAACAGTGTAAATTTGTTGTCCCCTCAAAATAACTCAACACAGCCATTAATGTCTAAACCGCTGGCAACAAAAGTGAGTACACCCCTAAGTGAAAATGTCCAAATTTGGCCCAATTAGCCATTTTCCCTCCCCGGTGTCATGTGACTCGTTAGTGTTACAAGGTGTTATCACTCTCTCAGACTGGTCACTGGAAGTTCAACATGGCACCTCATGGCAAAGAACTCTCTGAGGATCTGAAAAAAAGAATTGTTGCTCTACATAAAGATGGCCTAGGCTATAAGAGGATTGCCAAGAACCTGAAACTGAGCTGCAGCATGGTGGCCAAGACCATACAATGGTTTACCAAGAGAGGTTCCACTCAGAACAGACAGACTCAAAGTTGAGTGCACGTGCTCAGCGTCATATCCAGAGGTTGTCTTTGGGAAAAAGACGTATGAGTTTTGATGCTGGTTGCTAGGGGATCTATTGTCATAGGAGAGGATATATTTTTGCATAACAGTCTGTTGTTGCTGGGGGGGTCAATTGTTGCAGGAAGAGATCTACTGCTGAGGGAGGGGTCTATTGCTGGCTGTTGGAGAGACTATTGATGCAGGCTGCTGGGAAATCTTTTGTTGCTGCTGAAGGTCTATTGTTGCTGGAGTGGTATTTTGTTGTGGGTTTTCATTGTTGCTAGGGAAATCTGTTGCTTCTGGGGGGAAATCAATTGCTGCTGGCTGGGGGGGATCTATTTAACGGCTTTTCTTGTTATCAATAACATATTCCATAACATATTCCATAAGATTACTACTCAGTCCTCACCTGTAGGCGTACCCTGAAAACCTATCTCTTCAGGGAAGCCTACCCCGCCCTCAGCTAATTACTGAACTCCTCCACTCTTCCTACCACTCCATCCCCCACAGCTATTTCCTCCTGTACCACTCTCCCCTCCCTCCTAGATTGTAAGCTCCAAGGAGCAGGGCCCTCGAACCCCTCGTGTATTGAATCGTATTGTTACTGTACTGTCTCCCATTATAATGTACAGCGCTGAGCAAACTATAAATCCTGTATAATAATAATAATAATACTTAGCACCACAAAATGATACTTGGCTCTGAATTTTATAAAGGAAGCACACTGGCAGGTGGGTAGGGCGCAAAACCAAGGGGCAGTGCTCAGAGGTTGGTAGGGAGCGTAGACAAGAAGTGATTCAGAAGAGGAGATTTCCTGCACCTATTCTCTGAGAAAAAAAGCACTGTCCAGCAGTATATATATATTATAGATATATCTTCAAACATGTTTGTCAAATTATTTTGTTACCTAAAATAATTACACTGTTCAACAAATTTTAATTTTTTGCCAGTTTTGGAAACAAAAGGATCCATTTCTTAATGAATTTCACATTCTGAGTTCAAATATAACAATGAAATTTGTCAATTGGCTCTAGTTTTTCTGTAAACGGAAAGTTTTCTACTATAGACGTAATGACTACATAATGCACAATAATTATATAGATAGATGTCTTTCCACAAATATAAAGCAAGTGATATTGACTACATAACAAAGCCTAAATGGCATAATATATTGCATAGGATTACCAAGAAAAATTATAGCCATAAGCTAAGTTGAATCATTTTAATACTTAGGATTCTCACTAGTTTTGTCTTCAGTTTGTGTCGGTTTTGCTTCTCTTGGCTTTTCTCTTGTATTCGAGGAAAGGGCTATCTCTTACAACTGCACGTGACTACACGCTTCAGGTTCTTCCTCACTTGACTCAACCACGAAGGATTCTGGTGCTTTAGGAATTGGTAGCCCCTCTCCATGAGGAACTGGACGTATTGCCGATGGAATATTTGGATAGTGCACAGATAACTTTTTCTTCTTATTTAGCCCTTTTGTTGGAGGCACCATACAAAAGTAACAATTACTAACAAGATCTGTTGGCTCTCTCCAAATCATTGGCACAGCGAAAGTGATAGATGCCTTTTTTCCATTCAACCATTGCTCCAGTGCCGTCCCACAAGAATTGCAGCATATATGTGGTGCCCAGCTCTTGTCCTGGTCTCCTATCTTGCAGCCAAAATACAAGTTGTAGGCTTTCTTAATCATTCCTGTTATCCTCCTTTTTTGTGAGATAAAAGTTATTTCACCGCAGATATAGCAGAAATTATCTGCTTTATTCACACAAGTTCGAGGCATTACTGAGTAGCCTATATAAGCATAAAACGAAATGTAAAGACGCTGTCGAACTACAATCAGCTACAGATACTGCAGCTTTTATGCAGTGAAGTGATGCAATTAAAGGCTAATATTGCATCATCTCAGTATACATGCAATTTTCTATTGGTCACCAGTATCAATTGCGCAATATGCAGCTGAAGTTGCATCATAATTTTGAATGGCTTACATCATTAGATGGGTGAATATATCATGGAAACTAGAGCCAATCAACATTTTTTAGGGTCATTTTCGTTTTCAGCACCCCAAAATTATGTAAGATTAGCTAATTTTATGCCCAAAACGTTTTACCTGTTGAACAGTGTTATTATCCAGTGACACATCACTGGGCCATTCTGCTGTTTAGCCACATAACAGTTGCACTGCCTGTGGCTGTAGTTATGTCTTTGATTAGTTTAAATCCATAGAGCTACTGAACTTTTGTGGTCTCAAACCTTGAATGCAAAATTTTCTTTAATTATTTAAAGAAGTGAGCAAATAATGAAAAACCTGTTCCAGCAACAGTTCAGCAGATCCATGTGCGTTCAGCTCAGAAAGCACAGACTTAATTTTAAGGAAAGATTACTCCAGTCCCCAGTCTTCCACACCCCATTTACAATTGTGCGACTTGTCATGCAACTCTGGACATCAAGACAAGTCATACCCCATGTTTTCGAATGATAACCATTCATACTGTATATGTGCAACTTAAAGTCGCAGCTACTTCAAAGTAGTTCATGTACTACTTTGGTCCGACTTGAGGGCCATAAACTTCAATGTTAACCCTCAAAAGTTGCAAGAAAGTCATACCTGAATGTTTTGCATGCAACAGTGGTGCAACAGTGGCTCCGACTTTGCAAAAGAACAACAAGCCACATCCAAGTTGCACCCATCCAAAGTTGCGTCAAAGTTGCACTAGTGTGACAAAGTTCTTATTCAAATTTTGAGAAGATTTCATAAAACATTCCATGAACTGGAGGACCTCAGCTATGAGGGTCAATTACAGTTATTCATTACAATGTACAAATACAGTATAATGTGATAAACTGTTTACCCCCTGAAGAGGACATGCGGACACGATTTGAGGTTAGAAGAAAAGAGGCTTAACCCTATACTAAGGAAAGGGTTCTTTACTGTTAGAGCAGTTTCAGGACCATTTGTTTGTTTTTCTGATTATTGGAGTCAAAAGAATGTTCATTTTCACCTGCAGTGATGAGAAAATTCAAAGAAGCAGGGTGGATAATTTGCGTTGAACTAACAAATTACTATGCATGAATGTGGTTTTCATTTGAAAAATTACATTCATTCCAAAATCAGAGTAAAAGCAAATTAAAATATGAAGTGCTTTCAAACAGTATTTAAATGTACTGTGAGAATTTTCATATGAACATTTGTTGGAAAATCTACCAGTGTATGCCCAGCTTTCAGGGGCGAACTGACCATTCGAGCACTAGGGCACTGCCTGAGGGCCCGGGGTCAGTAGGGGCCCTATGAAATGCCTCTGGTACCTTTTTATAGGCTTTTTTGAATGTGGGCAAGGACACAGGGGCCCCATGATCCCCTATTGCCCGGGGGCCCCATGAGTTGTCAGTCCACCCCTGCCAGCTTTAGAGACTGCAGAGGATCATCTTGTACTGTAAGACAGCCCAAAACGTCAAAACGTTACCTTTTTTTTTCTTGTTCAACCAGCAGGTTGAAAAAAAAAAAAAAGATCAGATTCCTCCATACACACATATTTGATTTGGATGGAGGGAATAACTCCTGCTGTGCTATTTTGTTCTGATGGTGGGGAGTCTTCCCCACCTTCAGAATGCATGATCAGTGCTGCCGGCTATAGCCAGTAGAGATGAGCGAATTTCTCAAAAATTCGATTCGGCTGATTCGGCGAATTCCAGTGTGAAATTCGATTCGATGTGAATTTCTTCGCTACGAAGATGACTTATAAAAAGGGTTTCTAGGCTTCAGAGAGCCTTTAAATTAGTGCAGAACACTGTACCTTTAATTTAAATGCCCTTGGAGATGAGGAAAGAGAAGGAGAAGGAGAAGGAGAAGGATGAGAAGAAGGAGAAGGATGAGAAGAAGGAGAAGGAGAAGGATGAGAAGAAGGAGAAGGATGAGAAGAAGGAGAAGGAGAAGGATGAGAAGGAGAAGGATGAGAAGAAGGAGAAGGAGAAGGATGAGAAGAAGGAGAAGGATGAGGAGAAGAAGGATGAGAAGAAGGAGAAGGAGAAGGATGAGAAGAAGGAGAAGGATGAGAAGAAGGAGAAGGATGAGAAGAAAGAGAAGGATGAGAAGGAGAAGGATGAGAAGAAGGAGAAGGAGAAGGATGAGAAGAAGGAGAAGGAGAAGGATGAGAAGAAGGAGAAGGAGAAGGATGAGGAGAAGAAGGATGAGAAGAAGGAGAAGGATGAGAAGAAGGAGAAGGAGAAGGATGAGAAGAAGGAGAAGGAGAAGGATGAGAAGAAGGAGAAGGAGAAGGATGAGAAGAAGGAGAAGGATGAGAAGAAGGATGAGAAGAAGGAGAAGGATGAGAAGAAGGAGAAGGAGAAGGATGAGAAGAAGGAGAAGTATGAGAAGAAGGAGAAGGATGAGAAGAAGGAGAAGGATGAGAAGAAGGAGAAGGATGAGAAGGAGAAGGATGAGAAGAAGGAGAAGGAGAAGGAGAAGCAGAAGGAGAAGGATGAGAAGAAGGAAAAGGAGAAGGATGAGAAGATGGAGAAGGAGAAGGATGAGAAGAAGGAGAAGGATGAGAAGAAGGAGAAGGAGAAGGATGAGAAGAAGGAGAAGGAGAAGGATGAGAAGAAGGAGAAGGAGAAGGATGAGAAGAAGGAGAAGGATGAGAAGAAGGAGAAGGATGAGAAGAAGGAGAAGGATGAGAAGAAGAAGGAGAAGGATGAGAAGAAGGAGAAGGATGAGAAGAAGGAGAAGGATGAGAAGAAGGAGAAGGATGAGAAGAAGGAGAAGGAGAAGGATGAGAAGAAGGAGAAGGATGAGAAGAAGGAGAAGGATGAGAAGAAGGAGAAGGAGAAGGATGAGAAGAAGGAGAAGGATGAGAAGAAGGAGAAGGAGAAGGATGAGGAGAAGGATGAGAAGAAGGAGAAGGATGAGAAGAAGGAGAAGGAGAAGGATGAGAAGAAGGAGAAGGATGAGGAGAAGGAGAAGGATGAGAAGAAGGAGAAGGATGAGAAGAAGGAGAAGGAGAAGGATGAGAAGAAGGAGAAGGATGAGAAGAAGGAGAAGGAGAAGGATGAGAAGATGGAGAAGGAGAAGGATGAGAAGAAGGAGAAGGAGAAGGATGAGAAGAAGGAGAAGGATGAGAAGAAGGAGAAGGATGAGGAGAAGGAGAAGGATGAGAAGAAGGAGAAGGATGAGAAGAAGGAGAAGGATGAGAAGAAGGAGAAGGATGAGAAGAAGGAGAAGGAGAAGGATGAGAAGAAGGAGAAGGATGAGAAGAAGGAGAAGGAGAAGCAGAAGGAGAAGGATGAGAAGAAGGAAAAGGAGAAGGATGAGAAGATGGAGAAGGAGAAGGATGAGAAGAAGGAGAAGGAGAAGGATGAGAAGAAGGAGAAGGAGAAGGATGAGAAGATGGAGAAGGAGAAGGATGAGAAGAAGGAGAAGGAGAAGGATGAGAAGAAGGAGAAGGATGAGAAGAAGGAGAAGGAGAAGGATGAGAAGAAAAAGAAGGAGAAGGATGAGAAGAAGGAGAAGGATGAGAAGAAGGATGAGAAGAAGGAGAAGGATGAGAAGAAGGAGAAGGAGAAGGATGAGAAGAAGGAGAAGGATGAGAAGAAGGAGAAGGATGAGAAGAAGGATGAGAAGAAGGATGAGAAGAAGGATGAGAAGAAGGAGAAGGATGAGAAGAAGGACAGTTCTGTGACAGTTTCTGTCTATTTCTGACAGTTCTGGGACATTCACTCCATACAGCTGTTTCAACCGCTGTATGGAGGGAATGTCATGGAACTGTCAGAAATAGACTATTAATGACAGTTCTGGGACTGTCCTTCCATGCAGCGGTTGAAACATTGTATGTATTTGTTTCCATAAATGGATCCATTTATGGAAACAAATAGATACAATGTTTCAACCGCTGTATGGAAGGACAGTTCCAGAACTGTCATTAATAGTCTATTTCTGACAGTTCTATGACATTCCCTCCATACAGCGGTTGAAACAGCTGTATGGAGTGAATGTCCCAGAACTGTCAGAAATAGACTATTTATGACAGTTCTGGGACATTCCCTCCATACAGCGGTTTCCGGCAAAAAGTGTATGTGCAGAGTTCCTCTATTCTGCAGATACACTTAGAGGAGCTCTGCAGATACACTTAGAGGAGCTCTGCACATACACTTTTTGCCGGCTTGGAATTATTCTTATTTTCATCCTACTTCTTCTTCTTCTTCTTCTTCTTCATCCTCATCCTCATCCTCTTCTTCTTCTTCTGAGGATGAGGATGAAGAAGAAGAAGAAGTAGGATGAAAATAAGATTAATTCCAAGCCGGCAAAAAGTGTATGTGCAGAGCTCCTCTAAGTGTATCTGCAGAGCTCCTCTAAGTGTATCTGCAGAATAGAGGAACTCTGCACATACACTTTTTGCCGGCTTGCAATTATTCTTATTTTCATCCTACTTCTTCTTCTTCTTCTTCTTCATCCTCTTCTTCTTCTTCAGAGGATGAGGATAAAGAAGAAGAAGAAGAAGAAGTAGGATGAAAATAAGATTAATTCCAAACAGGCAAAACGTGTATGTGCAGAGCTCCTCTAAGTGTATCTGCAGAGCTCCTCTAAGTGTATCTGCAGAATAGAGGAACTCTGCACATACACTTTTTGACGGCTTGGAATTATTCTTATTTTCATCCTACTTCTTCTTCTTCTTCTTCTTCATCCTCATCCTCATCCTCAGAAGAAGAGGATGAGGATGAGGATGAAGAAGAAGAAGAAGAAGAAGAAGTAGGATGAAAAGAAGAATAATTCCAAGCCGGCAAAAAGTGTATGTGCAGAGTTCCTCTATTTCTGACAGTTCTCTCACAGCTTCTTCACATGTACAGCGGTTGAAACATCTGTATCCTAAATGGAAACTAATAGATACAAATTGTATCTATTAGTTTCCATTTAGGATACAGATGTTTCAACCGCTGTACATGTGAAGAAGCTGTGAGAGAACTGTCAGAAATAGAGGAACTCTGCACATACACTTTTTGCCGGCTTGGAATTATTCTTCTTTTCATCCTACTTCTTCTTCTTCTTCTTCATCCTCATCCTCATCCTCTTCTTCTGAGGATGAAGATGAAGAAGAAGAAGAAGTAGGATGAAAAGAAGAATAATTCCAAGCCGGCAAAAAGTGTATGTGCAGAGTTCCTCTATTTCTGACAGTTCTCTCACAGCTTCTTCACATGTACAGTGGTTGAAACATCTGTATCCTAAATGTAAACTAATAGATACAATGTTTCAACCGCTAAACATGTGTTCCTTCTGTCAGAGAACTGTCAGAAATAGCGGAGCTCACTGCAGGGACACTTTTACCGGCTGATCGGGAAATGTTCGATTCGCGCACCCGAAGTAGGCAAAATTTCGGTTTCGCCGCGAATCGAATATTTCCTGAAATTCGACTCGAATTCCGGTTCGCCTGGTTCGATTCGCTCATCTCTAATAGCCAGCAGCACTGACTGATCAGAAAAAATTTAACAGGTTGGTTGTACAGAAGTTGATCGGTAGATCGACTTCTGTACCACCAGGGTGCCAATACATGGATTGAAATTCGTCCGCTCCCTGCATAAGTGGCTGAATTTCAATCCATATGTTGCCAGCTTTAGAGGAGCATCATGGCACAACCAGAAAGTACAGCCTATACATGTAATAAGCAATGAGCTCCCATGTGTACATGTATAACTACAAACACAAAGTTTTTGAATTAATATTACACACTTATAACCTTATTTACGTGGATCTAATTTGCAGTTAAAAAAAGCATTAAAAAGCCTATAGTTCCTTTTTGAGATTTAATAGGAAGATTAGCATCCACTGTCAACATTCTTTATCAGTACATTCCAAAGATAAATAAGATAAACTGTTGAAAGGAAAGAATGTGTCCAAGTTCTTAAGTGTATGGTTGTTTTTTCTGACATATGTAATATTTTCAAGTAAAACTGCAGCAACTGTAATCAAAGCTTCAAAAAAATTGGTTGGAGTCTAGCTTTCAGACAACACAGTGAAACAATTAACTTTGTAATTAATATACATTACCTGTTTTGTTTCATTATCCCAGCGACAGACTGGAGTATTCACTTTGCCCAAAGGCAAAGAAGCGGGTTACGGTCAAGCTAATTTACATTTACATGTGTCTATGGAACCTGTATAAATGAAAAATAATTAATAAATTGTTTTTTTGGACTGATTGTGTTGGTGCCCTGAACTAAGTAAAACATTTTTCACAAAGATAGGAATGATAAATAATATGAAAATAACTGGAGTGATGTTCAAAACTAATCTTAGAAAGTATTACTTTAATGAAAGGGTAGATGATGCGTGGTATAGACTTCTAGCATAGATAGTGGGGTTGATTTACTAAAACTGGAGAGTGCAAACTCTGGTTCAGCTCTGCATAGAAACCAATCAGCTTCCACTTTTTATTGTCAAAGCTTAATTGAACAAGCTGACTTTAGAAGCTGATTGGCTACCACGAACAGCTGCACCAGATTCTGAGTGCTCCAGTTTTATATAGACCCCTTTCAAGCAGGCAGAACCTCTCTTCTCTATGGAGCGGTGGGTGTAAACAGATATGTGCCTGGCAGTACTAGGGTCGTTGGTTTGAATCCCAGCCACAGCACCACCTGCCTGGAGTTTGCATGTTCTCCCTGTGCCTGCGTGGGTTTCCTCCGGGTACTCCCGTTTCCTCCCACACTCCAAAGACACTCTGGTAGGTTAATTGGATCCTGTCTAAATTGGCCCTAATATGTGTATGTATGAATGTAAGTTAGGGACCTTAGGTTGTACACCCCTTGAGGGTTGGGGACTGATGTGACTGTACAATATATATGTGTAAAGCGCTGCGTAAATTGACGGTGCTATATAAGTACCTGAAATAAATAAACGTGTCCGTTTACACCTGCCGATATCCAATCCGATCAGCCAAAAAGAGGTGAATGGGGATCCATTCTACTTCCGTCCGTCCGAAGCATCGGATGGGATGGCAACAGACAGGCGATCCTTTTCCATCTGACCGCCCATAGAGGACAGCCAGTTGTGGCCGTGTCTGCTCTGCAGTACCGGAGCGGACACGGAGCTGTCATCTGCTTGCTCAGCGGCGATCAGAGAGAGATCCCTCTTTGAGCAAGTGGATCCGCTGACAGATCCACCAGGTGTGAAAGGGGCCTAAATCAACCTCACAGAGTCAGTCAACAGTAAATGGTTTCCAACATGCTGCAGACAAACATAGATCGATGCTCAGACAAAACAGTTAACAGAAAAAAACCAACAAACAAAAAAAATAGAAAACGTATTATAAAAAACAAAAACGGCAGACTCAATGGATCACTTGGTCTTTTTTCTGCTGTTGCTTTTCTATGTTTCTTTGGGTTGATTTAATAAAACCTGTGCAATATCTGGGTCAGCAGTACACGGTAGCCAATCATCTTCTAACTTCAGCTTGTTCAGTTAAGCTTTGGCAATAAAACCTGCAAGCCAATTGGTTTCTATGCAGAACTGCACCAGATTTTGCACTCTCCAGTTTTAGTAAATTGACCCCAATATTTATATGAAATATAATGTCGGACAAGGGTGAGATGCCATTATAGCTGAGACCCTGATGGGCTGTTATGCTGTGGTCTGAGGCACAGGGATACATGCAGAAAGTCTTCCGAGTATGCAGGGTTAGGTAGGTATGTGCTTGTGGTTTGGACACATCTCTGGATTCAGTCTAGGCACATTGCTTTCTTCTCCATTCGGCATCAAAGTGGTTAAATCTAAGTTAGCTAGAGCTGTTTGGAGGCAGAAATTTTGGCAAGAACTTGCATAGTTTCCAGCAAGGCCCATTATAAAAAGATTCTCTTCCTGCTGCTTTTTTTAACATTGGGTTAGGGTTTCACAGTTGAAAATTGTACATTTTGCGGTTTGGAGTCTGCGTCTTCATTTCATTGGCTTTATTCCTGCCTGTGAGCCATTCACAAGGCTTTTTATCTGTTACTTCTAAACCATAGAGTGCTCTCTGGATCCTGGATGTAAACCTACTTTGTGTTCTGGTGTTAGCTGTAGAGGTGTGGTTGAACAAGACACCTAGTTGTCTGCCCAGAACGACTGTATTATACTTGCTGCTACATGGGGAGAGCAAATGACTTGTTAAAGTGTAACTCCAGTCAAAACAGTTTTATTTTTGTATATAAAAGGTAAGGGTTAAAACCTCTGTAAGGCTTTTATTGGTGTTTGTATTTTCATTAGTGGAATTTCCAAGCAATGAGAGAAGATCCCACCATTGTTAAACTGGCCATACAGGGATTGAAATTCAGCCAGTTCAGCAGGGACCGGATGATTTTTGATCCATATATGGGCACCCTATTTGTACACAAGTCGATGTATTGATCGACTTGTGTACACCAGCTTGTAATTTTTTTTCCTGAACGATTAGTGCTGACAGCTATAGCCAGCAACACTGATCACTGCAATCTGTCGACAGGGAAAGATCCCCACTGGGAAAACACAATAGCGCTGCTGGAGGGATTCTCCCATCTGTGATGGAAGGAAAATAAATTGGATAATCTATGCCCTGCCTTGGTTGTCAATGGTCCCAATTGAAAGATTTTCATCCTGAAGCCATAAAAATCTGTATTCTCCTCAGCAGGGACACACACAACAAAAAAAACAGAGGATTTAAACCTTCCCTTGTCAATATAAATCTAGAAACAATATGCTTTGGCTGGTCTATATCAGGAGAGAACCTCAGACTGTGCGTGCTATATATCTACATCCCGGCAAATCATGCAACCATGAACAAAATATGTAGTCATGTACTTTGTGTGGACATACAGAAGAGAAACTGAGTATCGTAAAAACTACTTTATTATGTACCATTAAAAATCTATTAAACAACATTAAAAATTACTCTCTAAATATGGGTTCACAACATACAAAGATTCCAATTACAATTCACATGTGGGCTAGATGCGTTTCGGTAATCCTTCTTCAGGAGTACATGTGACAGTATAAGTACACAGGAACCCACTTCTAGTCTTTTATAGAGTAATATAAATCAGTAGGGTAGACAGGATTCATAGCATGAGCATATGTCAGGATCATGCCTGGACTGGCACAAAAAATAGGCCTGGACATTTTAGACTGAGCAGCAAATTTTTCTGGGGGGGGGGGGGTGCAAGAGCATTCACAGGGCAGTTGGTGATGGAATATTTAGGGAGTTGCGGAGTCAGTCCTCCGCACTGTAATGTAAAGGAGCACTGTGATATAAAGGGGACTGCACTGTAAAGGAGCATTGATTGATTACAGTGCCCCATTTACAGCGCAGTCTCCTTTGTATCATAGTGCCCCTTTACATTACAGTGCCCCTACAGATCTAATCACAGTGCCCCCTATATGTTCAAAGAGATGGCCCAATCTAGCAAAGAGACGGCCTAGTCCAGCAAACAGACATCCCCATGTAGCAAAGAGATAGCCTAGTCCAGCAAACAGACATCCCCATGTAGCAAAGAGCCAGCCCAGTCCAGCAAACAGACATCCCCATATAGCAAAGAGACATTTGGCCCAGCAAAGAGACAGCCCATCCAGCAAAGAGACAGCCCGTCCAGCAAAGAGACAGCTCATTCAGCAAAGAGACTGCCCATCCAGAAAAGAGACATCCTGCCCAGGAAAGACACAGCTCATACAGCAAAGAGACAGCTCATCCAGCAAAGAGACAGCCTGTCCAGCAAAGAGACAGCCAGTCAATACAAAGACAGCCCGTCCAGCACAGAGACAGCCCATCCAGCAAAGAGGCAACTCAACCAGCAAAGAGACAGCCCATCCAGCAAAGAGACAGCTTAACCAGTAAAGAGACAGCTCAACCAGCAAAGAGACAGCCCACCCAGCAAAGAGACAGCTCATCCAGCAAAGAGACAGCTCATCCAGCAAAGAGACAGACCGTTCAGCAAAGAGACAGCCTGTTTAGGTAAGAGATATTCTGCCCAGCAAAGAGAGAGCCCGTCCAGCAAAGAGACAGCCCTATCCAGCAAAGAGACAGCCCATTCAGCAAAGAGACAGCTCACCCAGCAAAGAGACATCATGCCCATTCAGCAAAGCGACTGCCAGCCCAGCTAAGAGACAGCCTGTCCAGCAAAGAGACATCCTTTCCAGCAAAGAGACAGCCTGTCCATCAAAGAGACAGCCCATCCAGCAAAGAGACATCCTGCCCAGCAAAGATACAGCCTATCCAGCAAAGAGACAGCTCATCCAGCAAAGAGACAGATCGTTCAGCAAAGAGACAGTCTGTTTAGGTAAGAGACATTCTGCCCAGCAAAGAGAGAGCCCATCCAGCAAAGAGACAGCCCATCCAGCAAAGACACAGCCCTATCCAGCAAAGAGACAGCTCACCCAGCAAAGAGACATCCTGCCCAGCAAAGAGACAGCCCAATCCACTGCTGAGCTGTAACAGTGTGCTGGCGGGTGAAGGAGAGAGGCCGCCTCTGTCCCTTCAGTGCGACTTTGTGTGCAGTGGCCAGTCAAAGAGGTGTTTGTGTGTCAGCGGCGCTTCCTGCTTGTCTCTGGAGCTCTCACTGATGCTCCTTCTGTCAGCCCTCCTTTGGGCATAGCTGCACAGCAGGAGGTGAGCGGTGCCCGCGGTCTGTGATAGCTCTGTCCAGATTGGGGTCACCGCTTACCTCCTGCTGTGTGGCCCAGTCATCAACAGGCTGCTCTTCTTAAACCCGGCGGCCCTGGTCCACCGGGCAAATGCCCGGTGTGCCCTATGGCCTGTCCCGGCCTGGTCAGGATCCATAAACCAGGTGGAGACAGAAAGTGCAGTTAAAATTGCACCTTTAATGAAATAGCAATAATAACAAAGTTTAGGAACGTAGTCAAAACTGAAGCCAGGGTTTGGATGCCAGAGCAGGTAACCAGATAAGCCAAGGTCAGGAAACCAGAAGTCAGCATAGTGAGGAGCCAAAAATCATGAACAGGAATTGGAAGATAAGTCAGGAAGACCGAGCAGTGCACAGGAACGCAGGCAGGAACACACTGGAGATCATAGACCATGCAAGGAGGAAATGAGCTAAGCTGCTAAAATAGCAAAAAGGGCTGGCTGTAGGCTGAACTAATGAGGCAGGTGATTGTATCCAGGTGAGTCACTCTAGAGACAATGAGTGGCTGGTAATTAACCGACAGTTGTGCAGCTTCTGAGCACTGAAAGAAAAGAGTTGCTCGTTAAGTAGCAGGAGCCCAGCCCTGACAGCATGTTGCCCATATAGGTGCAAATAAGTAGACCAAGGTGAAGCCACTGTCTCTCAGGTGGGAAATTCTGGTACAATTAGTAAACAGCCAATGGTCTTGTACACATAATCTTAAATTAAAAGGACCAACTTCC
Source organism: Staurois parvus (assembly GCF_062004578.1). Lineage (NCBI taxonomy): Eukaryota > Metazoa > Chordata > Amphibia > Anura > Ranidae > Staurois > Staurois parvus. The sequence continues at coordinate 451,412 of NW_028317819.1, forward strand.
CAAAGGGGAACCATCCAGACCCAATGTAAGTAAGTCACCATCAAGACAGCATGGTAGTCAATATACATATATTCTAAAGAGGGAGCTATTGATAAGTATCTTAAAAGCAAACTCAATTCACATCAATCCAGCCTTTCACAGACAGCCGCTCTCATGGTCAGGGGCGGACTGACCATTTGGAAACTCGGGCACTGCCCGAGGGCCGGGGGTCAGTAGGGGGCCCCATGAGATGCCCCTGGTACCTTTTTCATAGGCTTTTTTGAGTTTGGGCAAGGACACGGGCCCCATGATCCCCTATTGCCCGGGGGCTCCATGAGTTGTCAGTCCGCCCCTGCTCATGGCACATGGACAGTACCTGCATGTTCTAGCACAAACAAGTCCAGGGTCAGATAAACACATGTAGCCTTAAAAATAGTCTTTTGTTTGCGTGTGACATTGCCATTAATTGGAGCAAGGAACATCAATATAAAGTACTACAGTTAGGTCCATATATATTTGGACACAGGCACAATTTTAGTTTTTTTCAGATATTTACCAAAATATATTCAAGCTATAGTTATATAATGGATATGGGCTGAAAGTGCACACTCTTAAGGTTAATTTGAGGGTATGTACATCCACATTGGAGGAAGGGTTTAGGAATTACAGCTCTTAAGAGTAGCCATCCCCCCTTTTTCAAGGGACCAAAAGTAATTGGACAATTGAATCAAAAGCTGTTTCATGGCCAGGCGTGGGCTGCTCCGTCATTATTTCTTCATCAATTAGGCAGGCAAAAGGTCTGGAGTTGATTGTAATTGTGGTTTGTGCATTTGGAATCTATTGCTGTGAACTTACATCATGTGTTCAAAGGAGCTGTCCATGCAAGTGAAAAAGGCCATTGTAAGGCTTCAAAAACAAAACAAATCCATCAGAGAGATAGCAGCAACATTAGGAGTGGCCAAATCAACATTCTGTGGAAAGAAGAACGCACTGTTGAGCTCAGCAACATAAAAAGGCATGGACTTCCACGGAAGACAACAGTGGTGGATGATCGTAGGATCCTCTCTATGGTAAAGAAAAATCCATTCACAACATCCAAACAAGTGAAGGACACTATTCAGGAGGTGGGCATATCATTGTTAAAGTCTACAATGAAGAGAAGACTTCACGAGAGCAAATACACAGGGGTTCACCACAAGGTGAAGAATAGAAAAGCCAGATTGGACTTTGCCAAAAAACATCTAAAAAAGCCAGACCAGTTCTGTAAAAGCATTCTTTGGATGGATGAAACTAGGATTAATCTGTACCAGACTGCACCCAGTCCCACCCTATCCATAACTAGACACTGTTGGTTTTAAAAACAAAAAACTCTCCTGCATTTGCTATCAGGTGATTTCTTCTCATCTTTTCCAGGAGTGGCACCTTTTTCAGTAGTGGCGACCAGTGATCGGGGTATGCTCTCAGATGCTTGGCTGACTGGTCTTTTGAAATTGAAAGCTTCACAACCTTATATGGACCCATTTAGGACCCTTTGAGGGCTCCATTGAGGATCCAGTGATGGATACTTGTGGCAGCAAATGGGCATCATCCACATAAAAAAAATAAAATCGAGCATGTTACATGACCAGGTATTTGGGGCAGTTAAATAAAAAGGATTGGTTAGGTAAAGGGAGTGGTGGAGTAAAAGAGGACCTTTTTAACCTGCAGAGATTTTAATGGCAAAGCATTGAATGACTTATTTTGCTGAGTTGTACCAGCTCTCTATAGGAATGAAGTTCTCTGTTTGCTTTGTTTTTAAAATTTGATCACTCACCTACTCTCATGTGACAATTATTTTCTCTGCTGAGCAAGGAAAAACATGTACCACTTTTCTGTCAAGAAAAGCAAATCTGACCTCAACCAAGTAGCGTTTGGTAAAGTGTCAGGTGATTTTAATTAGCGAATGGGAATGTCAGAAACAGAATGTTTTATTGTTTTATGGGCTGACTTTTGGGATATGCTAGTATAGACACTTTAAATCTGCCATGTCAAAATACATGCCCACAGCTGACTGCTTTATTACATTAGGAAATATGCTTATAAAGCAGATCTCGGAAAGAACATAATGTGCGTGGATGTTATAGGCCTCATAAAGAAAAATGTTTTCTTTTCATTTTTCCATTTTATCCTCGACTGTACATTTATTCTGAACTACAGTGGCTAATGTCTCTGATTTTCCTATGAACTGCAAAATCTGAAACATTGTACCCATACCTCTTGGCATTTGATGTATCTGGATTTTAGGTTGTACCTACCCGTGTAGATGTGTGGGAACCACCTGAGACCTTACTTACAAAAGGCAGAGGTATGCTTGAGTGCAGCTCAAGAGACTGATAGCAGATGTAGTTGTGTTCCTCATTCTTCCTGCAGGTAGCTTGTACCTTGTTTCCTATTAAGTATTTAGGGTCTGAGCATATCAGCACCAACATTCAGTACATGTAGGATCTAAACATTAAAAGTTTTATATTTGTATACTGCCAAACAGACAGCTGTAAAATTGTACAGGAAAACCAAGACAAATATTAATTAGAAAGATGTAGGTTATTATTAGCATTGTGATTTTCTTAGGTGGGCTAAACAGCATGCAACATGTGCAGGCCACAGGTCTAGATTCATCATAGCTTGGGGCAATTGGGCCATTTAAGAGGTTAACTCCCAAGCATTTGTGAAAGCTGGGAGTTTTATATCTTCCAAATATTTTCTATGTTGGAAAATACATGTTATTAATGAGTGTTTTCTCCATAGAAACTGCAACAGTTCCTTCATTATGTATGCTCTCCACCTGAGGACAGCTATGGTGCTTCAGTGATCTTTTGCAGTATGATGATCTGATCAGAGTGGGCACATTGCTTAGAGCGATCTGCTGCAGGCGGATCATGACAACTACAAATTAGTCAGTTGGCCCAAATCTTTATGCAAATGGCCAAACCTACCCAATCTAGTCATAAAGCATACTTTGCCAAACCTCCAGATTGTTCAGGAGATAAAGCAAAATGTACACAAAATACACCAAAAGCCTTCACTATGGTTAATAAGTGAAAAGGTTTACATTTAAATAGACATAAAAAATGTGAAAGAAGTCTGTCTTGGGGTGTCCACTCCCCCACATGTGGCCCTCGACCTCAGACTGAATGTTGGAGTTTGGTGCACCACACACGCATGATGATATAATAAAAGTCTATGTCAAAGCACAACTAACCCACAGGAAAACTGCGGGTGCACTGTGCTGCATCCACAGTGCCTCAGCGTGATAGCAGCCTTATTGGGGGCTCAGGACACCCCCCCAACCACTGATGTAGCACCAGGGGTCACTGATTCGCTGTATGCCCAGTGCATCAGCGTGATAGCAGCCTTATAGGGGGCTCAGGACACCCCCCCAACCACTGATGTAGCACCAGGGGTCCCTGATGCACAGTATGCCCAGTGCATCAACGTGATAACAGCATTATAGGGGCCTCAGGACACCCCCCTCAACCACTGATGTAACGCCAGGGGTCGCAATGGCGACCTTGCCCCATGCTCCATGGAACCCATGTGGCCTCCCTGCCACAAACTGTTTTATGTTTTTAAGGGAACCAGTCTTCCATTTTCCTCCTGAACTGCTGAAAGCAGGCTTCTCCTCTCCCTCCCGCCAGCATTCAGCGGCTGCAGGAGGAAATTGTTCATTATGCTATTCAAAATGTAAAAAATTGAAATTCTGAACCAATTAATTTTATTGTGGCCCACTATCAGTTACCAATCACTTACGTGGCCCTCACTCTTCAAAAGGTTGAGCACCCCTGCACTACAGAATCCCTCCCTGTCCCCTCATCATCACATCATAGTGGTAAAGCGTTTGTAGTCCAAGAAAAGACCTGTAAGGGCTGCTTACATTCCTTGAGATAACAGGAATCCTGCAGAGGACAGAGGGCAGCTCTGAATTTCTGACAGGATCAGTGGCTATTTTTGGCACTTGAAAAGCTATACCAAAATGTTTCCAATGGTAAATTTAACAGACCAAAAGCAAGCAAATGATAGAAGTTCACTGTTTAGTACTTCCATACACTTTAAGGACAGTCAGATATCTCCTATCCATGGCCTCCCAAATACAGGCAGAAATATATCTGATGTCCTGTCTTTACCAGACAAGTAATTGATACAAAGGGGGAGATTTACTGGTAGCCAATCAGCTTCTAACTTCAGCTTGTTCAATTAAGCTTTGTCAATAAAACCTGGAATCTGATAGGTTTCTATGCAGAGCTGCACCAGCTTTTACACTCTGTAATTTTAGTAAATAAACCACAAGGTGTTTTTATTCTGATGTAAGCGACAAAAGAAGACACAAACATTTTGGAGAAATACTGTAGCTTATTTGTTCAACTACTCTAGTTTGGATGAATCTTCTAGTAGATAATATCGCGGTCAAAATTGTGTAATCTTCTGGGGCAACCCCCTTTATTTACTGTTGTTTGCCTTCATTTTATCTCCTATGCCTTGGTGTCCTTATAACAATCCATCAATGTCATCTGCCAACCTCTCATCATTTCCAATTGCCAGCACGCTGATTTTTTCACTAATTGTTTGGCACAAGATACTTCCAAAACCTTCACGTCTACTCCCGGAGCATTATCTCCTAATTAGAAATGCTGCACGCTTTTTAAGTTATTAATAATAGTGATAACTTTACATCATTTTCTTGTCAGCTTAGCCTATACTTTTCTAGCACCCATCCATTTAATATTATAAAATATTAATACTTCAATTTGTACTCTTCTCTAGAAGAGTTAGCTGTGATATGAAATTAGATGGAAATATTCCAGCACAGCAAGGGTTATTTACTAAAGTGTAAAATGTACCCATTCGCGCATGCATGCAGCCATCTGTGTATCTCTGAGTCCGGAAATGCTTAGGCATATGAATTTGCCAAGAGTTTTGTCCATATATAACAGTTTTGTCCCTGGGATGTGAAAGGTTAAGAAGATTGCAAGCATTCCTTTCTTACTCTTGAAGGGTAAGTCCACCCAAAAGTTTTTGGTAAATGTTGGAGAATTAAAGTATAACGAAAAAGCAAAACTTTTTTTTTTAGTTTTAGATAAGAGTGTAGATGGGTTTTACCACCTGTCATTTTTAATTGCTGTCTGTGTCCCTGTTAGGGAGATTCATCCTCTCTCATTGTCCTGTTTACCATTATCATTGAAAATGAAAGTAAAAGAAACCACAATTTTTGGGGAGTCCCTGGAAAAGTAATAGAATGAACATTTTCCAATGGTGACCTGGGTGTCCCCAAGGAACTCCCTATAATTTGCAGGGATTTTCTCTCACTTTTTGTTTCGGCTATAGGAGAAGTGGTGAAGGTAAATCCCCCCAATGAGACAGAGATGGCAAAAAATAAACTGGCAGGGGTTATAACCCTCCCTTACTCTATCCAAAATGAAAAAGCTTTGCCTATAGTTAAACTTTAAGTCAGCTGACAGTTTCTTACTTCTCCCATGAACTGTATTAATAAGATTTCTGTGCTTGGGTTCCTGGGTCTACATACTTGCTGTGGCAATTATGATGGGTTTCTATTCTTCTTGATTAATGTTTTTTTGTGTTATGAAAGATGCAACAGAAGATGCTGGGACATGCAAAGCGATGGTGGCTCAGACCACCAGGTTTAACGTAGAGCTTAATCCCTTCTCATCTGCCATATGAAGATATGTGGCAGCATGGAGTGGGCCTTATTGCTGCATTGCTGCAGCACTGTGACATCACTGCCATCAACAGCTCCCAGTGACATAGTAGCCATTGGGAGCCAGCAGGACAGGTTCCCAATCATGTGATCCCTGTGACAGCCAATCATATTGAAGCCCATGAATGCAAAATGTTGTGCAATGTGGTTTCTGGACTCTATTATGGGTACAGAGAACAAACAACACATATGTACTATCCCCATACACATCAGGAGCAGAAAAATGTTTTTCGGGCTGTTTTTTATGTATGTTAATGGCAAGAAATAAACAGATAAAACTAAAAACAAAGTACACCTTTGAGCCACTTTTCCTTTCCTTCTGCTACTATAGCTCTTCCAACCCACCGGGAGACCTGTGCAATCAGCCGGTGCATCCGCTGGCTGGACGGACAGCTGAACAAAGCCGGGATCAACTTTGATCAGCTATTCACTATAGTAACCCAGAAGAGATGACCTGACATCATGTCCGGTTTACTCGGTACTAAACAGCACCCTTTTAAAAAAATTAAAGCATTCACACAGATCTTGGTGTTTTGGATGCTTTTAAGTACAGGAGGGATTTTGGGTCTTTTAGACCCCAGATTCCTCCATAAAGAATACCTATCACATGTCTATTGCTGTCACAAGGGATGTTTACATTCCTTGTGACAGCAATAAAAGTGATCCAAGAAAAAAAACTATTAAAGCCACAGTGTAAAAAAAAAATAATTTTATAAAAAAAAATAAAGTGCCCCCGTTCCCCCTGTGCTCGCGTGCAAAAAGCAAGTGCAGACGTCGGTCCCTCCACGCGCAAACAGCGATTGTCCTACACATGTAAGGTATGATCACGACTGTCAGATCATGGGCAGTAATTTTAGCACCAGACCTCCTTTGTGAATCTAAAGTGGTAACCTGTAAAGGCTTTTAAAGAGACAACTTTGGAATGCAAAATTTACTTTGTTCGTAAAAAACTGGGTTATGTATTGTGTTTTATTGCATTAAAATTGAAAAATGTGTATTTTTTGCCAAAAAATTTCGTTTGAAAAACCGTTGTGCAAATACCATGTGACTTTAAAAAAATGCCAAACCCACCATTTTATTCTCTAGGGTCTTTGCTTTAAAATATATATTTAATGTTTGGGGGTTCTAACTAATTTTATAGCAAAAACATTGGTTTTTACATTTAAACAAAAGTGTCATAAAAAGGACTGGAGATCAAGTGGTGAATGTAAGACATGGGCCTTCCTGTGGCCATAAACATGAAATAGCTGTTGACAAAACAGGGCAGCTTCAGGCAAGGTGACTTATGTCTACAGGCTCCCATTTAATATGCCAGACACCCCTGCCTAACTGATCTTGAGAGAAAAATAGCTATCTACCATGTTGGATAATTTTAGATGAAATATTTCTTCCAATAAGAAGGAGGTTGTCTGGATGTACTCCATCTCCTGTCTCTCTAAGCTTACATTGAGTGATCAGAATGTGCATAATCATGTGATTTTGGTAAGTCAGATTGGTCTTATACTTTTAACCACCCTAATGTCTATTGTCAGCCTTCAATGGATGAATGAATTCCAAGGATTGAAGAAGGTAGACTGATGGAATAAAAAACCTTTACAGACACTATAGACACTCGCCGACCACTTTATTAGGTACACCTTGCTAGTACCCGGTTGGGCCTCCTTTTGCCTTCAGAACTGCCTTAATTCTTCATGGCATAAATTCAACAAGGTGTTGGAAACCTTCCTCAGAGATTTTGGTCCATATTGACATGATAGCATCACGCAGTTGCTGCAGATTTGGTGGCTGCACATCCATGATGCATATCTCCCATTTCACCACATCCCAAAGATGCTCTATTGGATTGAGATCTGGTGACTGTGGAGGCCATCGGCATACAGTGAACTCATTGTCATGTTCAAGAAACCAGTTTGAGATGATTTGAGCTTTGTGACATGGTGCATTATCCTGCTGGAAGTAGCCATCACAAGATGGGTACACTGTACTCATAAAAGGATGGTCAGCAACAATACTCAGGTAGTCCGTGACATTTAAACGATGTTCAATTGGTACTAGGGGGCCCAAAGTGTGCCAAGAAAATATTCCCCACACCATTACACTACCACCACCTGTCTGAACCGTTGATACAAGGCAGAATGACCCATGCTTTTGTGTTGTTTATGCCATATTTGGACCCTACCATCTGAATGTCGCAGCAACCAGTCTGCCCATTCTCCTCTGACCTCTGACATCAACAAGGCATTTTTGTCCACATAACTGCCTCTTACTGGATATTTTATCTTTTTCGGACCATTCTCTGTAAACCTTAGAGATGGTAGTGCGTGAAAATCCCAGTAGATCAGCAGTTTCCAAAATACTCAGTCAAGCCCATCTAGCAACAACAACCATACCATGTTCAGAGTCACTTAAATCCCCTTTCTTCCCCATTCTGATGCTTGGTTTGGACTTCAGCAAGTCGTCTTCACCATGTCTACATGCCTAAATGCATTGAGTTGCTGCCATGTGATTGGCTAATTAGCAATTTGTGTTACCAAGCAATTGAACAGGTGTATCTAATAAAGTGGCCCGTGAGTGTGTACACACACCTATCAATGCCATGTAGATTGAATGCAACAATTAAAAAAATATTTCCTAGCAGTTGTTATCTCATCCGTCTATTTGTAAAGCGCTTGCTTTTTCCTGAACACTCTTGCCCTGAAGTATAGGGCTGTAGAGTTTGCTTTCCACCAGGTAATTTGATTACTGCTCTCAGTACAAAAACATATCGCTATGTTAACTGACTTCCTTTAGTTGTAGCCCTAGTGTGTGTCTATACAACTGTGGTACAGAGTCTGGATTGTCTCCTGCATGGGATGATGTGAATAATTTAGTGTTCTCTGTAAGTACTGCATAATCTGTGTGAGCAATATAAATGAGTCATATAAATAAACCAGTTCTATTAGTGTCCCCATACTGTTACTGATTTACCATGGAAAGCATGACCACAACATCCAGGCTGCAGTAACTTCTTTGTATAGTCAGCACCTTGCCTTGCCTTGCCTCCTGCTGTGTGCTAACTATACAACTGCTCTACCATATCTATGCTTCCAAAACTTTCAACTGTCAACGCAACTTATAGCGAAACTTTACTTCAAGGAACATACATTCCATTATAATAATTATGCTACCAAAATGAGGGTGCGCTGCATGCCTCCAGCATTGTTCCTGTTTCTTCTTGCTGGAGGCTGCCATTTTCGCTAAAGTCCAGGGCCCCTGAGCAGAATTAAATCTTTAGGCTATCAGCAGATGGGTCTCTAGTGGCTCTGATTTTAGGCACGGTGCCGAAAAATAGAGAGCAGGGTTACACAGTGTATTACTAGATTCTAAACAGTATAGGCCAGTGGTCTTCAAACTGCAGCCTGAAGGCAGATTGTGGTCCTTTGCTAGCTCTTATCTGGCCCTTGGGGCACTATTGCTCCCACTGATTTGAGACACTATTCCTAACACTGACACCAATGATGGGACACAGTTCCATCTACTGACACCAGAGATGAAGCAATTTTCCATTCACTCACATCAACGATGGGGCACTATTCCATCCCCTGATACCAATGATGGGGCACTATTAAATCTAGTGACACCAATGGTGGGGAACTATTCCATCCACTGACATCAATGATGAGGCACTATTCCATCCACTGATACCAATGATGGGGCCCAATTACATCCACAGACCACAGAGATAGAGATGAAGCAATATTCCATTCACTGACACCAACAATGGGGCACTATTCCTCCCACTAATATCAATGATGGGGCACTATTCCATCCTGACACCAGTGATGGGACACAGTTCCATCTCATGACACCAATGATGGGGCACTATTTCATCTACTGACACCAATGGTGGGGCACTTTTCCATCCACTTACACCAGAGATGAGGCACTATCCTATCCACTGACACCAATGATGGGGCACTATTTCATCCACTGATACCATTGATGAGGAGCTATTCCATCCACAGACACCAATGATGGGGCACTATTCCATCCACTGACACCAGAGATGGGGCACTATTTCTCAGCCTACTGACCACAGGCACTATGCAACTGAACACTATGCCTGAGGCATTGTTTACTATCACTGATGCCAGGCCTAGGACATTTTCTCCCCCCACTGGCCACAATCCGGCCCTCCCCCAAAGTCTAAAGGACAGTAAACTGGCCCTTTGTTTGGAAAGTTTGGAGACGCCTGGTATAGGCACTTATGTTCAATGTCAGTCCATTTAACATGGTTTCCTATAGGAAGTGTTCACATTTGTTTTTCAACCCCTTTTTTGGAAAGGGTCAGGGACTATTTAAAGGCAAAAAGCAGCATTTTTGCTACAATAGAGTTCAATTAAGATGCTGCTGAAACACATGTAGTGCATTTTTGCCATGTTTTGAATTTTTATTCTGCCCAGCAATGAAAAACATTACCGCTTTAACAAAAAACAACAAAATAAAATACAAAATGCGTGAGCAAAACCACAAAGCAAAATGCAAAAAGCATTGCAAAAACGGATCAAGAGCAAACTGCGTTAGAGTGAAGCAGGCCTTACCTGCAAAAGGGGCCAGCCTGAAGTGATCTAGCAGGACTTCATTTTCTGACTAATGTTCCACTTTAAAGTACAATGCAATAACTGACAGCAACTAATCAGAATTTATACTTCAGTGATCTGTCATAAGGAAAAAGAATTAACATCTGCATGGAGTTTGCATGTTCTCTCTTTACTTGCATGAGGGTACACCACACTCCAAAGACATGCTGGTTGGTGAATTGGCCCCAGTATGTGTATGTATGTTTGTGAGATAGGGATTTTATATTGTAGCTCCTGAAGTACAGGGCTGATGTGAATGTATGTGAATTGGCGCTGAAGAAGGGTAATGTATAACTGCTTACAGGAAAGTTTAAAAAACTGATTTTTTAAAATCAAAACTTGCTCTACATTGAAAAAAAAACCCAACTAATTGACTTCATGAACTATTTGTACTAATGGAATACTTTGAATATGTTGAAAAAAAAAAAACTCACGTGACAACATCAATACAACCCTCTGGGTATGTTGATGGGTTTTTTTTATGCTTTTGTGGTACAAATTGAATCTCTTGCCATGAATAAAACAAAGCCTTTATGCTTCAAGATGTCTTTGTTGGTTGAGTGCAACAGTTTATGGCAGTTATGCATTTACTAGCAAATGGCAAGAGAATTCTTCAATCACTAAGGCTTGGGAAGTTTTGGAATGGTTCCAGAAAGTTGAGAAAATTCTGCCTGATGGAGTGGGCTGACAAATTTTTTAAAGGAAAATGTATACCGTTATTACAGACAATGGTGAAGACAGAGGCAATAGCATATTGGCCAACCATCCCAGATTAACAGAACAGACTACAGTAAAAGAGACAGTGTATTGCATGAAAGTGGGCAAAGTTAGTAAGATACCCCAACATTCCATATTGCTGATATCTGCCTGCTGTCCCATGTACTTGTGCTAAAACATGTTTTGTTCTCTTTGTATTGCTTCCTTTGTGTGAAATACCTGGTGATCCTGCCAGTCCCCCTGCTTTCCTATTTAAAGCTGAACATGCTAGGCATGAGGGTACATCAATCGCAGTATGATCGATTTTCTGTTTGTAAGGGGAGCCCAGCCTGCCTGTCCTCCAATGATCAGACGTGTGCTGACACGTCCCCCTGTGCAGTTATTCACTGGGAAGATCGGTGTACTGCTTTCTCCTTGCCTGCTAGTGACACAGACCCCTTGCAGTCTCAATCCACAGCTCTCTAAGCCCCTTATGCAGCTGAGAACAAAGGTCATGTGATCACTTATAGAAAAATTGAAAAGGCTTTTATAATTTTTGTATATATACTGTGCATATACAGTTGCAAGAAAAAGTATGTGAACCCCTTGGGATTACGTGGAGTTTTGCATGAATTGGGCATAAAATGTGCTCTGAACGTCATCTAAGTCACAACAATAGAAGAACACAGTCTGCTGAACATAATACTACACAAACATTAGATGTTGCCATGGTTTAATTGCACATAACATGTAAACATTCACAGTGCAGGGAGGAAAAAGTATATGAACCTTTGGACTTAATAACTGGTTGACCCTCCTTTGGCAGCAATAACCTCAACCAAACGTTTCTTGTAGTTGAAGATCAGACCTGCACAATGATCTGGAGTAATTTTAGACCACTCCTCTTCACAAAACTGTTTCAGTGTAGCAATATTCTTGGGATGTCTGGTGTGAATTGCTCTCTTAAGGGCATGCCACAGCATTTCAATCGGGTTGAGGTCAGGACTCTGACTGGGCCACTCCAGAAGGCGTATTCTGTGCTGTTGCAGCCATTGTTTTGTTGAATTACTTGTATGCTTTGGGTCATTGTCCTGTTGCATCACCCATCCTCTGCTTCAGTTGGAGGACAGATGGGCGTACGTTTTCCTGCAAAATGTCTTGATAAACTCTGGAATTCATTTTCCCATCAATGACAACAATCCGTCCAGGCCCTGAGGCAGCAAAGCAGCCCCAAACCATGATGCTCCCTCCACGATGTTTTACAGTGGGAATGAGGTTTTGATGTTGGTGTGCTGTGCTTTTTTTTCTCCACACATAGTGTTGTGTGTTCTTCCCAAACAACTCAATCTTGGTTTCATCTGTCCACAGTATATTTTGCCAGTAGTGCTATGGAACATCCAGGTGGTCTTTTGCAAACTTCAAACGTGCTGCAATATTCTTTTTGGATAGCAATGGCTTCCTCCGTGGTGTCCTCCCATGTATTCCATTCTTGTTTAATGTTTTCCTTATTGTAGATGTGTCAACAAAAATGTTAGCATGTGCCAGAGATTTCTGTAGGTCTTTAGCTGACACTCTGGGATTCTTCTTTACCTCATGCAGCATTCTGCGCTGTGCTCTTGCAGTCATTTTTACAGGACGACCACGCCTAGGGAGAGTAGCAACAGTGCTAAACTTTCTCCATTTGTAGACAGTCTGTTTTACCGTGGACACATGAACATCAAGGCTTTTGGAGATCCTTTTGTAACCCTTTCCAGCTTCATGCAAGTCAACAATTCTTGATCGTAGGTCTTCTGAGAGATCTTTTCTGCGAGGCATGGTTCACATCAGACAGTGCTTCTTGAAACCAGTAAACCCAAAACAGGTGTGTGTTTTTTAAGGGCAGGACAGCTGTCAGCAACACATCCAATATCATCACACTGATTGGAGTCAAGGTTGGCTCACTCCTGGCTCCAATTAGCTCTGGGAGAAGTCATTAAGCTAGGGCCTCACATACTTTTTCCTTCCTGCACTGTGAATGTTTACATGTTATGTGCAATTAAACCATGGCAACATCTAATGTTTGTGTAGTATTATGTTCAGCAGACTGTGTTCTTCTATTGTTGTGACTTAGATGACGTTCAGAGCACATTTTATGCCCAATTCATGCAAAACTCCACGTAATCCCAAGGGGTTCACATACTTTTTCTTGCAACTGTATATATATATATATATATATATATATATATATATATATATATATATATATATATGTATATATATATATATATATATATATATACACAGTTGTGTTCAAAATAATAGCAGTGTGTTGAAAAAAGTGAATAAAGCTCAAAATCCTTCTAATAGCTTTTATTTCCATACACACAAATGCATTGGGAACACTACAAAAAACATATCAAATTTGTGTTGTTCCTCTAAAAAAATTGAAGAAAAGTGAATATTAGACTGTTCAAAAAAATAGCAGTGTTTGTATTCTTCTTTACAAACTTAAACATTCACTATATAAACTGAAAAATGTTTGAAGATTTTGCTTTTCTTTGAATCACTTAATGAATATTTAGTTGTATAAGCACTGTTTCTGAGAACTGCTGTACATCTGTGTTGCATGGAGTCAACCAACTTCTGGCACCTGTGAACAGGTATTCCAGCCCAGGATGATTGGACTACATTCCACAGTTCTTCTCTATTTCTTGGTTTTGCCTCAGAAACTGCATTTGTGATGTCACCCCACAAGTTTTCTATTGGATTAAGATCCGGGGATTTGGCTGGCCACTCCATAACGTCAATCTTGTTGGTCTGGAACCAAGATGTTGCATGTTTACTGGTGTGTTTGGGGTCGTTGTCTTGTTGGAACACCCATTTCAAGGGCATTTCCTCTTCAGCATAAGGCAGTATGACCTCTTCAATTATTCTGATGTATTCAAACTGATCCATGATCCCTGGTATGCGATAAATAGGCCCAACACCGTAGTATGAGAAACATCCCCATATCATGATGCTTGCTCAACCATGCTTCACTGTCTTTACAGTGTACTGTGGCTTGAATTCAGTGTTTGGGGGTCGTCTGACAAACTGTCTCCGGCCACTAGACCCAAAAAGAACAATCTTACTTCATCAGTCCACAAAATGTTGCGCCATTTCTCTTTAGGCCAGTCAATGTGCTCTTTGGCAAATTGTAACCTCTTCAGCACATGTCTTTTTTTCAACAGTGGGACTTTGCGGGGGCTTCTTGCAGATAGCTTGGCTTCACATAGGCGTCTTCTAATTGTAACAGAACTCCCAGGTAACTTTAGACCTTCTTTGATCTTCCTGGAGCTGATTGTTGGCTGAGTCCTTGCCATTTTGGCTATTCTTCTATCCATTCGAATGGTAGTTTTTCGCTTTCTTCCACATCTTTCAGGTTTTGGTTGCCATTTTAAAGCATTTGCGATCATTTTAGCTAAGCAGCCTATCATTTTCTGCACTTCTTTATATGTTTCCCCTCTCCAATCAACTTTTTAATCAAGGTACGCTGTTCTTCTGAACAATGTCTGGAACGACCCATTTTCCTCAGAATTTCAGAGAGAAATGCACTGTAACCAGCATGTACAACATTTGCTGCCTTCCTTCCTTAAATAAGGGCAATAATTGTCACCTGTTTTTCAAAGAATGAATGACCTCACTAATAGAACTCCACACTGCTATTATTTTGAACATGCCCCTTTCAATGAGTGATTCAATTACACAGAATCACTGCTATTATTTTGAACACAACTGTATATATTCACACGCACATACACACACACACACACACACACACACACACACACACACACACACACACACACACACACACACACACCAGTTTTTGCCTTGCATATCTTAAACTGAATGAGTTGTCTTACAAGGTAAACACACTTTTTTAAAGCAAAACTGAGAGGATGTAGTTGTCACAGCCTAAGATCTACCCAACCGTGGTATCAAAGCTTTTGGTGGATGCTGGAAATGTAACCCAATTTAGATCATCCTATATCTCTCAGTGGGCTCCGTGAGGGAAATCTCAGTGCTTGATTTCCTAGAATCTGTACACAAGCAAGTGTCATTACAATAGTACCTGTTGGGTGGTATTAGATTCAATTTGCACTAGGTGAATATAGCAGAAGTGGAATTTCCCTTAGGTGGGCTGTAATAAAGCCGGAAACAAAAATGGGTAAGACAATGCATAACATTCAGATAATTCCTACTAAATCAGCCATAATTCGAGCTGTGGGTGGGCCTGTCCGCACCCCATCCCCCTACAAAAGTCGATTATTTAAGTGGCTTTTATGGAAGAAGTGGATTCAAAACCTCTTGGTTAGACAGCACTTGCATACAATCGGATGCTGAAAGCAATAGTTTAGTGTGATCTAGGGGATTGATGGATTTCTGGATGAACTGAACAAGGCAAATTCAAAGTGTCTATGATCAACCTAAAGTGGAAGTAAAGGCAAATCCTAACTAACTCCAAGGCCCCAATCATACCTGAGCATTTTGTAGCGCAAGGTTCGAAGCTCCAAAACTCTCAGGGAGAAAAAAAATCAACATTACCCTATGGGAATGGTTCACATCTCCACTCCAAGATGCCTGAAGCTCAAAAAAATTTTGGAGCAACTTTTGTAGATCCATTAGGGCAGACCGATGCATTTTTGGCGCATTTTCATTCCCATAGAAATACATGGAAACGTGCATTTTGTGCACTTTTTTTGGCATGGCAAAACATGGCCACAATTGATGGCACAGATGATTTTTTTTTCTGTTAGCTAATACAAAAATACCAGAACTCAAAAATCCCCAAAACACCTGAGCAAATTGCGTAATAAACGTTTGCAAACAAGCATAAAAAACGTTACAAAACACATTAAAAAATGCACAAAAATGCTATACTCAGGTGTGTATGGGGCCTTAACCTACTCTCAGCTACATTCTATGCCTAATCTACTGTATCTAGCCCTGTAATGGAAAAATCGCTATACTTACCTGTTCTGTAGCCACTCTGATCTGGTCTCCAGTGGTGCCCTCTGTGTGCAGGAGAAAGCTGACAATGGCTGGGAAATACCTGGGTTGTGACGTCACCCACAGAATTACTATGGGTCTTCCGTTGGGCCTGCCTCTCCTGCACATACCTACATGCTGAAGCTGCTGCTGACAGCTCAGTATGGGACTGGACCGGAACTTGTAAATATAGTAATTTTTTTCTTTTCTTTTCTACAGGGCTAGATAGATTAGGCTTAGAATGTGGCTGATAGTAGGTTTAGAGTTAGTTAGGATTTGTCTTTACTTCCACCTTAAAGCCTAACTCCAGCTTTGTTATCACTTTAAATAGTTTGTTTGGGCCAAGCTGGCCTACATAAGCTATTTCCTATATGCTCCATTCACATCTAGGTATTTCTGCCTGCAATCCCAAAATTCTCTGCAAAACTGACAAATCACACCTTGCTTGACCAGGTGCCATTCATTTTCAATGGCACCTAAAACACAGTGTGATTCTGCCACAATTGTTGCACGATAAATCACGCTGCAATCTTGCACACCACATCATGGGAAGCTCGTCAGCTCAAAAGAAGCTCCTGCTCATTTTTGGGCCACAACCTTTGCTAGATGCACTTTGTCGTGCAGCGGAATCGCACTTTAGGTGCCATTGAAAATGAATGGCACCTGAACAAGTGTGTGCGATTTGTCAGTTTTGCAGAGCACTTTGGATCGCGGGCAGAATCGCACTTTAGGTGCCATTGAAAATGAATGGCACCTGAACAAGTTAGTACGATTTGTCAGTTTTGCAGAGCACTTTGGGATCGCGGGCAGAATCGCACTTTAGTTGCCATTGAAAATGAATGGCATCTGAACAAGTGTGGTGCGAATTGTCAGTTTTGCAGAGCGCTTTGAGATTGCGAACAGAATTGCTGTGATTTTGCCCATGATACAAAACACCTAGATGTAAACGGAGCCTTACCAATATGTGTTGCCGCTGTCAGCACTGCATAAACACTAAGTGGCATGCAACTACATACAGTATACAGTGCACTTTCGGCAGTGGTACAGGTACTTTCCATCCCACTCCCAGAACAAAATTGATTGATTGGCTTCGGGCAGGCAGATGACGTCTGCCTCAGCCATTCAGAGGAAGCCTTGCATTCACTGATAAAAATACAAAGCTTCCTGTGAATGGCTGAGCACTGCTCAGCCAAATTAGATGTTGTTCCAGGAACGGGACAGAAAGTTTCCATACCGCTGCCATAACACTGCACTGTACTGTATATTATATGTAGATGATGCTACATCCAGTTTATACAATGCTGACAAAAATTGCATATGCTAGAAAAAGAAATAGTTCATTTGGACCAACTTGACGCAAACTAAGTAAAGTGATAACAAAGCTGGAGTTAGGCTTTATGACAGGGATCTCACCTATGGGCTTTTTAAGAGACATCACAGGTTTAGCCAACCAAACTCCTCCTAGTGAAATATCATGTTGGGTGAACTGACCATTTAAACAGACTTAGAAGTTCACTTTTCAATTTTGGTACATATGTTGGAGCTTGCAATGGGTGGAAAAGTAGGCATTGGAAACTATGGATGCTGCATAGTTTTTTCTGGTAACTATAGATGCTGCATAGTTTTTCTGGTAACTATGGATTCTGCATAGTTTTTCTGGTAACTGTGGATGCTGCTTAGTTTTTCTGGTAACTATGGATGCTGCATAGTTTTTCTGGTAATTATGGGTGCTGCATAGCTTTTCTGGTAACTATAGATGCTGCATAGTTTTTCTGGTAATTATGGATGCTGCATAGTTTTCTGGTAACTATGAATGCTGAATAGGTTTTCTGGTAACTATGGATGCTGCATAGTTTTTTTCTGGTAACTGTGGATGCTGCATAGTTTTTCTGGTACTTATGGGTGCTGCATAGCTTTTCTGGTAACTATGGATGCTGCATAGCTTTTCTGGTAACTATGGATGCTGCATAGTTTTTCTGGTAATTATGGATGCTACATAGCTTTTCTGGTAATTATGGATGCTGCATAGCTTTTCTGGTAACTATGGATGCTGCATAGCTTTTCTGGTAACTATGGATGCTGCATAGCTTTTCTGGTAACTATGGATGCTGCATAGTTTTTATGGTAACTATGGATGCTGCATAGTTTTTTTCTGGTAACTATGGATGCTGCATAGTTTTTATGGTAACTATGGATGCTGTATAGTTTTTCTGGTAACTATGGATGCTGCATAGTTTTTCTGGTAACTATGGATGCTGTATAGTTTTTCTGGTAACTATGGATGCTGCAGTTTTTCTCTGGTAACTATGGATGCTGTATAGTTTTTATGGTAACTATGGATGCTGCATAGTTTTTTTCTGGTAACTATAGATGCTGTATAGTTTTTCTGGTAACTATGGATGCTGTATAGTTTTTTTCTGGTAACTATGGATGCTGTATAGTTTTTATGGTAACTATGGATGCTGCATAGTTTTTTTCTGGTAACTATGGATGCTGTATAGTTTTTATGGTAACTATGGATGCTGTATAGTTTTTATGGTAACTATGGATGCTGCATAGTTTTTTTCTGGTAACTATGGATGCTGCATAGTTTTTCTGGTAATTATGGATGCTGCATAGCTTTTCTGGGAACTATGGATGATGAATAGTTTTTCTGGTCTGCAGTAAACAAATAACATTTGAAGATGTAGCTGTATTTTTAATCCGTGAAAGCATAGACTGTAATTTAATGAAAGGACTAATGAGAAGAAAAAAACTAAACACATAGTAATCACCAAACTTAGAATGTACAACACTCAGAACCATATAAACACGGAACATTCCTTTCATACATAAGATACAATTTAGCCAAAAACAAATAAATAGGAGCAATAAAAGAATGACACTGCTTCTAAACAAAACCAGCATGGAGCCACCACTGGTAATGCATCTCATAATAGAGTCAGAGCCATGCGAATACTCCATGCCTGCCATAACCCGATGTGATGAATGCTGTGTAGGCCCTTTTTAGTGATGAAGCAGTCACATGCTATTTATACTATTTCCTAACTTTCCGATCCTTGTGTACAGCTAGAAGATTCCAGGCCTACTGTAGGAGGAACAGATGTCTGGTAAAGCACTAGTACTATGAAGAATACTAAAGCAAAATAATTTGGAGGACCACAATGCATTGGGTATAATTCATGTAAGGGTCCCGCCACACCGGAAAGCTTCAAGCAGTCATGTACAGAAGAAATAAGAAGACAGGGATTTGCTTTTTAATTGAGTGGATATGAAAGTGAATCTTCAAAGTTATTGCATGAACATCCTCAGTTCCTTTAGTACATCAGCCTTATTTACAGGGCATTTATTGACAGCTAGATAGAAGCGAGCAGTTTCTAAGTTTATGTAATAGCAGAGAGGGATCCCAGTGCCATTCTGACCCACATCTAATAAAAATAGACCCCTTGGTTCCAGGGGCCCCTTGAGCTGCTGCACAGTCTCAACAAATGGTATGTCTAACCCTTTCCCGCTCTATACTGACTCACTTTATGTATATTTTCAGGGCTTTTTATCACTTGAACTCTGTAGGCTCATAACTTTCGGCACCATAATACCTTATGTACACTTGCGGCCAAGGTGTGGTAAAATTAGGCGGTTGAATTGCAGTTTTACAGCCCTCCGTGACTACCCACCTTAAGCTAATTTTGTGGCTGTGGTACACATGCCATAGCAAAAATAACATCCCACGTTGCATTTGGCGGTTAGTACTGCCACCAAACAACCCATTCAAGTGCGCTGCTGCAAGCCTTCAAGGGTCAAAACAATCATCCTCTTGAAGATTTTTCCCATTTACCTTTACTACTTCTTAGGTTCTAAACAGTGGTAAACACAGAAGTAAAAGCACAAGCAGTCAGATAACAGCTTTCAGTACTAGTAAGTACTAACTCAATAGAGGTATCCTCTGTATGGCCATATGTGGTCAATGATGTCACCAGAATTCCCACTGCAGTTAGGGGGTGGGGATTTCCCTAGCCACAGCTATTTGGTTCGGTGCCCTGCCGAATTTGTAGAGGCCGATCTGCTGAAAGCCTAAAGATTTACTGCTTCTCAGGGGCTCTGGGCTTCAGCAAAAAGGCAACAGCCTCCAGCAAGAAGAAACAGGAACAATGCTGGAGGCAATTTACAGCGCACAATAATTTTGGTAGCATACAGTTATTATTAATGTGGGGTATATGTTCCTTGCTAAAGTGATAAAGTGGCTTGTTCAGAGGATATCACAGGTAAAAATACCTCCAGTGGAACACCGGGTCACACCAACAGATGCTGAAGACTCTTCTGCTAGGAAGCCAGCATCAGAAGATAAGAGATGTGATCAGAGATTGAATGTTCTGGAGTGAACAATACAGCAACCATGGGGTGGACATGTACAAGAACATTCCCAAAGTATAGCAAGTGAGGAATGGACTTGAACCCTGGGTATAATTACATGGTAGGTAGGTAGAGTAACTCTACTAACATTTTTTGGCTCTCATACCTCTTCATCGGAGCTGAGAATGAGGTACTATGGTAGCCTTTTACTAGGCTAGGGGAAAACAAAAACGGTTCCAGAATGCTGGCTTCCTAGTGACAGTGTATTCAGCATCTATCTGCCGGTTGTGGTCTGGTGTTTTTTTGTAAGTACAATCAGGGCCAGGACAAGGAGGGGGGGCCAAGAGAATACCTGCCCTGGGCGCTGCTGAGTTGGCCACTCGTTCCGCTCCTTACTGACAGGAGTGACTGCAGTGTCACTCCTGCTGAAAGGAGAAGCGGCCGATAGCTGCTGCAGAAGGGAGGATTCGGCTTTCTCCTCTCTCCAGCCTGCATGGGGCAAATAAGAGCTGGCACTGAGAGAGAGAACTGTCCTCAGTCTCCGTGCGGTACTAAGGAAGGAGGACAGACTGTGTCCTTTGTCCTCACTCCCTCTGTCATGTAACATGTCACATGACTGGAGAGAGGAAGGAGACACTATGGGTATCTATCCGCCAGTACAAGGGGGCAAGGGGGGGGACCTGAACTCAGAAGCATGGGGACACCTGATGTAAAGAGGGACTCTACTGATGCAAAGGGGGACTCTACTGGGGACACCGGATGTAAAGGGGGACTCTACTGGGGACACCTGATGTAAAGGGGGACTCTACTGGGGAGGTCTGATGTAAAATTAGACTCTACTGGGGACAGCTGATGTAAAGGGAGACTCATGGGGATACATAATGTAAAGGTGGGCTCTACTGAGGACACCTGATGTAAAAGAGGAACTCTACTGGGGCACACCTAATGTAAAGGGGAACTCTACTGGGCCACATCTGATGTAAAAGGGGAAATCTACTCGGGCACACCTAATGTAAAGGGGGCCCTACTGGGGGCTCTACCTAATGGGGGGTGCAATTCACCATTTTCACACTGGACGCTGGATGACCTCATCCTGGCACTGAGTGCAATTTTACCTTTCCAGTTTATTAAATAGTACTTATGCCTTGGCCATAGCAGTATTACAGGTGTATGGATTATTCAAACAGAAGAATATAGCTGATGTGTGTGGATGGGATCGGTGCTGTGATGGGGGGGGCATTGTATGGAAGGTGATGTGTGTGGATGGGATAAGTTGGTGCGGGATCAGTGCAGTGATGGGGGGGGGGGCACTGTAAGGAAGGTGTTGTGTGTGGATGGGATCGGAGCAGTGATTGGGGGGGGGGCACTGTGAGAAAAGTGATGTGTGTGATGGGATAAGTCGGTGCGGCATCAGTGCAGTGATTGGGGGGGACACTGTATGGAAGGTGATGTGTGTGGATGGGATAAGTCGGTGCTGGACTGGTGCAGTGATGGTGGTGGGGGCACTGTATGGAAGGTGATGTATGTGGATGGGATCAGTGCAGTGATGGGGGGGGGGACAAACTGTATGGTAGGTGCTAAAAAAACCCCATTCAGGAACACTCACAGTATTCACACATGCAGCCTATGGCTACCTGTATACCACTTCCCTGAACTTATGGTCACTTCATAGATCCCCTGATCTCCCTGTTATGTCCATAATTCCAAGGGTCACCATGGCCACTACACCTACCAGTCCGTAAGTCGGTGCGGGATCAGTGCAGTGATGTGGGGGGATGGGGGGGGACTGTATGGAGGGTGATGTGTGTGGATGGGATAAGTAGGTGCTGGACTGGTGCAGTGATGGTGGTGGGGGCACTGTATGGAAGGTGATGTATGTGGATGGGATCAGTGCAGTGATGGGAGGGGCACACTGTATGGTAAGTGCTAAAAAAAACGTTCAGAAGCACTCACAGTATTTAAACATGCAGCCTATGGCTACCTGTATACCACTTCCCTGAACTTCTGGTCACTTCATAGATCCCCCTGATCTCCCTGTTATGTCCATAATTCCAAGGGTCACCATGGCCACTACATCTACCAGTCCTCCCTGGCCACCTGTGCATGATGATGCAGGCAGAGTTATGGCATGGGCTCATCGGTGCAGTGATGGGGGGGCACTGTATGGAAGGTGATGTGTGTGGATAAGATGAGTCAGTGCAGGACTGGTGCAGTGATGAGGGGGCACTGTATGGAAGGTGATGTGTGTGGATGGGATCAGTGCAGTGATGGGATGGGGGGCACTGTTTGGAAGGTGATGTGTGTGGATGGGATCAGTCGGTGTGGGATCAGAGCAGTGATGGGGGGGCACTGTATGGAAGGTGATGTGTGGATGGGATAAGTTGGTACGGGATCGGTGCAGTGATGGGGGGCACTATATGGAAGGTGATGTGTGTGGATGGGATAAGTTGGTGCGGGATCAGTCCAGTGGCACTGTATGGAAGGTGATGTGTGTGGATGGGATCGGTGCAGTGATGGGGGCATTGTATGGAAGGTGATGTGTGTGGATGGGATCGGTGCAGTGAAGGGGGGGGGGGCACTGTTTGGAAGGTGATGTGTGTGGATGGGATAGTTGGTGTGGGATCGGATCGGAGCAGTGGTGGGTGGGGGGGTCACTGTATGGAAGGTGATGTGTGTGGATGGGATAAGTTGGTATGGGATCGGTGCAGTGATGGGGGGCACTGTATGGAAGGTGATGTGTGTGGATGGGATCATGCAGTGATGGTGGGCACTGTATGGAAGGTGATGTATGTGGATGGGAGCAGTGCAGTGATGGGGGGGGGGGCACTGTATGAAAGGTGATATGTGTGGATGGGATAAGTTGGTGCGGGATCGGTGCAGTGATGGGGGTCACTGTATCGAAGGTGATGTGTGTGGATGGGATCGCTGCTGTGATGGGGGGGGGGGGCATTGTATGGAAGCAGATGTGTGTGGATGGGATAAGTTGGTGCGGGATCAGTGCAGTGATGGGGGGGCACTGTAAAGAGGTGCTGTGTGGATGGGATCGGTGCAGTGATTGGGGGGGGAGGCACTGTGAGAAAGGAGATGTGTGTGGATGGGATATGTCGGTGCGGGATCAGTGCAGTGATGTGGGGTGACACTGTATGGAAGGTGACGTGTGTGGATGGGATAAGTCGGTGCTGGACTGGTGCAGTGATGGTGGTGGGGGCACTATATGGAAGGTGATGTATGTGGATTGGATCAGTGCAGTGATGGGGGGGACACACTGTATGGTAGGTGATGTGTGTGGACGGGATGTCTGTGCGGGATCTGTGCAATGATGGGGGTGGGTGGGGGGGGGGCACTGTATGGAATGTGATGTGTGTGGAGTGTGGATGAGATAAGTTGGTGCGGGATCGGTGCAGTGATGGGAGGGGGGACACTGTATGGAAGGTGATGTGTGTGGACTGGATGTCAGTGCGGGATCGGTGCAGTGATGGGGTCGGGTGGGGGGGGAGCTGTATGGAAGGTGATGTGTGTGGATGGGATAAGTCAGTGAGGGATCGGTGCAGTGATGGGGGGACACTGTATGGAAGGTGATGTGTGTGGATGGGATAAGTCAGTGAGGGATCAGTGCAGTGATGTGGGGGGACACTGTATGGAAGGTGATGTGTGTGGATGGGATAAGTCGGTGAGGGATCGGTGCAGTGATGGGGGGGGGGGGGGCACTGTATGGAAGGTGATGTGTGTGGATGAGATCAGTCAGCGTGGGATCAGTGCAGTGATGGGGTGGGCACTGTATCGAAGGTGATGTGTGTGGATGGGATCAGTTGGTGTGGGATCGGTGCAGTTATGGGGAGGGGGGGACACTGTATGGAAGGTGATGTGTGTGGATGGGATCAGTCGGTGCGGGATCGGTGCAGTTATGGGGGGACACTGTATGTAAGGTGATGTGTGTGGATGGGATAAGTCGGTGCGGGATCGGTGCAGTGATGGGAGTGCACTGTATGGAAGGTGATGTGTGGATGGGATCAGTCGGTGCGGGATCGGTGCAGTGATGGGGAGGCACTGTATGGATAGTGATGTGTGTGGATGGGATAAGTCGGTGCGGGATCGGTGCAGTGATGGGAGTGCACTGTATGGAAGGTGATGTGTGGATGGTATCAGTCGATGCGGGATCGGTGCAGTGATGGGGAGGCACTGTATGGATAGTGGTGTGTGTGGATGGGATCAGTCGGTGTGGGATCGGTGCAGTGATTTGAGTGCACTGTATGGAAGGTGATGTTTGGATGGGATCAGTCGGTGCGGGATCGGTGCAGTGATGGGAGTGCACTGTATGGAAGGTGATGTGTGGATAGGATCAGTTGGTGCGGGATCGGTGCAGTGATGGGGAAGCACTGTATGGATAGTGATGTTCCCAGATTGTACGCTCGAAAGAGTAGGGCCCTCTTACCCCTCGTGTGCTGTTCGTAGCTGCTGTAATGTTTCATGTATTGTCCCCCCCTCTATTGTACAGCGCTGAGCAAACCCTTTGGCGCTATATAAACTCAATGTAATGTAATGTAATGTAATGTGTGTGGATGGGATAAGTCGGTGCGGGATCGGTGCAGTGATGGGAGTGCACTGTATGGAAGGTGATGTGTGGATGGGATAAGTCGGTGCGGGATCGGTGCAGTGATGGAAGTGCACTGTATGGAAGGTGATGTGTGGATGGTATCAGTCGATGCGGGATCGGTGCAGTGATGGGAGTGCACAGTATGGAAGGTGATGTGTGGATGGGATCAGTCGATGCAGGATCGGTGCAGTGATGGGAGTGCACAGTATGGAAGGTGATGTGTGGATGGGATCAGTCTGTGCGGGATCGGTGCAGTGATGGGGAGGCACTGTATGGATAGTGATGTGTGTGGATGGGATCAGTCGGTGCGGGATCGGTGCAGTGATGGGAGTGCACAGTATGGAAGGTGATGTGTGGATGGGATCAGTCTGTGCGGGATCGGTGCAGTGATGGGGAGGCACTGTATGGATAGTGATGTGTGTGGATGGGATCAGTCGGTGCGGGATCGGTGCAGTGATGGGGGGGCACTGTATGGATGGTGATGTGTGTGGATGGGATCAGTCGGTGCGGGATCGGTGCAGTGATGGGAGTGCACTGTGTGGAAGGTGATGTGTGTGGATGGGATCAGTCGGTGTGGGATCGGTGCAGTGATGGGCGTGCACTGTGTGGAAGGTGATGTGTGGATGGGATCAGTCGGTGCGGGATCGGTGCAGTGATGGGGAGGCACTGTATGGAAGGTGATGTGTGTGGATGGGATCAGTTGGTGCGGGATCGGTGCAGTGATGGGGAGGCACTGTATGGATAGTGATGTGTGTGGATGGGATCAGTCGGTGCGGGATCGGTGCAGTGATGGGGAGGCACTGTATGGATAATGATGTGTGTGGATGGGATCAGTCGGTGCAGTGATGGGAGAGCACTGTGTGGAAGGTGATGTGTGTGGATGGGATCAGTCGGTGCGGGATCGGTGCAGTGATGTGAGTGCACTGTATGGAAGGTGATGTGTGTGGATGGGATCAGTTGGCGCGGGATCGGTGCAGTGATGGGAATGCACTGTATGGAAGGTGATGTGTGAATGGGATCAGTCGGTGCGGGATCGGTGCAGTGATGGGGAGGCACTGTATGGATAGTGATGTGTGTGGATGGGATCAGTCGGTGCGGGATTGGTGCAGTGAGCAGTGATGGGGGGAAGAGGCACTGTATGGATAGTGATGTGTGTGGATGGGATCAGTCGGTGCGGGATCGGTGCAGTGATGGGAGTGCACTGTATGGATAGTGATGTGTGTGGATGGGATCAGTCGGTGCGGGATCGGTGCAGTGATGGGGAGGCACTGTATGGAATGTGATGTGTGTGGATGGGATCAGTCGGTGCGGTATCGGTGCAGTGATGGGAGAGCACTGTATGGAAGGTGATGTGATGTGTGTGGATGGGATCAGTCGGTGCGGGATCGGTGCAGTGATGGGGAGGCACTGTATGGATTGTGATGTGTGTGGATGGGATCAGTCGGTGCGGGATCGGTGCAGTGATGGGAGTGCACTGTATGGAAGGTGATGTGTGGATGGGATCAGTCGGTGCGGAAACGGTGCAGTGATGGGAGTGCACTGTATGGATAGTGATGTGTGTGGATGGGATCAGTCGGTGCGGGATCGGTGCAGTGATGGGGAGGCACTGTATGGATTGTGATGTGTGTGGATGGGATCAGTCGGTGTGGGATCGGTGCAGTGATGGGAGAGCACTGTATGGAAGGTGATGTGATGTGTGTGGATGGGATCAGTCGGTGCGGGATCGGTGCAGTGATGGGGAGGCACTGTATGGATTGTGATGTGTGTGGATGGGATCAGTCGGTGCGGGATCGGTGCAGTGATGGGAGTGCACTGTATGGAAGGTGATGTGTGGATGGGATCAGTCGGTGCGGGATCGGTGCAGTGATGGGAGTGCACTGTATGGATAGTGATGTGTGTGGATGGGATCAGTCGGTGCGGGATCGGTGCAGTGATGGGGAGGCACTGTATGGATTGTGATGTGTGTGGATGGGATCAGTCGGTGCGGGATCGGTGCAGTGATGGGAGAGCACTGTATGGAAGGTGATGTGATGTGTGTGGATGGGATCAGTCGGTGCGGGATCGGTGCAGTGATGGGGAGGCACTGTATGGATTGTGATGTGTGTGGATGGGATCAGTCGGTGCGGGATTGGTGCAGTGATGGGAAGGCACTGTATGGAAGGTGATGTGTGGATGGGATCAGTCGGTGCGGGATCGTTGCAGTGATGGGAGTGCACTGTATGGATAGTGATGTGTGTGGATGGGATCAGTCGGTGCGGGATCGGTGCAGTGATGGGAGTGCACAGTATGGAAGGTGATGTGTGGATGGGATCAGTCGATGCAGGATCGGTGCAGTGATGGGAGTGCACAGTATGGAAGGTGATGTGTGGATGGGATCAGTCTGTGCGGGATTGGTGCAGTGATGGGAGTGCACTGTATGGAAGGTGATGTGTGGATGGGATCAGTCGGTGCGGGATCGTTGCAGTGATGGGAGTGCACTGTATGGATAGTGATGTGTGTGGATGGGATCAGTCGGTGCGGGATCGGTGCAGTGATGGGGAGGCACTGTATGGATTGTGATGTGTGTGGATGGGATCAGTCGGTGCGGGATCGGTGCAGTGATGGGAGAGCACTGTATGGAAGGTGATGTGATGTGTGTGGATGGGATCAGTCGGTGCGGGATCAGTGCAGTGATGGGGAGGCACTGTATGGATAGTGATGTGTGTGGATGGGATCAGTCGGTGCGGGATCGGTGCAGTGATGGGGAGGCACTGTATGGATAGTGATGTGTGTGGATGGGATCAGTCGGTGCGGGATCGGTGCAGTGATGGGGAGGCACTGTATGGATAATGATGTGTGTGGATGGGATCAGTCGGTGCGGGATCGGTGCAGTGATGGGGAGGCACTGTATGGATTGTGATGTGTGTGGATGGGATCAGTCGGTGCGGGATCGGTGCAGTGATGGGGAGGCACTGTATGGATTGTGATGTGTGTGGATGGGATCAGTCGGTGCGGGATCGGTGCAGTGATGGGAGTGCACTGTATGGAAGGTGATGTGTGGATGGGATCAGTCGGTGCGGGATCGGTGCAGTGATGGGAGTGCACTGTATGGATAGTGATGTGTGTGGATGGGATCAGTCGGTGCGGGATCGGTGCAGTGATGGGGAGGCACTGTATGGATTGTGATGTGTGTGGATGGGATCAGTCGGTGCGGGATCGGTGCAGTGATGGGAGAGCACTGTATGGAAGGTGATGTGATGTGTGTGGATGGGATCAGTCGGTGCGGGATCGGTGCAGTGATGGGGAGGCACTGTATGGATAGTGATGTGTGTGGATGGGATCAGTCGGTGCGGGATCGGTGCAGTAATGGGGAGGCACTGTATGGATAATGATGTGTGTGGATGGGATCAGTCGGTGCGGGATCGGTGTAGTGATGGGGAGGCTCTGTATGGATTGTGATGTGTGTGGATGGGATCAGTCGGTGCGGGATCGGTGCAGTGATGGGAGTGCACTGTATGGAAGGTGATGTGTGGATGGGATCAGTCGGTGCGGGATCGGTGCAGTGATGGGAGTGCACTGTATGGATAGTGATGTGTGTGGATGGGATCAGTCGGTGCGGGATCGGTGCAGTGATGGGGAGGCACTGTATGGATTGTGATGTGTGTGGATGGGATCAGTCGGTGTGGGATCGGTGCAGTGATGGGAGAGCACTGTATGGAAGGTGATGTGATGTGTGTGGATGGGATCAGTCGGTGCGGGATCAGTGCAGTGATGGGGAGGCACTGTATGGATTGTGATGTGTGTGGATGGGATCAGTCGGTGCGGGATCGGTGCAGTGATGGGAGTGCACTGTATGGAAGGTGATGTGTGGATGGGATCAGTCGGTGCGGGATCGGTGCAGTGATGGCAGTGCACTGTATGGATAGTGATGTGTGTGGATGGGATCAGTCGGTGCGGGATCGGTGCAGTGATGGGGAGGCACTGTATGGATTGTGATGTGTGTGTATGGGATCAGTCGGTGCGGGATCGGTGCAGTGATGGGGAGGCACTGTATGGATAGTGATGTGTGTGGATGGGATCAGTCGGTGCGGGATCGGTGCAGTGATGGGGAGGCACTGTATGGATTGTGATGTGTGTGGATGGGATCAGTCGGTGCGGGATCGGTGCAGTGATGGGGAGGCACTGTATGGATTGTGATGTGTGTGGATGGGATCAGTCGGTGCGGGATCGGTGCAGTGATGGGAGAGCACTGTATGGAAGGTGATGTGATGTGTGTGGATGGGATCAGTCGGTGCGGGATCGGTGCAGTGATGGGGAGGCACTGTATGGATTGTGATGTGTGTGTATGGGATCAGTCGGTGCGGGATCGGTGCAGTGATGGGGAGGCACTGTATGGATTGTGATGTGTGTGGATGGGATCAGTCGGTGCGGGATCGGTGCAGTGATGGGAGAGCACTGTATGGAAGGTGATGTGATGTGTGTGGATGGGATCAGTCGGTGCGGGATCGGTGCAGTGATGGGGAGGCACTGTATGGATTGTGATGTGTGTGGATGGGATCAGTCGGTGCGGGATCGGTGCAGTGATGGGAGTGCACTGTATGGAAGGTGATGTGTGGATGGGATCAGTCGGTGCGGGATCGGTGCAGTGATGGGAGTGCACTGTATGGATAGTGATGTGTGTGGATGGGATCAGTCGGTGCGGGATCGGTGCAGTGATGGGGAGGCACTGTATGGATTGTGATGTGTGTGGATGGGATCAGTCGGTGCGGGATCGGTGCAGTGAGCAGTGATGGGGGGAAGAGGCACTGTATGGATAGTGATGTGTGTGGATGGGATCAGTCGGTGCGGGATCGGTGCAGTGATGGGGAGGCACTGTATGGATAGTGATGTGTGTGGATGGGATCAGTCGGTGCGGGATCGGTGCAGTGATGGGGAGGCACTGTATGGATTGTGATGTGTGTGGATGGGATCAGTCGGTGCGGGATCGGTGCAGTGATGGGGAGGCACTGTATGGATAGTGATGTGTGTGGATGGGATCAGTCCGTGCGGGATCAGTGCAGTGATGGGAGTGCACTGTATGGATAGTGATGTGTGTGGATGGGATCAGTCGGTGCGGGATCGGTGCAGTGATGGGAGAGCACTGTATGGAAGGTGATGTGATGTGTGTGGATGGGATCAGTCGGTGCGGGATCGGTGCAGTGATGGGGAGGCACTGTATGGATTGTGATGTGTGTGGATGGGATCAGTCGGTGCGGGATCGGTGCAGTGAGCAGTGATGGGGGGAAGAGGCACTGTATGGAAGAGCCGCACTGACTCCTCCTAGAGCTCAGCTCTCAGTGACAGCTCTGTACAGCTCTGAGCTCCTCTCCAGCATTAGGGCAGCAGCTGGCTCGTCTCTGGGCTCTAGTGGAGATCAGTTGGCGCTCCGCTCCTCCCTGCGCTCCGTCCCTCCCCGCTCCTCTTCTCCAGGGGGGCACAGCGGGGGCGCATCCTCATCACCGGCATGCTCTGGACCGGGGGGCTCGGCATCGCCATGCCTGGGGAGCAATGAGAGGGGGCAAACCACGCCACGGCTGTGCTTGCCAAAACCTCTTCCGCAAAGTCTTGTCTCAGTGCAGCTGCTGCTACGCCCGGGTGAGAGGTTAGTGCAAGCCCTGCTAGATCACTCCTCTGTCTGTGTGTGTGTGTCACCGATCTCCAGTGTACCCCGATCTCCTGCTGTACCCCGATCTCCTGCTGTACCCCGATCTCCCAGTGTACCTTGATCTCTGATTGTTCCCCGATGTCTTGGTGTACCCTGGTTCTGTGCTCTTCTAGTGTTCCCAGACTTTCTCCCCCCCAGCAGTCTCTGGTGTTTTCCTGCTGATGTCTTTATAACATTCCGATGTGTGCATTCTCTATGAAGCTAGCAGAGCTCCAGCATGCAGTCATAAATAGATCTACATGATGGAATAGTTTCCGACTTGGATTGCACAGAGCCGAGAACTTGCATTGTGTGTTGCCCTGTCTGTAGTGTTTGGTGTGATGCTGGCTGTGCTGCTGCTGGCCCCTGTATACACTTTACAATGTCTATATATGTATGATGTTGCTGGGATGTGTACATTTTCCCATGGGGATCTAAAGTGTGCAGACAGACTGAACCCCTGGATGGTCAGTGCCCCCCCCCCTTCCCCTATCATAGTCCACTAGCACCCCTGATCATTAGGATGCCAAGTGACCATCAATGATGGAATCGCCATCGCCAACATGATAAACCAGCCCCTTCTACAAATGTCACATTTTTCTCTCTCTTATGGGAAGGAGGTTGGCTGGAAGCAGTGATTTCCCTTGAAAGGAATTTGCATTGTCTACATCCATCACTGAATATTTTTATGTGTGTCAAATGGGCCTGTGCTGGGGAGTAGACCATGGGGAACCATCAAGGTGTGGAGGGTTGATGGGTCTGTACAGGCTGAGCTCATAGCCTGTACAGACCCATCAAGATTAGCCTGAAATTATGTTTGGCATCAAGAAGTAGGTTAAAGTAGCTGGAAATTAGTTTGGTTGAAGGATGTCATCCAGCAGTAAGATAGTGGTGTGATGGCAAAGAACATAGGTTATGATGGCATCAAGGAGTAGGAGCTGGAAACCAGTTTGGTTGGAGGATGTCAACCAACAGTAAGATGATGGTGTGATAGCAAAGAACGTAAGTTGTGATGGCATCAAAGAGTAGGAGCTGGAAACCAGTTTGGTTGGAGGATGTCATCAAACAGTAAGATGGTCTTGTGATGACAAAGAACGTAAGTTGTGATGGCATCAAGGAGTAGGAGCTGGAAACCAGTTTGGTTGGAGGATGTCATTCAACAGTAAGATGATGGTGTGATGTCAAAGAACGTAAGTTGTGATGGCATCAAGGAGTAGGAGCTGGAAACCAGTTTGGTTGGAGGATGTCATCCAACAGTAAGATGGTCTTGTGATGGCAAAGAACGTAAGTTGTGATGGCATCAAGGAGTAGGAGCTGGAAACCAGTTTGGTTGGAGGATGTCATCCAACAGTAAGATGATCTTGTGATGGCAAAGAACGTAAGTTGTGATGGCATCAAGGAGTAGGAGCTGGAAACCAGTTTGGTTGGAGGATGTCATCCAACAGTAAGATGATGGTGTGATGGCAAAGAACGTAAGTTGTGATGGCATCAAGGAGTAGGAGCTGGAAACCAGTTTGGTTGGAGGATATCATCCAACAGTAAGATGGTCTTGTGATGGCAAAGAACGTAAGTTGTGATGGCATCAAGGAGTAGGAGCTGAAAACCAGTTTGGTTGAAGGATGTCATCCAACAGCAAGATGATGGGTTTTCAGCTTCTGCACACCCAAAGATTTTCCACAGTTATCTGGGGATGTGATTGAGGTAAATTTAGAATCAGTTCTCTACACCATAATATTCGAGTCCAAAAGATAGGTTTATACCAGATATATTGTATGTGAATGCCAGTGCATTTTTGGGTATCTACTTCATCTCCTTCAACTGAGCTTGATAATAGGGTATGTCAATGGCATGAACCAATTGCTCACTGTTGCTGTGCCAGGCCACTGATGGTAAAACATGTGCACTATTTCTTGAGTCCACATGCCTTGTTTCTATCTTTATATCTTCAATTCCAGTTGAAGGGAGAGGAGTATACAATGATATATACAATTTGGAATAAACCTATCCTTTGGATTTGAGTATTGTGGCATGATTCTTTAATTCTAGATTTACCTACCATGTAAGAGTTGTCTGAAGGCTGGTCTGGAAAGGCTCTGTGTTAGCTCTTTTCTTGTAAATTGTGACTTGGACAATTTAAAGAAACCTGTCCCCAAACTAAATAAAATGCAGGTAAAAGCACAAAATAGAAGTATTTTCAATGCTTACCTACAGCATTCTTCCCTTCCACAAATATTTTTTTATTCACTTGCAGTGTGCTTCTGAATTAGCAACTGCTTCACTTTCCTAGCACAGTCAGCATAACCATCTCCTGATAGAAGGGGAGTACTATAGACCAGTGGTCCCCAAACTGTGGCCCATGGACCAGATAAGGCCCTTTGCTTGCCTTTAACCAACCCACACATTCCTCCCACAGATATAAATGTTGAAAAGTTATTTATTTCACTGGCAGTTATGAAGGGGCATTATTCTTTACACTGATACCAATGATGGGGCACTACTGCTCCCACTGACACCAATAATGGGGCACTGTTCCTTCCACTGACACAGACGATGAAGCACCATTTCTTCTTCTGACACTAATGATGTTTCCCTGTGGTTCTTGGCATGTCAAGGTTGTCTGAGAATAGGCCTGGAAAGACTTTGTATTTTCTCTTGCTCTTTTCTTGTGAATGGGTACTTTTTTTAAGTGATGTGTATCTGTGATAAAACTTCATGGGCCTTGTTGCATTCATTTTTCTGGCAATCAAAACTTGATCAAACTGAGCCAACACACTAGTGAATACAAACAACTTCTCTACTACTAGTTTACTTACCCTGTGATATACATATATGAGACATGGATATATGGAGAATACCCTGTAGATCATATTCTTAGGCTTGGTGTGTATTGTTGTAATTAGTTTTGTTTGAGAATGTTGATGCTGTAATACTTTAAAGTGGTTGTAAACCTCAGACATGACATATGAACAAAGCATATACCTCTATAGTGTATATTTCTCAAAATTCAGGGCACTATATGTAATTTCTGTCTGCTGCCTCATTCTTCTGCTATTTGCATGAGTCACTTCTGACAAGTTTTCCTGACACCAAGAGAAAAAAGGTGACAGGGGAGGGACCTCCAGCAGATTGACAGCATCAGCTCTGTTCCTGTGAGCTGTGTGGTAGGGATGTGTTTCTTCCCTCCAGTCAGAATTTTGCTCACAGTTGTAACTTCAGCTCCCCGCCCCCTGCTTTTTGGAGCTGAGAGATCCTGTGTAAGTTCTGGAATTTGAACAGCTCTAGACAAGCGATGATTGCAAATAAATAGGTACAACTTGCGTAGAATGATTTGTTTCATCTTTGTGTATCACCTGGCCAATCACTTCACTGGGTATATGTAAGGGTTTACATATACTGTAAGTGCCAGTTCACACTGATGCAGTGCAAATCTGATGTGGTTTCACAGTGCAGTATCACAGTTCCTGCTGTGACAGGTTCAAATTGAATGTGATTTCTGAGGGGACTGGGCATTGTAGGCGATGAAAATCACACCACACCCATACTAAACTTGAAGAGCACCCTTTTTTGGGCCGGATAAAATTCACCCTGCATGTATGTGAACAGCCTGCATTGGAAATAATGCTTTTGTAGATTACATGCGAATCTATGCTTTTCGGATTGCATTTGCACTAAGGCTAGGTTAACTTTTTCAACCAAATTGCCTTTCCAGGTAAGGCTAGGTGCACACCCGTGCAGCTGTGCAGGCCGCAATTTGCGCAGGCACAAGAGCCCATTCTTTTGTATAAATAGTAGGTGCAGCGCTAAACCTTGAATACCATAAAAATCAATAAAGTACAAAATGAATCAAAAGTGCTAATGCGGTTATGGAAGCATAACCCCAAAAAACCATATAAACAAAATATAAATAAATCACTGTTTCAAATGATAATCAACATGACTGCTATTATGTATAAAGTGACCATGTAATGATGACACCTAATATGTCCATAAAGTGACAAGGTGGTTGTGATGACACTATATACTGTCACTGAAAGGTGACTAATAGTGCTTAATAAAGTGACAATTGTGATAAATATAAATAAATGTCCAAAAAGAAGTGATAAATTGGAGATCCAATGTTATGATCTCAGAGGTTGGTGATCCACACTTTACATCCAATGGTATGGTGATGTGCCAGGTAATAATAGAATTACGCACTCACCAGATGCACAATTAAATCACGCATTTGAGATATATACTCTCTGTGGTCAGCCGGAGGTCCATTTAAGGATATTGACAGCCTGGTCTGGAGCCCCCTCTCTGAGTCGACCGCAGTACCTCTGCCTTTCTCCTTATAAAGCTCTGTGGGTTAGAAAGCTCACAAAGAGCCCAAAGAAAGGATGCCAATAGTGTGATACTGCTTCAAAACGCATTTATTCCTTCCAATTAAGTGAATAATACAGAGAAAGACACTGACCATATAGGAATCCAAGATGGCCACTGGACCTCCTCGAGGCTCCGGCGGCGTGACGTCTCGACGTTACAGCTCTGCCCATTTATTTGAATAGGCTGCCATGCCCAAGGACACGCAGGAAAGAAGCCCCTGCACTCTTTTTTAAATCGCAGCCCCCACGGGAACCAAGGTTCCCACTACGATTGCAATTTCCAGTACAGTACCATTAGGATTAATGGCACCCACCTGCAGGTCCCACAATCCTCTATGTAGGTGGTTGCGGCTGCCAGTATTTGTGTGGGTCCCACAGTGGCACCACCCGAACAGATGTGAACCAAGCCTTAGGGCCCCAGTAGGTACAAAAAACCCAGTGTATCAGTGATGGTCAATGTAATTGCTATACCTGTAGGCCATATGGTCTCTGAACCCCCAAAACCTGGCTGAAACCAACTGTAGTTAGCATTCCTTTGCCCGATCTTGCTGAGAAGCTCCAGCCATTGGGTGCTTGGCTGTCTTTCTTGTTCAAAACTCTGCGCCTGCTAGGTGCACTCTCTCTTGCCGTAGCAGCGGCCTGGCTTTGCTGCAACAATGGATAGGCAGGACAAAGGAGAACACTTACTGATGCGATACTGGGTCCAAGCACTCAATGGATGGAGCTTCCTAGCAGAAAGAAAAGATGAAGGAACTAACTCTGAGGGCTTTTCAGTCAAGCTTTGGGAGTTGGGGGGTTAGGGGACCAAATAACCTACAAATATGGCAGTTGCATTAATCAACATTTTTTGCATAGCCAGAAATAACTTCCTTTCAGAAAGCAGTGATATAACTAAAAAATTGGAAAATAATGTGAGTGTGTAAACATAAACCTAAGTTTTTATATGCAAGCTGTATATGCCGTCCACTTGTTATTGGTATCTTGTGCACAGACATTTTAATCAGATACTGTATAATGCATTTACGTAACCTGTATACTGTGCTGTTTGTCTTTCATCTAAAATGTCTTCTGTGGTTTCAACGAATTTTATCAAGGTGCTTTCAAGATGGATGCAGGATGCTATGAAAGTCAAGGTCCTATTTATAAGACATTAATGAAGTCACATGCTTTAGTTTTACCTGACCACTAAATTTTAACTTAACGATGGCCACGGTTTTGGGATTATTTATCAAACATCTCAAGCTGGCCATACATACAGAAGATTGAATTTCTGCCCTGATGACATCACCAGGCTCAAAGTCAATTGACTTTTCTAGAAGGAGCTCGTAAGAAAATCCTAAACTGAACAGCACCTGCATTCAGGGCCAGTTCACACTACATGCATTTCAGTTGCTTCTTTTCTGCATCCAAAACGCACAGAAAGTAGGTTATATGGTTGTTAATGTCATAGTTCACATTCGTGCTTGCAGTTCCAGTGCATTCCAGTTGCAGAAAAAGTAGAACCAGCTGCATTTTTCCTGCACAGAACCGTACTGAAATGCGGTAAAACGCATAAAAAATGCACCGAACCGCACTGGAACAGACATGTCCCTATTTAAATAGAAGAAATAGAGGGGGAAAAAATGAACTGGAATGCATAAAAAAGCACTGGAACGTGTAAAAAATGCATCAAAAAAGCACCGAAACGTGTCAAAAACACGCATGCAAAAAGGCATCCAGAACGCATCTGGACTGCGTTTCTATAGTGTGAACTGGCCCTCAGTCCTAAGCAGGCACTCTGCGCATTCTGACAGCCACAGGTACTGGCTCTTAGAATACAATAGCCTATATTGCAGATTTATCCATCGGCACTGTTTAACATGGGTAGGGGGTTTAAGTGACTGAACTCATTCAATTCACAGGCTAAACAAGAGAAATCCCAATTTATATGACCAGCTTAATTCAAAGACATAATTTTCAGACAAGCACGGTGAATAGATAAAAAACCAACCTTTTTACTTTGATGCTCTTGGCAGCTTTTTCACAGGATGTACCCTTAAACAATCAACTGGAACCCTTACGCCTAGTTTACACTTCTGGTCAGTGGGCAGTAAAGATAGGCAGTTGAGATGTGTTTTTATTTAAGCGATTTCTCGGCAAAATAAGGTATGGGGACATGGATGGATGAGAGAGTTTGCTTTGAATTTTAAAAATGAATTAATCAGCGTTTTTGGCTTGTGATGCTCAGATGCAGTGCAGGTCCACTTTATAAGTTAATTGCAATATCCCTAAAGCTAGAGTCTAACTAGAATTTTCAAGGGCTGATTTTAGTGGTTGTGAGGTCCAAGAAAACTGGTCATATGTGGCAATTTAATTCAATCTCCTTCTATAAAATCTCCTTTAGATTTCCCAACAAGTCTGTAACCCAAGAACCTCTTTGATAGGATATAAATTGAAGAGTATAATGTGAATATTATAACCAATTTTGTATACACCTTTACACTGTATTCATATTTATGATAGCCGTATACACAAGTACAGTAGTACATAGCCATTCATGTCAATGACAGACTGTACACTGCAGCTGCTTGGTATAGGATCTGGAATCCCGAGGCAATCACTGTAGTAGCCGCAACTACTACAGTGAATCTCTGCATCCCCAGCAGTCTCTCAAGTGTGTCATAGGCATAATTACATTGATATTCATACTTACATTGATCTAAGTCAACATAAATATGTAGTCAAAGCCATACCTGGAATTCAATTTGTGACACAGAACTGACAAGTGAATAGCAAACCTCTTAAGCACTGCTGAAAGATACAAGAGCCTGCATTCAAAAAGAAATCAGCCTCTTAATGGTAGTAACTGCTCTGTAATCTGATAAATGGGAGAGGTATCTACTTGGGTGAGTTTGGAGGAGAGAGCTCTGAGTGGGCAACACCAAGTACAATGATTGGAGAGAAGTGAAGGAAATCAGTGAATGAAAATGATTTTATTTCTCCCAAATCCATTCATGCAGGTACATCAAATCTGCTGAGCTTTGTGCAATGCGTGAATCAAAATTGTCTGCATTCCTGACTTGTATAATTCTCCACAGAGCAGACAGATGGAAGTGGCTTACTGTAAAATTTTATTCTCCATAATATCCATGCAGATCTGCCTGATGGACAGAGAATCAAGTAATTCTCTAATCCTCAAAATCATGATTTATAGATTATATGATTTTCAAAAGAAGTCTTCATGAATACATTTAAACAGTTTCTTTAAAAAAAAAAAAAATCAATGCACCTGATTTGCAAATCAGTTCACTAATTCAAATGACGGCCATAAGGAGTCCAAAGAAGATGGGGCAGCTGCATGGAGTCAGGAGAATGAAATATTCTGAATAATATTATGATCCTCTTGTTATGTAGACGTTTGGTTTATAACAAGTGTAGGTGCATTGCAAGGCAAACTGCAGGTAAAAGTTACCATGCTTTTTGTATCACCTTTGCATTTAGCTGTCTGGTTAGAGGTGCCTGCTGAGACCTGGACTAGACTAGGGGTTCATAACAGGATATGAATGCCTACAAATAAAAAGTGGTCTGAAAGAATTACCTGAGCAATAAGAATTTGTGTCTAAGGCTCGGTTCACACTGCTGCAACTTGGGATCCGACTTGTGAGACCCCAAGTCGCATGACACATGAGATCCCATGTTAGTCTTAATTAGCACTGAAGTTGCTCCGACTTTAGAAAAGGTTCTGTACTACTTCAGGGAGACTTCTTTCCGACTTGTGCCCATAGACCTTAATGGAAGTCGCCTCCATGTCGGATCTTCATCTATATTGATGTGATTTAGATTCGACATTACAGTAATATTTATTTGTTTATTACAGGTACTTATATAGCACCATCAATTTACGCAGTGTTTTACATATATATTATACATTCAGTATCAGTCCCTAACCCTCAAGGGGCGTACAATCTAAGGTCCCAAACTTACATTCATACATACACCTACTAGGGCCAATTTAGACAGGATCCAGTTAACCGACCAGCATGTCTTTGGAGTGTGAGAGGAAACCAGATATCCGGAGGAAACCCACACAGGCACTGGGAGAACATGCAAACTCCAGGCAGGTGGTGCCGTGGTTAGGATTTGAACCAACGACCGTATTACCCAGGCATTCCCTGAAAGTCACTTCAAAGTCACATCAAGTTGCATCAAAGTTGTACTCAAGTCGCCAGGAAGTCTCCTGGCAAAGTCACACTGTAAGTCACGCGACTTTCAGGTTGCAGTACTGTGAACCGAGACTTATATTTTGCCAGATCTTTTTGATTGCAGAGAACATTGTGTAGCGAGGCAGTACAGGGTCCTGTAGCAGTTGCAAGGTCTTCTATGGCAAGTCATGCCCTTTATTAGGAACTGAGGTGCAAAAAGTCCTGTGACTGTGTTTGTACATATTAGGGATGCACCGAAATTTCGGTGGCCGAAACGTTTTGCCGAAAACACCCCTTTCGGCTGTCGGCCGATACGAAAAAAAAGCACCGATACAGGTGCTGAAAAAACCCCACCCCTCACCGCCGTCGCTGCCACCCCTCGCTGCCGCCCGCCCGCTGCTGCTGCCACCACCGCAAGCTGCTCGGTAGTTCTCAGCCTTACCTGAGAAACCATTGAACGATCCCGACTCTGGGCATAGAGATTAGTGAAGGAAAGATGGCCTCCACTCATCTCTATGCCCTTGGAGGCCCCGAGCAATGTCACTTTTGGTTTCGGCCATTTTTTTTTAAAGCACTAGATCAATGCTTTTTTTTGATCCAGTGCTTTACATTGACCCCATATCTCTCCATAAAGAGGGCCTGTCACTAATTATTTCTATCACAAGGGATGCATGCATTTCTTGTGATAAAAATAAAAGTGATTACATTTTTTTTAAAGAGACAATGCAAAATAAATAAATATAAAAAAAAAGTTTAAAGTGCCCCCAGAGTTTACAATAGCATAAGTATGCCCTAGTATAACTAGCAACAAGGGGTGATTGTCATAGAAAAAAAACATTTTTGGAAATACATGTCAGTGACC
The DNA here is from genome assembly GCF_062004578.1 of Staurois parvus. Classification (NCBI taxonomy): domain Eukaryota; kingdom Metazoa; phylum Chordata; class Amphibia; order Anura; family Ranidae; genus Staurois; species Staurois parvus. The sequence goes on from NW_028317819.1 coordinate 491,478, forward strand.
AAATCCTAGAATGCCAAATGAAAGTAAGAGATTCTCTGTAGTGGTGAGGTTGCACCTTGGTAGACTAAATAACCATAAGATTGGGGGTTATTTACTAAAACTGGAAAGTGCAAAACCTGGTGCAGCTCTGCAGAGAAACCAATCAGCTTCCACTTTTTTTGGCAAGACTTATTTGAACTAATAACTAGACTCTCCGATTTTAGTAAATCAACCTCTATGAGACTAAACCAACATGATCCAGGGGATAAAGAGGCAAGACTGTCTGAGCTGGAGAAGCAGATTCAGCAAGGTGGCCAACAATTATAAGCTGTACTGGGTGATAATCAAGAGACTAAATCAGGAAACAGGCCTGAAGTGGACACCAGGAACCTCTAGTACAAGGTCATTTTTGTTCCTAAAAAGGTCCCCCAAGTAGTTTTAAAAACAAGTGAGGTTGTAATACTCACCTTCAGTCTGGAGCTGTCCCCTTCAGTCGTCTGAGTTGTATGGTGCCTACCATTACTTAATCTTCAAGACTAGAGACATACTGTGAATGCAGGGCATTATATCACCACTGCATCCGTGTTGTGATACGGTACTGCGGACATCATCCTGCCAGTGCTACTTTCAGTGGGAACTGCCCAGCTGGGACAAGAAGCAACGAGGAGGAAGACCCTAGACTCTAGCTACTTCAGATTGTTCATCACTGGTGTCCAGAATGTTGACTTATACAGAGAGAGGCGTATGGCTGGGCATCATACCTTGTAACCAGACTACCTTTATTGAAATCTCAATGTCACACATACACCAGGAGAAGAGTTTAGGATTCTGTGCATCCTGTGCTAGTGATATTTTTGTTATTTTTTACGCGTCCTCAAGTGATTAGAGGCCAAGAAAAATGGATCAGAGATGTATTTATATAGCACATTCAAGACCACCAGACTGGAGAGAAATTTTTAATATGATTTCCTACATGCTGTTAACAAGGCTCTCTACAATTCAAAAGAGGTGATGGTTCATGCCTTTGAAATAATGACTTTACAGTTAAACAACTGTTAGCTGAATACGAGAGGCCCATGAAAATGGATAGTAGGTGGTAAATATTATTGTAATCAGAAACATATTTCACTCCCTATACATCATATACAGACCTTGGCACAAATATGGATATGTAGCTTGAAAAAATGGAATCAAGGACTCCAGTTGCTACAGCTCTGCGTCCTGTAGAGTTCAATTTTAGACAGAAGTATATTTTGTTATTTCAGGTACTTATATAGCGCCATCAATTTTACACAGCACGTTATATATATATATTTGTACATTCACATCAGTCAATAACCCTCAAGGGGTGTACAATCTAAAGTCTCTAACTCACATTCATGCATACATGGGCCAATTTAGACCTACCAGCATGTCTTTGGATTGTGGGAGGAAACCCGAGTACCTGGAGGAAACCCACGCAGGCACAAAGAAAACAAGCGAACTCTAGGCAGGGGGTGCTGTAACTGGGATTTGAACCAACAAACCTAGTACTGCCAGATGGAAGTGCTAAACATTTAGCCACTGTGCTGCCCAGACTGTTTTGCCATGTTTTAGGTGATCTTTGCTTTTACTGGTTCTATTTCTGCACTTATTGTATGGTGTACAATGACTGGCAAACCAAAGATATATATATATATATATATATATATATATAGTCCGGGCCACTGTGAGTGACTCCTGGGGGTAATCAGGACTATCCTACCTACTGTTTCTCTGTTGGGCACCTGAGTCTCAGGCCTAGAACAATACTATGCGTGATTGTCGCTCCAAAGAAGCTCAGGGACCAAATTTTGGCCCTATGTCATGTACCATTTTACACCCTTGTTTTTCTGCCATTCTCGTGCTATTTGTCATACGAGAGTCATAGAAAATCTTGCTTTGTTTGGCGCGCAATTCAGGATGAATGGTACCCAAATACACATCATGCGTTTTGCTGTGATTTGGAATTCGCAGTGATTCTGCCCGTGATTCTAATTGCCCATATGTGAACAAGGCCTAAGGGAAAATCTGCAACAGGGATCCAGAAATATAAGTCTACCATGGTCTCCAGCCTTCCCCTACTCTACTGAGTTCATGTTGGCTTTGGAGATTTCCCCTTCACTTCCTATGTGGTGAATCAGCTGCCTGTCAACTAGCAAGTGAAGGGAAGTCTCAGATAGCACTAAAACTCAACAGAGGTTTCAACCTATCCAAAATTAAAAAAAAAAGTTTTGAAAGCGACTTGGAATAGCATCAATGACTAAGTTCCCCCTGTGTTCTGTGGGGGGGGAGGGGGAGAACTGGATAAATGGATGATTGAGTGTGGGGGGTTTATATACACCTGCTCTGGGGGGTTAAAAACGTAATATGTGACTGCTGTTTTAGGAAGGTGTGAGAAATGTATTTGTGGCTGCTCTACTTGTATGGGAGGGGGGTTCGTGGTGGGACTGTTGTAGGGGATGTTGTTAATCCTCAAAAATATGAAGTTTGTAGGTATATTTTCATTTTAGTTGAATTTTTTCTTTTTTTAAGAACACAGTAGAGTTGATTTACTCTAGGCAAACAGACTGCGCACTTTGCAAGTGCAGTTGCTACAAAGCTTAGTAAATGAGGGGAAGCTCTGCTGACTTCCATCATCCAATCGTGTGCAAGGAAAAATATTTTTTTTTCATTTGCCAGAGTGCAACTGAACTTGCAAAGTGCACAGTCAATTTGCCTTTAATAAATTCACTCCAATGTCACCTCAAAAAATGCAAGTAAAAGCACAGAAAATAAAAGCTCAATTGCAGTGTTTTTTCTTTTTCATGTCTGATATTTCATTCACTTGCAGTGTGCCTTTGAACTTGCTAAAAAAATTGACTAGTCAGTTCTGTAGCACAGCCCCCTCCCTCCTTGCACATCATAGCCCTCACTATTTCCGGATGTGTCTAAGTACTATCTGTGCTGGCCAGGCTCCTCTACCCCTCCCCTTACCTTCTTACATAATCTTTTATGTAGCTGCTGGGGCAGAATCAAAGGCAAATATTATAATGTGTCACTTGGGTGACAATGGTCTGATGGGTGCCCAGCCGCAGTCTCTGGCCTTTTAGATGTGTACACAGGTGAGGATTTTACAAGTAAAATGCATGTATAAAATATGTAGAATGCACATATACCCTGAAATTCATAAAGACTGGCACAGATAGATTTTGCAAAAGTGTGCCAAAGTCATATACCTATCTAGAACTTTTAGAATTCCACTTTTAGAATGCATACAAGACACTTTTGCAAAATCTACCTCTGTACATTGGTCGTAATTATCTCCCCTTTCGTAAGATACAAACTGTCGGAATTTTACTTTGAATTTGGCTCAGGTGTTGCACAACTTAGGCCGGCCATACATGGGTCGAAATTCAACCGATTTTTCGTCCGAAAATCTCACCTAAGAATAATTTTCGCTTTGTTAGTGGGTCAATGGCACTGTCCGATTTTCGTAGTTTGTCCCCTTTCGGTGATTGGGCATGTTGGAAAATTTATGAAAAACGACCGATTTTCGACTCAATGATGGTCAAATCACATGAGCCATGACCTGGAAGGAACAGACGTTTCGCCTGCTATATGGGGTGAACTTTATGAATTGGTCGGAAGATTTTAGAAATCAATGATGGCGCCATCGGATTACCGAGCAAATGATGTTTTCGATTTTTGGACGAAAAATCATTTGGAATTTGAACCATGTATTTTATAAGTGATTAAATTAGAACTACCTGAATTTGGAGCATGAATTGCTGTCAGATCCGAAACTGTTGCAGATGTTTTTTGAATTAGGAGCCAGAAAAGTGGCGCAGCAGCTTTATCAAATCCCCCCTCATAGCCTTTTAGAAGGATTTTTGTTGAAATGAATAGTCTGGTGACAGATAAGTTAGCAGATACATGTTTTGTGGGTAAGTTACTGTAGCTAGTGCTACATATAATTGCTCGTGAGTAAAGCATGGATTTCCAGAATCAAGTTTGTGCCTGGGATTTGTCTCCGTACTGTAGTTGCACAGGGAATAGTCTTTTACACTATATAAAGTAATCTGAGGGTATTAATAGTATCCTTTGGATGTGCATTGTCTGGGCTGCTTGCCTCCCTCCCTGTCTGCTAATGCTGCTCCTTATCACACACACCCAGCCCCCATAAAGGCAGTTTGCTCCCACACACATTTCGTCTGGTCTGTACAGAATGCAAATAGGGAAACCATGCACAGAGACATGTGTAGCATTGCTGGCAGACATCAGTTCCCAATATTTTATCAGTATCTCACTAAAGCCTAGTGCACACAATCAGAAAATTGTAGGAAAATACCGCTTTCAAAGCAATTGTTCGATAATCTGATTGTTAGTACACAGCTTTCGTCTGAAATTATTTAAAGGGACAAGCAGGGAAAATACAATACCAGATCATATGATTTTAAACCATTCCTGTTTTGTGGGTTATCTCATTGTTGCCCATCTAGTGCACCTGTTGTTAATTTCATTATCTCCAAAGCAGCTGAAAATGATTAACAACCCCCTCTGCTACTTAACTGACCAGATCAATATCCCAGGAGTTTAATTGACTTGATGGTGCAATTTTTTTGAGCAGTGTGTAATATATATTATTATTATTATACAGTATTTATAAAGCGCCAGTAGTTCGCTCAGTGCTGTACATTACAAATGGGGGACAGAACATATGACAGAACAATACCAATACAATGCAAAACATGAGGGGATTGATGGCCCTGCTCTTTCGAGCTTACAATCTAGGATAGATATATATATATATATACACACAGTACATATACATGCACACACATTATTTTAATAGTGTATATGTTTGGAGGCCTTCAAGGTCATGTAATGGGAGAACACATCATGTCATGTGAATCCTGGTGCCTATATAGTTCGTGATTGTGTTCATAAATGTCTGACACTAATTTACAGTGTTGTAGTCTGCTCACTAATAAAAATAAAAAGAACTCTCAGCGCACTAATGGCTTATATCCAGTATAACAAGTCCATAAGTCCCAATGAAGTCAATAACTTGATAACTGCTTTAGGTGGCAGCTGTCCCAGAGTGAGCCAACTCTATATGCATGCTAAGGAAAAAAGAGAGGCGCCTTCTAAGTGCATGTTTGTGCCTCCCTTCTGTCTGTCGAGCTTCCTCCTGCGTGAAGTCATGTCCACCCGGTTTGGAGTTCACAGGTACTTCTGGTTCCGGTCGGACAACGGTGCCTGGGACTCCTGACTTTCCACAGTAGTCTGAGACCCCCTCTACCACCTATGACAGCCATTACCCCATGGGACGGATCCCTGCAGGACGTGGATAACAGCATTTTTGATTAGCTTTTTTAATACTTCCACATTGTGAGTTTTACCATTTGTGGCTCATTAAATATCTTTGTAATACTGCACTTAGAAGGTGCCTTTCTTTCTTTCCTTAGTCTGCTCACTAGAAGACAGGATTTAATTATTTAAGTTTTGGATAGAATGCATAAGGGCCATGTTTTTGTTTCTGTCTGTTATCCAATTGAGGATATTTGTCCAATTCTTTCTACCCTGTAATGTACATACAAGAAATGAGGGTTTAAGTTATCATGGGACAGAAAGGCGCATACCACAATAAGAACATTGTCAAAAGTTTGAAAACATGTTTTTCTGTGAGGGAGATTTCACATGACTACCTGTCCTGTCAGGAAGTGAAGGGAAACTTTTTCAGATAAGAATGAAGACAACAATTAAAACCTGTACAACAGAGATAGTAGTAGAAGCAACCGTTCTATTTGCTGTTCCTGTAAGTTATACAGTGGATATAGAAAAGAATCGCCCCCCTTTGAAATAATCACATTTGTTGCTTTGCAGCCTGAAATGAAGACAGACACAGTTTTTGTTTTATCCAGCTGTATTTACTCAGTGCAACCTATAACATTCTAGTGAATGACATAACACCAACATGTCAGAAAAACAAATAAATAAAAATAATCACCCCCTTGCTGAACCACCCTTTGCTTTAATTACAGCTTTAGCACATCTAGACTTTGCAATGTTTGCCCACCCTTCTTTGCAGAACTGCTCAAGTTCGGTTACATTTGATGGTGACCATTTGTGGACTGCAGTCTTCAAGCCATTCCACAGATTTTCAATGGGGTTTAAATCTGGGCTCTGACTAGGCCATGCAAGGACATTCACCTTTTTCTCCTTCAACCACTGTGTGGTCATTTTTGCTGTGTGCTTTGGGTCATTGTCATGTTGGAAGGTAAACCTTCTTCCCCTTGACGACTTTCTAGCAGAGGGCTGAAGAATTTCCTCAACAATTTTATATTATTTTTTCCCATCCATTTTTCCTTCTATCCTGACAAGTGCTCCAGTCCCTGCTGCAGAGAAACACCCCATAACAGGATATTACCACCTCCATGCTTTACTGTAGAAATGGTGTTATTTGTATGGTGAGCTGTACTGGTTTTCCACCAGACATATTGTATAGTGTTGAAGCCAAATCATTCAATTTTAGTCTCATCTGACCTGAACACCTTTTTCCATGTGGCCTCAGAATCCTCAAGGTGTGTTTTAGCAAAGCTCAGTCGTGACCTTTCTTGAGGAGTGGCTTTATTCTTGCAGTCCTCCCATACAAGCCACATTTGTTGAGAATGTGTGAGAATTTGTTTCCTGCAACTGCTTCAGAGTTGCTGTAGGCCTCTTTTTAGCCTCTCTGACCAGTTTCCTCCTGGCTCTTTCATCCACTTTGGAGCGACGTTCTGATCCAGGGAGGGTCTGTATTGTACCTTCCACTTCTTAATAATAGACTTCACTGTGCTTGTAGGCATTGATAAAGCCTTTGAAATTGTTTTGTATCCATCTCCTGACTTGTGCCTGTCCACAACTTTATCCCGGAGATCTTCTGACATGTCTTGCCACCCATAGTTGACTGTTTGCCTCAGTTGTGCTTCTAGGAACTGAAATGTTCCAGGAAAGCTCTTTTCATGCTGAGCTAATCAAAATGACCACAGATGATCACAGTTGAAAGTCAAATGGTTTTGTGTGCCATTGAGAAGATGATTAGCTACACCTGATTGCCTTTACAAGTTATTTCTAGGAGGGGGCGATCTTTTTTCCAACTCAATGATTCTGTTTCTGAATTAAAAAAAAAATTCTGGCATGTTGGTGTTATGTCTTTCACTTGGATGCGTAAATACAGCTGGGTAAAACAAAAAACTGTGCCTGTCTTCATTTCAGGCTGCAAAGCAACAAAATGTGATTATTTTAAAGGTGGGTGATTCTTTTCTATACATACTGTATATCAAATGAACTGTATTAGGAGCTCCTACAGAATAGACTATAAGGCCTCTTGATGCCTAAAAACGTAACATTTGTAGGTATACATTTTTTTTACTGATGTAAATGCAGCCATTGTTTTCAATGTGCCTGTACATACAGGACCATAAACATGTGCTGTGTATAGATCAGTAAAAAAAAAAAATACAAAACTCTGCATTGCTGGATAGTATTTTAAATTTTTTTCTAAAATAATCATTTTATTCCTACCTTCTCTTTGCAATATTATTGCATGCAGCGGTCCCAAACCTCCTCTTCTTGTGTTCCCTGGCAGCGCTCTAGCCTTCTCTCCTTAGGGTGCTCCTGTGCGCTTGCTCCCAAGCCATGCTGTGTGCGTCCATAGACACACACAGTGCAGCTCGGTCCCATCCCTTTGCTCTCTTGCCACAGGATTAAATTGACAGCAACTGGAGTCAATGGCTCTCGCTGCTCTCACTGACTCCTGTGAGGAGAGAGAGTGAAAGATAGCAGAGCTGCTGAACTCTGGCATAGCGCTGGATTGAGACAGACCTCAGGTAAGTATAAAGACAGGTAAGAGGGTGATACAAATACTGAGATAGTTTTTACTTTAATGCAGAGGATGCATTAAAGTGGAATTTTAACTATAACATCTGGATAAAAAAATAATGTTCTTTAGCAAGGCACATACATTCCACATTAATAATCATGCTACCAAATGTAGTGTGTGCTGTAATGGGCCAGCATTGCTCCTGTTTCTTCTTGCTGGAGGCTGCCATTTTGCTGAAGCCCATAGCCCATGAGCAGCAGTGAATCTTTAGGCTGTTAGCAGATCAGCCTCTACATTTTTACAACAGGGCCAAAAAATAAAGAGCATCTGAGCATGTGCAAAGCAGGGAGAGACAGTGGGGTAGATTTACTAAAACTGGCGCACTGTGCTTTGTTGCCAATCAGCTTCTAAGGTCATCTTGTTTAATTAAGTGCTGGCAATAAAACCTGGAACCTGATTGGTTTCTGTGCACAGCTACCCCAGATTTTGCACTCACCAGTTTTAGTAAATAAGCCTCAGTGTATTGCTGGATTTTAAACATTATAGGCACTTATTTTAATGTTGTATTTAGCTATACCATCAAAGAAGGGCCAGCTTGAAGTGATCTAGCAGGACTAAATTTTCTGACTAAAGTTCCACTTTAAGGTAAAAATTGTCCTGCCTTTAAAACCACTCCTGGACCATTCCAAACATGAATTGCACTATTACATGTCACACAAATGATGAGCTGCACCATTGTCAGCATTTGGTGCAATGTAGGTGTGTAGAATTGTGCCAGGAGGATGACGTTGCAATAGAGTCCAGATTTCGGTTGCTGTACCTAGTAACCTATACACATTGTGACATAATATTTTATGTGAATTGCAGTGTGCCACAATTGGATGTGACGTATGACACTTCACATTCCTCTACCACTGCCAATCATAGTTTATCTGGCCTGTTATGTTTTATTAGTACTGCACTTGGAGCTAACACCCTATTTAATTCTATCTCTTTTACACAACCATAAATCCTGACAGTTCGGTTTGAAACCTCCTTATTCTATTTGAAGCAAAATAAAATATTTTATCTAGAATTGGGCTTCAAGCTCAAGGATGGCTTTGAATTTCTAAAAGGTAGAGATTTAAAAAAAAATAATAATAAATGAATAATAAATAAAATAATTGCTGTGTATTGTGACATGTTAGGAATGTTATGTTAAATTACAGAGAGGACCAGTTGTGCACAAAGGTACACTTATCCTTTTTAAACAGAGTAATTACATGTCCTTCTTGTAAAGAATGAAGATATTCAATTTAGAAAAGCCTTGCTTCAAGTATATATGACAGCCACAAAATACTTTATTTTTACAATCAGCCAGCCCTTTGTTATGCCCTTGTCAGCTTTATCCTGAATCCTGAGGCTCCTTTGAGCTCATGTTTTAGAGGAACTCAGCTCTTCTTCTCAAACATTATTTATTTCAGGTACTTATATAGTGCTTTACACAGCATTTTACATACAGTCAGGTCCATAAATATTGGGACATCAACAGAATTCTAATATTTTTGGCTCTATACACCACCACAATGGATTTGAAATGAAACAAACAAGATGTGTTTTAACTGCAGACTGTCAGCTTTAATTTGAGGGTATTTACATCCAAATCAGGGGAACGGTGTAGGAATTACAACAGTTTGTATATGTGCCTCCCACTTGTTAAGGGACCAAAAGTAATGGGACAATTGGCTTCTCAGTTTTTCCATGACTAGGTGTGTGTTATTCCCTCATTATCCCAATTACAATGAGCAGATAAAAGGTCCAGAGTTCATTTCAAGTGTGCTATTTGCATTTGGAATCTGTTGCTGTCAACTCTCAAGATGAGATCAAAAGAGCTGTCACTATCAGTGAAGCAAGCCATCATTAGGCTGAAAAAACAAAACAAACCCATCAGATAGATAGCAAAAACATTAGGCGTGGCCAAAACAACTGTTTGGAAAATTCCTAAAAAGAAGGAACGCTCTTTAGGAGCTCAGCAACACCAAAAGACCCGGAAGACCATGGAAAACAACTGTGGTGGATGACCGAAGAATTCTTTCCCTGGTGAAGAAAACACCCTTCACAACAGTTGGCCAGATCAAGAACACTCTCCAGGAGGTAGGTGTATGTGTGTCAAAGTCAACAATCAAGAGAAGACTTCACCAGAGTGAATACAGAGGGTTCACCACAAGATGTAAACCATTGGTGAGCTTCAAAAACAGGAAGGCCAATTTACAGTTTACCAAACAACATCTAAAAAAGCCTTCACAGTTCTGGAACAACATCCTATGGACAGATGAGACCAAGATCAACTTGTGCCAGAGTGATGGGAAGAGAAGAGTATGGAGAAGGAAAGGAACTGCTCATGATCCTAAGCATACCACCTCATCAGTGAAGCATGGTGGTGGTAGTGTCATGGCGTGGGCATGTATGGCTGCCAATGGAACTGGTTCTCTTGTATTTATTGATGATGTGACTGCTGACAAAAGCAGCAGGATGAATTCTGAAGTGTTTCGGGCAATATTATCTGCTCATATTCAGCCAAATGCTTCAGAACTCATTGGACGCCGCTTCACAGTGCAGATAGACAATGACCCAAAGCATACTGCAAAAGCAACCAAAGAGTTTTTTAAGGGAAAGAAGTGGAATGTTATGCAATGGCCAAGTCAATCACCTGACCTGAATCCGATTGAGCATGCATTTCACTTGCTGAAGACAAAACTGAAGAGAAAATGCCCCAAGAACAAGCAGGAACTGAAGACAGTTGCAGTAGAGGCCTGGCAGAGCATCACCAGGGATGAAACCCAGCGTCTGGTGATGTCTATGCGTTCCAGACTTCAGGCTGTAATTGACTGCAAAGGATTTGCAACCAAGTATTAAAAAGTGAAAGTTTGATTTATGATTATTATTCTGTCCCATTACTTTTGGTCCCTTAACAAGTGGGAAGCACATATGCAAACTGTTGTAATTCCTACACCGTTCACCTGATTTGGATGTAAATACACTCAAATTAAAGCTGACAGTCTGCAGTTAAAGCACATCTTGTTTGTTTCATTTCAAATCCATTGTGGTGGTGTATAGAGCCAAAAATGTTAGAATTGTGTTGATGTCCCAATATTTATGGACCTGACTGTACATATATTGTACATTCACATCAGTCCCTAACCCTCAAGGGGTGTACAATCTGAAGTCCCTAACTCATATTCATACATACACATACTAGGGCCAATTTAGACAGGATCCAATTAACCTACCAGCATGTCTTTGGAGTGTAGGAGGAAACTGGAGTACCCGGAGGAAACCCATGCAGGCACAGGGAGAACATACAAACTCTAGGTAGGTGGTGCCATGGTTGGGATCCGAACCAGCAATCCTAGTACTGCCAGGTGGAAGTGCCAACCTTTAAGCCACTGTGCTGACCACAAACAGAATTGTAGTACATTGTATGTACAAACTTCGTAGGCTGCCTAAACATCCCTCTACCTATTTCATACTTTTACACAGTTGATTAAAGCAGCCCATAGATGAGTCATTTTTGGAATGTAAAAAAAAAAAATGATTTGATTGCCCTCATCCACATATTTGTGCATGGGGGAATCCTGCCCGCTGAGCTATTGTGTTTGAATAATGGGGAGACTGCGCCATCAGAGTATATTAAGCAGCACTGCAGGCTATAGCATGAGACACTGATCAAGGGTGGAAAACCTGACAGGGTGGTTGTATAGAAGTCAATTAGTAGTCCATCGGTTGGTGTTTGTTGTGTAGGGGTGGTGCTTTGGGTTGTTACAAGGCATGGCACTGTTTACTTTTTTTTTGTTTTACGTGGGGTACACACTATAAGAAAATCAGACGACTGGTCGTCCAATTTTCATGGAGGTGCATATGATGATGTAACCGACAATGGAATTATGAAAATTCTTGAACGGCAAAGGCAACATTCTTTCTTGTGTATGGTTTCTATGTTCGTTGCCACGTTCTTCTGGGTCATTCTTTGCTTCTGATCATGTGGGTTTTTCTCTTCTCCATTATTTATGTATGATTACTGTACACATTGAATGAAAATTGGATTGTGTGTTCACATACAGTAAAAAAATTTCTAGTTTGAACCTTTGCTTTTTTCCATCTGAAAAGTCAGAATCGGCTGTCAAAAGCACTATTCTAACGATCATATAATCATCCGATCGTTCCTCGTATGGCATTTTTCTTCCGATTTTCTTATAGTGTGTACCCAGCTTTACTTTATTGAAGTGTCACAAAATGTAACATGCCTGTATGTGTCCTTGCATTGTGCAGCTCAATGGAGATGGCGTGAATGAGCTCTAATAACCCATTCAAAATGGCCACATTAACAAAATGGGCCTCAACACTCAAAAAGCATGTAGGTTACAGGGTACACAGGTGATGAGGGTCTCACAAAGTAAAGAATTGCCAATTGGCAGGCAATTTGATTGTCGTGCAACTTGCAAATCACATGCCAAATCGCAATTATAGTGGTCAAATCGGTGCGGTTCCGACTTGGTCAGAGCCGCACCGATTTCTAAAGTAGTACATGCACTACTTTTGGTGCGATTTGCATAAATATCTGTATCAGATGTCTTGCAAATCGCACCTGAAATGAGCAGGTCATCCGACTTTGAAATCGTGAGACTTCACTGTAAGTCGCACGATTTCAAAGTAGTGTTTGATGTGACCCGGGGGTAAAGGTTGTGAGATTTGTTTTCTCTCTAAATCTCTGTTAGGGTCATAATTCCCTCCTCCTTGTCTGTCTCACACAAACACCACACATGTTGACACACTCACTGACATGTACAAACACACACTCACTGTCTGCGACAATTACAGAGAGTGTGTAAACACTGCCAGCTATTTATTTACTGATGCAAGACAGCGTGCTTGAAATCCGCACTAGGCTTTTATGGGAACAGAATTCTGCTAATGACAGAGATGTTCCTGCCATTGTTATACCAAACCAACAAGGATAACAACTCATGTAATATTGGAAGAAATGTAACACGTGTCTGACCTCGATTTTTAAAGTGGAAGAAAAGTCTAAAGCTGGCCAGAGGTAGAGCAATTTTCTTTCCTGCAACCACTGACTCTGTTGATAGGGGAATCCCTCCACCGGAGCCATTGTGTTCTCCTGGCAGGGTGGCGAGGGGAGCCTCCCCCACTGGGAAAAACAGTCAGAGTCGCTAGGAATATATGCATGTAAAATCCCACAGACTGGTTGCACCCAAGTTGATCGATCAATCAACTTGGTTACATTCAGCTTGCCCATACATGGTTTGAATCTCTGCCGGTTCCGTCTATAGCCAGCTTAAGTGTAACTAGTCTTAACCCCTTGGCGCCGTCGCCTCCCGGCCCTTTAAGAGTTTCAGAAGCCTGGAGGTGGGGCGGGGCTGTAGGGTCATGTGACCGCTGTGATTTGCCGTCACGGCGGTCACATGATCGGGAAAGGTCACAATCAAAAGAGGAGATCGGGACCTTTCTGTGAGTACCGGACATGTGTGCTGGGAACGCGCGCTCTCAGCACATTTGTTTTTCTTAATTTCACGCAAATGTGCGGCTGCTCGGCATCAAGTCCCAGACGCCGTGAGGCTGCACATTTGCATGCGGCCAGCGCCAAGAGGTTAAAAATGATCCCTCCTCTCTTCCTACCTATCCTGCTTAAAGGGTTAGTTCACCATTACCAAAAAATGCATATAAGGGGTGTCTGTAGATAAAATTAAGCTGTGCAACTTTAACTAAAGCTGAATAATGTCCTTGCTATAGGTGCTGGTCATTTATGTACCTCCTGAAACCTGACTGGAATATTACCAGGACTTTGCTAAGAAAGGCCTAGACATTACTGCACATCTGCACCATCACAGGATCCAGCTCTCAAACGCTGAGCTCAGAACTACTACTGAGGAGAGAAAGTGCACATGAGGGGGTCTGCATCCGAGAACAAGCTCACTCCTGTGTTGGTGAATGTGAGCAGTAATGGTTAGGCCTCTCTTTTGTCCTAGCAATGTCCTGGGAGTATTCCAGTCAGGCTTCAGGAGCTACATAAATGGCCTACTCCCCTAGCAAGGACATTATTCAACTTTAATCAAAGCTGCACAGTTTGTTTTTATCTACAGGTGCCCTTACCGGCTGAGGCATTTTTTTTTTAAAACTGAACTAACCATTTAACTCAGCCTTTCTCAGTCTTTGCAGCACGGGAGAACCCCTAAAATAATGTTCCAGTCTTAGGGAACCCCTGCTAAATATTTTATCTACAACTCCTAGTACATTAGTGTGATAGTGGGAAGAATGCTTCTTTAACTTGTGGTCGTTGGGAAAAATGACCTCCTTACAGATAGCTAAAAAAATCAACGGTGTTAGTGGGAACTTATCTGAGAAGACGAAATTGCTCAAGGAACCCCTATCAACCTCTGGAGGAACCCTGGTTGAGAATCCCTGCTTGAACCTGTATGAAAAAGAAGTTTGTATCCATTTTTAATCTGCTCAGGTCTGGTCTTGTGATTCTGCCACTCTGGGTCAGGGAGCACTCAACAATAGCTGGGAATTCCAAGAGCAGTGACGTGACCCATAGGTTCCAATGGCCCAGCCATTGTTGGTGCTCCTCTCCCTTGCAGCTGCTGCTTACTGACAGAGGAGAGCCAAAGCTGCAGGATCACATGACCAGACAAAATGGGTAAGTACACAGATCTTTTTTTGTATATGTTAGGCAGAATAGGTAGGAGGAGGTGGAAGAAACATTTTTTAGAATAGGTAAACTTATGCTTTTCTTCTACTTTAACCACTTCCTGCTGGAGGTACACATATATGGGGCCAATTGGTGGGTGGGCTATAACTCCGAGAGGCTTCATAAATGTGGCCCTATGTAAACACTTTTCTGTGCTGGAAGCACGCGCCCTGTGCACTCCCAACACAGTTGCCAGTGGGGACCGGAAAGCTCTCAATGTATACTTCCAGTAGGGAGCTTTCTGATTATGTGACTGCTGTGACTGGCAATAACAGCAGGTACATGATCGGAATGCCCTCCTCCACCTCCCGACATTTAAAACCTCTTAAAGGGCCCGGAGGCGGTGGCGAGAAGGGGTTAGCTGGGTAAAAGGAAAACTGTATATGTTCCACATTGGCTTTTTAGGATAGATGAGAAGACTGACAGGTAGAGGGAAAGGACTAGTCACCTGTATTGCATGAGTTACAATGCCTTGTTATGCACTGTGTAGAGGCAGCCATCTTGGCAGAGGCAGGACTTTGATTCGTGTCAGAGCCTCCAGTAAGGAGAACAGTGAGCAGCAAATTAGTGACAATGCTAAATCTCCTGAGACTAGCAGTCAGAGAAAGCAGTGCCATAGATCTCTAACTGCAGATATACAGCTATAAGGTTGTAGGCACAGGAGTGCCTAGGCACCCTCACATACCAGGAAGTGCTCTGATGTTTCAGGAGCAATTCATGACAAAAAATATTTTTATCCTGGATACTGCTTAGGCACAATAACATTTCTAAATGTTTCATGTAACATAATAAATCTTTACTTTTTGAGTTCACTTCCACTTTAGGATATACCTTTAGCCCTTATCCACACAGGCCTCTTCAGTTTGTTTTATGTAAAGGCAGGTGAAATAGATCCAGGATCTGGTCTTCATACATCTCAGAGCCATTTCTCCTGTGTTTAAATGTACTTGTGCGTACATGCGTTCACATGCATAAAACCAGGCTACATGGTCCTGGGATGCATATATAGCTTATGTGAACCCAGCTAGACTGAATGTACCTGGATGCTGCTAAATGTCTAGGTGTGCATTCAGCCATAGAAAAGCATTATGTGTTTCCAGATGCATTTGGTAATTACTGGTAGCTTCAAACATCTGGATACATGTATTTTGACACCTATATGTATGAAGACTTAATCTAAAATATACACTTGCTATGCTCTTTGTCTTACTCTGAACACTCTAATATACAAATATATTTGCATAATCTTGTTTCAAGCTGTTTCCAGCGCTTTGTTCCACCACCATAACATCTTACTGCAAGTTTGTGGATGTCGTGTGATGTGCTCTATCTTTGCTGCTACAATATAAGTGCCACTCTTGGTGCTCTCATAGAATAGGATGGCGAGGTAGAGAGGTGCCATGATACAGCAAGCAGCTGGCACGTGTTTGGAAATGTATGCAAGTGACACATTTGTTTGTTTCCACTTCAGCTCTTGGGCCTCTTCACTCCTTGTGCATCAGCATAGTTTTCACAGTTCAGTTATTGATTTACTAATAACTGTCATTACTTTTATATATATATATATATATATATAATTTTTTTATTTATTTACAAGGACAAGCAATCAACAAGGCAAACCAAGGTGACTGCCTCAAGTGGCATTCCATGTGATGCTGCACTGAGGCCAGAGTGTCTGCACTAGATTCTTGTCCTCACTGCAGCTCAGTGCCATTGCCCTGTTATTACTGAGCGGATTGCTAGGATGCTGGTGCCACCTACACCATAACATCCAATGATACTGTGCATGGCTTAGCTGCCTGCATCCTAGCAACCAGGGACATTGTGCAGAACAGCATCCTAGTAACCAGTGATGCTGTTCAGTGTCTTTGGTTGCTGGATGCTGGTGGCTAGACCACAGCGTCATTTGTTGCTGTGTCAGCATCCTAACAACCAAAGGGGAATGGAGGAGGGGAGCAAAATAGCTGCATTCGGTGACACAAATAGGGTGGCATCCAGAGTGTCCATAGGACACAGTATAGCCAGTATGAGCTCCTGTGGGTATCCTCCATGACAACTCACCTAACAATGTTTCTGCTTGTTGGGGGTTGGTTGCTGTCCGCTCAGTTGGTCCCTGCAAATGTTACATCACCAAAAGTCCAGGATCCAACAAATAAAATAAACATGAAATTAAGGACACTTACAGGCCTCGATAAGCATGGGCTGGGACCCACTATAATTTCAGTTGATGATGTCTTTATTTATTTAACATTTTTTTAAGTATGGAGTGTATATAAATATATATATATATATATATATATTGTGACAGGACAAGACTCACTGTGAAACGTGTCAAAGGACACAGGGTGTGCACATTAGCTGAGTGCAGGGCTATGGAGTATAGCTGTTGAGTGTAGAAAACTGCTTTTGCAGCTTTCTCCAGGTTTGGTATTCTTGAAAGGGACTCTGTAGTTTGGAGATTCCATTGTGTGTTGGGTGGGATGGAATCTCCAACCCAGTGTCTGGATTTTGTGGAGGAACCGGCAGGGTGTGGACCCAGGTGCTCACAGCCCTTATAATGATGGTCTGCTGAGAGTTGCAGGGGGGAGTGGAGTGCAGCTGGAGCAGTAGCTGCCATTGAGAGTCTCTGCATGAGACAGAAGCTGTGTGCGTTAAATGACTCAAAGCTGTGTGTGTTAAAGGGCTCAAGGCTGTGTGTGTTAAAGGGCTCAAGGCTGTGTGTGTTAAAGGGCTCAAGGCTGTGTGTGTCCGAGAAGCTTGAAGCTGTGTGCCTGGAAGAGCTGGTCGTCAGAAGGACCAGTATCTATAGCAGCAGTGCTGCTGAAGAGTAACCAGGTGGGCTGGTATTTTCATTTTACTGGAGAAGAACCCCTGCATGGGAAACCTTATTTTGGACTTTTGTTTTTGCCTTTTCCTTAAATAAAAGTGGGCTACCAAGCCCTGAAATATACTGTAGTTCCTGACTGGCATGCACTCACTTGAAAACGCATCTACCACTAAACATACATATATATATATATATATATATATATATAAAAAAAAAAAAAAATATATATATATATATATATATACACATACACTGGCCACATGGTAGCAACTCAATGCATTTAGGCGTCTATACGAGGTGAAGACGAATTGCTGAAGTTCAAACTGAGCATCAGAATGGGGAAAAAAGGGGATTTAAGTGACTTTGAGCATGGCATGGTTGTTGGTGCCAGGTGGGCTGGTCTGAGTTTTTTAAAGACTGCTGATCTACTGGGATTTTCACGCACAACCATCTCTAGGGTTTACAGAGAATGGCCCGAAAAAGAGAAAATATCCAGTGAGTGGCAGTTGTGTGGACAAAAATGCCTTGTTGATGACAAAGGTCAGAGGAGAATGGGCAGCCTGGTTCAAGATGATAGAAAGGCAACAGTAACTCAAATAACCACTCGTTACAACCAAGGTATGCAAAATACCTTCTGTGAATGCACAACACTTTGAACCTTGAAGCAGATGGGCTACAGCAGCAGAAGACCACACCAGGTGCCACTCCTTTCAGCTAAGAACAGAAAATAGAGGCTACAATTCACATAGGCTCACCAAAATTGGACAGTAGAAAACAAACGTTGCCTGGTCTGATGGGTTTCAATTTCCCTAGAGATGGTTGTGCTTGAAAATCCCAGTAGATTAGCAGTTTTTTAAATACTCAGACTAGCCCATCTGGCACCAACATCCATGCCACATTCAAAGTTACCTAAATCCCTTTACTTCCCCATTCTGATGCTCAATTTGAACTTCAGTAAGTCGTCATTACCATGTCTAGATGCCTAAATGCAATGAGTTGCTGCCATGTGATTGGCTGATTAGCAATTTGTGTTGCTAAGCAATAGAACAGGTGTACCTAATAAAGAGGCCAGTGTGTATATATATATATATATATATATATATATATATATATATACACAGAGTTCCAAGACAGCCTGAATTTTCTTGGGAATTGACAAATATAAGTCTTGGATGGTGGATAATGGAATCTGATACCCCTTCCAGTTCTCACAGATGCCGGAGGTGGAAAACAAGCATGGACCGTGTCCTCCTAAATTTACCATAGTGGCTCTATGATATTGAGGTCCAGTGATTGTGGCACCCAGGGAAGGTGCAAGACTTAGTCTGCATGTTCATCAAACCATTATTTGACAACACCAGTTGTGTGAACCTGAGTATTATTGTCTTAAATGGCGCTGTCTTTGGGAAGCAATGTCTGCACCATGGGGTGAACATGGTCGGCAAATATTTGTACAGTCTCTGGCAGTGACTCTACCTTTCAAGGTGATGATGGGGCCTGCAGAATACCAAGATGTGGCTGCTCAAACCGTGATTGTGTATCACCATGATTTACCGTTGGCACAAGACAGCCCTGGTCGTAAGCTTGGGATGGTGTTCGCCACACGTAAACACATCCTGTGGTTGGGAACAGTGTGAAGCTCTATTCATCAGATCATATTACATTCTTCCATTAATTATTAGTCCATGATTTATGGGTGTTGCTCAACTCTTTCCTCTTCTGGACATTAATATCCATCACTAGTGGTTTGGCAATTGCAGCTCGCCTGTGAATGTTTTGCTTATGGGCTTTGCGAGACTGAGATTGAGCTCTGGAGTAACATTTGCAGCAGTTGCTCTCTTATTCTATCCTGCGCAATGTCTTTTTGTCTCTTTCAGTCAGTTGGCCATGTTGACTACACTTGTGCTTATCACACAATGTTTTCCCAGAAACTGTATATGCTGTCATAACCTTTAATACTGTAGTGCAACTTCAGTAACAGAGGCACCAGCTAAGCGGGCACCAACAATTTGCCCTCTTTGAAACTCAATAAGCTCTGACATGACTCCGTAATACTAGCAGTATACGAAATGAATGGAAAAAGTGAGGCTTCCCACCTGTTAGCTAGGTGTCTCATCACACAGCGGAAGCAAAAAGAATGTTACATCACTTCCGCTTCCAACGCAAAACATGTCGTCCCTGTCTCACCTGCAAATCATTTAGCGTTACATAATTTTGTCCAACCCCTTGGCTGTTAAAAAATACATATTTTCTTCTAACACAGAACAACACAAAAGTGCAGGTATGAACAGTAAGGGTCCATTCATACAATACGTTTGACAAGCGCCCTGTGTGATTGGATCCTAAAACAAAATAAAAATAGCCAACAATAGTATAGACAGAAATTATATACATTAACAAATCAATTAGCCTATCTAGGCAAAACATATAAATAATCTGGAATAATTTAAACAAAAACTTTTTATTGAAGGGCTTTGCTGCAGCTGATGGTCAGAATAGGGAAGAAGTCTGAGAGCTACAGTTGTAACAAGTCCGTTACAATGACTGATAATTGTAACTGTAAATTGTTACATTGAAACATGAGCAATCTGAGATTGGCTTTTGCATACAGATCAGGGCTCTGGCTGTCAAACTGAAGGAAGTCCTGGCAGGAGCTGTGGTGATGGTTGGGAGACAATCCTAGGGCATACATATACCCTGGAGGTGTGCCATAAGTGAGGCAGGGTTTATATATAGAACCCTACCCAAATTTAAAGTGAAACTTTACCCATTTTTTCAAGGTCCGCTGTCCTGTCTTCTCCCCCTCCCTCTTAGAGCCCATTCACACTACAACACTCATAAAAACGGGCCTTCATTTAATTGCACTTCCATGCATTTTATGCACATTTCTAGTGTTCGACTCGAACATCGGCCATTCGTGTGTTTGGCAGACACACGAACGGCAAGGGCGTTCTGTGAGCGAAAACGCTCTGACAGTGCATTGTGATTGGCCAAAGCAACGCACCTGACCATAGGTCAAACATTTGAAGAGGGGGGACCACCTATGTCCCAAAGCACCCCCCCCCATATTGAAGGAGCCCCGCTGACAGCTGAAACATTAAAGAATGTTTTTAGTATCTGTGCGATAACTTACTGCATACTCTGATGCAGTAAGATACTGCTTTTTGAATTGTCCCCTCTGTTCGAAGTTGCGGTCAAACTTTTGTTGAGTTCAAATGTTCGATCGCGAACCTAACGGGGGTGTTCGGGCCATCACTATGCATTTCCATGAGTTTTTATGTGCAGCACGCTGTGATATTATGTAAGCATGTTGCATAAAATTGTACAGCTATAGAATGCAGATAGGCACTACATTCTAGTTTGCTTTCTATGTGTCATTGCAGTTATCTGTGTTTTTCCTCATGCACATAGTGAGTGCAGACCCTTACGCATTGGCCCTTTTTTTTTTTTTTTTAAGCAAAAATTTTTTTATTGTTTGTTTTTACTTCCTAAATCCCTTCCTAGGCCAGGATGATGTCACACATCCAAGTCCCCCTCCCCACCTTCACCCCTTACCCAACCCAGGAATTGGTGGATCTGTTGCATGCACACACACGCTGAGGATAATGGTGCATATGGGGATGATGTTGGGGATATATGCACAGATGGGGGATCTGATGTATGTGCACACATTGTGGGCATTTCTGTCAGCCATGTTTCCATTAAAGATGGTGGTGTTGGAGAAGAGGGGCAAAGGGAGAACTTTTGTGTTAACCACTTGCCCTCCAGAAGATTTACCCCCTTCATGACCAGGCCAGGACTGCGGTGGCCATTCTGACACTGACTAACTGCCACTGACATCCCCAGTGACAATAATAAAGTGATCAGTGCTAATAAAAAGCACTGACACTGTACTATTGACACTGGGCAGGAAGGGGTTAACATCTGGGGCAATCAAAGGGTTAACTGTGTGCTGTGTTATGTTTTACTATGTGGCCTGTGTGTGTTTTAAGTTGTAAGCATGCTGCTTTGTATTGCTCTGCTATGCTGGAGTTGACAGGGGAGAGATCTGCATTGTTTATATACAGACCTCTCCCCTGTCAGTGTTCCTCAGCGATCGCCGGGCGCTGGTGGAAATTTCCGTCCGGGACCCGGTGATCAATACCTGTAGCCGCCAATGGTGGCGTGGGTAGGGCGGTGAGCACTATAGCGTTTGGCAAGCATTGGTCCAGCGTTTGCGAAGCATTTTTGAACACACGGCAAACGCTCCGCAAACGCCGCATGCACGGTTTAGCGGGGGTTGCTAGGTGTTTCCCGAGCGTTAAAAACGCCCCACAAACGCCTATAACGCAGTTTGAATGGTGTTAGCACTCCGCAAACGCCCCTCAACCACACCGCAAACGCCGGCCAGGCGTTTGTGGAGTGGCACTATAGACTAGAATAGGAGGCTTCAACACCTCCTGACTCGACCAGAGGCGTCCATTTTGCCGCGATGCAACGCGATGTAACGCAAACGCTCCTGTTAGAACAGCACCATGTGCTGTAACGTGCAGAATTGGCAGAGGCGTTTGGGAAGCGGTGCCGCCTGCACACAATGCTAGTGTGAACGTAGCCTTAGGGAATTTTATTTAGGGGGGTGGCTGTGGTGGGGATTAAGCAGAGTGAAGCTCCACTTTACTGACATACAAGGTTGATCTCTTATGTATTGTTTTCTACAGCTGGTGTGCTTTATATGCCAGGGTTGATTTTGCTCCCTGCCTGGCTCTGATCGTTGCTATGTATGGTGGAAATGGGATTTTCCTGCGGTCTATTTGCTCCATTTGGAACTGTAGAAACATAAAACAGATTAGTGATTCTGAAGCTGGCTGTAATGCACTTCATATAGCTATTCATTGTTCTAAATACTGCTCTCACCTTGCAGATATTTATCCAGCCTGTCACTGTTCGGACTGGTCTTAAATCAGGGCATAAGGACATTGTTTTATAAACACTAGATCAGTGGGAAAAGCTTTATATAGATGTGTGTGGGATGTGGATGGGGGTGGAAGGGAAAGTACAAACCAAAATTACAAAGTACAAATAGAGTCTGTAAATGTGTCTTTTGAATTGGAAGGATCCAATATATCTAACCTGGTGGAACAGATATAAACACTACATAGACAACAGCAAGGGCTAAATAGTAATCACACCTCAAGCTGGGAAGGAGGGTTACAAACTTACTGACACCATATGAGACATACAAATGCACAGCGTCTAACAGGTTAATATAACCAGCATGCTGTATGAACATAAGAGTACCGAGCTGGCAGATGCGGGGCTGTGCTGAGTCAGTGGCCATTGATCTCAGAGTAGCTTCCTGCTGATCTCATTCTGAATGCCATCCAGGAATCACCACCTAAACAACTGCCAAATCAATGGCCACTCATTTGACAGCAAGTGAGGAAAACTGTCAATATCACTGTTTACTACAGTTCAATTAATGTTCACTACCTGCAGGTAGACTGAGAAAGTAAAGGTGTAGTCCACTAGAGTGGCTTCAGGTGGTGGGGGTTTACAGTCAGGAGCAAGGGCCCCTCTGTGAAAGGTGGAAGACGGCTGCTTGAGCACAGTCTGTGAATGAGATTACTGTGATTCTATAGCATAGCATGTTCCTTAGTCATTATAAAATGGAGCTTTTTCCGGAAAACACAGTGGAGGCAGCTGTTTTCTGTGCTTGACCTTTATTCTGATAATTGCTTTGATTTATTAATTACCAGTACTTATATAGTGCCGTCAGTTTATGCAGCACTTTATCTATTTTGTACATTCGCATCAGCCCCTAGTCCTCAAGGTGCTTAAAATCTAAGGTCCCTGTGACGGACCCAACTAGGACAGGGGCTTTTGGAGGGGACTGCAGGCTAGCCTCTTGCCTACTGATCATGGCCCTGGCATCTGAGGGGGCTCTATCCTGTGGGAGGTGTGTGCCTGCGGGGTTCTTTGGAGTAGTTTAATTCAGATTCAAGCCCATGTCTCCCCAAAGCACACAGATTCTGAGAACTGGAGGACCAGGATACAGATTTGGGGTCTCTGTGCCCAACCCAGCATTGTCTGCTTCAGCTCCTCTTCCTAGAATCATAAACTCTAGGAAGATGTTGATATAATCAGCTCAAGACAACCTGATGCTGAGGACTCTTGGTGTAATCGGTTTATTAAGGTGTTATGTGTTTACTGTCTTTCTACCATCGTGTTCCTCCTAGGTGTGCATTCCCATTGTTAAGTGAGTTACCTATTGTTTCTGCCTGTCTGCTAGTCCTCCTGGAGATGTGATTAGTATTATGTCCACTTTACTTTGTTACCAAACCGTCGTGGGGTGTTTATCCTAATGTATAATATTTGTTTTATTGTTCATGTGGGGACTGTCCCTATTCCTGAAGTATAAACAAATTGGTATTTCTGTTCAATAAACAGTTCCAGTTGTACCTCAGCTAGTGTCACCTAGTCTTGGGTGCAATGCTATAATACCCTGGTCCTGTGAAGAAGCAGTTCTCTGATGAAGTCACCCAATTGGGGTGACAGGCATTCTGTCACAGTCCCTAACTCACATTCATATATATACATACTAGGGCCAATTTAGATAGGAGCCAATTAACCTACCAGCATGTCTTTAGAGTGTGGGAGGAAACCCAGCCGCAGGAAGAACATGCAAACTCCAGGCAGGTGGTGCCATGGTTGAGATTCGAACCAACAACGCTAGTGCTGCCAGGCAGAAGTTCTAATCATTTAGGCACTGTGGTGCCCAACCATTAAGTCACTGTGCTGCCATTTAGACTTTTTATACATGGGCATTAACGGATATGCAAACCCAGTTATTAAAATAATCAGGAAACCTACCCTGACAAAAGCCAAAAGGCCATACAGCTATCACTGGGGTGCAGGTAGATTAGGAGGGGCTGTAAAGAAGCTGCAGGGGATTGGTAGAAAATGTGTTCTTTAGTCCAGCAGGGAAGAACTGGTCAGAGCTGATAGCTCCTCTTCTGCCTCTGATATGAGACCCAGAGTAGATGTTGATTCTTTGCTGAAGAGGTGAATTCATTCTTAAATGTTATTAATAATGGAAGAAACTAATGACTGCTAGATTAACACTAAGCATACAGTTCATGGGCACAGATAATGGGATGTAAAATCTCTGGAGGGGTAAAATATAATTAGTGTGATTTCTTCTGTAGTGTCAGCTCTTAAAGAAGATTTGTCATTATAGGAAATGAAAGCCAGCAACCATTACTACAGAAGCTATTTATCACTGAATATCTGCCTTCCTTCTCATACAAGTAGCATCATCTGGGGTCCCAAATTCTGCAACATGGTTGGACCAGGGGACTCCAAGGAATGGAATATGTAGGGACAGTAGGAGATTATTATTATACAGGATTTATATAGCCCCAACAGTTTGCGCAGTGCTTTACAATATAAGGGAGACAGTACAATTACAATACTTTCAGTACAGAAGGAATGTGAGGGCCCTGCTCGTGGAGCTTACAATCTAAAGGAAGGGGGAGGTGATACAAAAGTTGATGGATGTGGGGGATGATCTGGTGGAGGTGATTAAAGTACAGTTCTTAGGTGGAGGTGGGGTAGGCTTCCCTGAAGAAGTGAGTTTTCAAAGATCGCCTAAAGGCACACAGGGTGGGGTCTGACCGGACATGCTGTGGTAGGGAGTTCCAGAGGATGGGGGAGGTTCTGGAGAAGTCCTGGAGGTAAGCGTGGGAGGAGGTGATCTAATTTGCTCTTTGCACCAGCCCGGTCTGCTCTGAAGCGTGAAACGAATGTGCGTTAATGTGTGCTGTGTTAGGGCGGGCCATGGATTTAAATGGGCTGCCTAGCACACCACAATAGACAAAAAAGGTTCAAGCGGCACCAAAATGCATGCTAATTTGTTGCTGCACATTGCTCTGCAACCCCAGTGTGCTGAGTAGGTGCCATTCAGATTGAATGGAGCCACCTCGCATCAACTTCTGTAAATTGCATTACTGTGTTCAACAAGCTATGGCTTGAATGGTCTCTAAGGCGGCAAGTGTTCCTGCTGCACAATAAAACATGATGCCACCTGGGTAGAAATCCCTCACTGGAGTGCACGATGGTAACTGCATGAAATAATATTACAAAAGTTCCTCTCATTAGTGCACACATCAGATTGTGGGATGACATAGGTGTGCGCAAGCTCTGACTTTCTAAAAAGTCTAAATTTTCATATGGATTTGGGAGACTCCCAGCATGCAGTGTGATGAAACATCAAACCAATAGAGAAAAAAATATATATGTTTGTGTGACTTGCGAGCCAAACTAAATTATTTCAGATGGATCGCCAACGTTAAACACATAACTTCAACTGTGCACAAAAAATAATATACCTTTAAATGTTGCGCTCCTTAATACCACAATATCAAAATATTATATTCTTCCTATAATGTGACACCCCTTAAATTTTAAAGGGATCAACATTCATAAGTGACCAAGTTATATAAAAAATATATTATACCATCAAACCAATTTAATATATATAATAATAGTCCCATCAATCAAATATAGTCCAATATTTGTGACAGAGTGATTATCAATCTTCAATTTGTGACTTTCAGTGAATCCTCCAATTTGTAAAGATGTATGCTCACCTCCTTTAATGCTTGTAATTAGGCTATACACACTTGTGGTTCACCCTCCTTGGAACCTGCCACAATTAACTCTATATGGATAAGTTGTAACAGCCTTCCTTTTGGATTAATACAGATATCCTGTGTGGGCTGCTTATCCCTGCAGGGATTGATCCCTCCTTTAGCTGTAATATACCACCTATTGATCCTCTTTATAAGTTCCTCCGCATGTAATATTTTGATATTGTGGTATTAAGGAGCGCAACATTTAAAGGTATATTATCAAACCAATAGAGGTCATACAGAACTAAGTATACACACACCAAGATTATTTTTAATATTTGCTTTTTTGTCAGGTGCACTTTATTATACTGGTATAGGCAGTCTGTTAGGAGTGGAACATTATTGTCACTAAAGAACAAAGTGGCTTTCACACGTTGAGCTAAATTTGTATTGTAGACAATTTTTAACAATGTAGCAACTGCTTTACCTTTTATATTATGCTGCTGTTGCCGAGTTGGAGATTCAGCACCTTGTAATTAAGCTTTTGATATGAAAGCCGCATGGAGTCAGAGGTTCTTGACATCACTGGCTCATGGTTCAGCATTATGTTGTAAAGCAAGTCTAAATACCGTTTCTATCTCTGCTTTAAAGAAACCCTGTCAATTCTCTTTACTCTTTCCAGTCCCCCAGCTGACAGCCAAATGGGGCTAACTGGGACATTGTCACATACATGACAGCTTCTCAGCACATACATGCCCCACTCTGAGCGCTGGCATACCTCTGAACTTAGAACTGCTCTTAATTACTGATGTTTTCCTAATCTGCAAACTGGTAGAAATTCTTTAGGAATCTGTTGCTACCAAAGCGATAAAGTTGTTAAAGTGGAGGTAGAAAGAAGTCCCTGAATTTGTCTCATATGTTGGTAATTTTACCAGAACTGCCTGAATCAGGTGCAGGTAGTTTTTAAAGGCGTTG
Source organism: Staurois parvus (assembly GCF_062004578.1). Lineage (NCBI taxonomy): Eukaryota > Metazoa > Chordata > Amphibia > Anura > Ranidae > Staurois > Staurois parvus. Next base: position 518,477 of record NW_028317819.1, read on the forward strand.
TTAATGGTTTATTGGCATCCCCGGACTGTACGTGTACAGCTGTTTGGGGCATGGCAGTGCCTACCTTTTTAGTTTTGGGATTAATACTGCTTTAGGATGAATTTTCCCCAGAAAACATAACCTTTCCCATCCTTTTTTGGTAATTTATCCATAGATAAGGACCACAAAATCCCAAACATGGATATCTGTAGACATAGCTCCTGAGCCTGTCTCTCCACCCAGTCCCACGAAACAATATGGAGCAAACCCTGCACACTAGATTCAGTCTTTACTCCACATGGAAGAATTCAGTGATCACCCCACCAGGAATCCTGAGAGAGTAAAGCCCCGTACACACACGAGTAGAATATTGTCTGAAATCAGCCATTACAGTACAAACCGACGGACTTTAAGCACGTGTACAGCTGCTTGTCCGACAACAGGCAATCTCACAACTGGCTTCTGTCAAATGGGCATACTGGAAAACCAGCAGCTGATCAGCATCTGATCAGTACTCTCAGCCAATGGCTGCAAGTGTTTTGGTGGGGGGCAGTCCCCATGTCAGAACACAATAGCACGGCAGGGAGATCGCTGCACTAACATCGCATAGTTAGTACAGAGAGCTCCTCGTTTTTTTTTACCACCCCGCTTAGTTGAATGAATAGAAGAAAAAATCAGGTATGTACCAGGCATAAGGATCCCAGGTGGGCCAAAACTAGATTCCACATGGAAGACATATTAAACTGAACCTGGTGTGCAGTATTTGCTCCATATTGTTTGGTATATTATTTTATCTCATTAGTAAAATTGTGTATGTTAAAGTGCTTTTTTGTTAGAGAGTCCCCTTAAAGAGGTATTAAACCCAAAAGCAAGCATTTATTTTATTACAGCTTACCAATTCTTAGATGTGATGGCTGCATTCATTCTCTTTTTTGGCTTTCTTTTTTCCATTTTAATCTGGCCATTAGATTGTAAGCTCCATGAGCAGGACCCTCTGTTTCCTCTTGTACCAACTTGTATGGTAACTGTAATGTCTGCCTTCATTTTGTAAAGCGCTGTGCAAACTGTTGGCGCTATATAAATCCTGTATAATAATAATAATTAAAGCGATTGTAAAGGCTCAAGGTTTTATTTATAAATAAAGGTTTATACCTTCTGTGTGCAGCAGTTCCCCCAACCCCCTCATTACTTACCTGAGCCCCATCGAGATTCAGTGATGTGCATGACAGACTCAGCTGTCCCAGGTCTCTGCCTCCTTATTGGCTGAGACAGCAAGTGGGAGCCATTGGCTCCCACTGCTGTCAATCACAGTCAGTCAGCCAATGAGGAGAGAAGGGGCGGGGCCAATCTGCGGCTCCGTGTGTGAATGGACACACGGAGCAGTGGGTGCTGCCATAGCAAGCTAGGAGAGTCTGCAGGGGGACCCGAGAAGAGGAGGCTGCTCTGTGCAAAACCACTACACAGAGCAGGTAAGTATAGACATGTTTGTTATTTTACAAAAAAAAAGAACCTTTAGTATCGCATTAAGGTTCCATGTACACTAGCATTTTTTTAAGCTCCTAGAAGCTGTTATTAGCATTTTTTTCTGCTCCTAGATGCTAAATAGTGTTATCCTATGTGTCCATGCACACTACTTTAGACCGTCAGCATTTTTTGAGCTTCAGCATCTAAGAACAGAAAAAAATTAGTTTTTGTAGAGTATTTTGGAGCATTTTTCCAGCAGAAAAACTCCTTAATGCTGCTACACGCTACTAAAATGCTCCTAACAGCTTTTTTTCCCCTCTACATATACTGTAAAAATGCTAATTAAAACTCTAATGCTTCTGAATGTTACTAAAATGCTACTAAAAATGCTATTACCAGCATTTTTTCCAGCATTTATTGAGCTTAAAAAAACCAAAATGTGTGTGTACATGGAGACTAAGCCCTCTTTCACATGGGCACTTGTTCTGCCACTTGTAAATGCAGGTTTTTTTATTTTGAAATTCCAACACTCCTGGCACAGAGATCACTTGTGTTTGTATGTGCGTTTGCATGCAGCTGCGTTTAGCTGCGGTAGTAAATTCTTGCCTTTTCTAATGCAGCTGTTTACTTATTTTCTCTGTGTACTGCGATTAACTGCATTTATGTACAGATAGCTGCGGTACATCGCTCCTGGACACAGTCAACTTTATTTTTCCTAAACGCATAAAACCGTATGTTATGAAAACGTTGCTAAACGCAGTGTGTGAAAGGAGCCATAGGAATGCACTGTCTGCATTTAGCTGCGGTAAGTAAGTTCCTCTAACTGCAGCTAAAAGCTGAAATCTAACTGCCCGTGTGAAAGGGGCCTAAGTCTGTTGTTTTTCAAAAGAACAAGATGTACTGTCCTGGAAAGTTTAATGTTGGTGCAAATAAAAAGTATGAAGTATTGAGTATTAGTATTCAATTGTTTTTTTTCTTTCAAGCGGTAGTAGAAATAATTTTTTTAACTGCAGCAAAGATTATACTCGGGCAATATTGTTGAAAGCTCATATTGTAAATGTACAAATAAGTCAGTGTATTTGCTTACAGAATTTTAATTTACAGGAAATTGTGAGAATGGGTTACTAAGTAAATTTGAAGAAAATGTAAACAGCTAATTATCTGCTACTTCACACCTTTCAGCAGCAGAGATCTTTGGAACACACTGGAGCATAGAGTTTACACTATCAATTAAGATGCTTGAATGCTTTGGGATGTAAGTTGGCTGGAATTATCTGCCACTGAACAGATGGCCATAGTAATATTATATGCTCTACCTTTGCTAAGGCTGGCCATACATTATACAATTTTCTTCAGAATTTTGCTTTAGATTTACCAAAAACCATATAATATGAGGTCAAACCTAAACAACACTTTCAATTGTATCCAATTAGGCAGGCCCTTGCTCTACATAGTTGAGGGTAAATCTAAAGGTAATTGGGCAGAAATTGAACAGAAAATTGTAAGAAAAATGTATAGTGTATGGCCAGCCTAACACTTCAAAAGTCATTGTATAGACCACCTTTACTGATGAGCAGCAGTTACATTGTACATGAATCTATTTGGATAGCGCAGCGGTCTCCAAACTGTGTTCCACAGGTCAGATGTGGCCCTTTCCTTGCCTTCATCCAGCCCTTTAGGCATTGTTCCTTCCGTTGATACAAGGCACTACTCCTTCCACTGACACTCACCATGGGGCACTATTCCAATGACACCAACAAATGGGATCTGTTTCTTTCACTGACAACAACAAATGGGTAAAATTTATTCCACTGATATCAACAATGGGCCACTATTCCTCCTCCTACTGACCACTTTGAAATTTTTTTGACCACCAAGCCTGGGACATTGTCTACTCCCACTAATCCAGGGGGATTTTCTACTCCCACTGGCCACTGTCTGGCCCTCCTAAAGTCTGGAGGGCAGTAAACCTGCCGTTTGTTTAGAAAGTTTGGAGACCCCTGGGATAGCAATTCAGAATTCAGGGGTTGATTTTACTAAAACTGGAGAATGCAAAATCTGGTGCAGTTGTACATGGTGGCCAATCAGCTTCTAACTTCACCTTGTTCAATTAAGCGTTGACCAAAAAACCTGGAAGCTGATTGGTTTCAATGCAGAACTGCACCAGATTTTGCACTCCCTAGTTTTAATAAATCAACCCTACTATATCCATCTCTGCTTCAGGCCGTATGCACACTGGGCATTATAAAAACGCCAACAGTGTTAGCTGCAGAATGCCGTGTTAAAAATGTCAAATTTTTTGCATTCGTGTTTTTTGGCATTTTAGGAAAACTATACCCCCACAAAAGCCTGAGGCTCAAAAACGCTCATAAACACTGAATAGCCACATTTTTCAGTGTTTTTACAGCTTCAAATACAGTAGATCAGTAGCCTGAAAATGCCCCTGCCAAAAACACCGATAAAAACCTATGTGTGCATAAACACATAGGATAATATGCTGGGGAGTTTACTGGCTGTAGAAAAAACGGCCTGACACCCAAAACGACAAAAAACTGTAAAAACGTCCAGTGCGCATGAGACCTTAGGGCCGGTTCACACTATAGAAATGCAGTCCAGATGTGTTCCGGATGCATTTTTGCATGCACGTTCTGGTGCGTTTTTGACGCGTTCCAGTACATTTCATGCAATCCAGTTCATTTTTTTCCCTCTCTTTTTCTTCAATTTAAATGGGGATAGTGCGGTTTTTAGTGCGTTCCGGTGCGTTTTTGATGCGTTTTACTGCATCCCAATACAGTTCTGTGCAGAAAAAATGCAGCATGTTCTACTTTTTTTTCTGCAACTGGAACTCACTGGAACTGCAAGCACTGATGTGAACTATGACACTGACAACCATGTAACCTACTTTCTGTGCGTTTGGATGCAGAAAAAACGCAACTGAAATGCATGCAGTGTGAACTGACCCTAAAAGAAACCCTGTCCGTTCTCTTTACTCTCTAATCTCCCAGCTGACAGCTGACTATCTTTGCTGTTAAGCAGAAGTTGCATTGTACATGAATCTATCTAGACAGCACAATGGTCTCCAAACTGTGGCCCGTGGGCCAAATATGGCCCTTTGCTTGCCTTCACCTGGCCTTTGGGGCACTGTTCCTCCCACTGATACAAAGCACTATTCCTTCCAATGACACCAACCATGTAGCACTATTCACCTATTCATTTCACTGACACCAACGATGGGTTACCACTCCTTCCACTGACACCAAAAAAGGGTATAGTGTAAGGGAGGTTACTTTTTGGGTTACTTTTGCTACATGTGTCCCATTGGAGTGATTACCCTCCACATCCTGTCCCATAGTCAAAACAGAAAGTGAGTGGAAAGCCCTGCAGAGTATCCATGGTAGTCACCAGAAATAATGTCTACATAATAAGAATTCCTTCTATTCCTGTTCTGGTGACAACCCAAAATGTGGGTTTTCTTTTACTTTTACTCTTGGTGATAATGTTAAACGGAACAAATACTGAGAGCAATTCTCCCTAATTGGGACACAGGCAGCAATAACAACCACTCTATCCAAAAATAAAAAGGTTTAGCCTTTAGTTATACTTTAAAGCCAAAGCTCTCTCTGAAATCCAGCTTTTTTTTATGACTCTAGATAGCCATCATACTGACACCAACAATATCCAGGCAGTCCCCAAGGTACGAATATCCGAGTTACGAACAACTCGTACTTAAAGAGGAGTTCCTCCCCCTCCTCCCAAAAAATAAAAGTCAGCAGCTATATTGTCCAGGGATCCAGCGGTGTCCTCACCCCAAGCCAATTCTTCAGTTGGGTGCTGGCACTGCTATCTTGACTGAGGGAAACTGGCAGTGAAGCCTTGTGGCTTCACAGCTGGTCTCCTACAGTACATGCGTGAATCGCACTGCACTTTATGAATGGGCCGCAGTCCTCAAATGGAAAGTGGGAGCGGGTACCTGTCAACCCTCTCCCCAAAAGGTGCCAAATGTGGCAGCAGGGGGGGGTTAGAGGCAGATAAGCTGAGCTTCGACTTTTGGGTGGATCTCCACTTTAACAATGAAGGGAGAAACAAGTAGTGAGAGGAAATCTACCCCTAGAAAGGGAAATTCACTCCTGTAAAAGTTATCAAGGGAAAAAGGTGTCCCCACTGAGGGTTTATCACCAATCCTTGTTTCCATGGCGGTGTCCCCACTGAGGGTTTATCACCAATCCTTGTTTCCATGGCAACCCAAAATGTTCAAAATCCAATTTTCACAGGGACATAAAGTGAGGTGAAATCCTCTGAACAATAGCACAGACAGCAAAATAAAAGTTACAGGGGTGTTAAACCTTCCCTATGCTATCCAAAATACTTAAAAATAGTTTTTTTCTTGGCTTGAGCTATGTACCTGTTCCAACTTACATTCAAATTCAACTTAAAGGGGAGTTCCAGTCATATTGTGAAAAAATAACATCAGCGGTTACAAAAACTGTAGCTACTGACTTTTAAAAAATAGCCACTCACCTGTCCCTCGGTCCCATGGGGGTTTATTTACTAAAGCTGGAGAGTCCAAAATCAGACTCCCTTCTGCATAGAAACCAATCAGCTTCTAACCTCAGCTTGTTCAATGAAGCTTTGGCAATGAAACCTGGAAGCTGATTGGTTTCTATGCAGAAGGGAGTCTGATTTTGGACTCTCCAGCTTTAGTAAATAAACCCCATGGTGTCCTCCCCGCAGCCCGTTTCATCCGTGTTCCCAGCGCCAGCATCTTCAGTGTGGGTACCCGGCTGTGACAGCTTGCAGCTTCATAGCCAGGTGCCCACTACACATGCGCAAGAAGCACTGTGCTTTGTGAATGGTCCCGTAGTCTTCTGGGATCTGTCACATTTCCCAAAAGACTTCGCAGAGGGAGGACAACAACTTCAGCTTCTGATTGCCTAGGCGATCACAGGGGAAGTGGGAGTGGGTACCTGTCAATTTTGGGTACCTGCTCCCCAGAGGTGGCAATCCTTACTGGGGAGTGGAGGACCAGTCTTCCCAGAACTTCCCTTTTTGGGTGGAGCTCCACTTTAAGGACAAACCTACAGACTTTATCATGTTCATAACCTGGGGACTGCCTGTAAATAGCAGCAAAATAAAAATAAAAACATAATCAGTAAATCTCTTCAATACATATACATTTCCCCTCTTTACAAATGATGTAAGTAAATAAAAATAACTGTCAACCCGCCAGATCCACTGAGCGACTAACGACAGGTGCGCTTTGTCAGTGCAGGCGATGTACTGAAATCTCAAGCAGTGTTTTCAGCAATTCCTAAGTTACCCCTGTGGACTACAGAACACCTCCCTCTATGCTTTGTTCTGTAGTCCTAACACACTTCCTGTCTTAAGCCTGGGATCATATATGTGCGGTGTGGTATATCGCATGTGATTCGCACAGGAACCGCACCACATTCCTGTGCAAATCACATGCGATTTGTGTGTGGTGCGATTGGAGCCATACATTTTGTATGGCTCTTATCACACCGCACCCGCACCAAAAACGTGCAGGACCCTTTTTTTGGTCCGCACTAGAATCGGATCGCATAGGTATTCACACCTATGCGATCTGATTCTGTACATCGCGCCGCGTTTAGCGGTCTCTTTCAGGGTGTTGTTAACCATTTGCCGCCCGCCCTATGGCCGAATGGCGGCCGGCAAATGTCATCAGCGTTCCGGGTGGACGCCATATGGCGTCCTACCGCACATGCGCAGATTGCACACCTGCAGAGCGGAGCAGCGGCGCGATCTGTCACCTCAGACACGGCCGATGACAGATCTGAGTATCGGCCCCCGTTACCGGTACCATGTGACCTGCTGTGACCAATCACAGCAGATCACATGACAGTTGTATACAATGGATGGCTTCATTCATGCCATCCATTGTATACTAGTGGCTAGCTGTGAATGGTCACAGCTAATCACATGCACATATCATGTGATTAGATGTGGCCAAATCACAGCTAAGCACACAAAAAAAAAAAAAAACCCTTAATGAATCGATGTCATTCAGGTAAATGCTTGCTTATAGCAAAGTAATTCTTTGCTATAAGCAAATTGTGTAAAAAAAAAAAAAATACTGATCACTTCCCCAAAGTAGTACAATGTTACTATGGTAACATTGTACTAGTTTGGTCATAGTGAAATATGAAAAAAAATCTTAAAAAAAAGAAATAAAAATTAATAAAAAATAAAAAAAAACACCGCCATGCCAGTTATATGATGACGCTGTACTGCACTGGTGACAATATGTAAAAAAAAAATAGTGAAACTAATTTTTTTAATTTTTTCATTTTCCGAAAAATTATGACAAAAAAAATACAACTTCAAAAAACTCGCCATACCTCTTATGAAGTACGTCTCACTGTCTACTCTGCAAAAAGGGGTCATTTGGGGGATATCTGTACTGTTCTGACATTCTTGGACCTCAAGAAATTAGACTGGCTGTCAGTACTTCAGGATTGATCAATATTCAGATCTATACCATAGTTTGTGAACTCTATAACTTTCCTGCAAACTAAAACATACGTCCTAATTTGGGTTATTTTCTCCAAAGACATGTAGCAGAATACATCTTGGCCTAAATTTATGAAGAACAATTATTTATTTGCAAACTTTTATAACAGAAACAAAGAAAAACGTGTTTTTTTCAAACGTTTTGGTCTTTTTTTGTTAATTTAGCAAAAAATAAAAACCCTAGCGGTGATTAAATACCACCAAAAGAAAGCTCTAGTTGTGTGAAGAAAATGATAAAATTTTAGTTTGGGTACAGTGTTGTATGACTGCGCAATTGTCATTCAAAATGTGAGAGCGCTGAAACCTGAAAACTGGCCTGGGCAGGAAGGGGGTAAAATTGCCCGGTATTGAATTGGTTAAGTTAACATACACACCCGCAGCAGTTCGCATGAACTGGGTGTGATTCTGATGTGATGTGGAATTTGATCAGAAAACGTTGCAAATTCCACAACGCATCATTGTGAACCCAGGCTTAGAATGACAACACTGCTCCTCCATATGCTGCCCAATACACACCGTAAAGTGGTTGTAAACCCAGTGAAGTGACTGGCCTCAGGTGACACACAGAGTTGAAACAAATCCTCCTACATAAGTAGTACTTGTCTGTCTGCAGTCTTCACTTCTCTGCATCATTCAAAATCCAGAATTTATAAAGCTTGTCTAAATTGTCAGAAAAAGAGGGGGTGGAGAGCTGATTTGAGAGAAGAGGCACACCCCCTTCACACAGCACACAGGAACAGAGCTGGGGCTGTCAATCTGCTGGAGCTCCCTCCCCTGTCACCTTTTTTTCTGTTGGTGTCAAGAATACTTGTCAGAAGTGGTTCATGCTGATAGCAGAGGTACAAAGCAGCAGACAGAAATGACACTTAGTGCTCTGAACTGAGACAAGTAGACACTATAGAGGGATATGCTTTGTTTATATTTCATATTTGAGGTTTACAACCACTTTAAATGTCAACTGAATCCTGTTGATTCAGCCAAAATTTGCCCCATGGCTCAAGATACTTTGATGTAAAAATCAAAGAAGCTAGGCGGAAAAATTCATTCTTGAACAGTGACTGCAGCCATTCAGATGCAGTCACTGTTTGGACATTCTGACAGCCAAGGGTGCCAGCTGTCAAAGTACAATAGCTGGAATTTCCTGCATCCATATTTAATATGGATGGAGGCATCTGTTGAGCTAGAGAAATCAGAACGTATATGGCTAGCCAAATATAAAGTAGAGGGAGTAAACGTTGTCACTCTAGAGCAAGAAATGTGTAACTTGTAGGATCACCTGGTGAAAATAAAGAGAAAAAAGCCTCAAAAAAAGAAAATGAATGCAGCTGCCACATCTATTTACTAGTAAGGTGCAATATATTATGCATTTATTATTGGGTTTAGGTTTACTTTAACAAAACAGTATGTACATAGTTGGCTGGAGAGAAATGTAATTTTCACTTGAAGATTAAAACATTTGTGCTGTGAACTGTAAAGAAAAGCAATAGAAACAATGTTACTGGAATTTAATTTGGAGTGACAAAATGAAATTAACAGATATTCTTCTCTCTTTTCAACTGCAGGCAGCATACTGAAAGTGTGTTCCTTTATATCAATAACCACTTGTATATCTGTTAATCTGACGTATATTATTAGTCAATTTGTAGTCTGATAGGAGATGAGCGACTGCAGCGAGTCATTGCTCTGGCTCATTCACTATCTCATTATTGAACAGTTTAAAAAATTTCAGCCAAAAGTATGGACAAAGCGGAAACACATGAAAAGAAGTGCCCACCTGTTGGTGCAAAAGGAGAATATAAAATAGTAACGTAAACCTTCATATTTACCTACATATATTTTTATATTACATTTTTTAAAAAATGTACAAAGCCATTAAACATTTCCTCGCACCAGATATGATTGAAAATCATACAGTATCGTGTGTGATTCAACATGTCGATATGTTGAAATGCAATTTTGAATGTCAACACCCTCAAAACTGCAATATGCAAGACATTTTCAAACTTAGTCACTCTACAGCACCAGGCGGCTGATCTATACGCCTGGCATTGTTGTATGCACTGACATGTTGCTGTGCCATTCATTTTAAATATCATCCAAATGCACGTACCATAATGCATTGCTTTAAAAAATGTTTTGGCATGTCTGACTTTTGTGATGTTTTGCTACATTGGCAGATCATTATTTTAATCATTTTAGCTTTTTGGATGTACAGCCCATGGCTGCAGTGGCAAATGCACTCCTGTGATAGAGCATCTTTTCAAAAGATTTGTGATCCTTCGTTTTTCCAGGATTTTGCAATACCCTTGCATAGTCAAAGAGGGCAGAAACCAGGCTGTAAGATGAGTAACTTTTACTTTTTTCTTCTAGGCATTGCTTTTTCTTTCTCAATTTAACTGTGCAATTTTTATTTAGGAAGGAGGGCCTGCAAGATAAGTGAATCTTTCATTTTCATGCAATGTCCCCTTTAAATGATAACTGCATGTGTAATCCACATGCTGTAAATATCCTTGTCCTTGTAGCCTGATGAAGTAATAAGCACTACTTACATTACTTGGCTGTTTTACTAACGCTTGCCAAATGCCCCTATAGCGTTTGGCAAGCGTTGGTCTGGTGTTTGCGGAGGGTTTTTTAACGCTCGGCAAACGCTCCGCAAACGCCGCATGCGCGGTTTAGTGGCTGTTGCTAGACATTTGCCGAGCATTAAAAACGCCCCACAAACCCCTATAATACAGTTTGAATGGTGTTACCGCTCCACAAATGCCCCGCAACCACGTCGCAACTGCACTGCAAACGCCAGCCGGGCGTTTGCGGAGCGGCACCATAGACTAGAATAGGAGGCTTCAACGCCTCCTGACTTGACCAGAGGCGTCCGTTTTGCCGCGACGCAACGAGACACGATGCAAACGCTCCCGTTAGAACAGCACCATGTGCTGTAATGTGCAGAATTGGCAGAGGCGTTTGGGAAGCGGTAAAAACGCTTCCCAAACGCCTCTCTGCCGCCTGCACACAACACTAGTGTGAATGTAGCCTTAGTGTACCACCATGGCTTTCAACCTCCTAGGGCACACATGTCGAACACAAGGCTCGCCAGGCCATGTCATGTGGTCCTCATACCTCTTCTGCAGCTGTAGCACCCTCCTCTCTGTGCAGCTACAGCACCCCCTTGTCTCCACCTCCCCTGGTGTCAACATTTAGCAGACTACAGCAGATGACTCCAGCCCTCCTCTGGTCCTCCTCCAGACCCTGCTCTGGTCCTCCTCCAGACCCTGCACTTTCTGCTTCTAAGCTTCATCCCCTGTTACCAAAACTAATTTTTTAAGAAATTGTACAATAGCTGTACAGTTAAATATCTGCTTGCCATTGTTTTTACTAGACGTCTACTTTTAGAGCTAGTTTTTACTTAAAGTGTTACTAAACCCAGGACCCTGCATTCACCATATCCGGTCTTCCACAGTACACAGAACATGGAAATGCAATTATTTTAGTAAATTTAAACTGCTTAATATCTTTTCTCATCAGCAGTTAGAGCAGTTTTGTGACTTCTATCAGTGTTCAGCAGAGCACTGGTTAATCTTGTAGGAGGCGTTTTCTCCTCTGACTGTCCTGTGAGGCTGCATGACCCCTGACCCTCTGTCTGGACAGTGCTGATTGGCCCTGTGCTGATCACATGTACCCTCCCAAGAAAAAAAAAACACTAATGATACATACCCCACTGAGCATGTGCAGCTTGCCCCCAAAGCTCAGTTCTTTCAGTAGATGGATTGGGGACAGTAGAAGAAGGAGGAGATCAAAGAATAAACTGAGCATGTGCAAAATGCCTATGGTTCACACTGTCTTATCAGGAGGAAACACGTGAACATTTGAACAAAAGGAGGAACAGAGAAGTCAGGATCAAATGTTATTTTTACACAATGCAGAAGGTTAACCCCATAGATTTCACAGTGAGTATAGCAAGCATGTTTTACTGCATATATAGACTGATGTTACTGTTGTGGGTTTAGTAACACTTTAAGGTATTACTAAAACCAGTGATATTCAAATGCAGAGGCAATTATTTAATGATAAAGAGTAGATACATTTATATCTCCAAGATTGTAAGCTCCATGGAGCAGGGCCCTCCTAACCCTCTTGTATTGAACTGTATTGTTGCTGTATTGTCTCCTGTTATATTGTAAAACGCTGAGCAAACTGTTTGCGCTATATAAATCCTGTATAATAATAATAATATAGTCTTACAGATACAACCAGCCCTTCGAGGGCAACCATAATGCTGATGTGGCCCACCATGAAATTGAGTTTGATATTCCTACCCTAGGGACTGTTTGCTGCTGGAAAATCTGTCCATTCAGTCCTTCTGTTATTTCTCTTTAATTAGAGAGAATGTGGAAACTTCTGTTTTGACTACTGCTCCTGAAAATGCTGGCTGCCTGGATGTCATACCAGTCCATTGGCTTTAGTCATTTCTGGATAGCTAACCTAGAAAAAGTATGCAGATTAGGATTTTGACTTTCTAATGTGTATGCCTGTATTGATGCCAAAGACAGATCTTCAACTACGGGTCGGAGGTCCGCAATTTGTCCAGAGTTTTTTGGAGCTTAGGTACCCAAACCTAGTTTAGCAGTGCTGGTATGCATCAGTAAACTTGACAATAAATATGACCAAGGCTTTGTATAGACTTGTGGTTGGGGGGTGGTAAAAATGCACAATTAAGCTGCGTTTCCACTGCCTGCCAACTGCCCCTTCCCCTCCTTAAGCTGCAATAGACAGCAGAAGAGGGTGTTTATATGCTGCGTCCACAATGCTTTCCTTCAGAGACAAAGTTCACCTGAACATTACATAGTCTAGCAAATGGAGAAGTGCCGCAAACGCCCTAGAACCATGTGCAATACACACAGTTAGGGCGTGATTGTGGGCAGGGGCGGACTGACCATTTGAAAACTCGGGCACTGCCCGAGGGCCCGGGGTCATTAGGGGGCCCCATGAGATGCCCCTGGTACCTTTTTCATAGGCTTTTATGAGTTTGGGCAAGGACACAGGGGCCCCATGATCCCCTATTTCCCGGGGGCCCCATGAGTTGTCGGTCCACCACTAATTGTCGGCAAAAATGGGGTTAAAACAGGTGGTGAGGAGGCGTCACACCTCTTAACGTCTTTCGGTAGCCTCTGGAGTGCAATCAGAACACAGATCGGGCTTCAGAGGCAAGGGAGGTTTAGACGCAATTATCTGATTGACAGCGGGTCTGAGAACTGGGAACACACACAACTGCACATTCTTAGTTCTTTGCTGCAAGGGTAATTAAAGGTCTTTGGACTTATAAAGTCATACTGCTTTTACAAGGGGGTAAGTAGAAGTCAGTAGTGGCTGAAAATGAAAAAGGAAACAAATGCCTAGCTGATGCAGTCCATGGTGTACTAATGCAATGATCTGGCAAACTAAGATAAGTAGCACCATTTACTTTCTTCTCAGCCTGCAGGGCAATTTAAGTGATGTGCACTATAAATACCAGTTATCCATCAAAACTTTTTTTATTATTTATTATTGTTATTATTATTATTATACAGGATTTATATAGCACCAACAGTTTGCGCAGCGCTTTACAAATTGAAGGTAGACATTACAGTTACAATACAATTTGGTACAAGAGGAAACAGAGGGCCCTGCTCGTTAGAGCTTACAATCTAGGAGGAAGGGTGGAGTGATACAAAAGATAGTAGCTGTGGGGGATGAGCTGATGGAGGAAATAAATGGCAGTTTACTAGGAAGAAGCAAGATAGGCTTCTTTAATGAGAAAGGTTTTCAGGGATCGTCTAAAGGTGGATAGATTAGAAGAAAGCCAGACAGATTGGGGTAGGGAGTTCCATAGGATGGAAGAAGATTGGGAGAAGTCCTGGAAGCAAGCATGAGAGGAGGTGACATGGGAACTAGAGAGCAGAAGGTCTTGGGAGGACCGAAGAGAGCGGTTTGGTTGATATTTTGAGACCAGGTTAGTGATGTAGCTTGGGATGTGGATATGAGTTGTTAGTATTTTGAATTTTATATGCTGGGCGAGTGGAAGCCAGTGGACGGATTGGCAGAGAGGGGTAGCAGACACTGAACGGTTGGTAAGGTGGATGAGTCTGGCAGCAGTATTCATGATGGACTGTTTTGCGGTCATGCTCCAATTATAGCAAATGAAAGTGGTTCTAAAGCCTGAAAGTTTTCTTTACCTTCATGCATTCTATGCATGAAGGTAAAAAACCTTCTGTGTTCAGCTCCCCCCTCAGCCCCCAATACTTACCTGAGTCCCCTCTCAATCCACCGACATGCACAGGAGCCTTGGCTATCCCGGGTCTCTCTCTCCTCATTGGTTGAGACACAGCAGGGGGATGATTGGCTCCCACTGTTGGCAATCACAGCCAGTAAGCCAATGAGGAAAGAGCGGGGGGTGTCTTATGGACTCATTGAGCGGGGCTCGGGAGCGAGCACTCACCAGTGCCCCCATAGCAAGAAGCATGCTATTGGGGGGCACTGTTCAAGGGGGAGGAGCCAGGAGCGCTGGCGGGGGACCTGAGAAGAAGAGGATAGGGGCTGCGCTGTGCAGTATGACATGTTTATTTTTGTAAAATAAGTAATCAAACCTTGAATATCACTTTAAATACTTGATGGGCCATTTTAATTGTATATGTATCAGGACTCCTCTATTCCATTGTGAAGAGGTCCATTGTTTGCCTTTTTCATAGCTCAAATGCTTCTTGAGCTCCCAGAGATGCTTGGACATTTCCCATTCAGTACAGCATCAGACCCTGAAACCTGTTGCTTTTCTGTTAATAAACGTTTTAAATAAAACAATATCTTTGGGTTCATTCTATAATCAGTAAGCATGCTGCAAAGTCTATTAATCCAACAAGGCAACAAGGCATTACATTTCACTGACCCGAGTGGTCACTGTGTTGCTGTACATCATTGTTCGTATTTTTCGAACAGTTGTAATGAATAAAGCTGATTGTGTATGCACCCTCCCAATGTGAGAAAATGCCATCCGGCATGTCACATCTTCTTTCTTTGTCATTTGATTTCCTCGTGACACTGCACTTAAAATGGGAACATATGATTTTGTGTTGTTCCTGGCCTTTTTCGCATTCCCAAGGTGAGGGAAGATCAGAATACAGTATCTGTCCACACATTATAGGCACATCTGGTTTAGATTCAGCACATTGCAGCAACATTGAGTCACACCACCCCATCATCTAAGGAATATATAGATCCTTAAAGCTGAAGTTTAATCTATATTTGCCTTTCATGGTTTCAACTTTCCACCCTAAACAACATGCTGATAAAATATTTAAATAAAACCTTTCGATTTTCATGACATACCTTATTTAAGACCAAGTAACGTGTCTCTCTACTTTTCTGTGCAATTCAGGCAGATAATGGCTGGTGGGAGCAGCTGGTACATAGCTTCCTGAAAACTTCTCATTATTCAGTACTCCACTCAAGAGTCTGTAGCCCTGATGCAAGCAATGGGCTGATTCTTGAAAATGCTTTGATGGGTAGATGACAGTCTGGAGGAGTGGACAATCCTAGAAGACCGCATTTGCATGCATACTGCCCTTGGTAATGACCACATGTGAATCAGAACTGAAATCTCACAAATGAAGGGACAGGCCAGGGATAAATAGGAAGGGGAGGAAAAGGCTAGATCAGGGTTCTTAACCTGGGGATCCCCTAAGCAGTCTATGGATGTTTCAGGGGGTCTGTGAGGGTCAGATACAAATATATAAGTCTTGGAGAATTCTGGTGTGCGTTGACTCAAGCCTACCCTCGTTTGGTAGAGCGAGCTATGAGTGTTTCCCTTTGCCACTACATACCTTTGTGAACAAGGGTTTTCATCAGGGCCACTGCCAGAATAACGCTGCTTAGGCAGCTTCTTTAGGGCGCTAGAATGGGGGATCCAGATTCCCAGCCACTTGCTATGGATTTAGATTTTATCCACTTTAAGTCCAGCACTGTCTGCAGACATGTTTTTTTTTTTACATACTCCTGACTACTATACCAGCCGAGATTGTGTGTATTTTTGTAAAGCCAGCTTTCAGCTTTCAATGTGGAAGTGATAGTAGTGGCTTCAAAGTCGCCAATTCCCCCCCCCCCTCATGTTTATCATGATCCGCGGGCCTGGTGTGGACATTGTAGGTGTCACTAGGAAGGGCGGTGGGAGCTTAACAGACATCTGTCCTCTGAGCCTCCCTCCTGGGCACAGACCAGGAAGTGACGTGTGTGACGTCACTTTCTGGATCGGCACTGTCATTCTCCATTATTGGTGCCTGAGGAAGTGGCTGATAGCACACAAATTGTGTTCTATCAACAAAAAAATGTAAAAATTGAAAACAATTACTCTAGGACTCAAGTGGTTAAAATACCTGCCTAACAGCACACCCTCTCCTGCTGGGCGCAGCATGGAAGTTTCACTTTGCCTCACCTGCCAGCTGCCTGTAGCTAGTAAGGTGAAGCGAGAAATGCATAACCCTCCCCACGTGACTGGCATAGTACCACTGGATTGGTGTAAGGCCAATGTGGTGTCAATATTTAAAAAGGGGTTAAAATCTTTACCAAGTAATTACAGACCTGTTAGTTTAACTTCTATAGTTGGGAAGATACTGGAGAGTTTAATAAAAGACCACAGAGATGAGTTTTTGCTGGAAAAAAATATTTTAAGCAACAGACAGCATGGATTCATGAAAGACAGAAATTGTCAAACAAATCTGATTTCTTTTTATGAGGGGGTGAGCAAAACCTAGGACAGGGTGGTGGCGGTGGATGTTGTATACTTGGATTTTGCAAAAACGTTTGACACAGTTCCCCACACATGGCTCATGTGTAAGGTAAAGTCTGCAGGCTTGGAAAAATCTGCATGTAAATGGTTAGAAAACTGGCTAAAAGATCGTATTCAGAGAGTAGTGGTTAATGATTCATACTCTGAATGGTCTGGGGTCATCAGTGGTGTACCCCAAGGTTCAGTGTTGGGACCCTTACTTTTTAATATATTTATAAATGATATAGGGTCTAGGATTAAAGATCCCATTTCAGTCTTTGCAGATGACACCAAGGTGTGCAGTGGAACTGGATAGACTTTTGTCTTTTTTCAGCCAGACTATGTAATTATGTAACTATGTAATTACACACTGCCATTGGGGAGGACAGTAGTGGGCAGCAAAATGCACCTTCACTTGTATAGAAAAAAATCCTTGAACCAGCCATGGTTTTTAGTACTTGTTTTTACTAAAACGAAAAGTCTAAATAGATTGGATGTCAAAGATGACATGCGTGTCACCTTGTCGAAAAAGTTTAATATCCTTATTCAAGGCAGAAGAACAACCTTCTCATTGATATAGACTAGATAACGGGACGGAGAGAAAGAGGGCGGAGAGCGAGAGTAGTAGCAGTAATGGTAGTAAAAAATATAGTAGTTACTAGTAGTAGTAGTAGGTTTCAACAGAATTAAAATGATTTTGTTTAATTTGCACAAGGTGATTTTGTAAGTGGCCATTACTTTTTGCATGAGGTGTGAGTTTTTTTGTTAGGCTTGATTCTCACCTTTGCGGGTTTTTTTATAGCTTTTTGCAGAAACGCACTACAGTCCATTTAACATGGTTTCCTATGGAACACATTCACATCTATACGTTTCTCAGCCACTGTGTTTTTGGAAAGAAGACTTTTTTTGGTTTCAATAGACATGTGGCAGAAACACATGCAGTGTGTTTTATTATACGATTTGCGTTTTTAACTTGCATAACAACAACAACAAAAAAAGAAAAAGGCATAAAAAAACACAAGTGCAAAAAGCAAAGCGCACTGCAGAAATGGGTCGAGCAAAGTGCACAAGTGTGAACCAGACCTTAAAGTGGAGTTCCAGCTCCAGAGTTCCAGAAATAAAAATGTCAGCAGCTACAAGAACTGTAGCTGCGGACTTTCAAAATACAGTCACTTACCTGTCCCTCAGTTCAGCGGTGTCCTCACCACGGCTGGTTTCACTGGACATCCTCTCTCCCTGGTGCCGGCATCTTCAGTGTGAACACCCGGCTGTGACAGCTTGCGGCTTCACAGCTGGGTACCCACTGCACATGTGCGAGGAGCGCTGCACTTTGTGAATGGACCTGTCTCATGTCGCAGAAGACTACAGGGAGGGAGGGGGAGGACAACTTCCACTTCCGATCACCTAGGCGATCGCAGCGGAAGTGGGAACGGGTACCTGTCAAATTCGGGTACCCACTTCACAAAGGTGCCAATCCTTAATGGGGAGCGGGGGACAAAGCATTAAAGCGGAACTTTTCCTTTTTGGTGGAACTCTGCTTTTATTATTATTATACAGGATTTATATAGCACCAACAGTTTGCTCAGCTCTTTACAATATAACGGGAGACAATACAGCAACAATACAGTTCAATACAAGAGGGATTTGAGGAACCTGCACCTTGGAGCTTGCAATCTAGGAGGGAGGGGCTAGTGGTACAAAAGGTAGTAACTGTGGGGGATGTACTGGTTGGAAGAGTAGAAGATTCCAGTATTAGCTGAGGGCAGGATAGGCTTCCCTGAAGAGATAGGTTTTCAGAGATTGCCTAAAAGTGAGCAGAGTAGGCGATAGTCTGATAAATTGGGGTAGAGAGTTCCAGAGGATGGGGGAAGCTCTGGAGAAGTCCAGGAGACGAGCATGGGAGGAGGAGACAAGGGAGCTAGAGAGTAGAAGGTCTTGCGAGGAGTGGAGATTACGGTTTGGGTGATATTTAGAGAGAAGATTGGTGATGTAATTTGGGGCAGAGTTATAAATGGCTTTATACGTTATTGTTAGTGTTTTGAATTTTATCCGTTGGGCAATGGGAAGCCAGTGGAGGGATTGGCAGAGAGGGGTGGCAGATACAGAACGGTTAGTAAGGTGGATGAGTCTGGCAGCAGCATTCATGATAGACTGAAGAGGGGATAGCCTGCGATTAGGTAGGCCAATGAGGAGGGAGTTACAATAGTCAAGGCGAGATATAACACGGGAGTGAATAAGTTGCTTAGTGGTTTCCGAGGTTAGGAACGGGCGTATCTTGGAGATGTTGCGGAGGTGAAGTCTACAAGATTTGGACAGTGATTGGATTTGGGGGTGAAAGGACAGATGGGAGTATAGGATTACACCTAGTAACTTAGCGTGAGGGGTGGGGCTGATGGTTGTGTTATTGATCTTGATGGAGAAGTCAGGGGAGGGGGCACGGGCTGGAGGGAATACTAAGAGCTCAGTTTTGGAAAGATTGAGTTTGAGGAAGTGGAGTGACATCCATGCCGATATGTCACTTAGTAGGTTAGTAATGCGAGTGGAGACTGAAGGGGTGAGGTGAGGGGTAGACAGATAGATTTGTGTGTCATCAGCATAGAGATGGTACTTAAACCCATGGGAGTTTATCAAGTGACCAAGGGTGTAGATGGAGAAGAGAAGAGAAGGGGTCCAATGACAGAACCTTGAGGGACCCCTACAGAAAGAGGGAGTGAAGAGGAAGAGGCAGCGTTATAGGTAACACTGATCGTTTACTTTGTTCAAAGTTTGTGCGTGTCATATACTGTATGTATGAGACAAGCAAACATCAATAAAATAAAGTACATATATGCAAAGTTGTTTTTATGGAAATATTTCTGGGAAGGGGGTCCATAGCTGTCATCAGATTCTCAAAGGGGTCCACAACTCAAAAAAGGTTAAGAACCACTGAGCCAGATAACGCTAGGTGTCCTCCAGCCAGGAAAGGAGGCAAGTTCAATCTGACTTGCTTCAGCTTCTATTGGGAGAAGCTCACAGAGTGTAGTGGAATGGGAGTAAGCAATTTCAGTACGGGGGGGAGCCCCTGCACAACTGTGCAGGACTGGAAACAAGGCTGGTGTTCAACTTTGACACATTCAAGGCATACATATGGGGCACTGTATACCTTGCTGCGCTGCAACAGTAGTGTCTGGGGGGGTTAAATGCTAAAGAGTAGTACTATGGATGATGCCGGTGGCTGATGCACTAATTGCACAAGTGATAAAAAACAGTATATTTTGCAAAAGGGTGTTTTCCTGCAGTAATTTGTTTTTGGGGAACATGCCAAATCTGTCTCTTCATCACTCCTCCCCCTGCTTTCTTCTCATCTCAGGCTCCCTGCTGTTCTCTGTGTTTATATAACCCCTACGCATTGCTAGCCTCTCCTGTAGTGGAGGGGGGTAATTTTCTGCTCCCATGTGCTGCTTCTACACAATATCATATGTGAAGTCATCTACAAATTCACACCGGCTCTATGCTGTGAGATGTCTGTTTCCTATTTATGTTTTTTTTCATTGTTTTTGTTTTCTTATCATTCTCTTTTGATATAAACAAGCTGTGGCCTACCTAAATCCCCGTATACACAATAAGAATATCAGACGAATGGTCATCTGTTTTTTTGGGCATGCTAGTCTCATATGGAAAGTGAAGAGATTACTAAACTTACGAAAATTCTTGTATAAGAATCAAAAGTGATGTAATGTATTTGTATTGTATTCTCGGGACAAAAAATCTCGGGAACCTTAAAGTTTTACTAAACCCAGGACCCTGCATTCACTATATCTGGTCTCCCACAGTACACAGAACATGGAAGTACAATTATTCTAATAAATATAAACTGCTAAATACCTTTTCTCATCAGCAGTTAGGGCAGTCTTGTGACTTTTATCAGTGTTCAGCAGAGCACTGATTAAAGCTTTTAGGAGGAGTTTTCTTTCTGCTCTAAGAGGATGCAAAACAGTGCTGATTGACCCTGAGCTGATCACATGCACTCTCCCAAGAAAAAAAATACACACTAAACTGAGCATGTGCAAAATTCCTATGGTTCACACTGTCTTATCAGGAGGTAAGACGTGAATATTTGAACAAGAGTAGGAACAGAGAGGTCAGGATCAAATGGCCTTTTTACACAATGCAGAGGATTAACCCCTTAGGTTTCACAGTGAATATAATAAACATGCTTTACTGCATATACAGACTGATTTTACTGTTGTGGGTTTAACACTTGGAAATGTGGAAATGATGGGAAAAATTTATCCCATTAAAGGCAGAGACAATAAAAAAAAACATTTTTACCAGAGTGTGAAAGTAATTTTTTGTTATTATACTGTGTGTTTCCTGTCCTGTGTCCTTTGCCTTTTTTTGGTGTCCTGGTGTCACAGGGGAACGAAAAGCAGAAATATCCCCAGTGAGAACCTGACAAACGTTCTGGCCCTTCCTCATGGGAGGATATGTACTTCTTAGTAGCTGTATCCAAAGATGAAAGTTATCTTTTATTGAAAAGCCATCTTCACAATACTTCATTGATTGAAGCTAATTATGAGGTCTTCATGCGATGGTATCTGGTGCCCTCCCGCTTGCCTTCCTTTGTTCAGGGGGCCTGTTTCCGAGGTTGCGGACAGGAGGGCAGAGTTTTCCATATATGGTGGACCTTTAGCAAAGTCAAGCGATTTTGGATTCGCACATACTTTCGTACAACATTATATACTCACTGACTCAGGTCAATCTTACCAAATCACCACTCAAGGCTCTCCTGGGGTAGCCGGTGGAGGGTGTACGCAGACATGTGAAACGCCTGATCGCATTTATATTTACTGCTCGCAGGATATCTATTGCACACTCTTGGTGATCCCCCTTGGTCTCCCTTGATCTTCTGAAGGCTAAGTTGACTTGGATAATGGTCAACGAATGTTTCACCGCTATTCTTTAAGACAGGATGGTATATTTTGAAAAAACCTGGGAACCTTGGATGCAATATCTTTCAGCATCATCCTTGGATGGAGGATACTTGACATGGGATGTCGATAAACATAAACCGTCTTGCTCCCTGCACCCGACTGTTGGTCGGACCCTTCTTCAACAAGCGTCCTTTGTTTCTTCCTTTTTTCTTTCCTTTACTTCCCCTATCTCTATTCTCACTCTTCCCTTTCTAGTTTAACTCGCCTCCTCTTTCCCTTCCCTGGATTTATCTTCTATCTACAGGTTCCTAAGGGACCCCTTTGGTTACCATCAACAGAGATTTATTTTTCTTATTGGAACATTGTATTCTGCGCATTGCCTGTTCCGGCCCGAATGGGCTGCAGTTTGTATGGGATGGAGGGGGAGCATAGATGTATATCTTCTCTGTACTGATTTGTAATTTCTTATGAAAAACCGAATAAACACTATTGGAAAACAAAAGCCATCTTCACTAAAACTGGCAAAAGGCTATATGTTATATCATCTTATAAAAATACATTAGATCAGATTATTTGTTGTATGTACTGGTATATCCTGTAATTTCTCAAGGCTGTGCTGGAATGTGCTGGAATGTATGTTAGTGATATATAAAAGGAACCATAAGTGTAATAAAAACTAGTGCTTTAATTATTTTAATAGAGCCATCTGTATTTTAAACTGTTCCCTAAGGGAATGCATCAGTGATTATTTAAGTGGCATATAGCATTTTTTAAAGCTATGATAATGAAAGCACATGCTGGGACAACCGCTAAGTGAAATTACTTTTGCTGATCACATACTTACCTAAGTGGTTTTGCGTCCTGATACTAGGAATATGCTGTGGTTGCCTTCTTTTGATGCTTGTGTGTCCAGGCCATCCCAGTTTAAAGGATATGTGAAATTTCCGATAAAGTACACTTATCCAGTCTCCACTGCCACTGGTCACAACTGGGTTCTTCTTCTGATTCTGGAGATGCTCAGGAGACTGTCCCATAGATGTCAAAGAAATAGCAGGTTGGAGTCTTGTTAGCGTCAGGTTGACTGGAAAGTTAAAAGTTGACAGCCCCCCCCCCCATCCCCGCCATGTATTCCAGACTCCACTGACCCTCTGTGTTCAATAAGCAGCAGGACAGCCCCTTGGCATGGGACCCAGAAGCTACCAGCAATCACTGTGGTAGAGGTGACTACTGTAGTGATTTCCAGCTTCCACGGAATTTAGGTTTAAAGTGTAACTAAAGGCAAAACTTTTTTCCTTGCGTCAACATGGCAGCATACATGTGGTAGTATAATACCATGGATTGTCACCAGGAAAGGAAAATTACAGTGAGCATTTGATCCAATTTTCAGGTTTTTTTTCATTTTGGATAGGGTCAGGGAGGGTTATAATCCCTGTCCATTTTTTTGTTTTTTGTTTGCCATCTGTGTCCCATAGGAGAGATTTCCCTTCCCTTCCTGTTTCATCACCAAAAGAGAGGAAGGAATTCCTTCCAAATTGAGATAATCCTGGAATGTCACTAGAACTAGCGTCCCATTAGAAGATTTTTTCTCTGTTACTGTGTTGGTGTCAACCCAAAATTTGGGATTTCCTTTCACTTTCAATGATAATAGTAAAGTTTTTGCCCTTAGTTAGGCTTTAGTTACACTTTAAAGTGGAGTTCCACTCACGCTGTCAAAAAATAAAAGTCAGCAGCTACAAAAACACACACTCACCTGTCCCTCGGTCTCGCAGTGTGTCCCCTGCAGCCCGTTTTATGTCTTCCATCCCTGGGTGCTGGCATCTTCAGTGTGGGCACCAGGCTGTGACAGCTTGCGGCTTCATAGCTGGGTGCCCACTGCGCATGTGCAAGAAGCGCTGCACTTTGTGAATGGCCCAGTAGTCTTCTGGGACCTGTCACGTGTCCCAGAAGACTATGGGGAGGGGGGGGGGGACAACGTCCGCTTCCGATCACCTAGGCAATCGCAGCGGAAGCAGGAGCGTGTACCTGTAAAATTTGGGTACCCGCTCCCCAAAGGTGCCAATCCTTAATGGGGAGCGGGGGACAAAGGCTTAAAGTTTTGGGTGGAGCTCCGCTTTAAGTACTACTGTAGGTATTTCTCCAAGTATTTGCTGCCTGACTTCGGGGAATTATATGACACAGTATTGTAGTGAATTGAGCTCAGAAACACCACCAGATTGGTTTGTGGTTACAATAAATCCTTGTGATCTAACCTTTTATTCACAATCTGTACAATACTTGAGGGGGCACTGCAGTAGTAATTGCCTGCAGCACTTCCTTTTCAACATTTCGTCATGTGAGAATTAGAACGGCAAATACATTTTCTAACCAAGTGCATGTCATCCTTTACCGGTAGAGAGATCTTCCTCACTACAAGATATGTCAGAGGTGTTTCTGCAGCCGCTGCTGGTAATTGGCTCTACAGCTGGTATTTCTTCCTATTTAGCAGTGCCAGTCTCAATAATAACATTTAAATTTCACTTGACAGAAAAAGGGTACAAGACTTCCACCCACTCAATGTTCCCCGAATCAATACTAATTGGAATAAGCTGTCCTTCCTGTAGCACACAGACAAAACATTGAGGTGATGGCAAACAAAAAAAGCTATTTTCACTTTTCATAAAGGTGTTTTCCTTGGAAAAAAAAAAGTAAGGCGATTTTCTGAGATGAAGGTAGCAGCTGAAATATGATATGATGCAGGAAATCTAAGGACCCTCATCTAGTGTGAGCACTCGGCATTTCCCATGCAGAGATATCGATCTGTATGGTAAGGGCATTTTCACTGCTCACTGACACTTGTTTAAAGTGTGAACAAGGCTGTATTGGCTTGTTTTCCATAGAGATCAATATTGTCTATTTTGGCATCTTTTAAAGTTGCAGTCATCACTGAGCGTGTACTAGTGTAGAAGATGGTATGTGTATATCAACATACAGTTTTTTAGCCAATTAGTTATATCCCAGGGAGTATTACTGACGGATACATTTTAAGTAGGGGAAAAAAGTGATCCAAGAGAGAGAATTTTAGTATTCTTCTTTTTTTTTTTTTAACATAAAGGGTTGTTTGAAGAACTGCAAGACACAAGGAACAGAGGGTGCACCAGCCTAGCGCATTATCTCAGCAGTACCTTTAAAAACAGATATATACTCACAAGCAACATAGATTTAATGGCACATCGATCAAACAATGAATAAGAACGACCTGGTTCCCTGTACAAATCCATTTAGAGGATAGGTGATCCAAAACGCTGACTCGTTTTGAGGGGTGATCCCCTCTTCTTCAAAGCCTCAGAGGTGGCTCTTTATTTTAACACCCCCCCATATTCACCTATGTGTCCATGCACACTAAGGCGTTTACAGGAGTTTAGAGGCAAAAAAAAAGCCATCATTTGTGCATTCAAGAGAGGAGCATTCTGGTGGCTTGTTTCAAAACGCGTGTAAATGGGCCTAAGCACTAGGCTCGTTTAGCGCTTGAGCTTTTGGGCATTTTTTTTATTTCTGTGGCCAAAATAAATTATTATTTAGATCAGTTAAATAAATACCCAAGTGCTTGATGTGCCTAAAAGCATTTGCAAAAACACAGCTTATGCACGTTTTTTAAGCATTTACAAAAGCCTCAATGTGCATGAAGGCTAACAATGATGCTTATTTGGTGCCTTTTGATCTGATAAATAAATAAATGGGTTCTGCTATATCTGTTTAATAATTGCAAAACATAACCTGTTGATTCTAAAAGACTTGTCAGCTAATAACTTCTTGTACTCTCTGCCTGTGCTGTATTCTTATCAGTTAAACCATTCCCTTTATATTGTGGAGTAGTTTATAGTCCTGTCCTATGGTGACAATTCTGCTTCTAAATAGAAATGGTATGGTAAATTAGCATTGTCACCCTAGCACAGGAGGTATGTTACTGGCAGGATCACCAGAAAAATGAAAGAAAAAAAATGTGTTGGACAATCTGTTAATGTGTTCAGGTCCACCTATCAGTTTTTGAGGCAGACATGATCAGATCCATTCACCCTTTTGGACTGACAGGTGTAAAAGGAATTTTGTCTGTTTATACCTTCTGACCTCTGATCCGATCTGTTGAAAATGTAAAAAAAAAGAAATATATCTGTCCTCCTCCATCTAGGCAGATCAGATCAGAGGGCAGTTGGGTGTAAACAGACAGCTGGTCTGTTTACACCCTGCCAACCATAGAGCAGGGTGGCCCTGTCTGTGTTCACTCTGCATAAATTGAGCAGACACGGACTTGTCTTCCCCTGTTCTGTTCTGATCAGCAGGGGATCAGTGGACAGATCCCCTGCTGATCATAACAGAGTCCTCCCATTGTGAAAGGGGCCTAAGCCCTCATTCACATCAAGCCTGACTTTGAAATTGTGTGACTTACAGTGAAGTCGCACGATTTCAAAGTTGGGGGGATCTGCCGATTTCAGGTACGATTTGGAAGACATCTGATACAGATGTCTATGCAAATCGCACCAAAAGTAGTGCATGTACTACTTTAGAAATCAGTGCGGCTCCGACCAAGTCGGAACCGCACCGATATGACCGCTCCAATTGCGGAAAACAGGGTGCGACTTGGCATGCAAGTCGCAGGGCGTGCAAATCGGATGCCAAGTCGCACTGATGTGAACGGGGGGTAAAGATTGCACTAGTAAAGGTATACAGGTGTACATAAAGTGAAATCAAAGGCAATTAAAAAAAATAACAAACACATCTTACTTACCTGTTCTGTGCAGTGGTTATGCACAGAGCAGTCCTGATCCTCCTCTTCTCAGGTCCCCAGCTGGCAGTCCTGGCCCCTCCCTCCTGCCAAGTCCCCCCACAGCACCCAAGCAGGCTTGCTCCCGAGCCGCTGCTCTGCGTGTCCATTCACACACAGAGCTGTGGCTTGGCCCCACCCCTTTCCCTCCTCATTGGCTTACTGTCTGTGATTGACAGCCAGTGGTTCCCACTGCTGTCTCAGCCAATGAGGAGGGAGAGTTGAGGCCCTTGGGCACATCACTGAATCCCAATGGGGCTCAGGGGGTTGGGGGGTCTGCTGCACACAGAATAGAATAGAATGCATGAAGGTTAAAAAACCTTGGGCCTTTACAACCACTTTAAAACAACCCAGTCTCCACATCAAAATGTCAAGCTATAAAGCTGAACTTCAGCAATTATGTATTTTGCAAATTTAGTTTGGGCAAGCTTGGTAAGTATGCATATAGTATGTGATCTGATTGGCCTCTGTGGGGGCTGTAAATCACTGTAGTAGCCTGAGCTACTACAGTGATGGTGGCGATCTTCTTTAAATAGTAACCACATGGGGCGCTTGCTTTGGCACAGCCACCATTCAGAACATGCCTTGCATTTTTCTCAATTAATGTAAAGCTTTCTGGAATGAAAATTACATATACTGTTAGAAATTCCTTCCTTCGAGAAAAACAAATTACACCCTGCACCTAATTTTCCCATCACTATGACCAAAAACAAACATGATTTGACCCCACTCATGATTAGAAAATTGAACAAATGTTCTTAAAACAAGAAAAAAATACTGAACTTCTGCTAGTGTATATAGCCAGTTGTTTTTCCATCTCTAAGTGTAGAGGTGACAGTTAATGGTAGACAATTGTCACCAGACCATTCCGATCTCATATCTAAGTGCACTGTCATACCGCCAAACATCACCTGGCTCACTGATCTTGGGGAGAGAATCGATTGGCCATGATGGATTTTTCTATCCAAGCATTATTGTTTCTCCAAGGATGATCTGGTGCTGCCAATGTCCTACTCTTCTCCTGCCCTTCTAAGACAACATAAGCTCCCAGTCTTTGCCTTTTGGAGCTTGCGTGTTCTGAAAAGAGTTTTTCAAAGACTGATCTTTCTACCTCTGTTTTGTGCAAGCATTTCTGGCCTACATCTGGTGTCTACTACAAACCCAACAGAGTTAGTAAGATTTCAATGAATATATTTTTGTGCCTCATCCTAAGATTTCAGCAGGTAGAAAGAACCTACAAATGTGTATATGATACACAGTCATGAATTTATGAAACAGAATGTGTTTGGATGAAATTTTAAAATCCAGATTATTTGTTATAAAGGCTAGTTTTTGAAGCAAAGGGTGGTAACTCAAGGCAGATGCAGATTTTTCTTTTATGTTGGCCCTATAATCAGAATAATTGTACAGTAAGATGTGTTCAGACAATGTGGCTTGTTTCTCAAAGGTGTGTAGAGTAAAGATGCATAAAATATTTAACAAGGTTTTATAGAATATACTATATACTTGAACTCACTGAAGTCCATTTAATGCCTACCAGTGTTTTAACCTAATGCTCTCTCAAGTGAACCAGGAGATTTTACATTTTTTTTCATGCTCCAGGTGAGCTCAGTTCACAGTGATATAGCCTCTCTTCCACTCTTCCAAATTTCCATTGATTAGCTGACTGCCTGCTTGTAGTATAGCCATCTACAATGGGGATGCTAACAATGTGTCAGAGCCTTGAAAATTCTTGTTTTTGGCCTGTAAACATTATGATTCCCCTATTCTGTTACATTTTATCCACAAGAAGAGAGAGAAAACTAAATATATTGCCAACTGACAGTGGTGGCTTGATGGCATCAAAGTACATTGTATGTACATATTCTTAAAAAGCAATAAAAGAGCTTTAAAACAAGTCATCACTGACCTCCATAGCAGCAGGCACCATGGAGCAGTTTATCCTCAAACTTTACAGCCAAAACACGCACTGTTTTCTCAGCAGCTCCAACTTCCCATGCCCCTCCCCCCCTTCCCCAGTAATTACTTGAAAGCCTACCAGCCTTCTAATGTAAACACAAAGCAGGAGCTGGGCCAGAAGGCTGCCAGTTCCCTGTTGGTAGGTGGAGTAAGATGAACTAAAACTACTGACAAACTGGCTAGAAGTGACTGCTGTGCCGCTGCTATGAACTTTGAGAATGAGTTACTCCACATTGCCTTCAGCTACAGAGGTCAGTGAGAGCTTGTTTTAAAGTTAGTTTACTGTTACTGCTAATGATATGTAAATGCTTAAAGTGTTACTATACCCAGGACCCTGCATTTTCTATATCTGGTCTCCCACAGTACACAGAACGTGGAAGTGCAATTATTTTAGTAAATAGAAACTGATGAATACCTTTTATCATCAGCAGTATATAGCAGTCTTTTGACATATCAGTGTCCAGCCGAGCACTGGTTAAAACAAGAAGGAGGAGTTTTCATTTTGCTCTAGGAGGATGCAGAACCCCTGACCTCTGTCTGGACAGTGCTGATTGGCCCTGTGCTGATCACATGAACTCTCCCAAGAAAAAAAAAACCTCTCTAGTAATACACACCAAACTGAGAATGTGCAGAGTGACTCCACAGGATATGTCTTATCAGGAGATAAGAGGGGGAAACTAGAAGAAGGGAAGGATCAGTGAAGTCAGGATCAAGCAGAGTTTTTATACAATGCTGAGGATTAACCCCTTAGTGAGTATATCAAGCATGCTTTACTGCATATACAGACTGATTTTACTGTTGTGGATTTAGTAACACTTTACATGCCCATAGCCTGGCCACAGGTTTACTTTACATTGTATCTTTGCATTCTGCATAATATATAATAATAAATTATGAATGGAACAGGGACAATAAGATGTCCTTATATGACTGGGGTATGTGCAGATTTAGGAGATCACGAGTTGAGATTTTGCTGTTGAAATACTTGAGATAGATAAAAATTACTGTTAGGTTATTTTAAGGCATAGTTCAAAAAACTGCCTGTGCAGGTAAGGGGTGTCTGTGAATGGAGGAGGAACTGTTTAACGCCAGGACATTTACCGCCATTCACAGAATGTGATGCACTGTGGGAGTCTAATAAGATTAGTCCTGTGAATGGCAGAGTGGCGAAGCTTTTCTCAGTAGCAACCTCGGCTGTTCATTTTCATGGCACAGGAAGACGGTGACTATGAAGGAGATGCTGCAAGGAAGAGTTTTAGCAAAAGCAAACACCTGTAGATAATGAGATACATACCATTACACATAACTAATGTGTTTGGTGTTGTGTCCCCCCCCCCCCCAAAAAGATTAAAATAAACTTCAACTTTATGCAAACTGGGTTTTTTGTAAACGCTTTCCTCCTAGCAGGAAAAAAGAAGCTTCAAAAATGCTGCGTTTTTGCAAATGTGTATAGGCACGCCAAACACTTGGGCATTTGTATTTATTCTGACCACTGAAATTAAAAAATGCTCAAGCACTAAACAGGCCTAGCGCTTAGGCACTTTTAGATGTGTTTACACGTGTTTAGACGCGTCAGGAGTTTTATCTGCCCAAAAGCTCCTCTCCTGAACGTGATTTTGGTGTGTTCAGATTGCTGCCCCTAATCACCCCTGCTTCTAAACTACTCTAAACGCCTATGTGTGCATGGACACATAGGCTAACATAGAGGGCATAATGGCAGAAATAAGGGGCAGAAAAAGAACAAAAAGTCATACACCCTTAAAACAGGCATTTGACAGCTGCAGTGTTCATGAGGCCTTAAGCTATGGTTCAAACTGGTGCGGAATTCGCAGCGTTTTCAGTGCAAATTCCGCACCGCATCACAATCCCACCCCGTTCATACGAACTAATGCGGGTGTGTATGGTAAGCTAACAACACCCAGACATCGGTCCACAAAACGTGGTGCAATGTGCAGAATCAGATTGCATAGGTGTGAATACCTATGCGATCTGATGCTAGTGCGGACTAAAAAAGGGTCCTGCACGTTTTTGCTGCAGGTGCAGTGCGAATAGAGCCATGCAAAATGTATGGCTCTAATCGCAACGCGTTCAATGTGCATGTGATTTGCACAGGAATGCGGTGTGGTTCCTGTGCAAATCACATGGGATTTACCACACCGCTGTAGTGTGAACTTAGGCTAACTCACATTTTGGTTGAAAATGCCAGTTCAAAAAAAAAAAAAATCCAATATCACAGCACAGTGGCTAAATGGTTACCACTTCCGCCTGGCAGTACTAGGGTCATTGGTTCGAATCCCAGCCACGGCACCTCCTGCCTGGAGTTTGCATGTTCTCCCTGTGCCTGCGTAGGTTTTCTCCAGGTACTCTGGTTTCCTCCCACACTCCAAAGACATGCTGGTAGGGGAATTGGATCCTGTCTAAATTGTCCCTAGTATGTGTATGTATGAATGTAAGTTAGGGACCTTAGATTGTACACCCCTTGAGGGTTAGGGACTGATGTGAATGTACAATATATATGTAAAGTGCTGTGTAAATTGATGGCGCTATATAAGTATCTAAAATAAATAAATTAGGCTATATTCTGGCAGGTTGAATCCAAGGAATGAGAATGGCTGTAGGTAGGACAGATTAGACAGAAATGTCAGCAGGGAGATCTCACCTCTAAAGTCCTTGAAAGATATGGGTAGCCAGTCAATGATTCAAGCCACCACCATCTCTCTATTGCCGAACAATCATCCTTTCCTTCTCCTGTGTCTGCCTCAGCTTAATAGCGATGAGAATAACAAATACGGTCTTGCAGAGGAAATGATTATCCTTTATGCAGTTACAGCTGCATACAATATCCAAGAGAAGTTGCAGTACCACCATTGCAATGCTCTTTTCTTTATCGGAACAACGTACTAACATAACAGGCAATATTTCATCTCTATGTGAGTCTTAATAAAAGTATATGTTTGACTTGAAAAGACCCATCGGGGCTGAAGTGTTGTCTATTATGCCTGCACCCCCTTTCCTATTATTAGGCCACATAGCTCATTTAATATCATTTCTTTCTGTCTACAGTTTCAGGTATTATTAGTGCAATAATACCGCTGTACTTGCCCACACACCCTTTTATCTGATGTATTATTACAAAGATGTTAAAGGACCCTAAATCCTTTAACAGTGGGAAATCTTAAACACTCTTTAGTAAGTTTATTCATTGTGCTCTTATTCCTCCATCTCCCCGCTCTCAGATGTACACAACATAAATATGAGAAAATGCTCCCAGGTTAGAGCAGATAAAGCAAGAATGAAGTGGGAAAGAGAGAGTTCTTAGTACACAGTGTATATGGGGTAGAGTCATTTCATCTTAATTAGGATCTGTCTACATTATTCCCATGTGCGACTATTATAAATCTTCAGGAGTAAATGAAGGCATTTAATCACAGCTGTATTGATGGGTCCCTATAAAAAGAATAAAAAATACAGATCTGCTCAGAAAGATTGCACAGTATATCCTACAGATAGAAAAACACATTAATGGTTAAAAGCAAGGGCTACACAAGCAATTAAAGGCATAGTCCCCATTTTGAAAAAATGAAATATATGTGCCTACATTAATAAAGTCAAGCGTGCATTTATTACATTTTTGGATTGGATCCCGCAGAGCATTGCAACAGCTATCAGTGGGTTGTGGATGCAATGTACAATCTCCTGCAGAATCTTCCCCTAGCCCTTTAGTATTGACCTTTGGTATGGGGCTGTAGAAAGTTGACAATGGAGTACAATTGTGGTCACGGCACTTGTGCTTGACTGCAAACTATGAATTCTTCTAGCAGTGGTAGATGGGGATTGTAGTCTTTCAATTCACACATCTCTTTGAATGGATGACTCAGCTCTGCAAGCCAAAAACAAATGTAATACATTAGCAGGGGTATCAAACACCTTTCATCATGGGATGAATCAGCATTATAGTTGCCCCCAAAGAGCCGATTGTATCTGTAAGACTATAGAAATGTATCTTCTCTTTATCATAGTAAATAATTGCCTCTGCGTTCAATTATTACTGATTTTAGTAATAAGAATTCGGCTCCATGTACACTGCAACTGATAAACTCACATTTAGGGAGCTTTTCTGCGTTTTTTTCAGCAGCCCCTGAACTCTCCCTAATGTTTTCCTATGTGTCCATGTGCACATAGTCGTTTAGAATCGTTTACAGTAGTTCTTTTTAACGCACCAAACTTGCGTTCAGGAGTAGATTTTATCAGCGTTTCAAAAACCAAACGTTTGCTAACCGCGTTTAAAAGCGTTTTCATTCGGAATTTTTTTTTTAACTCTTCCATTTCCAGATGCTGTCCAGAGCCTTTTTTATCATGAAAAATGCATACAAAGTGTTTTCCCGGTACTCAAATGGACCTGGTACACCATACTTTGAGGTTTCACATGAAAGAAAATATGCTGCAATAATTTCTGCACAGAAATGAGCTGGAACACATCCAAACACCACAAAAAAAAGACAGCTAATCTTAACAAATACTGCTCTCTCTGCTTCTGCTCTCTCTATTTCTCTCAAAATGTCTAAAATAGTTAATTTTTTACTGTTTTCCAGTGCATTCTGGGCATTTTCGAAGGTCTCCTGAGGTTATCTTTAAAAAACACTTCTAAACGCAAACACGGATAAATGCGTATAAATGCGGTATGCAAACAGACGTTTTTGAACCTACATTTTCCAGCAGTCAGTTTCCATCGTTCAAAAGTGTCCTGTGTACATGGGGCCTTAAGGTGTAAAGGGCAGGTGCAGATCAGCATGCAGCCCACTCACACTCCTCTGGTAGACGATGCAAGCTTGAAATTGAGGATCACGCACCGCTGGTATCATCCACAAGAAGCTTTATTGGCATCTGCTGTGAAAGAACATGGGTCTGCTATGGTGTTCTGTCTGAGCAGTCTCCAATAAAGTTTCATGTGGATGATATGTGCAACCCTCCTTTTCAGCTGGTATAGAATTGTATTATTCCCATAATAATTATAAGCAGATGTCCAGAGCTCCCCTTATGTCAAGATCCCCCCACCACCATCAGAAGTCAAAAGCCCCCTGTCACAGAAACCACTGTGACTTGGGCCCCTGGAGGGACCTGGGAGCCAACCTCCTTCCCACTGACTATGGACCCAGGACTAAGGAGACCCCCCCTCTTGGGGTTACAAGGAACCTTTTCCCCAAGAGGAATATATCACTTCCCTGGGCACTTGACTGGCTGTGAATTATACTAGCTACCCTTTCCATGCAAGGGCTGGAGGGACTGTTTCTGGGACCCCTAGGCATACTGGGCATAGTAGAACTACACCCTGTTCCAAATTATTATGCAAATTCTATTTAAGTGTCACAAAGATTAAATATTTTGTTTTTCAGTATAACTCATGGATGGCATTGTGTGTCAGGGCTCTTTTGATCACTGAAAACAATCTCGGACACCTGTGATAATTAGATTGGCCGGTGAGCCCAATTTAAGGAAAAACTACTAAAGGAGGGTGTTCCACATTATTAAGCAGAACACCATTTTCAAGCAATATGGGGAAGAAAAAGGATCTCTCTGCTGCCGAAAAGAGTGAAATAGTTCAATGCCTTGGACGAGGTTTGAAAACATTAGATATTTCACGAAAACGTAAGTGTGATCATTGCACTATTAAGAGATTTGCGGCTGATTCAGAGCACAGACGGGTTTGTGCAGATAAAGGCACATTGAGGAAGATTTCTGCCAGATCCATGCATCGGATCAAGAGAGCAGCTACTAAAATACCATTACATAGCAGCAAACAGATATTTGAAGCTGCTGGTGCCTCTGGAGTCCCACGGACATCAAGGTGTAGAGTCCTCCAGAGTCTTGCAACTGTGCATAAACCTTCTATTCAGCCACCACTAACAAATGCTCACAAGCAGAAACGGCTGCATTGGGCAGAAAAATACATGAAGACTAATTTTCAAACAGTCCTGTTCACTGATGAGTGCTGTGCAACCCTGGATGGTCCAGATGGATGGAGTAGCGGATGGTTGGTGGACGGCCACCCTGTTCCAACAGGCTGTGACGTCAGCAAGGCGGTGGTGGAGTCATGTTTTGGGCCAGAATCATGGGAACAGAGCTGGTCGGCCCCTTTAGGGTCCCCGAAGGTGTAAAGATGACCTCTGCAAAGTATGTGGAGTTTATGACTGACCACTTTCTTCCCTGGTACAGAAGGAAGAACTATGCTTTCTGTAATAAAATCATCTTCATGCATGACAATGCACCATCTCATGCTGCAAAGAATACCTCTGCATCAATGGCTGCTATGGGGATAAAAGGAGAGAAAGTCATGGTGTGGCCTCCATCCTCCCCTGACCTCAATCCTATTGAGTACCTTTGGAGCATTCTCAAGCAAAAGATCTATGAGGGTGGGAGGCAGTTTACATCCAAACAGCAGCTCTGGGAAGCTATTCTGACATCTGCCAAACAAATTCAAGCAGAAACTGTCCATAAACTCACAAGTTCAATGGAAGCAAGACTTGTGAAGCTGCTATCAAATAAGGGGTCCTATGTTACAATGTAACGTGACCTGTTAAAATGTTTAAAAAGTTAAAATGTTGTTAAAAGTTTGATTTTAGCTTTTGATTTCAGTAAATATGCTGCAAACACAACAAATGACAATTTTCAGTTCTTTACAATCTATAAAGTGTTTTGAAACTTACTGTGCGTAATAATTTGGAACATTGCATTGTAAGTGTTTTATGTTTAAAAAAATATACTGTTATCATTAGTGCAGGCTCTCCCCGCTCCAGACCATCCTGAACTCAGCTGCCAGACTCATCCACCTCACCACCCGCTCCACCTCTGCCACCCCCCTCTGCCTCTCCCTCCACTGGCTCCCGATTGCCCAACGCATCAAATTTAAACTCCTAACCCTGACCTACAAAGCCGTTCACAACACTGCCCCTGACTACCTCACCAACCTGATCACCAAGTACCACCCTACCCGTACCCTTCGCTCCTCACAGGACCTCCTTCTATCCTGCTCCCTGGTCTCCTCCTCCCATGCACGACTGCAGGACTTCTCCAGGTCCTCCCCCATCCTCTGGAACTCACTGCCCCAATCCATCAGACTGTCGCCTTCCCTATTCACATTCAGGCGCTCCCTCAAAACCCATCTCTTCAGGGAAGCCTACCCCACCCTCACCTAACGGCCATCCTCCCTCATTCCTCCCACCACTTCATCCCCCTCAGCCACTTCCTACTGTACCTTTACCCCCTCCCTCCTAGATTGTAAGCTCGTAAGAGTAGGGCCCTCTTACCCCTCGTACGTTGTTTGTTGTTGTACTGTGCCATGTATTGTCCCCCCTATTGTACAGCGCTGAGCAAACCCTTTGGCGCTATATAAACTCGTAGTAATAATAATAATAAGTAATAATAATTAGGAGGTTTGTTCAATAAAATTTGCATTGTACTCTTAATAGTTGATAACATGAGAATTGTGCTGACTGTTATTTACATCAATTATTTAGGTAAATGAGAAAAATATCATTTGCATAATAATTTGGAACATGATGTATGTGCAGGGTGTAAATTCCAGCATATGAGGGGTTAAGAAACTTTATTTTCTGTGACAGGTTTCATGGCATCAACTATTGTTTGCTATTTTCGGTTTAGGTGATAAGGTCTCACTTTGTTTAATCACCTCCAGAGTCCAGACTGCTAGGTGCCGGGAAGCAATCCATTGTTTTCTTGTGTTTGGTTGTTTATTTATGTAATGTCATTTTCTCCTGGGACTTGTAGTGTGGCCCATACCTGTCTAGGGGGAAGGTTTTTGTGTATAATTGTAATAACCCCTGTATATTGCCTGCATATTTTTCTCAGGCAGGGTAGGGATTGTGGGCCACACCCTGGCTGATTATTCGTAAATATAGGGATTGGTAAATTTGGAGCATTTCAGTGCACAGAATTGATGCTGCAATAAAAAGAAGCCTCTTCTGTTCTTTTCATGTAAACATTCTGTACTTGAAATATTATAAGAGACTGTATATGTTACATGAGACATGTAGCGCAATACAGAATCCATTGTATGTGAGGTTGTTGCTAGGATACTAGAGGAATCATATACAAATTCTCTGATCCCTCGCTAACTGAGCTCGCTCTGCAGAAGATGACAGACACAGCAGACAGTTGGAGAATTCCCCTTTTATCAAGTGTTGAGTATGAATGAATCGGACAAGCCTAACTGGGGATGACCCGGAGAGGTATGTCTGAAGATCTCGGAGGAGGGAGCAGGATCCAGAGCAACAGCAGCTGCTATGGCAACAGGTTAGTTTAAATATTTAACTCCTACACATCCAGTGGGATATCATACAGCTAGTGCTGGTACTGAGGTGGGAAGGTGAAGGCTATATGTGTCTAGCAGTGTAACGTGGATATCAGATTTTAGAAGGTGTCACTGGGTTTGGGTCAGCCCGAGTGTAGTTTGCCAGTGGGGTTCCCTCAATGTTAGGTACTTAATGTTTACTGTCGTATTGGAAGATTGCTACAGTGCTGCTGGCGTATTTAATAGAGTCATACGGGTACAAGTAATGAGGATACATAAAATGGGAAAATCCACTGGTCTCATTGTATTGCTAGGGTTGGATTCAAGGGGTATTTGTGCTTGCTAAAAAAATTGTTGTAACAGTTCCTTAGAATCTGAACTCTTGCACTTGTTTACCATGAGCCCATTCAACACAAAACTGTGGTGTAATTCCCCCTCCTGGGAAGCCCTGGGGTACAGCTGCCCAGTGATATGAATGGTTGTACACCGCTAGACTTGGGTATATGCTGGTCTCCTAGATTGTAAGTTCGAAAGAGCAGGGCCCCCGAACCCCTCGTGTATTGTATTGTTACTGTCTTGTCTCATGTTCTGTCCCCCTTGCTATTGTACAGCGCTGAGCAAACCCTTTGGCGCTATATAAATACAGTATAATAATAATAATAATACTATCGTAAACGCTCGTATGGTGTACAGGCATATTATGAAAATGTGCTATATTTATTCATTTCAGCTACTTATATAGCGCTGTCAATTTACGCAGCGCTTTACATATATATTGTACATTCACATCAGTCCCTAACCCTTAAGGAGCTTAAAATCTCAGGTTCCTAACTCACATTCATACATACACAAACGGGGTGCAATTTCAACAGGATCCAATTAACCTACCAGCATGTCTTGAAATGTGGGAGAAAACCAGAGTATCCAGAGGAAACCAACACAGGCACAGGGAGGACAGCCCCAGTGCTTCTAGGCAGACGTGCTAACCACTTAGCAACTATGCTATTTGAGTGTATATCACATGTGTACCAAAGTACAGCCATGCACAGCCATTCATGTCACCCCTTTCAGTAAATATTAAATCATATAGCACAATCTATAGTCTCTATAAATGTATGATATATTGTGTGTATATATATATATATAATTATTATCATTATACAGGATTTATATAGCACCAACAGTTTGCACAGCGCTTTACAGAATGAAGGTAGACATTACAGTTACAATACAATTTGGTACAAGAAGAAACAGAGGGCCCTGCTCGTTAGAGCTTACAATATAGGAATATTTATATATATATATACACTGTATACTATATAAATTAAAATCTATACACATTTTTATGTATATAAATGTTACAGAACTATAACTAACTAGTTATGGTTATTCACAAACACTGTTTGGGATAACAATGAACATGTTAGGGTTTATTATTAAAGGATAAACACTGGGTTTTATAAAAGTGGGCATGCTTCAAAGAATACTTGTTTTATTGAAATGCTAGTTGCCTGGCTGTTAGGCTAACCCCCTGGCTCCAGTGTTTTGTAATGATAGTTGCCTGGCTCCTGTGCTAACCCCTGGCTTTAGTATTGTAAATCATTGACTAGGAAGAAGTGTGCCGATCAGCACTTCTGATTTCCCTAATTGGCATGCTTGTTTCAGTTTAGTATCTTAGAAAATGCTGATGCCAGAGGGTCATCATAATAGCTCTTTCTAGCATCTTTAGAAGAAGGCCGGCAATGGCCGTGGTTCCCTCATGACAGGTTTACTTAAAGTGGTTCTAAAGCCTAAACATTTTTTACCTTAAAGTGGTTGTAAACCTCAGACAAGAAATATGAACAAAGCATATCCCCCTATAGTGTGTATTTGTCTCAATCCAGAGCACTAAGTGTCATTTTTGTCTGCTGCTTTGTTCCTCTGCTATCAGAATGAATCACTTCTGACAAGTTTTCCTGACACCAAGAGAAAAATGGTGACAGGGGAGCGACCTCCAGCAGATTGACAGCCTCAGTTCTGTTCCTGTGTGCTTTGTGAAGGGGGTGGTTGTGTCTCTTCCATCCAATCAGCTCTCAGAACTCTCCTTACTGAGCTCTGCAGTGTGTGATTTCAATTATACACCCTTTTTTTCTGAACTCTCAGACAAGCTTTATAAATTTTGAATGGATGTAGAGAAGAGAATACTTCAGATAAACAGGTACAACGTATGTAAGAGGATTTATTACATCTCTGTGTACCACCGGAGGCTAGTCACTTCACTGGGTATATGTAAGGGTTTACAACCACAATGCATTTGTTGCATGAAGGTAAAAAATATTTAGGCATCAATATCCCCCCTCACCCCTATACTTACCTGAACCCTCATTCGATGCCGCACTGCGCCTGCCTGCAGCTCTTCTCTTCCCTCAATTCAAGATCTATTTGCCATTGCTAAGGCAACGGGAGCTATTGGCTCACACTGCTGTGAATCAAAGCTAGTGACGAGGGAGCAGGGGGCAGGGCCAAGTCCCAATGTCTGTGCCAATAGATGCAGACAGCAAGGCTTGGGAGCAAGCCCACACAAGTTCCCCCACAGAAAGTGGCTTTCTATGGGGAAACTTGCCTGAGAGGAATAGCCAGGAGCACTAGTGGGAGACCCAAGAAGAGGAGAATCTGCAATTCCACTGCACAGGGCAGGTAAGTATAAATCTGTTTATTATTGAAAAAATATATACATTTGCAATCACTGTAAGTAAGCCCAATAATAACCTATAGGAACCAATCAAATTTTGGTGTGCTAAAGACATTTTGATATGTTAAGAGACTAAACAGGAGCAAATAAGAGACATTCCTTGTTAGGATTTACATAATGTCTACTAAACCAGGCATGACAAACTCGAGTGAAAGAGTGGGTCAAATTGAGAGGACTAAATCTTCAAGAGGACTGCATTATGACTATTGGTGGTTGCACCTTCTGATTTCCAGAAAAATCATTATGACACTAGAGAAGGGAACATTTTAGTAAAGTTGCAACTCAAAACATTTAATTACCAAGAAAGGGGCTATGCAACATTTCTGGATGTACAAAATATGAGAGAAATATATTTATCTGCTCGAGATTCACTGGGGGCACATTACATTTTTCTTCTCTTTAAACCAATGAGAGCTGAATATGGTCCAATAAGCTCCAGTTTGCCATGCCTGCGTTAATGGGGTTTTTTTTGTTTTTTTTAATTTCATATGTGTATCTATAGGACTTTTTCACCTTCAGTGAATTGCCATTTAATAAACTCTTGCTTAGTGCAGTGTGTAATATACAGAGCACAGGGATTAAGACCATGTAATAAACAGAGAACAGGGATCAGGAAAGCAGAACACAGAGTGGAGGGGTCAGGAGGATGCAACCCACAGAGTGCAGGGATCAGGAGTGCTTAACACAACGAGTGCAGGGGTCAGGAGTGTGCAACACACAGAGTGCAGGGGTCAGGAAAGCAGAACACAGAGTGCAGGGGTCAGGAGGGTGCAACACACAGAGTGCAGGGGTCAGGAGTGTGTAACACACAGAGTGCAGGGATCAGGAGTGCTTAACACAAAGAGTGCAAGGGTCAGAAGTAACACACAGATAAGGTCTCATATGGGCGTACCTATCTGTACATTTGTGCCAGAGGTAGTTTTTTCCCACATTGCGCGGTTGTTCCATACATCCACGTGCAGGCAGTTCCATTCATATCTGTTGGGACGCAGTGGATGCATGGACACAACCATTGGTCCCAATTTGACAGTCATGTGGGTGCATGCTCCTTAAAGGGTAAGTTCACCTTTGGGAACATGTTTCATGTTCCACCCTTTTTTAGCATGGAACATGTTCCCACCGCTGCCCAATCCCCCACCCCCATCCTCAGTGTGACAGCAGTACGGGGAGAAGTTCCCTATACTAGCTGTCACTTTCTGAAAACAGCACGGATGGCCGCGAATGAATGAGAATGAATGAGAACTACAAGCCATTGCAGCTGTCGGCATGTAGTTCTCAATGAACTACCATGACGCTGTTGAGCACCGTGGTACTTCATTGAGTCTTCCAGTCAGACTGCATCTGCTTGCCTGTATGAGATGTACAGGCACTGTCAGTTTGCAGGAGTCCTGTATGGCACCAACAATCTGCACATGCACATTTTTACCTATAAAAAAAGGATTTTTTTTTTAAAGTGAGCTTATCCTTTAAAATGGAATCTCGGCTCAGCCATTCAAAGGACCGGAGCTAGCAAACCCGGAAGGAAGAACGGGGGCAGACATGGCTTCTTTCTTTCTATGGTAAGTATTTTATAATGTGTTAGTATGTGATGCATACTAGCACATTATGCCATTTCCTTGCAGGGGATTTTTCTTCTCTAAAAGGTTTACTAACGCTTTAACTCACACTGTCTACTTTTTTTTACATTTTATTGCATCACAGAGATTACAGGTCAATGACTGACCTTAGTTCACACTTCCTGAAGACTATGAACATTTCTAGCTGCCCAAGAAATTGATAAAACTATAAATATAAAATGTTGGCCTATCGAAGACATTGTACAAGTGTACACTGGGTGCTCATACTTGTCATTATTATCTTTTGCTATATTGTGGTGTGTAGGCATGGCAACTGAGCCTTCTAGTTGTCGACTGGATGAGAACAAAGTGTACAATGTATTCCAGCTCAATTGATATAAACCTACCTATCGATTCTGTGTGAGGTATTCAGAAAATCGCAAAAATACACTACTGTAGTAATGAGACTGGATATTGCTTTTTACATACAGATGAGGAAAGTTTGCTATATTTTACGTTTTTTTTGATGAGGGAAGCAATTGTTTACAAAAACGTTTAGCCTGCCTTTCCATTTTTATACTTTAATTGCCAAAAATATGTCTGGGGCCTGTATACACAAAACACCATACACTGCATCCTAATAACATATTCTTCTTATACTGAAATGCTGCTGTGGTAGTAATATTAAACACTCAGCATTTTTTAAGCCTAAAGCTGAAAAGGATGCAGTGGTTTTGCACAGAGCAGCCCTGATCCTCCTCTTCTCTGGTCCCCCGCTGGCGCTCCTGGCCCCTCCTTCCTTCAAGCAACTTTCTTTGGGGGCATCCAAATAGTCTTGCTCCTGAGCTGCTGCTCTGCGTATCCATTCACAATCTAGCATTGTTTGGCACGCCCTTGCTCTCTTCTCATTGGCTCACTGGCTGTGAATGACAGTAGCAGGAGCCAATGAGGAGGGAGATTCCCAGGAGAGAATCTGCTTTCGTGCACATCACTGGATTGAGAGGAGGCTCAGTTAAGTATTGGGAGGGGCTGGGGCTACTACACACAGAAGGTTTTTTTGTACCTTCATACATACAATGCTTAAAAGTAAAAAAAACTTTAGCCTTTACAACCAGTTGAAGTTTTGCCATAAAAAAAAATTATTTAGTGACATAATTTGCCTATAATGAAGTATGTCCCTTGTTGTGCAGGCAGCTGGATCCTGTAGAAATATTTCCCTCCTCCTCCTTCTCCTCCCTCCAATAAAGCATAGCACCACTCAACAGGGGAAGTTCTGCTTTAAGGCCTCGTCCCTAGCTCCATGTTAAGGATGGGCACCTTTGGGGTTTGAGGGGGAGAGTAGGTACCCAATTTTGACAGGTACCCGCTCCCACTTCTGCTGCGATTGCCTAGGCCAGGGGTCTCCAAACTGCGGCCTGAGGGCTGGATGTGGCCCTTTGCTACACTTTATCTGGCCGTTGGGGCACTATTCCTCCCACTGAGAACAAAAACGGGGCAGTACTTCTTCCCATGAAACCAATGATGGTGTACTATTCTTCCCACCATGACCAATTGTGGGGCACTACTCCTCCTCCTACTGACCAACAACCCTGAGGCCATGTTTATTCTTACTGAAGCTGGGGCCAGGATATTTTCTATCCTCACTAGCCCTAATCTGGCCCTCCTAAAGTCTGAAAGACAGTATACTGGCCCTTTGTTTGTAAAGTTTGGAGACCCCTGGCCTAGGCGATTGGAAGCAGAAGATTTCTTCCCTCCCTCTAGTCTGGGACACGTGACAGGTCCCAGAAGACTGCGGGACCATTCACAAGTCACAGCACTACTTGCGCATGCGCAGTGGGTACCCAGCTGTGAAGCTGCAAGCTGTCACAGCTTGGCTCCCACACATAAGATGCTAGCAAGAGAGGACAGCTGGTGAAACCGGCTGCGGTGAGTACAACACTGGAATGAGGGACAGGTTGATGTCAGTTTTTAAAAGTCATCAGCTACAGTTTTTGTAGCTGCTGACTTTTATTTTTTTAGATTTTGACTGAACCTCCGCTTTAAGAAATGTTCTTCCATTGCTTTCACTGCATGTAACATGATCTGTGAATAGGGGAGAGAATCTTGTGGCTCATCATCTTCCCCCTATTCACAGATGGTGTCATAGGCAGTGAAAGCAGTGGCAGAATGTGTATCATTCAAGGAGGAGGGGTAGGGTCCTTGTCAGGAACTTTTTTTATAGCTGTTTGCAGTTGGGTTATTCCAGTAGTGGCAAGACCAGCCTAAAGTGGTATACAATAAACATTCCCCAATAAACTATTTATTAAAATTCTTACCCCAGGAGTGGGAGGTGCTAAATGTCCTTAGACCTGTTGCCCCTCTTACAGTGGTAGTCATAGGTATGTCTTTACTGTGCCGTATGATCAATCTGCCTCCAGTTATATAAGCCGATGGCTTTTATAACTATTTATATCACACTGGGCAGAAAGTGAGGGAGGATGGATGGCCTATACATACATCCAGACATCGTATTCACCTTGAGGACCGTTGTAGTGATCTCTCATGCTGTTCTGCCTTGTTGCATTGTCTGTGATCAGTAGCTCATTGTTCTGTGGTTTGTGCTTTGCCTTTACCCTACATACAAATTTATTTCAT
The DNA here is from genome assembly GCF_062004578.1 of Staurois parvus. Taxonomy (NCBI): domain Eukaryota; kingdom Metazoa; phylum Chordata; class Amphibia; order Anura; family Ranidae; genus Staurois; species Staurois parvus. The sequence goes on from NW_028317819.1 coordinate 562,159, forward strand.
AATCTGTTCCAAGTACAGTAACACATAGCAACAATCCACAGTGGCTAAGTGGTTAGCACTTCTGTCTAGCAGGACCAGGTCACCAAATTGAATCCCAGCCACGGTACTACCTGCACAGAGTGTTCATGTTGTCCATGTTATGCTGGTAGGTAAATTGGCCCTAGTATGTGTATGTATGAATGTGCATTAGGGACCTTGTTGAAGTTCAAACTGAGTGTCAGAATGGGGAATAAAGGGGATTTAAGTGATTTGAACGTGGCATGGTTGTTGGTACTAGACGGGCTTGTCTTGAGTATTTCAAAAACTGCTGATCTACCTGAATTTTTATACACAATCATTTCTAGGGTTTACAGAGAATGGTCCGAAAAAGAGAAAATATCCAGGGAGCAGCAGTTGTGTGTACGAATGCCTTGTTGAGGTCAGAGGAGATGGGTAGACTGGTTCAAGATGATAAAAAAGCCACAGTAACTCAAATAACCACAAATGTTGCCTGGTCTGATGAGTCTTGATTTCACTTGCAACGTTCAGATTGTATGGTCAGAATTTGACATAAACAACATGAAAGCACGGATCCATCTTGCCTTATATAAGTGGTTCAGGCTGGTGGTGTAATGGTGGATATTTTCTTGGTACACGTTGGGCCCCCTAGTACCAACTGAGCATTGTTTAAATGCCAAGACCTGAGTATTGTTGCTGACCATGTCCATCCCTTTATGACTACAGTGTACCCATCTTCTGACGGCTGTTTCCATCAGGATGATGCCCCACGTCACAAAGCTCAAATCATCTCAAACTGGTTTCTTGAACATGACAATGAGTTCACTGTACTCCAATGGCCTCCACAGTCACCAGATCTCAATCCAATACAGAACCTTTGGGATGTGGTGGAACAGGAGATTCACATCATTGATGTGCAGCCAACAAATCTGCAGCAACTGTGTGATGCTATCATGTCAATATGGACCATGAAGGCAAAAGGGGGTCCAACCCGGTACTAGCAAGGTGTACCTAATAAAGTGACCAGTGTGTGTATATATTTACATAGACGTTACCTGTAATAAATAAATAACCAGGGTTTAACTTAAAGGTTAGATCGTGATCCACAACTGTAGGTACTACACTGCTTTTCTTTCTCTTTTTCAATATATAAGCCTGTTGGGCCTCATTTACACAGATGCATTCAGGAGTCCAGTGTAAATTGCAGGCACATTTCCGTACTGGGAGGGACAGCTCCAGCATACAGCAGCCTATAGTTATGATTTCTGCTTATGTGTGTTCAGGGATTTACTCCCATGTGTGAATTTATTCAAGCATAATTTATACCTGTGAACAGCTAGCGTGTAGGCAGGTTGCCTACTGTAGGAATTTAGTTATGGCTGCCTCACCCGGGGGAAGCAGTTGATGTTTTTACTGCCTTACCTGGGCTAAGGTCTCAGTTTTTTGGGAGGTCCAGCCCATCTGTTTTATGTGATTATAAATAGGAGAAGGGGATTGAATCCTGAAGAGAGTCTTCCACTGAATGCTTAGGGAACCGCATGAATACCATCATGTAGACGATCTGCTGGGATTTTTAGTCTGCTCTGAAGGCAGCGACTCGTCGGGACACCATCATCATGGACCACTACCACTGTGGACTTGCCATTATTGGACTCCACCTATGCAGATATGTGGGGGTAGCCACAGTCAGTTAGATAAAGACTCATTGCCTATTTAAGTTGTTATGCTGAAGTTTTCTCAGTAAAGGCTTTGAAACATTGTCCTGCTAGACCTGAAGTTATTCTAAAGAGTAACGAGCGACTAGTAACCAGTACAAGCAGCTTGTCATGAAGCTTGGTACCTGTGCTAGGTGAGATGTCATCCGGTAGTGAGAAGTCTCTGTATTGGGCTCCTTCCCCAGTGGTCCGTCTCCCATAGCAACAGGTGCAGATCAGCATTGGCAAGGCCCTTGGCCTGGCCATCAAGTATGGAGAGTAAAAAGAACATAGTTCACGCTTGAGGTCCACACTATGTGTACGGCTCATCATGTTCTTCCTAATTGCCAACAGTTAGGGCTCACACTTGCCTCAACTTTAACACACATTAAAGTGCCTGCCTCTTCAACATGCTTTTTGTATGTGTTTGTGATGCTTCTGTGATGCTTCAGTGATGTTTCGATCATGTTTCGATAATGCTTCAGTGATGCGTTTATGAAGCTTTAATAAAGTTTTGCAAATGCCCTGTGTGTGTTGATTTTCAATTTGTTTTAAAGGGGCCCAATAGAACCCAAGCTAAGTAGCACCCCCCACTCAGCAGATCCCCAGCTCATTTGTACCAACATTCAGCAGATCCCCAGCTTATTAGTCCCCTCATTCAGCAGATCCCCTGCTCAGTAGTACCCCACTCTTCTGATCCCCCACTCAATAGTAAGCCCCAGCTCTGCTGATCCTCTGGTTTGCTGATCCTTGTCTCTCTCCAGTCCCTGCTCACCTCCCACTTTATTGCTCCCATGCTGCGTGCCATATGTAATATCTTCTAGTTTCTCCTGCTCTGGTTCCCCAGCTCTGCTGATTTTGTGCCGCTGAGTCCTCTCTCCCTGATCCCCACTCACCTTCCGCTACTGCATTCCCATGTTGCACATCATAAGTGCCATCAGCTAGTTGCTCCACTCCAATCCGAACTCTGCTCACCTTCCTGCTGTTCCACGCTGCACACCATATGTGACGTCTGGACCAGACACTTCCAGAATATATATACATGAACCAGAAGTGACTGCTAATGACGTCTTTCCGGTTCGCTTGTTGGTTTACTGGTGCATCCTGGGATATCTCATACCTGCAAAACCTATAAAACAAAGTGAAGCTAAAACCGAATAAAAGCCTTGCAAAAGCTGCAGGTGCTGTAAGCAAGCTTTGTCTTAGACTTCTATGGAGTCCTTTAAGATGCTTTGAAGCACCAAGAAAGCGACGTGGTATAATATTTGAAGCGAAGCAAAGCAAACACAACGTTTAAACAGGATTGTAAGCTTACCTGTTTATTTAGCGACAGAGGCTTTAACTGGCATTCAAAGCACTTCAAAAGAGTGTGTCCAATGCTACATTTTGAAGCATGTGTAAATGAGCCCTTACAGTCAAGTTGTGCATTGATACAGTACCAGAAGGTTAGATGGAATTCAACTTATTCACTCAAAGTATACAGTGTACAGCCCATCTCTAAGTTGGAGTACCACTTTAAGGTTGACTTCCCCTGAAAGTCGTCCCGGGGCATTGATGAAAATGGCACAACAGTTACCCATTGTGCAGGGCAAGTGACCCCATTCACTGTGCCTATCATGGCTCAGAAGAACCCAACCTAGGGTAGGCCTCTTATGCCACCCTACAACTTGGTGTTCAATGAAGGGGACATAAGACCCACCACCACCAGCCCACTGTGGGTAGCTTCACTTTGCAGCTGTCCCTTCCTGGCAGAGAATTATGCACAGAAATTTTGTCCGATGCTCGTAAGTATCTGTATGCATGAGGCCTTAGAGTTGTTTTGTGGTTTTAAGTTACTTTATACCATTTTGCACTCTTGTTTGAGGAAAATCTGTAATTAGAGAAGTAATTAGAGAAGTATGGAGATGGCAAATGCTGACCCGCCTTTTACTGACCCTGAACAACTATTGAAGCAAGAGAGAGACAAAGAACTAGGATCTTCAGGAAGAGGTCACCAATGGTAGCCCCACTTATTTATTTCTTTCAGTACAGGCTTGTTAATTACATGTGCAAGAAGTGCAAAAGTACATATTTCATATATTGCATTTCACATGTCTGTAAACTAAACTAGATTTTTTGTGCATTTGTCTTTTAGTGGCAAAACTTGATTGATTCGACATTGGTCCAAGGTCCAACATCGCATTCAACATTTTGCTAGGCTCCATCATTAACTTTGTATTTCTGAAATGTTTTTATATATTGTGGCCACTTTCTGTCACTCCTTTCTTGTCATATTTCTGGTTGCCTAACATGAAACAAACTATGTTTTATATTGCATAACACATAGATTCTGTAACCTTTACAAGTGTTGAGGAATGGAATGATTTTTCTTTTTAACTTACATTTCACCATTACCAGCTGTGATGAGTTGATAATTATCTTTGATCAGGATGTAACATACTGAGAGATGCATTTTTATTTCCACCAATATAATTTCTGTTGACATCAGTTTCCTTTGTTTTGGAATGACAGTATGTCCCAGTTCATCATTAACCACTTGAACTCCGGGAGATTTAACCCCCTTCATGACCAGGCCATTTTTTGCTCTTCGGCACTGCTTTACTTTAACTGGTGATTGTGCAGTCATGCAGTGCTGCACTCATACAAAATTTATGTAATGGTTTTCACACAAATAAAGCTTTTTTGGTGGTATTTGATCACTACTTTTTTTTTTTTGCCAAACATTTTGAGAAAAAAAAATACTTTATGGTATAAAGCAAATTAAAAAAACTAATTTCTGCATAAATTTTGACCAAAATGTATTCTGATACATGTTGTTGAAAAAAACAAAATCCCCATAAGTGTATATTTATTGGTTTGCGTGAAAGTTATCCAAACTATGGTATATATACTGGAATTAATTTTTTTTATACTACTAATGGCGGCGATCAGCGACTTATAACAGGCCTGCAATACTGCGGTGGGCAATTCTGACACTGACATCACCAGTGACACTAATACAGTGATCAGTGATAATACTATACACTGTCACTGTACAAATGACACTGGCTGGGAAGGGGTTAACATCTAGGGCAATCAAGGGGTTAAATATAAGCCTAACTATTTGTAATGTGTATACAGTGTGCTGCTTTTACTAGCTGATCTCTCAGTTTCCCATGCCTGCATTGCAGTATAGAAAATGCCTAATGATCCTGGCAGAAATGCACTCAGGTACTAGTTTTCATCTTGTGAGCTGATAGCACAGTGTCTTTTCTTGACTGAAATTCTAAGAAATGGTGTCAGTTCTGTCCAGTTTTCTCTTGCTAAACTACATTATACCTTCCCACCTCCTCATCTCCACAACATGGTGGGGGGGGTGAAGTATTTTGTAGTCCAAGATAATAACTGGGATAGCTGATTAGACTCTTTGAGACAACACAGGGAGAACAGGTAACAGGACAGCTCCAAATTTCTGACAGAATGAACGATTATTTTTTAGTACTTATTGAACCAATATAACAAAATGTTTTCAACTGTATATTTAACAGTTTAAAAAGAAGAGAAGTCCATTTTGGGGTTTATATACACTTTAAATGACCTTTATACAGAGATAAGTACAGTTATTTATGGGGAATTTAGTCTAATAAGTTCATCCCTTACACTAGATAATATTTTATCCTTTAATAGGTTTAAGAAAAGTTGTTTAAGAGTTGTATATATAGAAAGTTGGTGATGTAATCTGCTGGGATGCCTGGAGATTTGCTGGCATGCGCAGGATTAACTATTTCCATTTTCCACTGCTTAACCACAGTCATCAAATGTACTTTAACTGGGGGTCCTGGCGGTCCAAAGTACATAATGCACACACGGTGTAGGGATTTGAGCTAATCGGGTACAAGGCGGGTTGCTTTAGTGTGTACTATTAGATCACAGATGTAGGCCTTAGTAATGAGTATTTCTGAATGACGATAATAATAAAATAGTATTGTATGTGTGATGTATGTATCCTAGTGATCATAGCATTCATAGATAAGTGGATTCAGAAGGAAGGGTCTAAGACCAGCTTTACATTCTTCTACAGTACTGCTGCCACATTACATAATGTTAACTTTCTCATGAAAACAGCGAGACCAAATTAAAGATGACTGGTTCTACAGTTCACTCCTCGGGATCATTTCACAGGCACACTCGCAATATAAAGTAACTGGAAAACCTTTACTATAAACCAGTGGGTTTTGCCTGTGTTTTTTATATATAGCTTTAACAGCCTGGATTCAACACAGAGATTTACAAAAGAATTTAGGAGTGAAATTGGAAATAGAGTTGCAACATTTAATACCTGCCACTTCTGCATTAACTCCTCTGTAAACCAAAAAAGCATTTATTATGGTTTTTTTAGGTTAAAGTGATTGTAAAGGCTCAGCTTCTTTTTAATTAAAATAACAAACGTTATACTTACCTGCTCTCTGCAATGACTTTGTACAGAGCAACCCTGGACCTCCTCTTCTGGGGTCCCCCACTGGTGCTCCTTCTCTTCTGTGTCTGCCCCCATAGTAAATGGTTGCTATGGGGGCAGACATGTGGGCTCGAACCCGAGGTGGACAAAACAGTGCAGCTTAGCCCTGCCCCCACTCCCTCCTCACAAGATTTGATTGACAGCAGCAGGAGCCAATGGCTTCCCCTGCTGCCTCTGTGACTATGAGCAGAGAGAGAGGCACAGCGGTGGATTGGAAGAGAAGCCAGGTAAGTATTTGGGGATTTAAGCCTATGAAAAGCAGGCTAGTCTGTTTAATGGTTTCAGCACTGCCCTCTCGCTGAGCTTAAAGTGTAAGTAAACTCGTTTTTGCATATTTTACTTACAGGTAATCCTTTAATAAGGCTTACCAGTAGGTACTGTAAATATCTCCTAAATGTGCACCGTTTAGGAGATATTTACTCTAGAAGCGCCAGTGATGTCACCAGCACACATGCACTGCACTCTCAATGGACTGCGTGTTGTCTATTGAGAGAGCCGTGCCACGGCCGAAACTCCCTTCACGCATGTGCAGGAGTGACATCTTCACGGCTCGGCCAATCAAATGGCCGCAACTCGTGAACCCAGAAGGTAGTCCGGGTGAAGATGGAAGCCTTGAGGAGCCATAACAGCACTCTGCTGGAGGGCTTCGTTTTCAAGTAAGTCTTTCATAATGTGCTAGTATGCGATGCAAGCTAGCACATTATGCTATTAGCTTGCAGAAGATTGCTTAGAAGATTTTTTTAGAATTTTTTTTCAAGCTTAACTACCGCTTTAATGTAGCTTCAACCATTTATATATGAGCAAGAGAGGGTGGTTGCACAGTGCAGAATTGCATAAGATGCTTTAGTCTCTGCCTAAGCACCTGTGATGATTACAGAATTTGACAGCAAGAATTTATATAAAAGGCTAATATACTTCTTTGACATAAAGCCTAACTAAGGGCAAAAATATTATTTTTTTTTAATAAATCGAAGCCATGTCAGGTTTTTAAAATAGGAAAAAAACCACCCAAACTGTGAATACCGACTTTCAATCTGGAGTTGTCTTGTGCAGGAGCTCCTCTTTGTTTGGCATGACTCAAGTGAGAAGACTGAGTACTATGAGTGAGGGTTGTCATGCACTTTCCACCCTTTATTCACTATGTAATAATTCAAATAGCAGCACTTACATCTACATTGCTCTTTGCATCCTTGAGGACCACCCACTACCGGTAGAAATCTGAAGAGGACCCAGTAAGGTAGGCCATAGTTTATGTGATTTGCAGGAAAGAAAATAGTTTGATTCCCACTGTTCACTGATTGTGTTGATGGGAGAATTCCTTCCGTGGAGCTATTGTGTACTCCTGGTGGGGGGGCGCGGGAAGCCGTTCCTTGCGGGAGAACACAGTGATTACTGCTAGCGGCTATAGCCACCGACAATAATTGCATGCTAGAAATCTGACATGCTGGTTGTACCCAAGTCGATCCATCAATTCAGCCTGCACATAGATAGATCAAATCTCAGCTGGTCCCTTCTGAACTGGACGAGATGGGGGAGAAAATCAGAGCAACTGTCATTTTTGGGTCAACTTTAATTCTATTTTGCCTGAAGTTGCTGTTTGAATTAGAAAAAAATATCCTTCTGCTAGCTTGTGTCATTTCACAACTCCTGTTTGCCATATGCCAGACTTCTTGGTTGTGTTATCTGTTTGTGGAAGGTGCCTGAATATAGTATGTACAGCCACTGCGTGCCCTTCCTGTTCCAGCTTTGAGCTTTAGCTGCATGCAGTGTGTCTGGAATTTACGTCTCTGTCTGCTGAGCAGGGAACATAGTAAGGTGATAAGAGACGGATATTAAACAGACAGCAGTGCTGCCTTTTTTTACGGATAATGTTCCAGAGAAGGGTAGCCCCCTGTAACTCCCTCATTCTAATTCAGAAGTTATGTAAGCTTGAAATAATATACCATTCCACACTTTGTACATGAAGTGCCTTTTATAAATACTGTTGCAAGTCCACCAACTTTATTAATGGTTTATATTATTTTTAAATAATTTTGTGTAGCTCCCAACAATTGGATGAACCTTTGCAGCAAAGGCAGGTTCCATCCTTCCCAGGGGAGGACTGACCATTTGAGCACTCGGGCACTGCCCGAGGGCCCGGGGTCAGTAGGGGGCCCTATGAAATGCCCCTGGTACCTTTTATAGGCATTTTTGGGTGTGCTTTGAGTGCGGGCAAGGACACAGGGGCCCCATGATCCCTTATTGCCCAGGGGCCCCATGAGTTGTCAGTCTGCCCCTGATCCTTCCCCTGCATTTTTGTAAGGTGATTTGCCTGTGTTGTGGTTCTGTGTCTGTTCGTGGTATTAGAGGTACATCTAAGCTGGAAGATCACAAAGATCATATCAACTGCTCATAATCAAAGACAGATGTGATGATAATCAGAAAACAATTGATATACTACAGGATGCAAATATGTCCTTTTTCCAGTATGCCCAACCCTTAAAGGAAGTATCACCAGCTCATGTTTTTGAGTACAAAGCTGGTATCACCATACCAGGCCAATGAATTTGAGCAAGCAAATATATAGCAATATATAGCAAAAAGATACTGTATATAGATAGGAACATATAACATATTTACTTGTTTTTAACAATTTTTTTACATTTCTTTATGTACTTGGCTTGACTTGGCTTATTGCCTAGGCAAATGATTTCATACATCCCTGGAGTCTTCTGAAGGGGAGGAGGGGTTTTCCCAGCTAAGCCCACCCTCCTGCTTGTATGCCTGAACTAAGGGCAAATGGATTCCAAGAAGTCAATGCTACATGAATCATCTGCCTTTACTCAAAATGGCCCAGGCCAGAAATGCTAGGGAGTGTCTTGAAAAGTGATTTCTCAGCAAAATAAAGCATGGAGATATAGCTGGATGGGGAGTTTGCTTTGAAAAATTAAAAATGAGTTAAATAACATTTTGCTTTGTGGTGCTCAAATGCAGTGTAGTTCCGTTTTAAACTAAGGATCATAAAGTTTTGAACATGCAGAAGTCTACATATAGGCTGGATTCACAACAGTACATTTTTGGTTCACTTCAATACAATTCATTCTTAATGGCACCCTAGCATACCAATGCAACTGAACTTCAGTATATTACAGTATATTTTCAGTATACGGACCGACGTATCAGTTTGGTTGTCACACCACTACCTCAAATTCAATCTATTCAAAACCATGCTCCTAATATTTCCCGCACCATGTGTCCTTTCCCCTGACTTCTCTATCAAGATCGATGGCACAACTATCAACTTGTCCCCCCATGCCAGGGTGCTATGTGTAATCCTGGATGTGTAATCCTGGACTCTGAACACTCCTTTCAGCCTCACAGCCTATCCTGCCTCCACCTAACAACTTTACATGTATTTTCTCCATTAGCTCATCACAGTTATTACCTTTTGTATCACTTGACCCTCCCCTTTTAGATTGTAAGCTCTAAGGAGCAGGGCCCTCTGATTGCTCTTGTATTGAATTGTATTGTAACTGTACTGTCTGTGGTAAAGTGCTGTGCAAACTGTTGGCTCTATATACAGGTGAAACTCGAAAAATTAGAATATCAATCAAAAGTTCATTTATTTCAGTAATGCAACTTAAAAGGTGAAACTAATATATGAGATAAGCTCATTACATGCAAAGCAAGATAGTTCAAGCCGTGATTTGTCATAATTGTGATGATTATGGATTACAGATCATGAAAACCCCAAATCCACAATCTCAGAAAATTAGAATATTATGAAAAGGTGCAATATTCTAGGCTCAAAGTGTCCCACTCTAATCAGCTAATTAAGCCATAACACCGGCAAAGGGTTCCTGCGCCTTTAAATGGTCTCTCAGTCTGGTTCAGTAGGAATCAAAATCATGGGAAAGACTGCTGACCTGACAGTTGTGCAGAAAACCATCACTGACACCCTCTATAAGGAGGGAAAACCTCAAAAGGTAATTGCAAAAGAAGTTGGATGTTCCCAAAGTGCTGTATCAAAGCACATTAATAGAAAGTTATGTGGAAGGGGAAAGTGTGGAAGAAAAAGGTGCACAAGCAGCAGGGAGCACCGCAGCCTGGAGAAGATTGTCAGGAAAAGGCCATTCAAAAGTGTTGGGGACTTTCACAAAGAATGGACTGAGGCTGGAGTCAGTGAATCAAGAGCCACCACACACAGACGAATCCTGGACATGGGCTTCAAATGTCGTATTCCTCTTGACAAGCTGCTCCTGAACAATAAACAACGTCAGAAGTGTCTTACCTGGGCTAAAGAAAAACAGACCTGGTCTGTTGCTCAGTGGTCCAAAGTCCTCTTTTCTGATGAGAGCAACTTTTGCATCTCATTTGGAAACCAAGGACCCAGAGTATGGAGGAAGATTGGAGAGGCACACACTGCAAGATGCTTGAAGTCCAGTGTGAAGTTTCCACAGTCTGTGTTGATTTGGGGAGCCATGTCATCTGCTGGTGTTTTTCCACTGTGCTTCATTAAGTCCAAGGTCAACGCAGCAGTCTACCAGGAGATTTTGGAGCACTTCATACTTCCTTCCCCAGCTTTATGGGGATGCTGACTTCATTTTCCAGCAGGACTTGGCACCTGCCCACACTGCCAAAAGCACCAAAACCTGGTTCAATGACCGTGGAATTACTGTGCTTGATTGGCCAGCAAACTCGCCTGACCTGAACCCCATAGAGAATCTATGGGGCATTGCCAAGAGAAAGATGAGAGATATGAGAACGAACAATGCAGAAGAGCTGAAGGCCGCTATTGAAGCATCCTGGTCTTCCATACCACCTCAGCAGTGCCACAGGCTGATAGCTTCCATGCCACGCCGCATTGAGGCAGTAATTGCTGCAAAAAGGGCCCAAACCAAGTACTGAGTACATATGCATGCTTATACTTTTCAGAGGTCCGATATTGTTCTATGTACAATCCTTGTTTTATTGATTGCATGTAATATTCTAATTTTCTGAGATTGTGGATTTGGGGTTTTCATGAGCTGTAAGCCATAATCATCACAATTATGACAAATCACGGCTTGAACTATCTTGCTTTGCATGTAATGAGTCTATCTCATATCTTAGTTTCACCTTTTAAGTTGCATTACTGAAATAAATGAACTTTTGCACTATATTCTAATTTTTCGAGTTTCACCTGTAAATCCTGTATATTAAATACACTGTTTTGGGGGCTGAATGGAATGCAAATGAAAGATCAAACTTAAAGTGTATCGAACGCCAACACTTTTTTCACTTTTGGACTGAGTGAAGATGGGGGGGGTTTAGAATCCCTGTTCAGTTTTTATTACTGCCTCTTTCCCAGTTAGGAAGATTCAGTCTCTCAATTTGTCCCAATGACCATTGTCACGGGGACTGAAAGTAATGTGAAATCTAAAATTTTAGGTTGTCACTAAAAAAGGAATAGAAGGGAAATCTTCCAACAAGGATACTTGTTCTAGTGACAGCTGTCGAGGTACACACATCAGCTAGAGAGTGCTACGTGAGTGAACAAAATAGCCGTTAGTGCTATAAGAGTGCTAGTGAAAAATACAAAATAGAGTGATCTGCTACTAGTTTCAACACTTCCAGGAAGGGGAGAACCACTCTCACCAGTTTTAGTAAATCAACCCCATAGAGACTTTTTCTGACGTTGATTGTCTTGTTGGCTACTTACTGTATCTTGAAGTGTAGGTATACAGCCAGTCATTTGTTAGGAAACCCTTATGAATTCTAACTGGAGATTTAAACAGAGACACCTGTGAACCAGACCAGTGGATTTTCTGTACCTTAGATTCAACTTGACATCATTACTGAAGCACGAGCACAAGCTGAATAGCAAAGGATCGTTAAATTGCAGAGAACATTTAGATGCAGCATAATACTAAAAGTTCCACTTCATGTATGTATTTCTCATTTAGGTAATTGCACATCCCTATCAAACTTTTTGACAGTGTCTGAGAATTAGAATTGACTAGAAATGCTTAGAATGTCTAAAATACTGATATTTCTTTCTATTACACGTGCATGTTCTGAGTAGGCTAATCAGCCAACATTTGTATCGGCTGCCAAGGAGTCCTAAGGGATAGTGGAAAAGTAATTCTCAAACTTAATCCTCTCTGGAGTCAAATGACACATAAATAAATCTCGTTCTGCCTTCCACATTGTTTTAACTCTTCTGCTGGTGCTTCCTTTGTCTTCAGTATTTAATCCTTGCCTCTTTTACCACTTATCACATTTTTTTGTCCTTCACTGGCACTAATGGAGGTAGTGCATGATATTCATCAAAGTGCACACACTGTGTAACCATTGACCTCGCTTTGTTGAGCCGTGTCTGATGGGAATTGTCTGCTAGAACAGTGAAGTTTCTGAACACTACTCTGTCAGCAGGGAACTTTGAGTTCATGTGGTTTTATTCAGTAGGCAAATCAGGGAGAGATATGTAGTTATCCATACAAACCAGTTAGTAGTCATCTCTAAACTGAGCTGACTGCAGTAATCTGACGTTGATTGATGATAGTGGGCTAGTGGCTGTGGTTATTGTACTGCTTGACAGAATAATTTCCACTCATATTCCATGTTTACAGCCACTAACACATTTGAGTACCAGAGTAAAATAGACATCAACTGTAAACAGACATCCTGCAAGAAATGTAATGGCTTACTGCAAGGGTAACATACTTAAACTGTCACATTGTAAACATTTTGAATCACCTCCTCTGGCTCATCAGCCATTGTCAGGGGTGTTTATTTTTAAGAAAGAATACACAATGGCATAGAGTAGAAAACCATTACAACATCAGATCCCTAAAGTAAATCTGATGCATTAGTAAACAAGCTGCAGAGGTTCTTTCTCATAACTTGTAGAGCAGCTAGAAAGGTCAGAAATCTGAGGAACTTTTGTTTTTGTGCTCACCGACTCTAGCTGTCCTGTTTCTGTCTCCCATGCTTTTCTGTTGGTTTACACCAGTAGTCTCCAAACTTTCAAAACAAAGGACCAGTTTACTGCCCTTCAAACTTTAGGTGGGCAGACTGTGGCCAGTGGGAGTAGAAACTGCCCTGGCATTGGTAGGGGGTAAACAGTGCCATAAGTTTGGTGGTCAGTGGGAGTAAAAAAATTACATCATTGGTGTTAGTGGAAGTAATAGTACCCCATCACTGGTGTCAGTGGGAAAATTCATTCCAGATCTCTGGTGTCAGTGCGAGGAATAGTACCCCATTGTTGGTGTCAGTGGGAGGAATAGTGTTCCGTCTTTGGTGCTAGTGGAAGTAATAGTTCCCAAAGACCAGATAAAGGCAAGCAATGGGCCACAGTTTGGAGTCCCCCGGTCTACGGTGATACAAGGCCTTGCTGCTCAATAATAGGACAGTGGAAGCTGGCTAATAATATTATATAGATTCCAACTCTGGGTAAATGTTATTCCTCATTCCTCTTATAGCCACCTAAAAACATAAGATATATCTAAAGCCCTTTTTTTAACGTACCTGAGTCCATTGTCACATGAGTCTAGGCATTACCTCTTCTAGAAGCAAAGACCAGGAATCCACCAATGGGGTTCATGCATGCCACTGACCATAGGTGTTGCTGATCCTCATCTTGATATCATCACACTGCCACTGGAGTCTTCAGTTCATGTGAAGACAGTCCTGATAGCCAATGGGAAGTGTCCACATCCCCGGGCAGCAACTTTGGCACCTGAAAAAGGACCCTCCCACTCTCACTCCCAGAAGACAAGAGGACTTGGGATTTGGTACATCACGCAATAACATATTCAGTATTTATAGTATATTTTTCTAGGGTATTACCTAGAGTGGTTGGGGGATAAAGTTTAGCGGAGGTGGGATATTGGCTGGAGATCAGCTTTGGTAAACTAAAGTGATGCTTAATAGTACACTTCAGATTACATGGCTTTTAGTGCACTAAACTACATGCAATCTTTACTCAAAGCCTGCTTTCCATTTATACTCTTGGTTTACTATTTCTTAAGATGACAGTAGGTTTACTAGAATTGAGAATGCAAAAGTTCACAATAGCTGACCAATTTGAACTCAGCATGAAGCAACTTTAAGAAATCATCTTTAACCATTATAATAAGTATATAAATGACAGATTTATTATGAGCAGCTCAATTTTGACCTACTGGATTTCCAGCATTTTCAGCTTGAGGCTAGGAGACAACAGGGTTAAAGTATGAAGGTCTGGCACAGACTTTTATACACAGACTAGGTCATATCCTGAGGGGAGCAATCAAGCAAGATAAAACTGCCTTCCCTTTCTAATTCCATTAAATTGGAGTAAGACAAATGCCACTGGCACTGGTAAGATAGATTGTCCTGTATGCCCTGGTGACAGCAAGTGGCATGAGAAGAAATAGAACTGAACAAATATAGAACAAAGGGGCACAAGTCGGGGCTCTGCAAATACAAGGAAACAGATTAGCTTTGTTTCATATGTTCATGATTGATTCAATATATTTTTGATTGGACCGCCATGGCTGCATGGAGTATTAAATTGACCTGCTCTTAATGAAGGTTTGACAGGTGTCTCCTTTTGTCCTTCTAAACAAAAAATGTTTGGATAGTTTGAATTTGAATCGCTGTCCTGATTCAGTTTAGTAGATTAGCTCATGTTGTCAGTTATTGGCTTTGCTGCTTGTGCTTGAAATTATTCAGAACTAACTGAAAACAACGAAAGAGTATCAAATTGTAAAAAATCTGGGTACGCCAAAATTCTCTAAAGCTGACCATAGATGGTTCGAATCTTGGCTGGTTCAGGAACTGGTCAAGATTCGAACCATCTATGAGCAGGCTAATTGTACCTAATTCAATAGTTTTACAACTTGGGTACAACCAGCCTGTTGGATTTTTCATGTGATTGTTGCCAGCATCTATAGCTGCTAGCAATAATCACTGTGTTCTCCGGCTGGGATGACTCCCCCCCCCCCCCCCCCTTGAGCCCCCGTGCCGGGAGAACACCCTGACTGTGTTGATGGGGGAATAAAGCAATTTTGCATCATCTATGGCTGGCTTAAAACAAAGCCCCTAAAAAGACCATCCTCGCACATTATATTCACAGCCTTATCTTCTCCATAGCAGTTTGTTTTCTGAGACTTCTTAGGATGTTCTCCAGATTAAAGTTGCAATACACGGCTCAACTCTTTCTTGTTCAGTCCATAGGTTGAATGGGAGAAAATAAGTTGATTCCTCCATTTACACTACACAGCGTAGAAAGAGTCTTCACTATCAACTACTATATTCAGGCAAATGCAGCACATGCAGCTACCTGAATACAATGGCACTGCTAGACAGTACCTGAATCTGATGGGACGAACACAAGTAACATGTATGTCTTTGAAACGTCCAGACAAATACAGCTACAAACCACAGCCAATGCTCTACTCTTATTACAAAGTTCAATAATAAATATAAAGAAATAAGAAATATAATCTCCAGACATTGACATATACTTTCCATGACCTCTCTCCTCAAAAACACCTACTGGTAACATTACCTAGAATTACATTCCATAGAGCAGGGGTAGGCAACCTTTGAGAGGTAAATCACATAAAAATCCTCCTGCGCTCTTATGGTGAGTGGTGAATAAAGAACTAAAAAGCAGCCAGCATCTGTCCCATACCAAATAAGGGCAATATGAATAGAATGTAAAGTTGATGCAGCGCTAAAAGACTAAAACCTAAATGCAGTATATAACCAGATAGTGAGTAATAACATGACCCAAAACCACCTAGGGATACACAGAAAACAATAGCCCTTAATAGACTAGTAACAGTGGTTAAGTGGTTAAGTGCAGGATAAGGTGTCCATAATAAATACAGGGGTGTAAGTGAATCACAGCACACTTCAAGGAACGTGACCCCGGGCAGTCTTGCTGCAGTGGCCTCTCACCTCCACTCTACGACCCTACAGGGCCATAAAGCGTAATGTAGATCACCACGGAATCCTCCAATTCAGGATTCCGGAGAATCCGGTGCACCTTTTTGATCCTGCTGTACACCCAGCATTGCATCTCCATACAAGCCATCTGTTATGTAAGTGGATTACCTTCCCTCTTTGTTTGTTGCCTGTATTCAAATAAAACGGTAATACACTATGAGGATTGTGTTTATCTCCTCATTTATGGGCATATGAGCGGCTGTGACATCGGAGGAGAGTGCCTTCTATTCATCCACTGGCCTGGAGGAATTCTGTCCCTGTTTATTTATCCATCTAAAGAGTCCCTGAATTGGAGGATTCCGTGGTGATCTACATTACGCTTTATGGCCCTGTAGGGTCGTAGAGTGGAGGTGAGAGGCCACTGCAGCAAGACTGCCCGGGGTCACGTTCCTTGAAGTGTGCTGTGATTCACTTACACCCCTGTATTTATTATGGACACCTTATCCTGCACTTAACCACTTAACCACTGTTACTAGTCTATTAAGGGCTATTGTTTTCTGTGTATCCCTAGGTGGTTTTGGGTCATGTTATTACTCACTATCTGGTTATATACTGCATTTAGGTTTTAGTCTTTTAGCGCTGCATCAACTTTACATTCTAACCTTTGAGAGGTAGAGATCTACCTGAATAACATGAAAGATATCAAAGATCACCGGGGTTTGACACCTGTTTTTTTAAGACATTAACTAGCAAGGCCTAACTAAATATATAATAAATATAATAAAACAAATGTCACTGTGTAAAAGTATAAACTTAAACTACTTTAAAAGTGGACAGTGTTAGTCAGTAAAGCAATGGACAGTGTCAGTAGTGTAAAGGAAGGTTCTGAATGGACACGATCACTCCCTGTGTTCATTCATAAAAGAAAGAGGCCGGTAATTGACATATTCACAGGCCCCTTCCCCTGTTCTCCATCCTGAAATGATCCCCCTGAAGCATCTGGGGGACAAGGAGAGGATGGAAAGCCAGCAGCACTGCGGGGGTGGGTGTCGGAGGGGAGCACACAGGGGGACCCAGGCAGCAGCAGGAATTGGCAGCTGAAATCTGGCTTCTCCTCCTCCTCCTAGTAAATGCTGCTCCTGTCCAGGTTCTGGGGGTCAGCAGAGAAAGGATGCAATCTACCCATTACCTGTCTGCAATCCATGAGTAGGTAGCGATTGATAGGTTGCCAACCCTTACCCTAGAGCATCAACAATGAAGAACCTATTGGCTCCCTCTTCTGACACCCTCTATTGTCAGATGTTTTAAATGTGGAACCACCAGATGTCTGAGTTGCCAAACACTCAGATAAAAGACCACTAGTATCACCTCTGATCGAGTGAAGTCATTGGTGTTTTCCACCCATTTCAGCTGATTATTAAATCGACTTTTGTCAAGCTGGGTGATGCTTGCAGGGCCACTGACAGCTCAAACCTTGGCCAATTCAGTAGGATTGAGCCAAAATTTGAGCCAGTCTATGAGGGACCTTTAGTTGTTCCCTATAGTTGAATTGTAAAATAATAAGTGAAATATACAGATACCTGCTAAAGCTTATACTTTGATGATGTTGTGTTAATTTACTTCTTTTATAAAACTTTATGCGTAACTGTATTAGTAAACGTTTGTGAAAATCTCTTGCACCATATTTTTTTTTCTGTTTATTTTTTTTAGTATGTTACTTTTATGTAACATACGTTTTATCCTTTTTTCCTCTAACTTGCTAGGCTTATCCAGTCACTGGGAATAACATGCTTTAGTTTTATACAGGGAAGAAAAAGAAGTATAAAGTACATTCAGTGTGAGTCTTTTGCAGTCAGCCAATAATGTGATAGCCAGGAGTTTAGAAGAGCACCATGCCAATGGATTTACAGTCCAGAATAATTTATTTCATCCTGGATATCCATGGCAAAACTGCTAACTCATATTGGGGGTTTGTACAGTCTCTGTTCATCAAGACCTGAGAAGCTGTTTGTGAATAAAAATGTTGACTCTGTGGGGCTTAGAAATGCTCCACATTAAAGCAGTCATTTGTGAAGATCATACCCTTTTGGTTGTGTTTATCCTAGATATTTGTGATTAAGTAAATTGTTCTGAAATAGAAAAACATTGTCTCTTCTGATCTCTTGGACTCTACGCAAGGTGCTGTTGAAAGAATGGTAATGATCAAGAGTGGCCAACGGATGTTACCATGCTCTATACCAGTGTTTCTCAACCTTTTTTCAGTCAAGGCACCCTTTAAAAATATGGACAGTTTTGAGGCACCCCATTCTAAAATAGGGTGCCTCAAAACTGTCCATAATTTTAAAAGGGCAACCCATTCTAAAATGTGAAAAACTTTTCTAAGAGTTTTATATAACGCAGCAACATCCACACATGTAGGACACCCAACATTCGAGGTGATTTATTCTTCCAAAGCAAATACACTTTTGCACACTGGTACTGAGCAGTATTCCAGTGTTTCTCTGGTCCCTCAGTTTTTATCCGTCACTGAGCTAATGTGACCCCAGCACTGATGGAGAGGAGCAGGGGAGGGTCATACTAGGATTGCTGTACAGGCAGCTGACATCTTCTTTATCAACTGATGATGTCATTAGTTGTAAGAATGCCAGCAGATAGAAGGGCGTAATTGTGCACAATGAAAAGTTATGGCTTTGTGTAACTAAGAGGCAGGCTTGTTCCACCCTCTGGCTTGTATACAGGTTTTGGGCA
The DNA here is from genome assembly GCF_062004578.1 of Staurois parvus. Classification (NCBI taxonomy): domain Eukaryota; kingdom Metazoa; phylum Chordata; class Amphibia; order Anura; family Ranidae; genus Staurois; species Staurois parvus. The sequence continues at coordinate 580,990 of NW_028317819.1, forward strand.
ATTTATAGACATTTTGCCAAGGCACCCCTGAAAAAACCTCAAGATACCCCAGGGTCCCTGGGCACCCTGGTTGAGAATGGCTGCTCTTTACAATAATCTCCACTTTACACTGAGCAATGATGGATCCATTGCCTCCCATCAATATCTTTTGAATAGTGTGAGGCTGGTAGGAAACGTGTATCCCCTCAAAAAGTCAACCCTGCACTGAAAGTTATTTTAAGGACTGTGCTAACAGGTTTTTATTCAAGGCAGAGGGGTTTTGCATTCTCAAAGACAAGTATAGGGATGCATAACCCCTCTGCCTTGAATACAAACCTTGAAGCCGGTCAGAAGAAGGCCAACTGTAGATGAAATGTACCAGTGATTCAAATATGAATGATCCCAGAAGCATCTCAATCTGATGGCATCGAAACAGGAGTAAATTCTGGATAGGCACAAAAGGAAAATGTTCTCTTCTAAAAATCACGTGTGCATTTGCTCATTGTAAGAGAAAATATCAGATATGTTATTTTTCGTTGTAAATAAACTTTCTTTTAAAGTTGAAATGCACCACAATGTCATGTTAAGCTGTAACTTTTATGAATAATCTTTTGTGATCACTCCTCTAGCACTGTACAGTAACATACTGTAAGTAGAAGTTACAGCTTATCTTGGAACTCCAAACTTGGTAAATCCTTTACTCTTGGAATAAGTTGCCACATTTTATAAGTAGTTTCTCAGACTTTTTCCACCCATTCCTAAGAATAGCTAAGTACATATTTTAATTTTTTTTCCCCACTATTTTTAAAGTCCAGCTCCCTTTTTTAGCATTGGTGGTTCTTTAAATAGTATATACTTATATGAAGTTTGGAAAGAATATAGCTAAAGAGACAGACTGTGCTATACTGAATATGGTGAGGAAAATACATTTGTTATGTCACAAGGGATGTGGACTATGTTGCTTGCCCTGCAGCTTTGAATCTGGTTGGTGCCTGTGAGGAAATAAATCCAGTGTTTATTACTGACACCTTGACAAATCACACCCATGGTTTTTTTTTTCAAAAATGGAAGGAAGAGTAGGTGTATTGCCAAACACAACCAGTCAGATTCACTTTATTTTTCTAGGTAAAGTTTTAAAATGTTAAAATGTCATCTGCGTGTTACTAGCAGTGCAGATACTTTAGGGTAATTCCACCTAAAACATACACTGTGAAACACACAAGTGATTCTTGGATTTGATTACCTGCTGTAAGATGCCTTACTGTAAATACAAGTTCCAGCAAGTAGCACATATGAGTGTAGTATATTGTTTTTTCCACCCAAACTACTGTTATTAGAGTCAGGAAAAGTGCTGGACTTTTCGCTGGACTACTCGCCATAGATGGATCAAATTTTGGCCGGGTCAGCAGGGCTGTGAGCAGGCTGATTGTATTCAAGTCTATCCATCGATCATACAACCAGCATTTCAGCTCTTTAGCATGCTATTATTGACAGTGGCAATAGCCACTAACGGTAAACGTTGTGTTCTGCCAGCTGGGAAAGCTCCCCTCCAAAGAACACAATAGCTCCATGGGAAGGATTCCCCCATCAACAATGACTGTGTTGATGGGGCAATCGAAAGATTTTCTTTCCTGCAACTCATGGTTACAGGAAATAAAATCGCATAATCTGTTTCCTGCCTTACATTTCTCCAGCAAGGAGATGTCGGCCCACCCATCTTTGGCATGTCTTTGAGAGACCAAGGTTTTTATCTGATTACATAGGTGAGACCTATAAGTACAGTGCCTTAAAAAAGTATTCATACCCGTTGAAATTTTGTCATGTTACAACCAAAAACGTAAATGTATTTTATTGGGATTTTATGTGATAGACCAATACAAAGTGACACATAATTGTGAAGTGGAAGGAAAATGATAAATAGTTTTCAAACTTATTTACAAATAAATACAGTATGTGAAAAGTGTGGTGTGCATTTGTATTCAGCCCCCCTGAGTCAATACTTTGTAGGACCGCCTTTCACTGCAATTATAGCTGCAAGTCTTTTTGAGTATGTCTTTACCAGCTTTGCACATCTAGAGCGTGACATTTTTGCCCATCCTTCTTTGCAAAATATCTCAAGTTCTGTCAGATTGGATGGAGAGCATCTGTGAACAGCGATTTTCAATTCTTGCCACAGATTCTCAATTGGATTTAGGTCTGGACTTTAATTGGCCATTCTAAAAAATGAATATACTTTCATCTTAACCATTCCATTGTAGCTCTGGCTGTATGTTTAGGGTCGTTGTCCTGCTGGAAGGTGAATATCCACCTCAGTCTCAAATCTTTTGCATACTCTAATAGGTTTTCTTCCAAGATTACCCTGTGTTTGGCTTCATCCATCTTTCCATCAACTCTGACCAGCTTCCCTGCCCCTGCTGAAAAAAAGCACCCCCACAACATGATGCTGCCACCACCATGTTTCGCAGTGGGGATGGTGTGTTCAGGGTGATGTGCGGTTAGTTTTCCGCCACACATAGCGTTTTGCTTTTAGGCTAATTTTGGTTTCATCAGACCAGAGCACCTTCTTCCACATATTTGCTGTGTCTCTCAAGTCATTCTCGCTAACTGCAAACGGGACTTCTTTTAGCTTTCTTTCAACAATGGCTTTCTTCTTGCCACTCTACCATGAAAGCTAGATTTGTGCCGTGCACGACTAATAGTTGTCCTGTGGACAGATTCTCTCCCACTTGAGCTGTGGATCTCTGCAGCTTCCCCAGAGTTACCATGAGCCTCTTGGCTTCTTCTCTGATTAATGCTTTCCTTGCCTGGCCTGTCAATTTAGGTGGATGGCCATGTCTTGGTAGGTTTGCAGTTGTGCCATACTCTTTCCATTTTCCAATGATGGATTGAACAGCGCTCTGTGAGATGTTCAAAGCTTGATATATTTTTTGATAGCCTAACCTGGCTTTAAACTTCTCCACAACTTTATCCCTGACCTGTCTGGTGTGTTCCTTTACCTTCCTGATGCTGTTTGTTCACTAATGTTCTCTAACAAACCTCTGAGGTCTTCACAGAACAGCTGTATTTATACTGAGATTATATTACACACAGGTGGACTCTATTTACTAATTAGGTGACTTCTGAAGGTAATTGGTTCCACTAGATTTTAGTTAGGGGTATCAAAGTAAAGGGGTTTAGATACAAATGCACGACACACAATTTTAAATATTTATTTGTAAAAAAACCATTTATCATTTTCCTTCCAATTCACAATTATGTGCCACTTTGTGATGGTCTATCATATAATATCTCAACAAAATACATTTACGTTTTTGGTTGTAACATGACAAAATGTGGAAAATTTCAAGGACTATGAATACTTTTTCAAGGCACTGTAATGCTATGCTGAGTTTCTATACAGTGTATTGTATGTGTGCCACAAAGAAGGCATGGTACAACATAGCAGTACTGGCACAGTACTTGAAGTCTTAAATCAGTTTTGTTCTGTTCTCTGCTGGGCCTCAAGCCCGTATGGAACTTTTCAGATTTTTTTTTTACTCTTCTAAAAGTAGACTGTTTATGTAATCCTAAAATCAAGCTTTCTGTCAGAGCCATATATAAACACTGTGTAATGAGAGAAAGGCTTGAGCGAACTCCCATCAGGGAAGTCAGGAAAAGGGACTGTAAAATTTTATACAGGGCTACCTTGCAAAGTTCATATGTAGTTTCAGAGCTGCTGTATATTAAAATTATACTTCACTGGACATTGGAAACAGTATATCTGGTAATACATTGAACAAGTGTAGTTGAAGGAGATTTTCTGCTTAAATAAATAACATGGGTGATACGCCCTGCAGGTAAAGTTTATTTTTTTCAGCTGTTGAAATAAACTGGATATAAATCACATGTGCACCTTGATCCTAGGTTCACACCTAAGCCTTTTTCGCAGTGTTTTGCAGAAATGCACTACAGTCCATTTAACATGATTTCCTATGGGACACGTTCACATCTCTGCATTTTCACTCTGTGTTTTTTCGAAAGGATCAAGGACTTTTTTTAATGCAAAAAGTTGCGTTTATGGTTCTATAGACATCAATGTAAACACTGCAGAAAAGCATGTGGTGCGTTTTTGATGCATTTTAATCTACCTAGCGACAAGAAAAAAAACACAACGCATCAAAAACTCATGTGCAAAACCGCACCGCAAAAAGCACTGCAGAAATGGCTCATACGCAAACTGCATAGGTGTGAACCTAGGCTTAGACTGTGTAGACATGTTTGTGTGGATGTCAAAATATATATCAAAACAAAACAATGTTTGCAGTACATCTCTGCAATACATGCACTTGTTGACCTAGAAATACACTTTCCTCCTACATCCTATTTTGGACTGTCAACACACAGGGGGGGATTCATCAAAACTGAAGCAGACAGAAACTGAAACAGCTGTGCATGGCAACCAATCAGCTTCTATCTTCAGCTTGTTCATTTAGGGCTCGTTCACACTTGACTAATTTCGAACTCTTGTCAAATGCCCTTACAGCATTTGACAGGAGTTAGACAGGCATTTGGGAAGTGTTTTTAACGCTCCTCAAACGCTCCCCAAACGCCCTATGTGCATTTTTGAGGCGTTTGATAGGCGTTTTCCAAGCATTACAACTGCACCACAAACACCTGTAATGAAGTTTAATAGTATTAACGCTCCGCAACCACCTAGCAAATATTCCGCACAAGTGTGCGTATACACAGTGGTAAATGACAGCTCACTCCCTTCCTCCTCCATACCCAATAACCAGCAAAACACAATGAGGGTGGGATACATGCAGATTGATGGAGGCTTCACCTCCCTCTTATTCTAAGACACAGGCTGGAGGGCCGTGACACAGCCTGTGACTGGCAGAAATCCGCCCACATTATGTTATTGCCCAAAAATAATAAAGATTTGATTTCAAATATATATTTGTATGACAATTTAAAACAGTTTATTGATATTAATTATTTATTTTTACTCTATATTCCAAATGCTGTTTTTTGTTATTTTGAACATGTGACCAGTAGCAGAGGACTAGACGTTCCTCCTGCTTATGTTTCCCTGCAGACAGGCTGGAAAAGAGCTGGATCACGTGACAGCTGTATATCAATTAGGAAAAAGGTACTTAGATGGGGTTTTTTAAATTAAAATAACTACAGTGCGATCACGTACAGAAATAGAAGTGACAATGTAAATTAAACAGTGTGTGTGATTAGTATCACTTTAAGTTGTCGTTTAGCCAGGCAAAAAAAAAACACCTAAAGCGAATTTCCAGTTTTGCAGTCAAATTGGAGAAAACTCCACTATTAAGTTCGTTATGCTTTCCTATTCACACAGCATGCTTAAATATGTTTAAAAAAATATTTATCACCTTTTAGATGTTTCTCAGCAGAAGGTGTCATGGCTGCACAATGTCAGAATAGCCCTGTCTTAAGTCTGTTTACATTAACCTCTTCCCTCCAAACATACACATATATGTGGCCTCATGGAAGTGGACCTTTATCCGTGGGTCTGCACAAACGCATACCTGTTCTTGTGCTGGGAGCGCAATGCACAGTGCCCGGAGAGTCCGGGCTCTCACCAAGCTCACTGGGTCTCGTACTAACAATGAGGACCCAGGACTCGTGGTTCTGGGTCACCTGATCACCATGATAGCTTCTGATTATCTGACTATCACAGTGATAAGTCACCTTGCAGCCCGCCCATTTGTATACTTCCTCTTCTAAAGGAAGATACATTGTATCTTTCTCTCCTTGTAGGAGAGGAAGATGTAAACAAACAAAAGTGTAAAATAATAATAATAAATATAAAAATGAAGAAAAAATAGCTAAATCAAGGTTTGATCTAGGTCAGTGCCAGGGTTAGGGTCAAAAGTCAGGGTCAGTATATTTAAAAAAAAAATAATTAATTGGTATCAGTGTCAGTGGGATTGATACCAATTAATTTTTTTTTTTAAATATACTGACCCTGACTTTTGACCCTAACCCTGGCACTGACCTAGATCAAACCTTGATTTAGCTATTTTTTCTTCATTTTTATATTTATTATTATTATTTTACACTTTTGTTTGTTTACATCTTCCTCTCCTACAAGGAGAGAAAGATACAAAGAGTATACAATCTAAGGTCCCTAACTTACATTCATACATACACATACTAGGGCCAATTTTTACAGAATACAGTTAGCCTACCAGCAAGTCTTTTGAATGTGAGAGGAAATCAGTATCCGGAGGAAACCCACGCAGGCACAGGGAGAACATGCAAACTCCAGGCATATAGTGCCATGGTTGGGATTCAAACTAATCACCCTAGTGCTTCTAGGTGGAAGAACTAACCACTTAGCCATTGTGCTAAGGGCTCATTCATACTTGCAGCCAATGATCTGCATTGTGAAGGGAGTAATGCTGGTGCTTTAAAAATGATGATATTGCACTTTTTTCTTTATCATTCATTTATATACAGTGCAGCAAGTTGTGACGTGGTCTACTGCTTGGTAGTATACTGCACTGAGAAAAAATACAGAATGCCTTACTTTTTTTGCACAGTGGTATGAACATTAATGTGAACTAAACTAATAGGTCATAAGGAATATTGCCTTGTCTATGTGTTATAACTGCATTGGACATGGCTGTCCATCGCAGCCCTGTCTATATGGTGCAGTCCAACCCTAAAAGTGTTACTAAACCCCGGACTCTGCATTCACTATATCTGGTCTTCTTCAGTACACAGAACATGGAAATGCAGTTATTTTAGTAAAAATAAACTGCTAAGTACCTTTTCTCATAAGCAGTATATAGCAATTTTGTGACTTCTATCAGTGTCTGGTCAAGCACTAGTTAAAGCTTGTAGGAAGAGTTTTCATTCTCTTCTGACTGTCCTATAAGGCTGCATAACCCCTTACCCTCAGTCTGGACAGTGCTGGTTGTCCCTATGACGATCACATGCAAACAGAGCATGTGCAGAGTATCTCCTAGGGCTCTGTACTATCAGCAGATGGATTGGAGGCTGTGGAAGAAGGGGAGGATCAGAGCTCTTTACACATTGCGGAGATTTACCTCTTAGGTTCCACAGTGAGTATAAGAAGCATGTTTTACTGCATACACAGACTGATTTTACAGTTGTGAGTTTAGTAAAACGTTAATCTGGAAACTGTAAAGGAGATGTGTTGTCATGTGAAGTTACTGTCTCTTTCAGCTTTAGTAATTATATAGTATAATATAGTTTTCAGGGAAAGCTTGCACCTGTTTCATCTGACCTGTGCTCGTATCAAGGATAATCTGCAACTCATGCATTTGTATATTCTTTGAAAGATGATGACTACATATAATACGTATAAATATACCAGTTCTCTGATAGTATACTTTGAAGCATCAAATTAGTCATAGTGCTGACTACAGACCAGCATATGGGCAAGTATTTGGTCCATTACCTTTGTCTTTCATGTACAATGCACACAAATCTAAAATCTAAAATGTACAATGCACACAGAACAATTCTGTTGTATAAAAGAAGGCCTATATCATTTTATCTTTTTTTTATTTGTAAATCTGAAAAAAATCAGTTAAATTTAGGTAATCTTTTTACTGTGTGAATGTGTTTAAAAAACATTTTCCTATTTACAGTTGTATTTATCTAGGTAAATTTGGGCATCCATATTTACTCATTATGTAAGCAGGCTTTGCTTCCTGCTGATCCTCTTATCTTTTGATGGACAAACAATGGACTGCAGTCTCAACTGGTGTCAAAAGCTACAATGCATCTGATAGTCACTAACCATGTTACCTTTGTCTAGGTTGTAAGTTACAAAATGGAACTCAGACTCAATAACATAAAGTAATTTGGTAACTCACAGGTGCCAAATTGGGTTATTTGAAGTGTGATTTTAACAAAAGGTCCACTTTAAAGTTGTTTACAGAAATCTATACTACTTGAAATAAAATCAGTACGAAGAGGGGGAGGAAAGTACTTTTCATGTCGATTACTAGTGCAAAGCTTCTGCAATAATACAAAATGACATCTTTACTAGAAGTGTTGCTAAGCTAATTTGGCAATAATGGCGCATGAGAAAAATTCCAGCATATACAGTACAATGTTGCTTTCAAACATTTCAAAAGTATTAAAACTGTATATTTGCAATATACTGTTAGGTCCACATATATTTGGACAGAGGCACAATTTTCATTCTTTTGGCTTTGTATGCCACCAGAATAAATTAAAGCAAAACAATCCAAATGAATTTGAAGTGCAGACTTTCAGCTTTAACTCAAAGGGTTGAACATAAATAGCAAGTACAAATTTTAGGAACTGCAACCATTTTTATACACAGTCTCTCCATTTTCAGGGGCTCAAATGTAATTGGACAAATGAATATAATCATAAATAAAATGTTCATTTTTAATATTTTATTGAGAATCCGTTACAGGCAATGACTGCCTGAAGTCTGGAACCCATAGACATTACTAAAGACTGGGTTTCCTCCTTTCTGATGCTTTGCCAGACTCTAACTGCAGCTGTTCTTTGTTTGTGGGTCTTTCTGCCTTTAGTTTTGCCTTCAGCAAGTGAAATGCATGCTCAATTGGGTTGAGATCAGGTGATTGAATCAGCCATTGCAGAATATTTCACTTTTTTTCCTTCAAAAGCTCTTTGGTTGCTTTTGCAGTGTGTTTTGGATCATTGTCCATCTGTACTGTGAAGCGCCATCCAATCAACTTTGCTGCATTTGGCTGAATCTGGGCTGACAGTATATCTCTAAACACTGCAGAATTCATCCGGCTGCTTCTGTCTTCTGTCACATCATCAATAACCACCAATGACCCAGTGCCACTTTAAGCCATGCATGCCCATGCCATCACACTGCCTCCACCATGTTTTACAGATGACGTTGTGTGCTTTGGATCATGAGCTGTTCCAAGCTTTCTCTACACTTTTTTCTGCCCATCATTCTGGTACAGATTAATGTTAGTTTCATCCATCCAAAGATTGCTTTTCCAGAACTGGTCTGGCTTTTTTAGATCTTTTTTGGCAAAGTCTAATGTGGCTTTTCTATTCTTCAGGCTTATGATTGGTTTGCACCTTGTGGTGAACCCTCTGTATTTGCTCTCGTGAAGTCTTCTCTTGATTTTAGACTTTGACAATGATACGCCCACCTCCTGGAGAGTGTCCTTCACTTGTCTGGATGTTGCGAATGGGTTTTTCTTTAGCATAGAGAGGATCCTGCGATCATCCACCACTGTTGTCTTCCGTGGACGTCCATGCCTTTTTATGTTGCTGAACTCACCAGTGCATTCTTCTTTCTTCTTTAGAATGTACCAAACTATTGATTTGGCCACTCCTAATGTTGCTGCTATCTCTCTGATTGATTTATTTTGTTTTTTAAACCTTACAATGGCCTGTTTCACTTGCATGGAAAGCTCCTTTGAACGCATAATGTAGGTTCACAGCAATAGATTTGAAATGTAAATACCACACTTGGAATCAACTCCAGACCTTTTACCTGCTTAATAGATGAAATAATGGAGTAGCCCACACCTGGCCATGAAACAGCTTTGATTCAATTGTCCAATTACTTTTGGTCCCTTGAAAACAGGGGGATGGCTACTCTTAAGAGCTGTAATTCCTAAACCCTTCCTCCAATTTGGATGTACATACCCTCAAATTAAACCTGAGAGCGTGCACTTTCAGCCCATATCCATTATATAACTATAGCTTGAATATGTTTTGGTAAATATGTGAAAAAATCTAAAAATTGTGTCCAAATATATATAGACCTAACTGTATATGTTGTTAAAGCAAAGGGAGATGTGAGATGCATTATACATTAGAGTACAGTTTATATTGCTGTTGGTATCCATCCACACCATCTACATATGTCTTTTGACATATTATAAAATATATATATTATTTATAAAATAATCACTCACGGGGATCTACAATATAGTAAAGTAGATAGAAAATTGCTCGATTCCCCCATCAACACAGTCAATGTCAATCCGGAAATTACTTCTGCTGTGCTATTGTATTCTGACAATGGGAGGTTTCCTAATCTTCAGAATACAGTGAGCACTGCTGGCGGCTATAGCCAGCGGCAGTGATCAAATGAAAAAAAAAAAGACATACATGTTGATAGATCTACTTCAGTACAACCAGCCTGCCCACAGATGGATCGACATCTAAACTACAGAAAAGTAAAAGGCACCATAAGGCGCATGCTTTTGCCTTACCTTCACCCAATGTGCCACAGATGGTCTCCAAAATGTTTATGTAAAACTATTAAGGTTCTGAACACATGGTTATTCACACTTGCTCACATGTCAACACTCGGACTTGGGGATTGGCCACTCAAGCATGCAGTATAAAATTGTGAAATGTCCTGTTTCCCCATCTAAGGTAGAACAAGCTCTCCTTACCTTTGGCTACGGGGTCTCTAAACCTTGCAGTGCCTGCTGCCATGCTGCCACGTGACTTTCTTTGCAGTAAAGAGCCACTTTAAAGGAGTCTCAGATGCACTGGACGTCACATGGATCTTCAATGCTTTGAAACTCCCGTGAAGACTGAGACTGAGCTCTGCAGTCACTTTTGCAGCAGTTGTTTTCTTATTCCAGGTCACAATCCTGCACAATTTCCTTTTGTCTCTTTCGGTCAGCGGACCATGTCGACCACGCTTATGCTTATCAGATGACATTTTCCCCAGAAACTGTATATGCCGTCATAACCTTTGATACGGTACCTCGCGAAACAGCAAATAAATTGGCAACTCAGTCACAGAGGCACCAGCTAAGTGGGCATTAACAATTTGCCCTCTTTGAGGCTCAGTAAGCTCTGACATGACTCCGTATTACTAGCAGCGCACGCAGTGAATGACAAAATTGAGGATTCCCTCCTGTTAGCTAGGTGTCTCATCACACAGTGGAAGCAAAAGACTGTTACATCACGTCCGCTTTCAATGCGAAACATGTCGTCACGTTCACACCTATAGCTCATGTAGTGTTTCCATTTTCTTATCTAACCCGTGTGTGTGTGTATGTATGTGTGTATATATATATATATATATATATATATATATATCAATCATATTAATGTGAGTCATGCACAGCTGCAACTTGAGGGAAAGTTGGAGCAGGTAAAAAAAAATGCCTATCCCCAAGGCTATTGTTTGCTTCTCTGATAAACCTTCTCCTTCCTCTATGCACTAATTTGATACTGTACTACACAGACTACACACGAAATCCATGGATTCCTTTGTACATGCTAAACAGTGTGGGTGGAGGAATCTGTAATACTTACTATTGCATTCTGACTGCTGTGGATTGGCTGCAGTCAATGTTTGGCCGAGAACTTTCCACCCGACTCCTTCAAATCTCAGATCAAAGGATGATAAGCCAGATGGTATTAGCAGGACCACCCAATACATCAGTTTTGATCAATTCATCAGGAAACTGCCGAAATTCAAGACATGTATAGCCAAAATAACAATAGCCTAAGCTAATGGTGTCAGTGGCTGTTCAAATTATTCAACTACCATCCAATCTCTATTGGCAGGCTTCTAAAATCTGTCTTTGGGAAAGAAACATGTTTTATCCTCCTTCTATTATTGATTTATTAACACATATTTTTCTGTTAAACAGTGACTTGTATTGGCAATAAATCAACACCAATCACTATGAAAGCCTATATATGTCTTTGTATATAAAATGTATCTCATTCAGTGGCTTGTGAAACCAACATCAGGCATTTCATACCAAAGGCTGAAAAATATAATTTATGCGTATTAGTGAGATCTTTCTTTAACTTTATCACTGCCTGTTTTCTGATTGGCTGTTCATTAGAAGGCTTGCTTTTGCTTCATGCCCCATAGGACTGAGCAGTTAATCTTAAATATGCTGCTAAAGTATAAATATCTTCTTTGTTTTATCGCGGGTTAATTGGAGAACACCATTAAACATGATTTGGATCATTTAGAAGGCTCCACATGGAATACATTGCATGCTTCAGTGGTGTTCTTGGTTTTGATTGTAAAATAAGATCTCTCTTCACAATCATAATGGAAGACAGATGGAACATTGTATACTCTTTAGGATCATAATGTTCTTGTTATGTGCCAACCATCTTATCAATGCACATGTATCCCTTCTGTCTGTGGCAGTGGTCACTGTATGTCTCTTTTTTACATCAATGTACTAACTGACCATGGTAAATTAAAATGGATCCACCACTTGATGTATAAGATAAAGCTTTTCCTGGAACAAATCAGAAAGTAGAATCTCAGTCTTTCATTTTATATTGGTCATGTGATAAAATTACATTACTGTGAATTAAAAAATGCAATTGCTGCTATTGATGATACAAGTGCCATTATTCGTTTTCTACCATATAAAAGACTGAATCTTTAGCTTTTCTGTGCCTTTATGATAAAACCAAGACAACATTTAATTTATTAAAATATATTTGTTACTTTCTGCAAAACGAAAAATAAATTATTTTTACTCACCATCCACACATCGGGGAAGCAGCTAATATACAGTTTTGTGTTTGGCACCCTCTCTGCTTTTGGACTTATCTAATGAATGACATGTACAACGTTTTATGTGCTGTCCCCTAAGCAATATATTCTATCTTTACTATACATATATACAAAACAGGAATTTTATATTCAATGACACACGTTGAAAGGAGTGTGCTTAGCAATCTAATATAAGTATCTGAATATATATATATATATATATATATATATAAACTTTGAAAGGCCATTCACTTTAAACAGGGCAGAAGTGAAGCAATAGCCAGGCTTTAGACTAGCAAACCTATGACCTGCTGAAGAGTCACGTATGCCCCTGTTACACAATTCCACATATATTGCAGATTATGGTCAACAGTAAATTTTTTTCTACTTAATGTGTTTTCTCTATTCTAAAAATTTTATAAGGGTTACAATATGTTACCAGTTAAGTTTTTAAGGGTGCTTAGTGGAGGTCTTTTTCTTTAAATGTATTTTATCTACCATTGGTTGATAGAATATTATCACCCCTTCTCCAGAGCTTCATGTTCTTGCCAGTTAAGGCAGCTATTAAGACCACCATAGATCGTTCGAATCTCGGCCAGTTCAGTTGATTTATCGATAAGGCTAACATTCTAAACCAAGTTTACAAAGATTTCAAGAAGAATATATATATATATATATATGTATATATATATATATTGTTATTCAATATTTTTTATTTATTTTCTTAAGAAATTACAAAAATACCCAAACATTTCAGACAGGTTATCTTAGAGACATACAAATGTGTCATACAGGGCGAGGCCACTTTATTAGGTACACCTTGCTGGTATTGGGTTGCACCCCCTTTTGCCTTCAGCCTTTGCCTTAATTCCTCGAGGCATAGATTCAACAAGGTGCATGGATTTTGGTCCATATTGACATGATAGCATCACACAGTTGCTGCATATTTGTTGGCTGCACATCCATGATGTGAATCTCCCATTCCACCACATCCCAAAGCTGCTCGGTTGGATTGAGATTTGGTGACTGTGGAGGCCATTGAAGTACTGTCTACTCATTGTCATTTTCAAGAAGCTAGTTTGAGTTTATTTGAGCTTTGTGACATGGTGCATTATCCTGCTGGAAACAGCCATCAGAAGATGGGTACACTGTAGTCATAAAGGGATGGACATGGTCAGCAACAATACTGAGGTAGGCCGTGGTGTTTAAACAGTGTTCAGTTAGTATTAAGGGGCACAAAGTGTGCCAAGACAATATCCCCCACATCATTATACCACCATCACCAGTCTGAACCATTGATACAAGGCAGAATGGATGCATGCTTTCATGTTGTTTATGTCAAATTCTGACCCTACCATATGAATGTTGCAGCTGAAATCGAGACTCTTCAGACCAGGCAATGCTTTTCTAATCTTCTATTGTCCAATTTTGGTGAGCCTGTGCGAATTGTAGCCTCCGTTTCCTGTTCTTAACTGACAGGAGTGGCACCCGATGTGATCTTTTGCTGCTGTAGCCCATCTGCTTAAAGATTCAACGTGTTATGTGTTCAGAGATGGTATTCTGCATACCATGGTTGTAACAAGTGGTTATTTGAGTTACTGTTGCCTTTCTATCATCTTGAACCAGGCTGCCCATTCACCTCTGACCTCCTGACATCAACAAGGCATTTTTGTCCACAAAACTGCCGCTCACTGGATATTTTATCTTTTTCAGACCATTCTCTGTAAATCCTAGAGATGGCTGTGCGTAAAAATTCCAGTATATCAGCAGTTTTTGAAATACTCAGACCAGCCCGTCTGGCACCAACAACCATACCATGGGCAAAGTCACTTAAATTTTGTTTCTTCCCCATTTGGATACTCAGTTTGAACTTCAGCAAGTCATCTTTATCATGTCTAGATGCCTAAATGCATTTAGTTGCTACCATGTGATTGGCTGTTAGCAATTTGTGTTGCCAAACAATTGAACAGGTGTACCTAATAAAGAGACCGGCGTGTGTGTGTGTTTCTTGCATGAGCAATGCACATCATCCAAAACATTTTAAGGACCTTCCAGGTGAATTTGGGAGGATAGAGTGATTAGAGGGGTTCCCCTATTCATGCAAATGCAGCTGTAAAGTGGGCTGGTGGTGTATGATGAGCAGTGGGTCCGCCCATTACTACTGATACTGCTGAGGAATGAGATAGATATATTATCATACATTGATTGCATTGCTGCAAAGTTTTATCAAAAGTCACCCTTTCACTCAAACCTGTCATGGTCGTTTCCATTGTTGTTGACTGGCATTTCAAAGTGGTGGATAAAGTCATTCAAACACCCAATAGTGTCAGCTTGAGCCATTATTTACAGGCACTTTATTACATATATAAAAATAGGAAGTTATTGTATTTTCCTATATTCCAAATGGACTACATCCAACTCTGGGTTGTTGCAGCAAAGAACTATTATTTGTATATTGTTACCTTGAGATGGATGACGCATGCTACACTGGTGCTGTGTAAATGCCTTTAGGTCTAGGCACATTTGTGTATGTATATACTGTTTCTGTGTCTTAAATGTAGTCATAGAATGTGCCAGGTGGGAAGGGGGTGGGGTAAAGCTCATGGGAGATGAGCTAGAAACAGTTCACAATAAACCATTCTCTACTGCGGATTGCTTGGGAGACTGGGAACCGGTGCTCTAGCCCAAGTGCCTTTGAAATGTAGCAATAATCCTCTGATACAATTAAGCTACTTGGTTGTTTTTACTGTATCCTGCTATGTAGGCAATAAAGAATTGTTCAGTTGGATGACACTGAGTGACCGGCTTCATTGTATCAGAAGATCAGCTAGAGAGGTGAGGATGACTGAAAGGTGGAGTGGGGGGGGGGGGTAGAGGAGTCAGGTTGTCCTTCAGGTGGGACCCAGAGTGCATTTCTAGGATTCAGAGACTTCTAAGAAGCAGGGCATTACCTTCATCGGAGAGCATGAATTAAATCCAGTAATATCACATTGATGTCATGCTTTTTATGGGAAGAGGGAATCAGATCCTCTATCCTTGTGTAACCAACTGAGATATGAATATTTCCATTTGAGGGGTATGCAAGGATTTGGCAGCATTTAGGAGGTGATGGAGGATGCATTGCTTTTGTGCTTTGATGGGTATAGTTGAATGCTGCAGTTAAAAAACAAAAACAAAAAAAAGACCGGTTTTTGGGAATAGTAAAGTTTGTGATTTTTTGGCAGGTTTCTATGACCCTATTCAAAAAGGTCCGATTATCGAGCAGGACCAGAAAATATCTAAGTTGCAGCACCAGCATTTGTCGGAGGTCTCTGGATAGAACTTTCCCAGGCCAAAGGAATGCAGAAAGAGGAGGCTGACAAACCCCCCTCATCCTCTGCATTACTCTTATCTCAGGAAAGTGCTCAAGACAAGCTGTAGTTAAGATGAATCCGTCTCCTTCCAAGTCGTTGTCAGACTTGCAGTGTTGGCATGGGATGGGGCAGATCGGACATCATAACTAGATTTAGGAAGCACCATACACTGAATCCAAAGTATGTCTTATTAGCTATACCTTATTTGTGTTTTCACATAGGACTTAGCATGGATACAAAAAGCTCAAGGAAATAACATTGGCTTTTTGACGATAATTTAATGTGCAGAACAGGTTAAAAGTACAGGCACACTTTAAATCCTATTTATTCAAGTAAGCATATAATCTGAGCTAGGTTATTCTCTTCATCAACCGAAGAGAAGATGATTTAGTTCATATCAAGAGTTAACAGTCTAGGATGATAAAGTTGTCTTTTCATAGATACCTATGGATAGGAAGACCGAATCACCAGGTGACCATAAAGGATAAAAGCCAGAGGAAAGAAAAAAATTGTTTGTATCTGCCCATAGTCCACTCTGAACTCCTGTTTCTACTTCTTGTTCCTCTACTTTGTAGCTGTGAATAGGAAGGGCCCTCTCTCCTATTGTTCTGTGTTATTGCTATGTTTTGGTAAACAACTGTTTGCACTAGTTTTTGGAACATTCTTTGTACTGTATCCCTTGCTCCTCCTTCCTTTGTTATTTCTATTACTTTGTACAGAACACTATTGTTTGAATTCATCATCATTATCATCTTGGTGAAAAAAAGGCTATATTAAAGGGTTAAGTGTAAGGGTCAAATTAAATGCTAAGGGTTAGGTTAAAGGTTTAATACCTAGGGGAAGATAATGGTTAAAGATTTATATTAAGTAATTATAAAGGTTTAGTGAGGAAGACAGAACAAACTTGCAATTAGTTTTAAAGCTGTAATTTTCCCACACTCTCCTATTGCTCTGTTCAGCTGCCCAGAGAGAATAAAGTACTTGGTACTCCTTGTGACAGTGCTGGGACTATCACCAAGCACCAAGGTTTTCACATGGGAAGATTCCATAGCCCTGTATAAGGTATGACTTGAAGGACTCATAGCTTAAACGGGCAGATTTTCCTGCTTCTGGTAGCTGAACAGAGCTGTGGTAGGTGAGAGGTTAGGGATATTTTATTGGAAATGCTAATGTACCAGCAGAGGTGGGCGAGGAGTGCAGTATTTTACAAAGAAGACATCAAATTAGCTCCAGAACAGGCACAGTAGCAAGTCACTCATTTTTCCTTCAGCTATGAAAACTGCCGATGTCTAAAGAGAAGACACAGGCAATAAAACATAATGCATATAATTGCTCATTGTTTAAAATGAAAACAGTACAATAACCTGATTTATACATCCGTCAGCCATAATCTGCTGTAAATTCTCTCTGATTCATGACTAACAGGAAATGGCCTAAACCTCACTGGAATCCTACTGCTGAAATGATTTGCATAGGCTAACACATGTTTTTTTCAGAAGCTATATGCAGTATTGAAGTGTTTATTATAATTCTTTCTTGTTTCTCCATATCCTGTGTCTATTATTTGGTTCCAAAGGACCTGTCGGCCTTTTTCAGTTATGGGTGTATTCTGACATTGTCTAAACTTTACTGGCTCTTCATATCTCCCCTAGGTTTCAGGCAGGGGCTAGATTCCTTTAACAAAGTTTCTAGTGGACATGAGATAAGTCTCACGGTCCATCTGTTTTTGGTCAGATCTGGAGAAGATTTTTTTGACTGTCATTAGCAACAAACGGTGCTACCCAACAAATCTTGAGGAAGAAGTGATTGGACAGTCTAGGAAATTATGTCCATTTTGATTGTTGCCGGCCTCATTATTAGGTACATTTGTTCAATTGCTTGGTCACACAAATTGCTAATCAGCCAATCATATGGCAGCAACTCAAAGAATTTAGGCATCTAGACGTGCTGAATACGACTTGCTGCAGTTCAAGTTGAGCATCAGAATGGGGAAGAAAGGGGATTTAAGTGATTTTGAATGTTGCATGATTGTTGGTGCCAGACGGGCTGATCTAAGTATTTAAAAAACTGCTGAGTGCTGATCTACTGGGACTCTCACACACAACCATTTCCAGGGCAGAATGGTCCGAAAAAGAGAAAATATCCAGTGAGTGGCAGTTGTGTGGACAAAAATGCCTTGTTGATGTCAGAGGTCAGAGGAAAATGGGCAAATTGGTTTGAGATGATAGAAAGGGAACAGTAACTCAAATAACCACTTGTTAAAAGGTATGCAGAATACCACCTCTGAAAGCACAACACATCGAACCTTGAAGCAGATGGGCTATAGCAGCAGAGGACTACACCGTCTTGATATTCAATGCACTGACTCTCTTTCTTTTGCAACTTCTGCTGGCATCACTCTCTGGGCTGCTAAACAGGTCCAATGTGAAGTGCACTTGGTATCAATCTGCCTGGGACAAGAGCCTGAGCTACAGAGGAAACACCGGTTCATGCGGCTCCTGCTCCATCTGCAGCCGCCTGCTACCTCGGCTGTCGGTTCTAGCTCCATACACTTCATTGATTGTGATCTGGGCTTGCAGACCCACCATCCCAGAGCGTAGGCACACACTTCCCTGGTTTGAGGTCATAAACCAAATCAGAGGGCTTGAGCACACCTGCCCCTGCTTTAAGCAATATCTGCACCCTGGAATATCAATTATTAGTTTTTACCTGACATAGTAATTGTTGAAACTATTTTGTTTAGACCTGGTCCAACATTATGAAGAAAAACCTCCTGTCATTTATACTGTTTAATAGTCCACAAAAAAAATCCCTGGTTCACCTCATTTGAACAAGAAACTGAGCATGAAGTGTGGATGTACTAAAGGGACTTGAATGTATTTTGGTGTTAGAACTTATATTTGTGGTGTATTTTACAGCAAGCTAGTCACAGTTCTTTTCTGAGTCTCTTGACATGAAAAGATGTGAATTTTGCCTCGACTGTTCTAGTAAGTGGAGACGCACTGCATGGAATTATCACTGTTTGCAGCCTGTTTTACAGAAAGGGTTTTTTCCCCGGTTTCTTTTCTGCATGTGATTGTGGGGAAGCAGTGTTAACTCTTGCAGCAATTGTTAGAATGTTCATGATAAGTAATACTGTGTTGATGGGCTTATGTTTATTTCAGAGCTGCTTCTATCCCTATAGAAGTCTATTGGAGTGTAAAAACAGCTGAAGCAGGTCAGATGCTTATCAACTAACTGCACACACCTGCCATTAATTCTGAATGATCTGAGAAGTCAAAAGTACTCTGCATTTGTCCATTCATGGCCATGGAGACAGGCCATTACAGTGTCATGCAGTTGTGACATTTTGGGATGATGGGAAATATAATAGATACTAGGACTTGTGGCTTGGTGGGGCCTGTGCTTCTAATTCCTTTGGCCTGCTTGGGGAAAAACCAGACATGGATAGACCTCTAATAAATGGGCCCTAATGGTTCTGAGGTGAACATAAGCCACCAGATGTCTAAACTTAACAAAGGCATCAATTTAGAGGCTGGGTCAAAGATTTAATGTGATTTTAAAGTTAAAAAAAAAATAATATGTCATACTTACATGGTCTGTGCAGTGGTTTTCCGCAGAGCATCCCCGATCCTCCTCTTCTCAGGTCCACCACTAGCACTCCTGGCTCCTCCCCCCTGCCGAATGCCCCTGTAGTAAACCTCTTTTTATGGGGGCACTTGTGCATGCTCATTCCAATGCTGGATCTGTGTGTCTATTGGTACGCAGAGCATGGCCCAGCCCCTCCTCCTCCTCACTGGCTGTGATTGACAGCAGTAGAAGTCAATGGCTCCCACTGCTGTCTCTCTGTCCAGTGAGGAGAGAGCTCCGGCAGAGTCGCTTCTCTCGTGCAAATCACTGTAACGAGATCAGGCTCAGGTAAGTTTAAGGGGGGGGGGGGCTGGAGGAGGGAGTTGCTTCTAGAAGGTGTTTTACCTTAATGCATTGCATAGAATGCATTAAGGTAAAAAAAACCCTGCTGCCTCTAGAATCACTTTAAAGTGGAATGAAAAGTACATTTTTTATAGATGTGTATCTACATCAGAGAGGAAGATGAGGGGGAAAGAGGGACAGAGGAATTTGTTCCCCAAAGAGGGATAGTCCCTCAAAATTAGGGACAGTTGAGAGCTACATACAAGTGCAATAGCAACATTTATTTTAACCACTTACGGTATATAGGAACTAATTGACAGAAACCATTGAATCATTTGATAACCACAAAACAACTGACAATGTTATGTCTCTACAGATGTATGCTCACAGTATAATGTACATTTCTCATGTCCTTTCCTGGTGTCCTAGGGACACAAATTTAAGAAAAAATTCCCAAGTGGGGTCACAGACAGCAATAAAAACACTTTCCCACACTATTCAAAACTAAAAAGGAAATGTTGCCTGGAGATCGGCTTAACTAAGTAATTAGATTTTTACTAATATATCCAATATCTGTATATATTATATATAATAATTGTTTAGTAGAGATGTGCATGTAGTATTTTGGATCGGCTTGACAGCCCATATGGGAGAGAGTATAGGATGCAAGTACAAGCTCTTGGCAATTAATATCTGTAAATGTACTAGTGGGAGGGAAGCTCCCATATGTCTAGCCATTTCAAATGCTTCGCTTGGTATTTCCTCCAGGTTTTTATTAACATCTGTAAAGTAATGGTTGTGCTGAAAAAGCTGAACCTTTATAAATAGAGTGCTGTTACTTCCGCTGAGAAAACTGTTTATTTTTATTTGTGAAGGCACCTGTGATATAAAAGCACATGATATGTTTAATTGGAGAATCAGCAAAGCAAATAAAATAAAAGGCTGTTGTTTTTTTTTTTTTTTTTTCTTTAAATAGAAGAGTCAAGTACGAGATACCCTTTCTTGGTTACTTTAAGCTGTTAAAGTCCAGCTCCACTTTTTTTATTTTACATGTTCTTCATTAAGGTTTACATTTACTTTAATCTACTGACTACTTACTGTAACTCTGTAAAACTTCATTGGAGAGGTATCCCCACGAGAGTTCTCTACAATTCCAGAGACCATTACAAACGAATTACTGTATAGTCTACTACCTGCAGTGGATTTTGTATATTGTACAACAGCCTTTCTAAACATTTTTACCACGGATGGAACCCTTGAAAAAATGTTTCATTCTTGGGGAAACCCTAATAAAAATGATTATATTTACAGCTAATGATAGATACACCAATGTGATTAGAAATTTATTGTAGCTATAATAGAGAATAAAAATTGTGGGACATCTAGAGAGAGGCTTTGTTAACACACCCCTGCTCTGTAGGAAAAACATATTTTCTGTAATACTCAAGAAATGAATAATAAATTACAATGAAAATGTTATCACTTTACTTGCTGTTCAGTAGAAAAATGCCAAACTTCTTACATCGGGGGTCCATGTATTTCTTTCTTATCCTGGTTGTCAAAGGATACTGTGTTCCCTTACATTGGTGATTAGTGGGAGACTTATCTCCTTTGGTAGCCACTGGGGAAAAAGGCCCCCTTACATTGGTGGTCATTGAAAAGAATGCCATGATACATCAGTAGTCTGTGGGAATATGCCTCCCTTATAGACTGCTAAAGCAATACTATTTTCATTGTTTAAAGAAAGAGGAGAAAATTAACTGGCTCCATGCCACTGGCTTTGGGTGACACGCTGTTGGAGCTGCACTGGCTTGTTCAGGCAGAAGATAACTCTGCCATTGCTTACTACTCAAGAAACCCTTAGCAAGTCCAGGTGAAACCTGACACATGGCAACTTTTAAATAAGTTCAACTGCTTTTGATTGATTGATTTCAATCAAGCATAGGAAAGTGGTCGCCTGAAAATAAACAATTTACCACCTGAAAGTTTGATTGATCACCTGAATTTGATTAATTGGTCTAACTGCGCTTTAAAAGCAATGTTTAGCAAAAGTTTTTTTTGGCTTTACTTCTCTTGTGGATCACAGGAGTGTACCTACTTGTGCTCTCCTGTGACCCAGAATCAGCCACGAGTGGGCTAAAGTCAGCTTCCAGCTGATGTCACAGAGCCGATTCAGGCTGTGGAAGGATCCTGACAATATTGTTGGGATCCTCCAAGATGCCTCATTGCCAGTTGGCATTAGCCTAGTACACAAGTACATATGTTTTTTTTTTCTTGTTCAACCCAGAGGACTGAAGAGAAAAAAAAATTGAAAGGTTGCCATACTATGTGATGTTAGTGCGTCGATCTTCCCCCACTGTGCTATTGTGTTCTGACAGGCCAACTGCCCCCCTGCCAGAACACACTGATCAGTGCTCACAGCCATTAGCTGCCAGCATTGATCGGCTGCTGTTTAGATGCTGGTTTTCCAGCATGTCCCTTCAACATTAGTCTCTCTGAGTCAGGTACTCCCGCCTCCTTTCCTGCCTGGTACTCAAATGAGCTGACAGTCACCAATCTCTGTTTAGAATGGACCGAGAACTGAATAATCAGCAGTCATGTGAGCACTCAGTTCTTGGGCTTAGAGCTGGCAGGGGACAGCTGCAGCATCATACTGGTGCTGCAGCATGGAGGTGATTATGAATGGTTGTTTTTTTAGTCACCCCAAACCTCTCCTTTAAATTGACACCTTCAATACAGGTTTTTGTAAAACAAAAGATCAAAATAAAAAAAGCAGCAATTTCAGCTAAAGCTATTAGATTGCTTTAACAAATTTAATCAAGGCAATTTTGATCTCATTTCCATTTAGTCAATTGAAACCATCAATTTTCATGTTTAATTGTATAGTATTTTGGTTCAAGCTTAATTGAAATTGGTTGAAAATGCTGGAAAGCTGACCAATTCTAAGGCCAGCTTTAGGGTGCCATGAAAAGCTAGTTGTGAACGATTGGTGCAGAATGAACACATAATTTCAGATCCCAATTGCAAGAGTGAGAGCAATTTTATAGCCTTGTGCAAATTGCATAGAAACAAACTACTGCAGGATGCCTCATAAAAGTGTCGCCCCAATTATGCATAACCTCTACAGTTAAGCTCAATAGGGGTTACATGCATTAGAAGGTTGTGGCCACAGGTATGGACTGTCCAGGTAGTCAACTTGAAAAAATATAAAATACAGTGTGTGATGTCATCAATGTGTGGCTTCGCTTTCGTGTTTGCTGCACTATGCTGAAAAAGGACAAGCTTCCTGAAGATGGTACCTGGCTCACTGTGAACCAGAGATACACATGAGGTATTTGAGTGCCGCTGAATCTCTGAAATTCCTATTGCAGGGCAATCTTGCATTTGGAGTCTTTAGGAATAAAAGAACCCAAAATAGAACCAAAATCTCAGCTTTGAGTAAAGTTGAACTTTTAGAGCTTTTTAGAATGTATTTCTTGTCTCTTAGTAGTAAAAAGGGGGTTAATATATGTTTTACTTCTTCCACCTACTCATAAAGACACTGTGGAATGATTATACGAGAAACTGTGACCCAGAAAAGTCACCTGCTCCAGAACAGAATAGCTAAGTAATATGCGGGTGTGTTCCTCCTGTTAAAAATCCCAGCCTTTCACAAAAGCCAGCTTGCTAGATAAAGAACGTCACTGCAGGAGTCAAATGAACATACCAAAGTAATACTAATGAAAAGATGCTTAGTGTAAGTGCTGCATTTTCACCTGGGATTTCACACATAGAAGAAGATGCTTGACAAATATTGAATGCAATACTTTTCTAGATAGAGAAAGAGCTGTTGGTAATTGGTACAGAAGTGATACATTCTTGAGTCAAGTATAGTTGGAGAATCAAATTGTGCACACAGCTACTCTGGAACATTTGTCACAGAACCTTGCTTGAAATTTGTTGTTGAAGCAGAATACTGCTTGCAGAGGGAGCTCTTTGAAATACTTGTGACTTTGCTATTGATTGTTATGTTGTCAACATTTGTGTCTTTTTAGAATGGGAACATTTCTTTGTAAAATTACCTACTGAATTCTACAGAATACAGAAAAATGAATCATTAATAAATTTTAATTATTCTCCCTAAAAGAAAAAGGCTTTTTAGTCCAAATGCCATTTTTGGCTGTATGAGTTCCAACAGTTAGTACAGTCAGGTCCATAAATATTGGGACATCAACACAATTCTAACATTTTTGGCTCTATACCCCAACACAATGGATTTGAAATGAAATGAACAAGATGTGCTTTAACTGCAGACTGTCAGCTTTAATTTGAGGGTATTTACATCCAAATCAGGTGAACGGTGTAGGAATTACAACAGTTTGCATATGTGCCTCCCACTTGTTAAGGGACCAAAAGTAATGGGACAGAATAATAATCATAAATAAAACTTTCACTTTTTAATACTTGGTTGCAAATCCTTTGCAGTCAATTACAGCCTAATGTCTGGAATGCATAGACATCACCAGACGCTGGGTTTCATCCCTGGTGATGCTCTGCCAGGCCTCTACTGCAACTGTCTTCAGTTCCTGCTTGTTCTTGGGGCATTTTCCCTTCAGTTTTGTCTTCAGCAAGTGAAATGCATGCTCAATCGGATTCAGGTCAGGTGATTGACTTGTCCATTGCATAACATTCCACTTCTTTCCCTTAAAAAACTCTTTGGTTGCTTTTGCAGTATGCTTTGGGTCATTGTCCACCTGCACTGTGAAGTGGCGTCCAATGAGTTCTGAAGCATTTGGCTGAATATGAGCAGATAATATTGCCCGAAACACTTCAGAATTCATCCGGCTGCTTTTGTCAGCAGTCACATCATCAATAAATACAAGAGAACCAGTTCCATTGGCAGCCATACATGCCCACGCCAGGACACTACCACCACCATGCTTCACTGATGAGGTGGTATGCTTAGGATCATGAGCAGTTCCTTTCCTTCTCCATACTCTTCTCTTCCCATCACTCTGGTACAAGTTGATCTCGGTCTCATCTGTCCATAGGATGTTGTTCCAGAACTGTGAAGGCTTTTTTAGATGTCGTTTGGCAAACTCTAATCTGGCCTTCCTGTTTTTGAGGCTCACCAATGGTTTACATCTTGTGGTGAACCCTCTGTATTCACTCTGGTGAAGTCTTCTCTTGATTGTTGACTTTGACACACATACACCTACCTCCTGGAGAGTGTTCTTGATCTGGCCAACTGCTGTGAAGGGTGTTTTCTTCACCAGGGAAAGAATTCTTCGGTCATCCACCACTGTTGTTTTCCGTGGTCTTCCGGGTCTTTTGGTGTTGCTTAGCTCACTGGTGCGTTCCTTCTTTTTAAGAATGTTCCAAACAGTTGTTTTGGCCACGCCTAATGTTTTTGCTATCTCTCTGATGGGTTTGTTTTGTTTTTTCAGCCTAATGATGGCTTGCTTCACTGATAGTGACAGCTCTTTGGATCATCTTGAGAGTTGACATCAATTTCATCTTGAGAGTTGACAGCAACAGATTTCAAATGCAAATAGCACGCTTGAAATGAACTCTGGACCTTTTATCTGCTCATTGTAATTGGGATAATGAGGGAATAACACACACCTGGCCATGGAACAGCTGAGAAGCCAATTGTCCCATTACTTTTGGTCTCTTAACAAGTGGGAGGCACATATGCAAACTGTTGTAATTCCTACACCGTTCACCTGATTTGGATGTAAATACCCTCAAATTAAAGCTGACAGTCTGCAGTTAAAGCACATCTTGTTCGTTTCATTTCAAATCCATTATGGTGGTGTACAGAGCCAAAAATGTTAGAATTGTGTCGATGTCCCAATATTTATGGACCTGACTGTATGTAAATATGTCAAAAGAACATGCAGCGCTAATAAATTCAATATTACATGCATATATTCTTAAAGTGCATATTATCAAACAATGGTATTGTGAGCACCACTTGATCATAGGATTGATCTAAACATATCTAAACATCCAGAAATGGTGATAATGGTAAATAAATATCTCCAACAAGAGTGTTCTTGCGGTGCATCGTGCAAAATTGCAAGGCAAGGTGGTAAAAAAATGTATTAGTGACTTCTGTGACCGTATTCCTCCCACAGAGATGAGTGTAGATTGCACTAACCAGAAAGCGCAATGGTACTGCGCATTTGAGTGTTAACCAACTCCTGGTCATCCGCCTATTGAAACTGGATCACAGAGAGGGTCGTCTGGCCTACGTCAGCTGGGCAAGTATCGCAACCTCAGGGTCTCCAGATATCAGGGGATATGCAATCGTCTCATCAGCAGGGGGAGTTTAACCATTCCTTATGTGGCCACCAGATCATCCCAAGCAAGCCTTGAAGGAGGGGGGGCTCGGAAGTAACGAGCCAGAACAACAGAAAGATCTGATAGTGGATCTGATAGTGTAGTACTTTATTTCCCACAGGGGTAAAACATACAGAGTACTTGAACTAGGTACTCACATGCAGTAGTAGGCAGTTGATGTTGGGGAATTCCAAAATGGCCGCCGGCCGTCTACAGGAGCCCTGCGTGTGACGTCACAGGATGTAGGGCACCTCCCTAATGCGTTTCGTGCGCTTGGTTAAACTCCCCCTGCTGATGAGACGATTGCATATCCCCTGATATCTGGAGACCCTGAGGTTGCGATACTTGCCCAGCTGACGTAGGCCAGACGACCCTCTCTGTGATCCAGTTTCAATAGGCGGATGACCAGGAGTTGGTTAACACTCAAATGCGCAG